>NC_136069.1:801132429-801769929 GCF_964261635.1 Lissotriton helveticus
CGCGTTTAAAGCGGAAGCTTCGACCTCCTAAACTGAAGCCGAAAATATCCCTACTCTCCTCTGCAATCGGGATGCTGAAGAAAGCATTCTTCAAGTCAATCACCGAGAACCAGGTGGCAGAAGCTGGAATCATTGTCAATAGGGCAGTAATGTCAGGTACAACTGGAAATTGTGGCACAACTATTTTATTCACCTCTCTAAGATCAATCACAAATCGGTACACAGGTGGCTGAGAAGGGTCAGTTCGTTTCAAAACAGGCAGAACAGGACTATTGCAAACGTTGTGTCTTGTCTCTTCAATCACATCTTTTTCAATCAGATCATAAATGATCGCTAGTAAAGCTTTTTCACCTTCACTAGAGATTTTGTATTGGGGAATTTGTGGCATTTTAACATTGGCTTTCAATGTTACAACATATGGCGGTATTTCCAAAAGATCCACATCATTAGGACCAGTAGCCCAAAGAATATTAGGGAGAGATGACATTTCTGTTGGAAGTTTATCCCTTGACAAATACATTGGAGAAATCACTTTCTTACCCAGCGTAAGTTGTACTCCTGAAGGAGAACAGTACAAAGTCGCATACAATCTTTTTAACAGATCCAATCCTAGCAAGTTTTCACCACAGCCTGTTGTTAAAATAAGGGGTGCTTCCAATTCACAAGGTCCAACAGAAAGGGACAAAGGGTCAGAAATCGGGTTTCTAACTGGGGCGCCAGAAAAACCTACTGATACATTCGTTTCACCAGACAAAGGTGCGCCAGGGAGTTTGGAGTGCATAATAGAACTCTTTGTAGCACCAGTATCCAACAGAAAAGGCTCTGACACACCTGATGTAATCACCTCAACATAAGGTCCACTCTGATCTACTGGAACTGAAACAACTCCCTCTCTTTGTCTATGGCTGTCCTAGCAATCATTACCTCCCATATGCTCATCCTCTGCATAGTAATCATCAGCATAGTACTGAGCTGTCCTACCAGACACATTATTCTGTTGATCAAAACTATTCATTGAATTCTGAGGCGGAAAGGAACGCGCGTTCTGGGGGAAATTTCCACGTCCTCTACCTCTAGGTGCTTGTGAAATACCTCGACCTCTTGCACTGGAAACACCATTCATGCGCTGTAATAAAGCAGGACAACTACTTTTAAAATGACCCTCCTCTTTACAATATGCACACTGATTAGGGCCTACAGGAAAACGTTGTTGGGGATATTCAGTCCTTTGCGTGTCTCTCTGAAACTGCTGAGGCTGCTGATAGTTACTCTGACCACCACGATTTTGACCACCACATGGCGGGTACGCTTGCTGTAACAAAACCTTCGTTTTCAACTCTTTAGTTTTCTTCTCTGCTCTATCTTTCTCATCTTTGTCTCGATTTTCGTAATACTGCGCAGTAGCCAATATCTGTGCTGAAGAGGAAACTGCCCAAGAACTCTCTGAATCTTTTAACTTTTTACACAACTCGGGAAGTAAATTATGCACAAATTTATCGACGAACAACCGTTGTCCACCTTCTGTACTCATATCTTGACCACTGTGGTCGACAAACGTTTCTTCAAACCTGGTGAAGAAATCTGATACCGTTTCATCTTTCTTCTGCTTACATGCAGACAATTTATCCCAATTCACACGCATCGCGGGCATTAAAGTTTTCATATAATTAATGATCCTACCAGGGAGATCTGCTACTAAAGGCTCGGGTTTAGCACCACCAACTTGTCGGGCATCTGCAGCAGTAATATAAGCCCATGAGTCAGCTAACTCCTGATCATGATCTGCATGACGAATTTTTCCCCATAAAGGCTGTGGAACAACATTCCCAAACAACATGTCTATGTCAGCTAAATTCATGATGCATGAACCTGCAGTCTGTGACAATTCCTTGTAATACCCTGCAGGATTCTTACGGGGATCAGGCAATGTCTGTTTAAGGGCCAAGACTTCAGCTCGCTTCCATGGAACATGTACCCACACACGGTGAAAATGTGCTGGTATAGCTGGTGGAACATTACCAGGTCCAGCCGCTACTTCTTCCTTCCATACTGGAGGAACTTCTCTCATGGGATATTGTCTTCCCTTCTTTTTAACAGAAGAATCAGACTCAAACAACGACCTAGAAACACCTTCAGTCCTAAGCGACAACAATGTCGCAACTGCTTTCTTAACATCTGAACCCACAATTGCGCCTTTTCCAAATTAGAACCGTACACGACACAACTCAGGCAGATTGGGCTCCAAATCATTTTCCTCTCTATCCTCACCAAGGAAAGTACACATTTTGTCAAAAACGTATCTCTGCTTCGGTTCTTCCCACTGATGGAAGACATCCATGACAGACTCTAGCCCGTACCTTGTCGGGTCGGTAACCCATTTATGTGCCAAATAATTCAACTTTTCCTTCTCCCTAGAATCAGGCAGTTGGCTACGCAACTGCTTACGCTCTGTGTCAGGAGTTACACTTGTTGCTCCAAAGAGAGGATATAGAAGGCTAGCAACAGTGCTAGTCATTCTCTGGCGAACAGTGGGAGAAGTCGATGAAAGGACAGGCGGAAAAGCAGGGTGAGGCAAGGCAGACGCAGAGGCAGTGTCAGGAGGAATACCAGGAGTGGGAGTCGATATAGTAGTCAAAGTTGTAGGAAGTAAAGGCAGAGCAGATGTCAAAGCCGGTGGCCCTTGAGGAGGCTGCACCGGAAGAGTAGGGGCCAACTGAAGAGCAGCTGGTGGTTGTGGAGGAGCAGGAGGCAATACAACCAAAGGTTGCGCAGCTAAAGGTTGCGGAGGTGCCGTAGCATTCTGTGCATAAGGGGGTGGCGAACTTAACAAATGCGACATTAGCGGATCTTTTTCAAGGTCTTTTGCGGCATCTTGCTGAAGAGGCGGCAAAACCGGATAACATTTATCGGTTACCATTTTACGTTGCCTGTGCAACTGCTCACTCATCTGTTCTTCTTCGTTATCTTTATACTGCATAGCAGCTTGCATTATCGAAATACCCCTTTCTCTTTTATTTTTCTTCTCTAATTTAATTTCTTTCTGCTTGGCTTCTTTATGCCATAGGCGGAAAGAGTCAAACATCGCCGGCCGGGCTTTCTTCTTAAAAAAGTTTAACTTCTAGATTATCTAGGATTTCCGTGTCAAAGCTACCATATTGGGGCCATTTTAAAACACCATCTTTTCTGGTGTATTTGATCCACACTTTATTATATGTGATGGGGCCTACTCCATGTTTCACATACAATTCATAAGTTGGAGTTCCAATCGGAGGAACCGGACACGAGTCCTCCAATCGGGAATCCCTATTACAACCAAGACAAAACAAATTTCCAAGTCTGCTAAGACCAGGCATCTTCGCTCACTAGTCTAGCTTCAAACTTCAAAGGATTATCGATTACGATATTCTCGTGAATACACGAGTCCTTCGGCTTTGGTACTTGCAAGTTCCAAATCAAAGATCCCGAAAGGATACCCAAACTAAGACCAACTAAGGACTGGGAGACGCTCCACTTATACTTAACTGAGATATCGATGACGTCACCAGAAGACTCGTCTAACGTTTCGCTCTACCAAACATCAAGGGTCCAAATCAGGGCGATAGCCAGGGCAGCAGTCCTTCGTAGCCGTCGGGAAGCAGGGAACCTCGCAGCAAAGACTTTCGGACTACGTCGACATGCAGGGGTCGATGAAGTGGCGGCCTTCCTCCAGAATTTTCACACGAAGCTCCTCACGAACCTCAGGCTTGGACCGGTACCGTTGGTATCGCCCCACGTTAGGCGCCAGCTGAGGTACTGGGTTTTTCAGAACCGGTACCGAACCGGTAACCCAGTGGTGTCAGGGTACACCCTAAGACCTCGAGTACTTTCCTGATTCAGACCACAGAAACTCAGAGTCTTCTAGGTGAAGTCAAAGATCGAATTTATTGGCTGCAACCAAGTAACAGGCGTCCTAGAAGTACAACAACACGGTGTGTATATTCTCAGGAGACTGCTCAATCTTACAAAGCCAGGCTTCTCTTTTTATACAAAATATTATGCTTCAGGCAAACATTCTTGGATTTACAGTAGACCATTCACATATTTTCACTACAAAGAAAAAGCAGAGTCATGATGACAAGCCCACATTACAATTTGTTCAGCCCACAATAAATTACCCGGCAAGGCCCAACATTTTCATCAGATATCGGTGTACCCCCAATAAAAACGGGCACCTCCTCATCATAAAGCAAGTGAGAGAAAAGAGCAGGGACAGATGTGAGCAAGATTAGGCAGGGTGTGTGTGCGATGAAAAGGGTTTATGGCATGTTGTGCCTTGATGCTATCTCGTTCGGCCACTGGGAGAGGAACTGACCAAACAGGTTCGGCCTGGGGCAATGGTCTCAGCTTGCCCAGGTCAGAGAGAAGTCAATTAAGGTGTACGTGTCCTTTGGAATCAAATTTAGCTGTATTATAAGCCTATGTGAGGGCAACTCTCAAAATGGCTGCTGTGCACAAAATGAAAGCCAAGGGTTCAGGACGAAAATCACGATTTCGAGGTGAAATCGTTACTGGAATATGACGAAAATGCTTGTACATAGTGTACTAGCCATTTTCGGTCTTTTGATACCAAAATTGTCATACTACGACAAAGTTTATTGCACGAGTCCAGAATTTTCAGAACTACACCTCTGCAGCCAGAGTTTTCCAGAAATTGATGGACACCATTCTGTCAGGCATTGTGTGTCTTCAGGCTTTCCAGGATGATGTTGTGATCTTCGCTAACAAAATCCAGAACCAGATTTCGACTCTGGATGATGTTCTATTTTCAAAAATATAGTATTACCCTGCGTCATGACAAGTGTCAAGTTGTGGCTCAGGAAATTAACTATTTTGGTCATACTATCAGTCCCAAAGGCATAAGTCCAAAAGGTTCCCTAATTCGGGCCAGTCAGGAGCAGATGCACCCAGAGATAAAGATACTCTTTGCTCCTTCTTGGGCCTGAGTATTACTCACACTTCATGCAATGAAATTCAACCATTATGTGGCCTTTGCGCAATCTACTTAGGAAGGGTGAGAAAACAAAATTTGGTCTTGTTAGACTTGGCATCTTTGGCGTGGGTTCCCCTGACTTTTTGCCTCTACCACCTGTATTTTTGATGCTGTGCTGGATTTCGTTTTTGCTGGCTTAGATGATATTGGCGCTTTGCCACTGCTGATAGTGTCAAAGTGCAAGTGCTCCCTGTTTAAATTGTTGTAAAAATTGGCTATCCCTATTTGGCATATTTGATTTACTGGTAAGTCCCTAGTAAAGTGCACTGTAGTGTGCCAAGGCTTGTAAATCAAATGCTACTAGTGGGCCTGCAGCACTGATTGTGCCACCCACATGAGTAGCTCTGGAAAGGTAACTCAGGCCTGTCACTGCATTGCCTATGCGCAGTTGTTAACTGCTATGTTGAATTGGCAAGGCCCCAACCTTGCCTTTCTTACATGTTAGTCACCCTTAAGTTAGGCCCAGGGGACCCCTGTGGGCAGGGTGTGGTGTTTGTGAAAGACATGCTCTGATGTGTGTGGCATGTCTGATAGTGAAATACTGCCAATTTCGTTTTTTACTATTGTATGGCTATCTGTCCCCATATGATAGAAGGGGGAGTTTGCTCATAACATCTAATGAGCATTACTGCCCATGGGAACAAGATAGGAAAAATAAAGTTTGATATGCCTGAACTCAGAATGTTAAGATGCATCTTTTAGTGAGGGTGATTTTTAGCTCGAGCCTACACAGTGCATGCGCTGTCAGGATGACCTGTAGTAGGGGGAAAGGACTTATGTCCTGCCTGCTGTCTTCCCATTGGTTCAATCCATCAGTCGCTCTTATTTGATGCTTGCTAAATGGTTCAAGCAGCCACACCTCACTTCTGTTTTTCTAAGAGCAGCACCGACCAACTACAGTTACCTTCCACTTTCATTCTTCCTCTTTTGTTCCGGAGTACTCTTTTTCCTGTTTCCGGAGCATCATGACTTCAGCTGCAGCCACTTTGCTTTTTGCCCGTCTCGTAAGTGAAATCGCTTTTAAAAAATGTTTTTACTACAGCAGGCAGAAGGACGTGCGCAGCCGGGACAATGGCGGCCGCTCGTTCTAAGAAAACTTAAACAGCACAATCTGGGTAGTCTGAAGTGCATCTAATAGGACGGAAAACATGGAGCACCACTAGAGAATTTGTTTTAAAGTGCCACGAAGGGCTGCATAATCTTGAAAAAAAGAATGTTGCAGTTTTTAAGAAATCACATTATACGAGTCTCGTGTACAGCGTGCCATCCAGTGCGTGGTCTGTCACCGTGGCCTACGGCTACCCCCGGAGCCCGTATGTTTGCATTGCTAAAATACACGACGCGCCTTTCTTTGTGCATGGCTCGCCTTTTTTATTAACTTCACTCCCAACGTGACATAAGATACTTAACATACCGCGCTCCTTCATGTGAGACTGCACTGACAGCACGGCCAACGGACGGCACTTTCATTTTTCACTTGTTAACTTGTTTTTTGAACTCTCCTCACTCTACTGTCTACGAACTCAATCTATTTTTATAGAGCCAAGCTCATCTTCATTTCCATTTATGTCCACGCTCTATTATTTATGACCCGAGTCCCTCAGTCTTGCCTTTGTAGAACAGCCATCTAGTTTTACCAAATGACTGACACCATGTAATCAAGAGCCAAAGCCTTCAGTCATTGGCAGGATGCATTTTGGTAATTGTAGTTTTGGCATATTAGCCTCTCAACCTTTTACAGGTCTAAGGCGCGTGACATCGAGTGGTTATGTTGAGTGAGTGAGATGAGAAAAATTCCAGTGTAATTAAGCTTTTAATAGAGGATAATTACGTTGACGTTTTTGGGTGGTGTTTTACTGGTTTGGGGTTGATGCCTAGTCCATGAGCGCGCGTATACAGCGGGCAGGACCAGGCTGGTTGCATTTCCAATGTTTGTCAGTGTAGTCCTAGTAATCCTCAGTAACAGAAGGCCAATGCTAAACAAGCATTTGCAATGCAATAGGTCTCGCAAGTAAGTTTGAGCATTTGGCGTTGTAAATAATAATGCAACAACAATAGCTTAAACTTTTAGTAATGCAAGACCTATTGTTTTTTAAATGATTGTTACATTCTGTGTTTGAAAATACCACTTTTAGAAAGTAGGTATTTTCTTGCCTAACCATCCAGTGTGCCTCTGCTAGGGTGTGGATTGGCTGTCTGGCTTTGGAGTGACAGGGGCTGGGGAGGTGCAGCGACTCCAGTGAGTCTGGATGAGTCAGGGCTGGGCTGCATTTAGAGTAGGGGGAGGAGATTTCCTTTCACCTGAATGGGCCTGGTCTGCCTGCCACAGTGCTGTCCCCACCAGAGTGGACAGAACTGGTTTTGACTGGGCACAGACGCTCTCTGCTTTCAGAGAACAAAGACATTTTGAGGTATAAGTATTAGACCTACAACCCCTAAACGTTAGACTACTTCTGGAATCGGGAGGAACCTTTGCCAAGGAGAAGAGCTGGAGAAACGGAGGAGAAGTACTGCCCCTTTACTGTGTGTCTGGGGTTGGCCTGCAGTAGCTGTTTCTGCCAAGGAAAATAGAAGGATTTTGCTGTGTGCTGTGTCCCCTGCTTGAAGAAGATCTCCAAGGGCTTGTGTAGAGCTTGCCTCTTGTTAAGAAGTCTCAGGGACACAAAAGACTTCCTGCAAATCTGCTGGACTCTACCACCTGTGAGTCCTACCCTTGCCTGAGGTGCCTCCTTCCAGTTACAGGACCTCTGGGGTGGGTTTTGCAGCTAATCTCTGCAAGAACTGGCACTAAGCATCCCAATGCCGTGCAAAGTCTCTCAGAACTGATGCCGAACGATGCGAAGCCTGGCTGAGTCCCGCCGGGCGACGCAAAGCCTCGCAGCCCCTAGTATCGAAGTCAGATGGCACGGAGCCTCGCAAAGCGACGCATCACCTCCGGTGTGTCACGCATCGTACTTTTGCACCAAGTTTTTCCATGCATCACTTGCAGACCAGAATCGTCTTGGATTTCGACGCCTCACTTACCCCTACATCACTTCTCCTGTGTGCACCAGAACTGTCACCTCGCCTCCCCAAGGACTCAGGAACTGACACATCTCTGTGTTTTCCAACGCTTCCTATCTCTGCTGCTGTTTGGCCTTTCGAATCTTGACGCATCTTCAGGTGCTTTGTGAGAAATCATGCATCCATAGTTTTCTATGGACCAAGTTGTTTGAAACCTTTTTAAAGTCATATTCTTATTAGATGTATGTCAGATCTTTGTCGTTTTGGTCTTGTTGAAGTTTAGATAAAGATACTTTATTTTTCCTAAACTGGTGAGGTGTCTATTTGTGGTGTTATCACTGTATTTCTGTGTGTTTTGAGTACAAATACTTTACACATTGCCTTTGGGATTAGCCTGTCTGCTAGTGCCAAGCTACCCAGAGGGTGAGCGGGGGTTATCTAAAGTGTGTATCCCCCTTACCCTGACTAGAAGCAAGGGTCCCTATATGGATAAAGGTACCTACCACTCCCAACTAATTTCAAAAAGGGGGTGGTGATGGACAGAGTATCTGAGTTAATCAGAACACTCCTACCCAGTCAACAGATCAGGGCTTGATCCATCACCGTTTTTTAGCTCACTGCACCATCCCAGTTCAGAACCTGGCTATATGCAAATTAGTCTGTCCCTGGCCCAGTGCATCATGGGAACAGGGCAGACCAAACTACCAAGCCAATTCTTCACTGGAAAGGAAACAAGCTTCCGGGGACCGGTTTCTGGCATTACAGCCGTCTTCGGCCCGGCTTGCTTGAATCCTGATGGTGCAGTGAGCAAGGGACTCATGTCTGAGCATACCCTTCCACACTCATGGTGGCCAAAATAATTTCAAAAAGGGGGTGGTGATGGACAGAGTATCTGAGTTAATCAGAACACTCCTACCCAGTCAACAGATCAGGGCTTGATCCATCACCGTTTTTTAGCTCACTGCACCATCCCAGTTCAGAACCTGGCTATATGCAAATTAGTCTGTCCCTGGCCCAGTGCATCATGGGAACAGGGCAGACCAAACTACCAAGCCAATTCTTCACTGGAAAGGAAACAAGCTTCCGGGGACCGGTTTCTGGCATTACAGCCGTCTTCGGCCCGGCTTGCTTGAATCCTGATGGTGCAGTGAGCAAGGGACTCATGTCTGAGCATACCCTTCCACACTCATGGTGGCCAAAATAATTTCAAAAAGGGGGTGGTGATGGACAGAGTATCTGAGTTAATCAGAACACTCCTACCCAGTCAACAGATCAGGGCTTGATCCATCACCGTTTTTTAGCTCACTGCACCATCCCAGTTCAGAACCTGGCTATATGCAAATTAGTCTGTCCCTGGCCCAGTGCATCATGGGAACAGGGCAGACCAAACTACCAAACCAATTCTTCACTGGAAAGGAAACAAGCTTCCGGGGACCGGTTTCTGGCATTACAGCCGTCTTCGGCCCGGCTTGCTTGAATCCTGATGGTGCAGTGAGCAAGGGACTCATGTCTGAGCATACCCTTCCACACTCATGGTGGCCAAAATAATTTCAAAAAGGGGGTGGTGATGGACAGAGTATCTGAGTTAATCAGAACACTCCTACCCAGTCAACAGATCAGGGCTTAATCCATCACCGTTTTTTAGCTCACTGCACCATCCCAGTTCAGAACCTGGCTATATGCAAATTAGTCTGTCCCTGGCCCAGTGCATCATGGGAACAGGGCAGACCAAACTACCAAGCCAATTCTTCACTGGAAAGGAAACAAGCTTCCGGGGACCGGTTTCTGGCATTACAGCCGTCTTCGGCCCGGCTTGCTTGAATCCTGATGGTGCAGTGAGCAAGGGACTCATGTCTGAGCATACCCTTCCACACTCATGGTGGCCAAAATAATTTCAAAAAGGGGGTGGTGATGGACAGAGTATCTGAGTTAATCAGAACACTCCTACCCAGTCAACAGATCAGGGCTTATTGTAAATTGTAAATTGATACTTGTATAGCGCACTACTCACCCACAAGGGTCTCAAGGCGCTTGTATGAATACCGCTGTGGAACCCATCCTGGCTTTCCCTGTGAGGTGTCCACTCCTGGGCACCCCCAAGGTGGAGGCCAGGCATCCTTAGCGTTGTGGCGGCCGTTGTGGAGATTAAGCAAGCTATTGCCCAGAGTTGCAGAGTGGGATTCCATGATTGGAATAGGCACCGAGGCGAGAATTATCAGGTCCGTGGAATTTTTTAGCCCAAGACCCGCCGAGGCGAGGAATTGAACCCTGGACCCGGGCTAGATTTCTGCATCAGGGTCTGCCGCTCTAACCATTGAGCCACACTTCTCCACTTGATCCATCACCGTTTTTTAGCTCACTGCACCATCCCAGTTCAGAACCTGGCTATATGCAAATTAGTCTGTCCCTGGCCCAGTGCATCATGGGAACAGGGCAGACCAAACTACCAAGCCAATTCTTCACTGGAAAGGAAACAAGCTTCCGGGGACCGGTTTCTGGCATTACAGCCGTCTTCGGCCCGGCTTGCTTGAATCCTGATGGTGCAGTGAGCAAGGGACTCATGTCTGAGCATACCCTTCCACACTCATGGTGGCCAAAATAATTTCAAAAAGGGGGTGGTGATGGACAGAGTATCTGAGTTAATCAGAACACTCCTACCCAGTCAACAGATCAGGGCTTAATCCATCACCGTTTTTTAGCTCACTGCACCATCCCAGTTCAGAACCTGGCTATATGCAAATTAGTCTGTCCCTGGCCCAGTGCATAATGGGAACGGGGCAGACCAAACTACCAAGCCAATTCTTCACTGGAAAGGAAACAAGCTTCCGGGGACCGGTTTCTGGCATTACAGCCGTCTTCGGCCCGGCTTGCTTGAATCCTGATGGTGCAGTGAGCAAGGGACTCATGTCTGAGCATACCCTTCCACACTCATGGTGGCCAAAATAATTTCAAAAAGGGGGTGGTGATGGACAGAGTATCTGAGTTAATCAGAACACTCCTACCCAGTCAACAGATCAGGGCTTGATCCATCACCGTTTTTTAGCTCACTGCACCATCCCAGTTCAGAACCTGGCTATATGCAAATTAGTCTGTCCCTGGCCCAGTGCATCATGGGAACAGGGCAGACCAAACTACCAAGCCAATTCTTCACTGGAAAGGAAACAAGCTTCCGGGGACCGGTTTCTGGCATTACAGCCGTCTTCGGCCCGGCTTGCTTGAATCCTGATGGTGCAGTGAGCAAGGGACTCATGTCTGAGCATACCCTTCCACACTCATGGTGGCCAAAATAATTTCAAAAAGGGGGTGGTGATGGACAGAGTATCTGAGTTAATCAGAACACTCCTACCCAGTCAACAGATCAGGGCTTGATCCATCACCGTTTTTTAGCTCACTGCACCATCCCAGTTCAGAACCTGGCTATATGCAAATTAGTCTGTCCCTGGCCCAGTGCATCATGGGAACAGGGCAGACCAAACTACCAAGCCAATTCTTCACTGGAAAGGAAACAAGTTTCCGGGGACCGGTTTCTGGCATTACAGCCGTCTTCGGCCCGGCTTGCTTGAATCATGATGGTGCAGTGAGCAAGGGACTCATGTCTGAGCATACCCTTCCACACTCATGGTGGCCAAAATAATTTCAAAAAGGGGGTGGTGATGGACAGAGTATCTGAGTTAATCAGAACACTCCTACCCAGTCAACAGATCAGGGCTTGATCCATCACCGTTTTTTAGCTCACTGCACCATCCCAGTTCAGAACCTGGCTATATGCAAATTAGTCTGTCCCTGGCCCAGTGCATCATGGGAACAGGGCAGACCAAACTACCAAGCCAATTCTTCACTGGAAAGGAAACAAGCTTCCGGGGACCGGTTTCTGGCATTACAGCCGTCTTCGGCCCGGCTTGCTTGAATCCTGATGGTGCAGTGAGCAAGGGACTCATGTCTGAGCATACCCTTCCACACTCATGGTGGCCAAAATAATTTCAAAAAGGGGGTGGTGATGGACAGAGTATCTGAGTTAATCAGAACACTCCTACCCAGTCAACAGATCAGGGCTTGATCCATCACCGTTTTTAGCTCACTGCACCATCCCAGTTCAGAACCTGGCTATATGCAAATTAGTCTGTCCCTGGCCCAGTGCATCATGGGAACAGGGCAGACCAAACTACCAAGCCAATTCTTCACTGGAAAGGAAACAAGCTTCCGGGGACCGGTTTCTGGCATTACAGCCGTCTTCGGCCCGGCTTGCTTGAATCCTGATGGTGCAGTGAGCAAGGGACTCATGTCTGAGCATACCCTTCCACACTCATGGTGGCCAAAATAATTTCAAAAAGGGGGTGGTGGTGGACAGAGTATCTGAGTTAATCAGAACACTCCTACCCAGTCAACAGATCAGGGCTTGATCCATCACCGTTTTTTAGCTCACTGCACCATCCCAGTTCAGAACCTGGCTATATGCAAATTAGTCTGTCCCTGGCCCAGTGCATCATGGGAACAGGGCAGACCAAACTACCAAGCCAATTCTTCACTGGAAAGGAAACAAGCTTCCGGGGACCGGTTTCTGGCATTACAGCCGTCTTCGGCCCGGCTTGCTTGAATCCTGATGGTGCAGTGAGCAGGGGACTCATGTCTGAGCATACCCTTCCACACTCATGGTGGCCAAAATAATTTCAAAAAGGGGGTGGTGATGGACAGAGTATCTGAGTTAATCAGAACACTCCTACCCAGTCAACAGATCAGGGCTTGATCCATCACCGTTTTTTAGCTCACTGCACCATCCCAGTTCAGAACCTGACTATATGCAAATTAGTCTGTCCCTGGCCCAGTGCATCATGGGAACAGGGCAGACCAAACTACCAAGCCAATTCTTCACTGGAAAGGAAACAAGCTTCCGGGGACCGATTTCTGGCATTACAGCCGTCTTCGGCCCGGCTTGCTTGAATCCTGATGGTGCAGTGAGCAAGGGACTCATGTCTGAGCATACCCTTCCACACTCATGGTGGCCAAAATAATTTCAAAAAGGGGGTGGTGATGGACAGAGTATCTGAGTTAATCAGAACACTCCTACCCAGTCAACAGATCAGGGCTTGATCCATCACCGTTTTTTAGCTCACTGCACCATCCCAGTTCAGAACCTGGCTATATGCAAATTAGTCTGTCCCTGGCCCAGTGCATCATGGGAACAGGGCAGACCAAACTACCAAGCCAATTCTTCACTGGAAAGGAAACAAGCTTCCGGGGACCGGTTTCTGGCATTACAGCCGTCTTCGACCCGGCTTGCTTGAATCCTGATGGTGCAGTGAGCAAGGGACTCATGTCTGAGCATACCCTTCCACACTCATGGTGGCCAAAATAATTTCAAAAAGGGGGTGGTGATGGACAGAGTATCTGAGTTAATCAGAACACTCCTACCCAGTCAACAGATCAGGGCTTGATCCATCACCGTTTTTTAGCTCACTGCACCATCCCAGTTCAGAACCTGGCTATATGCAAATTAGTCTGTCCCTGGCCCAGTGCATCATGGGAACAGGGCAGACCAAACTACCAAGCCAATTCTTCACTGGAAAGGAAACAAGCTTCCGGGGACCGGTTTCTGGCATTACAGCCGTCTTCGGCCCGGCTTGCTTGAATCCTGATGGTGCAGTGAGCAAGGGACTCATGTCTGAGCATACCCTTCCACACTCATGGTGGCCAAAATAATTTCAAAAAGGGGGTGGTGATGGACAGAGTATCTGAGTTAATCAGAACACTCCTACCCAGTCAACAGATCAGGGCTTGATCCATCACCGTTTTTTAGCTCACTGCACCATCCCAGTTCAGAACCTGGCTATATGCAAATTAGTCTGTCCCTGGCCCAGTGCATCATGGGAACAGGGCAGACCAAACTACCAAGCCAATTCTTCACTGGAAAGGAAACAAGCTTCCGGGGACCGGTTTCTGGCATTACAGCCGTCTTCGGCCCGGCTTGCTTGAATCCTGATGGTGCAGTGAGCAAGGGACTCATGTCTGAGCATACCCTTCCACACTCATGGTGGCCAAAATATTTTCAAAAAGGGGGTGGTGATGGACAGAGTATCTGAGTTAATCAGAACACTCCTACCCAGTCAACAGATCAGGGCTTGATCCATCACCGTTTTTTAGCTCACTGCACCATCCCAGTTCAGAACCTGGCTATATGCAAATGAGTCTGTCCCTGGCCCAGTGCATCATGGGAACAGGGCAGACCAAACTACCAAGCCAATTCTTCACTGGAAAGGAAACAAGCTTCCGGGGACCGGTTTCTGGCATTACAGCCGTCTTCGGCCCGGCTTGCTTGAATCCTGATGGTGCAGTGAGCAAGGGACTCATGTCTGAGCATACTCTTCCACACTCATGGTGGCCAAAATAATTTCAAAAAGGGGGTGGTGATGGACAGAGTATCTGAGTTAATCAGAACACTCCTACCCAGTCAACAGATCAGGGCTTGATCCATCACCGTTTTTAGCTCACTGCACCATCCCAGTTCAGAACCTGGCAATATGCAAATTAGTCTGTCCCTGGCCCAGTGCATCATTGGAACAGGGCAGACCAAACTACCAAGCCAATTCTTCACTGGAAAGGAAACAAGTTTCCGGGGACCGGTTTCTGGCATTACAGCCGTCTACGGCCCGGCTTGCTTGAATGCTGATGGTGCAGTGAGCAAGGGACTCATGTCTGAGCATACCCTTCCACACTCATGGTGGCCAAAATAATTTCAAAAAGGGGGTGGTGATGGACAGAGTATCTGAGTTAATCAGAACACTCCTACCCAGTCAACAGATCAGGGCTTGATCCATCACCGTTTTTTAGCTCACTGCACCATCCCAGTTCAGAACCTGGCTATATGCAAATTAGTCTGTCCCTGGCCCAGTGCATCATGGGAACAGGGCAGACCAAACTACCAAGCCAATTCTTCACTGGAAAGGAAACAAGCTTCCGGGGACCGGTTTCTGGCATTACAGCCGTCTTCGGCCCGGCTTGCTTGAATCCTGATGGTGCAGTGAGCAAGGGACTCATGTCTGAGCATACCCTTCCACACTCATGGTGGCCAAAATAATTTCAAAAAGGGGGTGGTGATGGACAGAGTATCTGAGTTAATCAGAACACTCCTACCCAGTCAACAGATCAGGGCTTGATCCATCACCGTTTTTTAGCTCACTGCACCATCCCAGTTCAGAACCTGGCTATATGCAAATTAGTCTGTCCCTGGCCCAGTGCATCATGGGAACAGGGCAGACCAAACTACCAAGCCAATTCTTCACTGGAAAGGAAACAAGCTTCCGGGGACCGGTTTCTGGCATTACAGCATTACTCCCAACTAGAGACACCCCATTTCTAACATTGGTGGTCAGCGATGAGGATTTGAACTTGTATTTGTACTTGACCCACAGTGATTGGTGTACATCACTAGTTTAGTGCAAACCACTACGCAACCACATACTGTGTTTTATTTCTGGTTCTATTTTGATCTGACCCATGAGTTATCCATGCATCATGTCTCTGAATGGTAAATCAGCGAGTGAGGCTTCAGAATTGGAGTTTGACATTGAAATGTTAAGTAGTTACAAAGTAGAGCAACTCAAGCAATTCTGCAAGAGCTTTGGATGTCCCATAAAGAGCCACGCTAGGAAAGAGGAGCTACAGAAGGCCTTAGGGTCCTGGTGGGAGGCCAGACAAGCTGAGGAGACAGAAGGTGCAGATGTGGATGGGAGTCACACCAGAAAATGGTTTTAGATCCCAGGATTTGCCTGTTGGTCTCTAGGGCTGGCAGCAGTCATTCTTCTAGGAATCCCTCCCCAGAGGAATTGGAGGACAGGCAAAGGGCCAGAGATCATAAATTGGAGGTTATGAAGCTTCAGATGAAGCAATTGTAAATAGAGAACCAAACAGCTGCCTTAGAGAGAGAAAAGATGGCAGAGGAAAGCAAGAAGGCTTCTGCTTTAGAAATCACGCATCCATAGTTTTCTATGGACCTAGTTGTTTGAAATCTTTTAAAGTCATATTCTTATTACATGTATGTTGGGTTTTTGTCATTTTGGTCTGGTTGAAGTTTATATAAAGATACTTTATTTTTCCTAAACCTGTGTGGTGTCCATTTGTGGTGTTATCACTGTATTACTGTGTGTTTTGAATACAAATACTTAACACATTGCCTTTGGGATAAGCCTGTCTGCTCATGCCAAGCTACCCAAAGAGTGAGCAAGGGTTATCTAAAGTGTTTATCCCCCTTACCCCAAAAAGGGTCCCTATTTGGACAAATGTACTTACCTCTGCCAACTAGAGACCCCCATTTCTAACAAGGCTGATTCAGTTAATGAGGCCTTTCTGAAAATTAAACACTTCATAGTTTCTGCACCTGCTTTGTTACCATTTTGGAAGGGAAAAAAGTATTCAGTGACTGTAGATACCAGACAAGTTGGTCTGGCGTCATGTTATAAGCTCTCTTCAGTTGTACTCTAGGAAAAGAAAGCACAGCTAGGCTCCCCTGACCAATCACAACGCTGCAATACAGCATTGTGATTGGCAAGCACCCAGGCTCCCCATACCAATCACAATGTTGCAATGCAGCGTTGTGATTGTTCTGAGCGTCATGGTTTGACGCTCAGCCTGGGAATGGGGGCCTGGGCATGTTCTCCAGGCAGGCTGTAATTCAGCCTGTGTAGAGAAAAAGGAAAGGGCGAATGACTGTTTGTCCGGCCCCAGTGGACTGGCCAATCAGTCATGTGCACTTAGGAGTGGGCAAACCACTCCTCACCTGCCTTGCTCCGAGAGCAGTACAAAAGGGGGTGGGGGTGGTGATGGACGGAGCATCCGAACCAATCAAACACTCACACCCAGTCAAAAGATCTGGGTTTGATCCATCACCGTTCTTTAGCCCACTCTGCCACCCCAGTTCAGACATGGCTATATGCAAATCAGTCTGACCCTGTGCCTCATGGGAACAGTCCAGCCCGAACTGCCAAGCCATGCCTTCCCTGGACCGGAAACAAGCTTCGAGAGCAGAGCAGCCCCACCCGCCCGCAAAGCAACACGGAAACATAAAACGTGTTCCCTCCAGTACTAAATACTGATGCTGTTATCAAGTTTTTAAAAACGTTTTTTAAATTGCTGGTGTGCCCAAGGAAATTGTTACTGATAGCAATACCCATTTTACGTCCAGGCAAATGAGGAAATGTATCTATTCTAGTCATATCAAGCATTTTTGGGTTGCTTATATTCTCCCACTTCAAACAGTTTAATGGAAAGAGTGAACAAATCCTCAAGGAGTGCGTACAAACAGAATTGGCTATTGGCCCTGAGTTTCTTAAGGATGAAGGTTTAGTCTTATTTGATTGCCGCATAAAGCACCACTGGCATTTCACTTTTCAAAATTCCTACTCAAAAGATCCACCGTTTGGCCTGATTGGGTCATGGATCTGAATAAACCTGTAACTGGCTCTACTCAGCACTCAAAAGACCAGTTGAAAAGCAACAAAGTCAGGTCAAGGATAATTTTGATAAGAAACACCATGTCAAAGATCTGAATATAGTCATTGGTGATTGGGTTCTTATAAAGAAACCAAACAGAGCTGGTAGGGGGTAGCCAAAATTAATGGACCCTACAATGGTTGTGAAGTTAAACAAGCAATTGCAATGCAATTGGTCTCGCCTTTGGGACCGTATATGTATTTAGCTATGCAGCATATTAGTCTGGATGCTAAAACATCTACTGTTCTTTAACATAGAGGGAAAGTAAGCACCAAACTTCGTGACACGCCAAGTATGGGAACACATGGTGAGAAATATTGCCTTTCAGTGGAAAATGGTATAGTCCAAAGCTCTGTTTTTAATGTAAAATCAGGGCCTTCGGTGGTCATATCACTGAAAATACAAGATTTGAAAAAATATTATTGTTTACGGGTGCTCGTGGAAGACAATTTCTATAGATGGAATCTAGAGAATGCTCAAGTGATTCTGGTATTTTACTGACCTCTGCTACTCGTTTTCTATCAAGAAGGTTAAATAGAGGCAGTTGCCAGAAAATTTTAAAAAAGAAAGTCTCTCAGCAGAAAGCAATTCTGGTATTTTACTGACCTCAATTGGTTGTTTTCTATCAAGACAGTTAAATAGAGGCAGTTAAACAAGCAGAATGCAATTCTGGTATTTTACTGACCTCTACTGATCATTTTCTACCAAGACAGTTAAATAAAGGTAGTTAAACAGAAAAAAAGTCCCTACGCGGATGATCTCCAGAGCCCACAAAGTACATATACATATAAGTACATACTAAATAAGGTATATACGGGAGGTCTTGAATTCTCGACCTAAAAAGGGCTCTGCATTAATCTCTGGTAGGAGATAGTGGAACTGTGTAGTTAGGCTTACTCCAGAACAAGCGAGGAAAATTGTGGCTGTCAAGACGTGTCACAGGAGTCCAATTGACAGTAATTCTTCTCTTGTAGGTTCATGGTTGTTAAAACCAAAGGGTTCCGCCTCTCTTCCACCTAGTACATCCTTGCAGTGGATCTTGTCTCCTGCTACTTCAAATGTCAGTCAAACAAACACTAATTTGACTGATTGTTCTATTCATTTCCAGTGAAAGAGACTTCACGACAGAGAATGTTGCTGGTGTTGCTGCCTCGCGACAGAGAATGTTGCTGGTGTTGCTGCCTCACCTTGTCATGTTCATGCTTCTTCTGATTTTCAAGCTACTATTAACACATCCATTCGCCATGTTTCTATGTCTACTTGCTTCAATGAGTTTTATGTTCATTAATGCTTTTGAATAGTGTATCTAACTTATTTGTGAGGAGGAAGATGATGTACAGTGTGTATTTAACTTAATGCCATGTGTTGCGTGAGCCGCTGTGCTTGCATAATGTTTATTTTCTTACCTGGGCTTGCACAATTTCTTTTTTCTCATCATTTTATCTTCGGTCTGCATTCCACCTTCCAGCACTGATCTCTCCACGGGGGTTTGTTAAGCTCCTTCTGAGTTGCTGCGACATTCACACAGGGAGTAGATTGGCTGTGGGCTCCTTGTATTTGAATAAACTCCTTGTTTCTTCACTTACCTCTGCCTTAGCCTCCTGCTTCACAATACCCCATGCTTTGTGTGTGGAGGAAAAAAAGTGCCAATTTCACTCTTGAGAAAACATTGGCGCAGGCAAAATTGTTAGGCTATGTAGAATTACACATGGGGATATGCTTTTGCATGGCTGCATGTTGGAAGTCACAAAAATAATCCAGTGCATGCCTGAAGACCTGTGACGGTTGCATGTTTACAGTATTCTCTTGGAAACCTTGGTGGCTTCCCACAAATCATAAATCAGTCTAATGAGAGGTTATAAAAACGTGGGTGTGGATTACCAACGTTGTTCTTAAATCAAGTACACAATGTCATGAACACTTTTCACATGTTCTACCATTTACTGATGCCAACCAATGCAAACCAGCAACGTCCATCGTAAAATAAGGACTCACACTGGCACTCTCGTTCTCAGGGCCTGAATCTCAGAGCTACTTGGTTGCATATGTTTTATATATATCTGCGCTAGTCTTATTTAGAAACTCATTAGCATTTAGCAACTTAGCTGCCACACTTAAAATATATTGTCTCCACGCATGCGCGGTTTTGAGGAAATATGTGTTACGATACGCTCATGCGCAATGGCAAGCGCACTGCGTAAGATACAGGCATGATAATAGACGCCCCATGGGACCTCGCAAATGAAAGGGTGTGTTTGCCAATTAGGACACTATTTAAGCTGAGCCTACCTGCTCATCCATTACCTCCCGTGGCAGCTTGGAACCACAACGAGGTACTGACGGACAGGTAAGGCGTTTTGGGGCTTACTCCTTCTGGCTTACTACTGCCTTTTTTAAGACCTCTTTTGGCAATGAATCTATGCCATATCATTTTGTAGCTTCATCATTTGGTAGCCTTCTTATGCAGCAAAAGGACTTTCATTGCTTTTATCTTAAACTGGGAGGACTTAACTGGTAGTGATAAAGCCTTTTAGCCTAATATATTCATTGAAACATCAGAGATCGCAAGTGAGACTGTTTGAACTTTCTTATTTTGGGATGGACACAGCATTTTGAACTTGGACACACTAGAGCATTTTTAAAGTATTGTCAACCAAGAGTGATGGTCAGGTGTGACAGTAAATCTTATTCCCACAGAGCAGGGCCTCCTTCCCTGAGCTGCCTGCCAGGTCGAGGTGAGGCACATTATCCTACTAGTGAGGGTAAGTGTGACAACATCATTTTTTATATAGATGGCTATTGACAACATGATGAACAGAAATATGTCAATAGAGTAGCACTGTAATTGATTGTGTGCAATCCTCATTGTTTCTCACTCTTATGTTTACAGATAGTACCTGACATCACTACGCAGGACTACTGGTGTTGTATCTAGTTTCTTCTTCTTTTTTACTATCACATTGTATGGTATTAGTAGCAGCATTAGTAAACATTCTTTTTTGTCCTGAAGAAAGCCACTGATACAGAGTACTGATCAAATAGGCTGAAACATGTCGACCCGTTTATAGAGTAGTTTTATATCCATACTACTCCTTGCACTGCTTTTTTAACCCTGCCAGTGAGAGCATTGTAATAAGGACAGTTTTGTGCATCTTCCTTGGCAGTTTTAATTCACCACTAGTTTACCTCTTTTTTTGTTGCGCTGCACCCTCACTACACCGTAATCTTCACATATCGGATTTTAGCATCCTAGCTCCTTGATTGAGCATCTATGAAAATATCTCTGAGCTCCTTCCTCACAGTGAGGAAGTTCTAGCTCCTAGTAGGGCTAGGATTTCCTACTGGTAGGAGGAACCCATATGATGCAGCATGTCACCCTTGGGTGAGTGAGGGTTCTAGTCCTAAAGGGATTATTTCCCTTCTTTTGGTAATACCCATTATAATATTTTGTTTGAGAGAGTCCATACAAGGGATTGCATGTCCAGTCTTATATGTTTCATGTGCTAAATATCTAGACCCGAGGTGGCATTGTGTTACTGATTATATTTAGGGGAAGTTCTCCTCGTGGTCTTTAAATTAGATTCCCTGGGACCCCACTCCACCAATTTTGTTGTTATGAACTCACTCCAAGGAGGCCATGAAAAACTGGTGGGCTTCTCTGCAAAATTCCAAACTATTCAGGCAAATCTAGGCGAGGGTAGTAAGCAGGTCCAGGAGGATCATTTTTCCATCATTAGGAATCTGGCTATCACCCCAAATTAGAAGCTTTTGGGTCCATTTCCCTGGAGGATTCTCTCTCCGCACTTAAGTCGCTAAAATCAGGCTCCCCGATCAATCCTTGTCCCCCCCCCCAAACTGAACTGCTAGTGGCTGGAGCAAATGTTATTAATCCAGTGGCTAATAGACTGCTTCATTTATCCTTAGCGGGAGGGGGTTGGGAATGTATTTGATGCTTTGTGAGGGTGGAATGGGGTACGAGATTAGCTCGGCAACAACGTGCGTTCCGCAGAGTTTAAGAACAAGCCAGAATCGATATTGGAAAGGAGATTTTGCCCCCTGCGAGGGGACTGTTCATGGCAATGTGACCCGTTGTAACTGTTATGTGTCATGAATCAACTACTAAATAAAAAGATGTTTAAAAAAAATGTATCCTTGGCAGCGGCCAAGGTGCCCAGAGGATGGAAACAGGCAATGATTATTCCCCTTAAAAAAAAAAAACCTTCCGCAGATCCCTCCTCACTTACTAATTATAGACCCATTTCTTTGCTCCCAGCCTTTTCTAAGATTTTTGAGAAGCAGGTGAACAGACACCTATTGAGGTAAGTACAGCACAATGGGCTCCTCCATCCAGCTCAATCAGGTTTCAGGGCCTTACACAGCACTGAAACTGCTCTGGTTGAGGTAGCTGAAGCGATCAGGGGCACCCTGGATAATAGGGATAGGGGGGTACTGGTAATATTGGATCTGTCTGCGGCGTTCAATACGGTTCCACACGCCCTCTTATTAAACCGATTGCTTGAGGTAGGAGTGACCGGTTCAGCATGGTACCAGCTTAAGTCCTTCCTGGAGGGCAGAAGCTAACAAATCTGGACAACCCCAACCCTTCTAAACCGTTCCTCAAAAATTGGACATTTGGGTACCCCAGGGCTCGGCACCGAGCCCCACACTGTTCAATATGTATATGACCCAGTCCATTGAGTTAGCAGATACATTTTGGGCAAAAGTTATCTCCTATGCAGATGATACACAGCTGCTATTTTTCTGGAATAGGGGAGTGAAGCAAATTGCTCTCATGTTAAATTGTGTCTCAATTCAGTTTTCCAGTGGCTAGCTAAAGCACAACTGAAAAACAGAGTCTCCTCTTTGGGGACTTCCTTCCACAATGTTGGCTTTCAATCCGGCTGGATGATACACCCCCGCCGGCTCCCCAGGGTGGGCCAGTAAAAAATGTGGGGTTATGGTTCGATGACATGCTGTCCTTTGGGCCTCAAATCAAAAGGCTGGCGAGAACCTGCTTCGGGTTGCTGAAAGTGCTAAATAAATGTTTGCCGCTCCTATCTTTGCATGCTAAGTAAATGGTCATCTAAGCATTGATTACGTCACGCATTGATTATGGCAATGCATTGTATGCTGGCTTGCCTGGATATCTTATTGACAAACTCCAGGTGATCCTGAATGCAGCAGCTCAGCTTCTGCTAAACCTCCCAAGGAGGAGGAGTGTCAGGCCTCATCTGCGGGATCTCCACTGGCTGCCTATTAGGGAAAGAGTGAAGCTCAACACCCTGGTGTTGGTACATGTCGCTTTATATGGCAAAGGACCCTCCTATTTGAGATCCAGATTCAGCTTCTGCAATCCGTTGAGGCAATTGCGATCCTTGAATAAGCTGCTGGTCTGTCAGGATCCACAGACAGAGAGCTTGTGGCAGATCGCTTGCCCTGGTGGGTGCAGTTGCTTGGAACCAGCTTCCGCTGTACTTACAATCTGTAAGACACTACCCTGGGTTTCAGCCACGTTGTGACACAGACACCCATTTGACAAAAAATTGAGTAGCCTGAATCTATGGCTTGTCATAATGAATATTTGAATTGCAATCTTAATTTTGATATGAACATTAAATATGTGTAAATATTTGTCTTCTGTTTCTTGAATGTATAAACCATGAATGATTAGTATGAATGATGACATGGATGGAGTGTGTATATGGACTATTTTAAATTTGTTTCTAAGCTCTCAAAAATAATTACTTTTGTATTTTTGCAAAAATTCGGTCATATGTTCGTCTCTCCTTATGTTAGAGAATGTATATTGTGTTGCAGGTCAATAATTTGGAGTTGCCCTAGGAATTTACAATATGTATTACTTAACTGCCTAGAGGAACTCATCAGTAGCAGGGGGGCCTTTCTAAATGTACGCTCTTTAGATAAACTGTGTATGCTCATGCCTAACCGTACTGTAGGTATTGCGCCAGGACACTCCTTGGAGTAGCTCTGCTCACTGTAAGTGATGTTAAAAATAATCATTTCTGGGTATTTATATGCTGATATCGACCCGTTCTACTGTGTAAAACCTCACACATTTACTCCTGTCAGTGGTGGAAGAGAAGCCCTTTCCAAGAATGTGAAGGGAACACCCACAAAACAGGAGTGAGTGTAGAAGGGGTTTTTCCATAGGACAAACCTTTTGCAGGTGGTAAAAAAGCATAAAAGGAAACAAGTAATTGTGTAGTTGGGCTGCCGATTTTCTCATGCGAAAAATATTTTCGCATGAGAGTAAAGGAGTCACCCATGTGTTCTGCAGTACACAAGGAATTATGTATGCACTGCCAGGTATGCAGATGTATCCTGGAAAAGTTACCGTTCTAAAAAGTCAAAAACCTACTCCTGCACTGTAGATTTCAGATTTTGTGATTAAGACGAATAGTTTATCTATGATCCATGTGCAGTGTATTTGAATTCCCTCCGATTTTGTACATGTATTCATATTTTTGAAGCTGGCTTCAGTCAATCACTCGCCACTTTTTCCGACAATGAAGAGGTGACGGTTTTTTGTTTCCCCCAATTTTCCCCAAAAACGTTAGAGTGGGCTTACATCGTAGTTATGCAAAATATGGTGCGTATTGGCTAGGGTATAGCAAAGTGATGGGCATTCTAAGTTGGAAATTCCAAGCTAATACATGTCAGATAACATCTTCAATACATGTGGCTCTGTCCCTTACTCCTCTGTGTTGAGTTGCATCGCCACCACTGCCTATCTTTCATTACATACCAGTACACCAGTCACATTGTATTCGGGAGTGAGCTACTCTAGTTGATCGATCTGACACTTAGCCCGACCCTGATAATCCTCCATGCTAACAAAACCCAGACCACTATGCTGGGCATGGTCCCCTTCAGGATGGACCGGGTGGCATGGCATTACTGTTAGCTGGGACTTGTACGTCTCGCACTTTAACTTTAGTATATATAGGCAAAGGGTTCTCCCGCTTCTGTAGGTTATGTTTAGCACTTGCACTTTTATTGAGCATTTGCTTAAGCTTTCCTGTTATCTCCCGTGACTGCGATCATGAATAGGGTTTTTGCTGCAAATTTGTTAATCATGTGTCGGTGTGCATTTTATACTGTTTTTGGTATATTATATAAACTGTATAATACATGATCTCCCGCTGCTGCTATTATGAATGGGGCTTTTTGCTGCTACTTTTTATATAAATTATTAATCATGCGATGGTGCATACTTTTTATTTGACAATGGTATCTTTACTAATCTGCATAATAGTTTTTTGTTTTTTTTGCGTGCTCTTATTGTGAATGTTTGCCATGATTTTAATTAACCGTGCAAATCGAATTTAAACTTAAACTCAATGCTAACAAGAATGAAGGTGACTTTAAAACTAGACATGCACCATGGCAATATTCCGACTAAAACAAGTGTCCTTCCAATTTATAGCTGTGTATTAACGAGGAGCCCAAATTCCAAATACTTGATTACTTTATGATTACCAAAAAGATATTTTACTTTACGTATCCTGATTTAAGGAGTAATTGTGGCTAACACCGGCTCCTAAGACGTTTTATGCCTAATGAAAACACATTACGGGGTTCTGCTCCGAGAAGGGAACTTGAATGGGCCGGTCGAAAAAATATAAACTTCCTGCTTTGGGCACGAACCGTCCCCTTTCTGAGCCGTAAATGTCTAGCGGTATTTGCGAAGCACTGGACTTAATGCAGACAGGGCTATTTACGTATCGATCACCGAGCTATTAAATTGGGTAAAAGAAAAAGGTGTAATGCACAGCTTAGAAATAAGTGCGGCGGGGATACATACTTTGGGGCAGATTCCCCTTGCGCCACTTTCCCCATGTTAAAAATAACGCAAAAGTGGCGCAAGGGCCTTGTAAATAAGCCCTGTTGTTTTGAACTTTAAACGCAAAACTACGGCAAGCGTGGGGAGACTGAAGATAGGTCAACGGGCTATATAATATAATTCGAACAGAACGCCCCAAACCCCATTTCCTCGTCACTGCACTGTGCACTACGTGAAATATGAACCTGTCCTCGTTAGTTAACTGACTTTTTCAGTGCGGTGCTTATTGAGGAGTCTTTGGTTGGGAGGACAGTTATGAAATCAATAAGTGGCCACATATATTGGGTGTATATAAACGCGCTATAGAATTAATATGTACTTGGGAGACTTTTTTGCTCGCTGCGAGGTGTATTTTCCTCGTTCTTGCTGTTACGCACATAAATGCATAAACCTGTTTTTCAGAACTGTGTCAACGATTTCAAAAGGTTGATCACATGCCTGGGCAAGATGGTTGAGATCTGACGGGAAAGTGCCTTGGTGTGTAAATGCCATGGCGCTTTAAATCCCGCCCTGTTTTCCAAATAAACGTGGAAGATGCTCGCTTGTCTCGTGGCAAGTTCTGGACAGTCATTGGGTTGACCTTTCTTGGATTTGTTCTCCAAAATGTAGCAAAACGTGCCAAAGCAAACTAGACACCCCTGCGAGCATTACATACACGCTTTGAATGGGTTGAGAGGTTCACATACCAATATTCATGATGTGAATTACTGCATACGGGAAACGTAATATTAAGTGGCTGAGTACTTGTTTCTGCGAGACGTTTTTGGGTGCACATTAAAGCCATACTAAATATCTTTGAAGTATTCAGGCTCCATCATTACACATATGCTGATTTAAATATCATTTGAGAACGTTCTTGGAGTGAAGTAAGAGCAGGAAGGCAACGTAAAAACATGTCGGTTGATCGTGCCAGCCCAGTGAGCCGTTTCTTTGCCGCAGACGCAGCTGCCAGCTCTTTTCTAGTGACTAATCTTACAAACTTCCCTACTCTGTTTTCTCTCTCCTTTCTGCAGGGCGCCTTCACGTTCAGGGGGAGTATGGTCGACCTGCCGTTGCTGAAACAAGCCCAGAACTTGGTCACGCTTGCCACAGCCATCGAGACGAAATGACCTGCTAAACGGAGCTCTGCGGGAGGGGCCGGTGGACTCAACATCTTCCTGTAAAGAGAGGAAAACTGCATTTATCTCCACCTGTGGAACAGCGTTCCTAATAACAAACATAGCTATAAAACCTATTCTGATGTAAACTGTGGGATTTACGTCTCTGTTAAAATCAGCAAGATCATGAGAAGTGCATGTCTGCTATGCAAATAAAATTAACTGCAGGGAAAAACCGCCTCTGTCCTGACTTCTCTGCGGCTCTCGTGCCCTTTTCATCGGCGTGGGCTGCTGAGGCCACTTCCGCCTTTAAACGCGCACTCTGGGATTTTATTTCGGAGAGGAGCCGGGCGACCATAAACTGCTCAGGAAGAGCCACCCCCGCCAGCAGGATTTGCATGACACTGGGGCTCCTGCACAGGTCACCCCGTGCGCCTTGCGGTTAACGGGCTTAGCAAAGCTGTTTGGGCGAGGTTAACCCTGCTCGTCGTGAAGGGTAAACAAACATACCAAGCGGCCATTGTGCGCCTTTCAGCGCGCGCCGCTCTCGCGAGGGCCGACGGGGCTTTGACGCTGGCGGCGCGAGGAGCAGCCCGTGCAGCGCCCGAGAGGGCTCCGGTCGGACACCAGCGGCCGGGAACTTTTTGTCCCTGTCCCGCTCATTAAATCACCGCGGCCTTTGTGCGCGCGTTCCAGGAAATGAAAGGGAAGGGGGCGGTTTACACCGCGGCCCCAACCTTTTCATGACCTGCACTAACCGGCCTACCCAAAGCACTTAGGCGGGCACTCCGGGGAAGGCTGTTCTGTTTATTTAAAAGTGTAAATACAAAACAGCGGTTTATTGAGGGCTTGCCTCGCTTCTTTTTTCAAGGTGTGTCTCTGGCTCCACAAAAAACAACGTGTCCTTTTTACTCATGCCATTTCAGGATAGCCCTTGAAATGTTGTCAAGGAACGATTCCATAGGTATCTGTTTCCCAGAGTTTTGGAAGGTAAGACAAGACACAAGTAACTGGGCGTGTAATCGATTCCATTACCAACTCCACCCTAAAATATATGTAGGCAGTCACAATAGATTAGAAATCGTGAATTTTTATATAGGGTTACCGACTGGCCGTTTTTTTAATGGCCTGTATCGTTAAAGGTCAGTAAAAGTATTGCGAAAAGTAGTGAAAGCCGGAATTTTTCCCTTTTGAAACATACACCTCAAACAGGAAAACCGTGAAGAAATCACAAAAAAATGTTTGTGGTCTATCTTGATCATTTCGAATCGATTATTAGAGCAAGTACAGGTATAATTGCAATGTTACAAAAGATTAGTGAATATTGTATATAGTTTCTATTTTATTTCCCAGCTTTTAGCCCTTCCAGCGTACAAACGGGAACGGGCAGTATTTTCTCACAAGAAAAAGCGGCAGCTCGTTTCATAGGGAAGACTTGGGTTAGTTACTGTGTGCCGTAATTAGGATTGGTGAGATTTCGACAGCTAATTGGTTGGCTTCTTCGCATGCATAGAAAACCCCAGGTCATGAGCATGGTGTGTTGTCGCCCCGAGCTCAGTGATAGACGTTTTAGTGCCCAGGAAAGTGAAAGATCGGGTCAGCTCTGTTGCGAGTCGAGCAGGTGCCCTGCAGGTACACACACCTCTCCGAGGCAGGCGCAGTAGCCCTCAGAACTTTCTCACCTGTTTCTGATCTCATGGCTACGTTTATCTGCTTTCATGTTTGCAAGTTGAGGCGTGGGGTTGTTATCTCATCTAATTATACGAGAGGCCATGTTGATAGAAACTTTTAATGTCAGTCTGCCCAAAAAAGTAAAGTGTGGAGCAGTGCTTCAGTTAAGGCTTTTTGGACGTTTTAAAAGCTCCTTTTTGTCAAGTTATAACTGCGAGGAGTTTTTATGTTCTGCTCACCGTAGAGCCATGAATTCGTAGCACAGTTTTCCAGAACTTAAGTCCAAAAACACCCACAACAGTTCTTCAACTGTATGATTCAGGCTGTGAAAGACTTCTATAGACTGTGTTTAAAATATAACTTCCAAGGATTCCCTTTAGACGTCTCCCCGGATCTCCCAGCTGTTCCCTGTGTCCAGATTGGGAATCATAATGTATTGCTGGTCAGTCTGTTTTGCATTAGGAATTCGAAAACGTAAACCTGAAGGATTCGAGTGACATCTCCGTTAAATATTGACTTGCATATTTGGCAGCTATTTCCCCAAAAAATGGCTGTCCTGGGAGGATTTAGACTTCCAAAAAATGGAATGACATTCATAATTATAAGCATCGAATATTTTTGACTTCCTTTCCATGAGTGTTAAATGGCGGTATGATGGTTGGGCTGAGAAGTTTTAACTAAACTGACCACTATCTAGGGTAAATTTATTGGCTGATCTAGGTTACTCCTCGAGGCTGGGGCACACATTCCTAGTCCATGCTGAAATCACCCCGCTGCCCTGGTGCAAGTGTCACCGACACATTTCTTCAAGAGATCAGTTTTGGCGGGAAACCTTGCTTTTTGTAGGTGTGAGTAATCGAAAGCATTCAAGGGCGCAGTGTTCTGGTCGCAGCAGCATCCGCTGTGAAAAGCGTTAATAGCTGTATAGAAGGAAGCTCCGCTTGGGAGAGCATCAGTTGAACTGTCATGGCTGCTGGCTGCTACTATCTCACCAACCTCCCACCATGAAAAATCGATTTTGTGTACTCATGTAAGAGCATTTAGGGCTCGTAGGTGACCTTGGTTCATCTATGTGGATGGAAAACATTTCTACAGCACACACTCCATTGTGTCTGTTGGCGTTATGTAGCCTAGGTAGGTGTATGACAGACTATTGGCACCAGCCTGAGTATCTATTCTAGATTCGATGTAGCATAATTATATTTGTAAACCAGAGTTTCCTTGCATTCGTAGAAATGCTGTATGATTATAAAAAGCCTGTGCAGGTATCCCAATCTATTTCAACAGCTAAACTGAGAAATTATGTCTATATCTCACTTTCTGTATATACAATTTACATGGATAATCCTTAATAATCACTACACCTGTCAACTCGCCAGTACTGGCTTACCAAAAATGCCAGCATCTACCAGTGAACACTCTACGGTGTGTGAAAAAAACCCTGTAGCAAAAGTAACCCTTTCCCACATTGCACTTCATTTTCTTTATATATTTCGCCTGAAACCTTCTGCAAAAGTAAAGCACATTTTAGAATGCATATTTTTAATGTACTTACAATTCGATGTATAATATACGTGTTTGCATAAAACACACTATTAGTGCATTATGTGGAACAAAAATACTAATGTTTCCAAATTATTTACAGTCATATCTCAAGCGAAAAATAAATACTAAATGGAGGTCACTCAACTGCTTTAAATCTTTCCAATAAGTACTCAAATATATGAACAACACGTGTAATATAAAAATTACATAAGGAGCAATTTGTGTAATGGCGCTTTACTGCCATTACCGGGTTCTGCTGACATTTGTAAGCAGCCAGTCCTCCGCCCTGGTTTGTAAATGTCACCAAAACCTCTCAATGGCAACATAGGTCCGTATTACGCATGTACTCAGTTCCCTATTTTCAAGATTAAATAGAAACCGAACCCCCGATATTCATTGACCCTGCTTGAAAAACACTCCTGCAGAAGCCATATGTTATACACTGTCCACAATTTTCCTTCCAGGTTTCATCTGTATAGTTTGTGTACAGTGGCTTTATTTTACTCTGCAGATGGAACCTCTCCTGTTCAGGTGGCACCACCTCTCTGAGTGGTAAACTCTGTGCGAGGTAGAACCAAAGCCTACCTCTCCCCATCACGCCAGGGGAATGGGACACCCCTTAAAAGAGCCCAGCCCGGCATCTGCCTTCCTAGGGTAGCCGTCCACACCCTGGCCGCGCCAAGGACTGGCATTCTCCGAAGACAGAGTGACTCCTGCCAGCCAAGACCTCAGTGCTGGCACATACTGGTAACCACTGAGGGCAATGTCAAGAGCCTGGCCAAAAATACCACCCCCGGCTGTTCCATCCACCATGCCAGGTCAAAGATTGAGGTGGAAGCACGCCATTTTGCGTAGTGTGAGTGTCCCCAACTCCAGCAAGCAAAGGACAGGCCTGTGCAAGCAGCTGGCGCGCTTCATGGGGTGCCCTTACCTCACCAGCAGCCTGGACAATGAAGGCCTTTTGTGTTCAGTCAGGTGTCCGTTCACGCACGGCAGGAGGCCTGTTTATGGGAGCAACCTCGCCCCTTCAATCCAAACATGTCACGCCCACGGCGCTGCTCTCCATAATGTAGCGGGTGCAGTGGCACCGGGTCCGGAGGTGTGAGGAATCCACTTCACCACACGTATGTATGTATGTCTTACACTATCAAACCGAGTGACCAATTTGCCCATGTCCCATTAAGGCCCGGGGCAGTATTGCCACGTAAATGTTCTCGCCCTTCTCGGGTTTTACTTCCTCTGAAAACAATCCCCGACCCAAGAATAACCAGAGTGTAAATGGTCTCCAAAATGTTTTACCTAATCTCCCTCTTGAAGGTCCCGAATGTTGATAAACGCGGCAAATAATCTGCTATAACGTGTACTTCTGAGCGCTATACGGAACAAGAACCACTATTTCCAAATTTGATTGATTCCAGTTAACCAACCACTAAAGAATGTTAGGCCTAGTTGTTCCTTTGGGGTCGAGCAGGTTGTGGACGCATCGCAGCAGTTGTCAGCGGCGAGCGTGTAACTCGCCGAGCAGTTCTCTGTATATACCGTGTTACAATTGTCCAGGGACTTGGAAATGCGTCTAGACGCAAGGCTCGGATAAGTAGCTGCACAAACCTATATATGGGGCATCGGTGTCTGTGCGAGCTGAGAGGTAGGAGTCGAACAGTTTCCGCGATACATTATTAGTGATAGACACATTTTGGCGGGAAAGGAAGTTTTTTTTTTTTTAACCTTTCTAGCGTCTGTGAAAACAGGTCTTTCTATTCGCAATGAATGAGTATTCGAGTTAATGGCCCTGGGATGATGAAAGGCTGAGCGGGCAACATCAGATTTGGAAGCGCAAACTCGCAGCCTGCAGTCGGGCTGGGGGTGGGGGTTCCTGCCTGGGCCATGGGAACGCGCACAGGCGGTCGCGCGCTTCTCGCCTCCGCACTCCCCTTGTTATTAATCCTCGGGAGACGGCGCTATAAACTAACACCATTAAAACATTATCGCGACTAATGAGAAACAATTACTTAGCAGAAGCCGCGCCTCGGATTGGTTTGGGGACAGTGCGGCTGCCGGCGCTGATGAGTTCCATAAATCAGGGGCTCGGCGCAGGGGATGCGCACGCGGGCGCCCGCCCCGCGCAAGTGACACCTCTCTCCGCCTTGCATCATTTTTTTCATTAGTCTCAATAAGCCCCGAGAGGCGCTAGATTGGTTTAGGCCCCATAACAGTCAAAGTCTTGATCGTTGCACTGAGGGTTGTGGCAGCCACCCTGAGGGGAGTGACTGGAAGGGACACAACCCCCCTCCTCTCCTAGGGCACTGAAGAGTGCAGAGGCGGTTGTACCCTTGGGCTAGGATCACAAGACCTCCAGCACGGAGGAGGGAAGTGTTGACACGGCAATACGGGTCTTGGTTTCTTATTGATGTTAGCGCATCGCTGCGCAGGGATATTTAGTATGTGCACTGCCATGAAGATGGAATCTATCTGTCTCGCCCCCTATCTATTGTTCTATCAATGTCTCTGTCTGCAAATCAGTCTGTAGCCCCTCTGTCCATGTTTCAGTGCGTTTATCTGTTTCCCCGTCAATCCATCTCTGCCCATTATTGCCCGTCGATCTGTCAGTCCGTATCTATCGTCTGCCTGTCTACCGGTGTATCTGTCAAGGTGCGACTGTATATATATATATATTTACCTTTATATGACTATCCGATTGTCTCTGCCCATCATTTACCTGTACAAGTCAGGTACTGTTGCAATCGTCATTTTGTTTACGATAGCGGCACACTCGTGAATGATAGATGCATAGTTGCCCTTTCGTTCGTTTCTCCCTCTCTCTCGTTTCTCCCTCTCTCTCTGTATAGATATATAGTTGTTTTGACCTTTAAAGTTTTTATAGCGCCAACTTGGCCCAAGGGCAATAGAATACGCTTCAGGAGCACCAGATTACATGGTCCTATATGTTTTTTTTTTAATATAGGTAATGAGAGATTACGTGATTTGCCGAGAATCACAGGTTGTTGAGCCGACGCCGGGACTTGAACCTAGTTCCAAGGCAGCCTGCTCTGGCCTTAGGCCGCCTCTCCTGCCCTGTTGGTTCCTTTCTCCTGCCCTGTACGTGGTTATCGAGGCCCCCCTCAACGATACGTGAATTGCTGCCACCCAGCTGCGCAACAGGAAGCTGACGACACGGGGAACATATTTTTTTCGTATACAATAAAAATACGCAATTGGTCTGTGTATGTTACTCCGATAATGCTTCTGCATTGTTCCGTCGACATTCAAAAACAACTCGGACTTTGGCCTCAACTGTTTACTCCTGCGTCACCAAACCTCATTCATCGCATCATTTCACCGCAAGACACACTGACCCGTCCTACATTCATCCTTCCATTAATCCATCCAGGACCCCACCCATGGATTCCATAATTCTAATACTTCATGCTTTTTTAATTTTCGCGCTTTTATGTGTGCTGCTTTTGTTTATTCTGATAGCGACGTGAAACTGTTACGAAAGAGACTATTGCATTTATTATAATCGGATTGCGGTGAGATGTGTTTAGCCTCGAGGTGGCCGAGACTCCCACCTGACCGCTGTTGGCCTAAACAAACCATTGTTTTGCCTGAATTGTGCATTTCTTGAGAAGGGTAAATGTGATGCTTTTCCCTCCCAAAACGCCTTTGCCTGAAAACAAACCCACCTTTTGTTTCCTCGTTTCGGTTCGGAAGCCTTAAGTGTCCTCCCCTTTTATTCTCCCTCTCCCGCGCCAGAAAAGGCAATTGATAAAACAAAACAGATTATGAGATTAGCGCCGGGCATTTGTGCATATTAATGCCAGCGGAGGGCATCTAATGGGTTTGTAATTGCAGAGCCTGTTTGGGACGGTGGGGTGGAAACTGCAGTATTTCCACACCAAAGGACCCCCCTGCGAGGTTTTCACATCGGAACTTGGAGTAAAAGTGAAAAAAAGTAATTACCAGGCAACGCCATTTAAATGTAAAACCTCTGGTCTTTCTTTAAGGACTGCCGTTTTAAAAAGGGAGAAAGGGGCGGTCAAAATGGAAAATAAATTACTTTCAAATAAGTGGGTTAGCACCTGAATGCAAGCGTGCATTTTACAAAAATGCATCGACTATTTGCCTCTGCGTTGGGAAAGCTTTTCATCACAAACAATAGATCCGAGACGTGTGACTTGCAAACACACTAAAAACAAAAAGATGTCGATCGCAGGAATTGGAGCACGGTTCATTAATCTGTGTAAACAGGGCTGCCTGCCAGGTGCGGCGCTGTGGAGCGCTGCATATACATTACAGTGGTGTTGTAGTGGCTATCTATTGCAGGTGCGCAGGTGCTGTGGGGGTGTGCGCAGGTTGCGCACCCGGCGCTTCCTGACATCAGCTGACTGGCAGCAGCCACAAGCAAAAGTTAACATCAATTCGACACGGGGTTAAACAAAATTATGAATAAAACGCACATAAGAGTGCCGTGTCCAAACAATGCAAACCAAAAATAGCCTAAAACCACACGAGGGATAGATAAAAAAAACCAAAAAACTAAAAGACCAAAACAAACAAACAAAAGAATTTAGCTGCAACACGTCATATGTACACACACATGTCGTGTACGTTGTACCTTTTGGGTTCTGGCACAGACTCCGAAGCTCCCCAGACTTGTGTGCAGTGTTTTCATTGTCCCCGTAGAGGATTCGGGTCGAATTTCGTGGTTCCGTCCTGCTGGCAGGTGGACCAGGGCAGGCGAGGTGGTTAAACCGTAGCCCAAGAAGGGCTGTCTGCCAACTGTGTTGGGGTGTGCCCCTCCCTCGAATCCACATGAGCAGAAATCAATTCAGAAAAATAACAAATAAAAAACATCGGAACACAGCTTAGATCCGACCCCAAATAAGAGAGATTGTTTCGCCTCCCAATACAAGTGATTGTTTTCTTTCGGTCATTTTGACCTCTTTTTGTAACAGCGCCCATTTAAATCCTACACATTAATAACAATTACGTTAATATCCGAAATCCCTTCAGACAGCCCCAGGTCTGGCGTGGCGTACTAAAAATAATTGTAAATTGTATTCATATAGCGCCTACCTAACCATCCCTGACGAGGCGCGCAGAAAGGCAGTCAAGTGATATTTGGCCTTTAAGTGGTCGCTTACTGAACGTGTAGTACACCACATTTCAGCCCAGGTTCAGTTAATTATTTTGCAAAGATCAGTTCTGTCGGCTACGTGTTACTTTAGTTGGAATCAAATGTACGTAAAAAATGTAATTTCCTTAACGTGAAAATCACAGGGCGACTGAACGAATGTCCCTGACGAAAGACGTGACTTCGCATTAATCAATCGTATAACCTGTGAAATTGTATGGAACGAAATATTTAACTGTCCTAGTAGAGAAAAAGGCGAGCCCAGACGAGAAGGCGCTTTTTGTTGGTGTTTAATAAAATAACGAATTTTCTTGTCACATCTTTTATTAGAAGATATCGAATAGGAGAAGGGACCGTATGTGTCTCCCCTATTAAGATTCTCGTCCAGGAAACGAATGTGTTTGAAAAACGGTACATTTCGTTGTAGCGTCAGTGGAAACAAGTACAATCTCACATTTGTGAAACGATGTGCATATGGTAAGTAAAAAAAGATGGGCGAACGTCCATTTCTTCTCAGTTTATTTAACTTGGTGTTGTGCCCACACGCTCCCTTCTGTCCACTTCAGGGCGCTATTGAGAATATGAGGCACTCTTTACCGCGAGTATGTTTCTTGCAATGACCCGTCTATACATGATAAAATACTTGACAGTGTGAGCCAGGAAACATTTAAATGAAACGAATTCTTCTTAAGTCGGGCAGATGTATTGTGGGGAAGGGCGAAATGCAGCTCCCGGCTCCACCTCAGGATAAAGTTGTCGCCAGTGAGGTTGTCAGAACAACCCAGTCTCTTCCCTCAATTATCCGTCCTCTGACCCCCTTCTCACAAGAGGAGTGGCTGGAGGATTTAGTTTGTTCTGGTGTTTTTTTTTTCTTTTTTGTGCCTTTCTGTCCAAGAAATGCGACATGACTTCTTTGTGCGACAACACGGGAGCGAGTAAAGGAGCCGACGGCGCTGAAAGGCTCTCGGACCGGCCTCTGTAAGCCCCCTGGTGGGAAGTCGTCGGACTTTTAACAGAAAGAGCGTCTGTGCACCCCCTCTCGCCGACCCTCCCCCACTAGGAGCCTGCTGTCTCTGGGGTGCGCGTCCCTCCCCCACTAGTATGCCCTCGCTAATAAAGCACAGTTGAAACTACAAGCTCCAGAATACAAAGTGCTTGTAGTTTAAAAATATAATAACTTTTTTGGTTGAGGTTAGGAGTGAGTTGGAGAGATGCCTCTGCCAGCCGTGGCCTCACCAAGAGCAGTCACAAGTTCCATTCCCAGCAGGGCCTATGCTTCCTTTCATCCTTCCAGATCGATGCATGGAGTACTGTTTATTTGGGTAACTTTGTCACCTGTTATTTACAGTGCTAAATGTTACATGCAGCCCCTAGTCTGCCACTGTTAGAAGCGAGCCGAGAGGAGTCACTTGGGTTTCTGTGCACAGTCATTCAGGGGTGTCTGTTTGTACTGACCCCTGGGGTGACTCCGCGCTGCATTTAGGGCCCGGATCCCCCAGCATGCTCCACGCCCGCCCACAACCCACCAGTCAATTAACGCTTGAGATAAGGTGGGTGTAAAAAAGGCCATGTTTAATATCAACACACATAAACATGACATTGCATAATTATATCAAACGTTACTAAATTCATATTCTGAACAAAAATCTTGAACTTCAAATTAGCATAAATCATCTTTAAAATCAGAATATCATTATCCTCTCTTCTTTCCCCCAGCACCAAGGGGCCCTCTGGCTCGGCTCTCCCCAGGTAGCGATGCCCACGCGAGGTGCAACCCACCTGCGCCCTTGAGTGATGGGCCCCAGCCCTCGAGACCTTGTCTGCCATTTCCAGGGCACCACCACTCGTCCACCAGGTTGCCCAGGATCCCAGGAGGCTCGTACCTGTCGCCCTAGCCTCCCCAACCGGTGGTCTCCATCCCCCTGTGGAGAGCTTACCTTCTCTCCCCTCAGTGCTGGCCTAGGGAGTGCTCAAGGTGGACTCCCGTCTATTTGGTCCATCTATATCAGTGTTCCAATGTCTCTTTTCCGCAACTCACCCCTCCAAACTACATAACTAAGGGACGGGTGGGTGGGAGTTAAAAGAAATAGGCTAACGAGCCCGGGGGCGGTGTCCAGCAGGTGCGAGCAGGTCACGACGCAGGCGAGGAAAGAGGCCGAACTGAATGGGCTAGTGACCTAAATAGGTCACGGCCTCTGACCCCGCCTACGCCGGAAGTGCGTCACCGCCTGACCCGGAAGGACTTATTCCAGTCCGGCCGGCCTCCCATAGGGTGGTCGGCCGGCTACCCTCAACCAATGGCGTGCGTGGGCCGGGGGGCCGGCCCCTAAAGGCGGGCTCGTCTAGCCTCGCCCTTGTTATAGGGCCCGTATCCCCCAGCATGCTCCACGCCCGCCCACAACCCACCAGTCAATTAACGCTTGAGATAAGGTGGGTGTAAAAAAGGCCATGTTTAATATCAACACACATAAACATGACATTGCATAATTATATCAAACGTTACTAAATTCATATTCTGAACAAAAATCTTGAACTTCAAATTAGCATAAATCATCTTTAAAATCAGAATATCATTATCCTCTCTTCTTTCCCCCAGCACCAAGGGGCCCTCTGGCTCGGCTCTCCCCAGGTAGCGATGCCCACGCGAGGTCCAACCCACCTGCGCCCTTGAGTGATGGGCCCCAGCCCTCGAGACCTTGTCCGCCATTTCCAGGGCACCACCACTCGTCCACCAGGTTGCCCAGGATCCCAGGAGGCTCGTACCTGTCGCCCTAGCCTCCCCAACCGGTGGTCTCCATCCCCCTGTGGAGAGCTTACCTTCTCTCCCCTCAGTGCTGGCCTAGGGAGTGCTCAAGGTGGACTCCCGTCTATTTGGTCCATCTATATCAGTGTTCCAATGTCTCTTTTCCGCCACAAGGGTGACTAGGGGCCATAGGTCCGTCGCCCTTCCCCCCTTCCAACAGGTGTAGAACAAAAGACCAAATTCCTTTAATCCAGGCATCCATGCCAATGTCAGACAAATGCACTCCGTCATGGTGAAACATAGCTGGTCCAGAAATCATCTTGTGGGGTAAGTGTAGCAAGCGCCCCTTCCCTGAGCACAATTTTGCCAACTCACTATTCAGACGTCTCACCGACACGTTCAAAGCCCTAGCCCTGATGCCATCGCCCCAACATTTCCGCGGAAGCATACAAGACCATGCAATCCTGGCCTGTGGAAAGGTGTGACCTAGCCAAGCAAATTCAGCGAGGAGCACCTCCTTGACCGCCAAACGTCCTTGGTCTACCATGTCGTTGCCGCCCAGATGGATGATGATCAGGTCCGGGGACGTCTGTCCCCCGTGATCTCTAATCTTCTCCACGAGCCGCCGCAGATGCCGGATGCGCATTCCTCCCACACCGTGCCACAAGAATTCAGCCCCTTCCAAACTCGGTGGTTTCCGCACTCGCCATCGTTGCAAATGCCCAGCTGCCCGCCGCACGAACGAGTGACCCAACACCCACACCACCAATCTTGGCATACTAGTAATCAGAGAGGAAATAGAAAATTTAAGCAAAATCATGGCAAGAACATCTTGTCAAAGCAACTCAGGGCGTATATAACGCCTAAAACAATCAGACGACCAGCGGCCCACTTTTTTGACTGCAGTAGATGATAACCCTGCTCCTGCTGCTAAAGTTGCTGCCCCTATCCTGAAGGAATGGGAAGAGTAACCTGTGCCCCCCAACCCCAGATCTACCAGGGCTGTCTGCAACACGGCCTTGAATTGGTATTGTGACACGCACTCGCCACTCTCATGGATGAACAGGGCCGGCCCCCCCCCACTAGGGCGGATGGCTAAGTACTCCTGCATGCAGGTGACCGGGCATACCGGCGCCCCCGGGGCGGGGCACAGCTGAATCACCGCCCCCTTACCCGACTGGTCAGTTTTAGATTTCGTAAGGATCACCACCAGTCCCCCAGAATCTATCCTAGTATCTTTAAACTGGATCCCTCCACCCTGGTTACTACGAGAGGACCCTACAATTTCTCCCAGGCGGAAGGCCCCGTAAAATGCCAGGGAGAACACTGCTGCAAATAACTTGCCCTCAAATGACGAGGTGCACAGTCTAGGTAAGGCCTCCAAAATGCCCCTCAAAGTCCTAACATCTAAAGGGCGTCTGCAATCCCGCCTGGGGCCCTCCGGCCTGGCCCATCCTGACAAGGCTTTCCTGACCACAAATGAGGCCCCGGGGTCATGAGAACCCGCCAGTCTAGCAAAGAAACCTACCGCTGAAACATGAGCCCTAGCATAAGAGAGAGACCTGCCCTGTTCCCTGATTGTCTGTAGGAAGTAATACATGGCTTGATTTGAAAACCAGTTTGTGATGCCCGCCTCCTGAACCAACATCCTGTAAGTCAAAAAACACCGCTGATAACCAGCCCGAGTGCGGTCACTCAATGAGGCACCTACCAGCCCCGCTAGAGCGGGGCTCCAATCCTCCACAGTGATGGTGGAAACCCTGTCATCTCGTCCTCCGCCTCCGGGTGGTACCTCCGGAACTCCTGCAACTTGGAACGAGACAAAGCATCAGCAGCGTGATTGTCCACTCCCGGAATGTGTGCCGCCCTGAACAGTAAATTCAACCTTAAACATTCCAATACCAGGTGCTTCAGTAATCTCAACACATGCCTACACGTAGCCCTCTGCCTGTTGATGGCCTCGACCACAGCCATGTTGTCTGACCAAAAGATCACAGATCTATTCCTGAAGCGCTCAGCCCAAATCGTCACTGCTACTAGGATCGGGAACAGCTCTAGGAATGCAATGTTCTTAGTCAAACCCCTCTCATGCCACTCCGTTGGCCATTCCGCCCCACACCACTGAGGACCCAGGACTGCCGCAAACCCAATGCTACCAGCTGCATCTGTGAACAACCCCAGTTCCCTGCTGGACACCATAGGCACCGGCCAAACGATAGAACCGTTAAAGTTTGCCAAAAAATCCCGCCACACCTTCAAGTCGTTCCTCACGTCAGCCTGGAGGCGCACCCTGTGATGCTTCTGGGATAGGCCGACCATAGCTCTGGCTATTGATCTCGAGAAAGGGCGTCCCATTGGGATGATTCTTAGGGCGAAGTTCAGCTGACCCACTAAAACCTGCAACTGGTGTAAAGTCACCTTAGGGGTGGCCAACGCCGCGTCAATGGCCTGGGAAAAAGCCAGTACTTTATCTGGAGGCAACCTGCACTCACCAACCACTGTGTCAATCTCTATGCCTAGGAAGGACATACATGTCGCCGGGCCAACGGTCTTACCCGGAGCCAGGGGGATCCCAAACTCCTGAAACATGGCCACCAACTGTTCTAACGCCTGCTCGCATGCCGCCGAGGCCGCCGGCCCCATCACCATAAAGTCATCTAAGTAAAGCACCACCTCCTTGCAGCCTGTCCTATGGGAGAACAACCATTGGAGCATTGAGCTGAATGTTTCAAAATATCTGCATGACACCGCACACCCCATAGGCATACACCGGTCATAATAAAACTGGTTATCCAACTGGAAGCCCAACAGGTGATAATCTTCCGGGTGCACAGGCAAAAGGCGAAAGGCTGACTCTATGTCTGTCTTGGCCATGATGGCCCCTGGGCCCAGGTCCCTCAACCTCTTCAGGGCAGCATCAAATGAGGAATAAGTCACTGAACAAAGAGCAGGGTCAATGGCATCGTTCACTGAAGACCCTCTAGGCGCTGACAGGTTGTGGATCATCCTAAATTGGCCTGGATCCTTCTTGGGCACCACTCCCAAAGGGGAGCACACATAACCAGGAAGGGGGGGGTCAGGAAAGGGCCTGCTACCCGCCCCAACCCTCGCTCTTTGTCTACCTTCAACTTCACTATCGCAGGCTGTGCCCGTGCAGAAAGTAAATTATTGCAATATTCTACAGGGGGGACATCCTGAGCTGGAATGCGAAATCCTTCTGAAAAACCCAAATATAATAGCTCGGCTGCTGACCGGTCAGGATACTGATTCAGCCAATAAATCAGTTTCCCGATGTCCACGGGAGTGGGCAACTTAAGGCTGGGGAGGCTTGATCTCCTTGCCCCCTCCCCCTCTCTCTTTGGATTTCTTAATACATTTGAACTCGGGATGGGAGGGGTGGCCGCAGAAGGAGCACGCGTGTTTGAACTTGCACTTATCTGTGGGCCAGGTGCACATCTTTTTGTTAAAGGCCCAGCAAGTCCCTCTCTTCTCCCCGTGCCCCCCTTGGGATGTCCGAAAGGGCTGCCTATTAGATTGAAACCCCCCAGACTTGCCATTCACATTCTCTAGCCAAACATTGACCTCCACTTGGTCCCAACCCATGTCAGGGTCCTGCACCTTTTCCCATCTAAAGTCTCTATCATAGTCCAGGCACGCGGAACCCCCGTGTGTTGTGTGCGCCTTCAAAATCCTATGCATATAATACACCAAGGACGCTGCTAACTCTGGTTTCTTTTCAATCATCACCGTCATGAACACCTGAAAACCAAAGAGCCAGTTTGTAATGGACTCTTCCACTCTCGGTCTCCTATCCTTGAAAGAGCTATCCTTCCCATCCCTTTCCTTGTACTCCGCTTCCAATCTTTTGGGTCGAATGAGGTTAAACACATCTACATATTCCCCTTTCCAAATCTTCTCTTTAACCTCAAGGGACACATGCGTTGCCAAGCGGCCAGGTTTAGACAGAACATAACCCTGCCCTCCTTCAGTCTTATCCCCTCCAGCTGGTTCACTGCCCCTGCCCTCCGGCTTACCTCCTGAAGACGCGGGATCAATCGGCACTGATGGGGTCGCCTGTTGTACTACCGGTACACTGGATCCCTGTGCTTTCACCAGCATGGCCAGCTGCGCCCTAATCTCGCTGAGGGTGGCGTCCTCTGCCGTACTTGGAGCCCACGGCACGACGGCCGCAGTTGCGATAACTGCTACCGGGATGGGGGTGGGGGCTATCGCCACCGGCGTCGCCCCAACCCCCCCCTACCTCCTGGACCTTGGGACCTGGCGTTAATGCTTTCAGGGCGCTCAATATTTCTGCCAGCGGGCCTGAAGCTGCACCCCCTGGTTGAGGCGCTACTGATGCTGCTGTGCTATGCGGGCTCACCCCTCCCCCAGTGGCCGGTACCGGTGCAAGGGCGGCCAATGCCCCCCGGATTTCTGCTAAAATTGCCCCTGTCCCGTCCTCAGATGGACCAACAGGGGGTGGCAACGATGGTGCACAATGAGGGTTGCTGGGCGGTAGCACTGGCGGCACTTCTGGCTGTCTAGGGGGGGGTATGATCTGGACCTCGGGCTCCAAGGGAACAACGTTGGGGCGAACCTTATCCTGGCTTGCTGCCTTTTTATTCTTGCTTCGCCCGCTCTGCTTCTGTACCCTGGGTTTTTTAACGAATGGGGGAAAAGCTGCCCTGGGGGGGGACACCTGGCCTCCGGGGACGATCTACCCCTACCTCAGGCTCCGTCTCGGGTTCTGGGGGCTGCTCATCTTCCTCCCCCTCGCTGCTATCTTCGCTGCAATCTAGCTTTGCTAACAAAACTTTCAGGAGCTGCGAGATCTCGGGATCCTTTCCTTTGCGCTTCTGTCTGAGGCTCTTGGGCGGCATGCTGGCTGCTTAAATCACGCGGTTAAAATACTCGCTCGCAGCCACGTGCGCACTACGGGGCCTCTCACGCCCTAACAAGCTCCTCACCGAGCGCCGCGACCGAAAACCCCCTCCCGCCTTCGCAGCTCACACCAGGCAGCAGGCAAGGGGCGTCGGAGCTCACTCACTAGTGTACTAAGACGCTGCAACCTGCGCGGGCCCCAGAGACGCCCACGAAGCCGACTCACACAAAGAGGAGGGCGATCCCTGAAACCCACCCAAGCCTACAGCTTCGGGAGCCCCGACATCTTACCTGCTGCGCTGGTTGCTGCCGATCCACGCCGCTCCGACCACAGCTCTGCTCCGCCCTGCTCGCACTCCTCGGGAACCGCTGCCCACACGTCCTTCCGGCCGACGAAAGGGAAGGTCGATGACTATGGGGCAAGGGAAGCTATCAGAAGGGGCCGAAACTAACTAATTCAGTTAAAAGAAATAGGCTAACAAGCCCGGGGGCGATGTCCAGCAGGTGCGAGCAGGTCACGACGCAGGCGAGGAAAGAGGCCGAACTGAATGGGCTAGTGACCTAAATAGGTCACGGCCTCTGACCCCGCCTACGCCGGAAGTGCGTCACCGCCTGACCCGGAAGGACTTATTCCAGTCCGGCCGGCCTCCCATAGGGTGGTCGGCCGGCTACCCTCAACCAATGGCGTGCGTGGGCCGGGGGGCCGGCCCCTAAAGGCGGGCTCGTCTAGCCTCGCCCTTGTTAAAATCAAGTTACCGTATTTTGAGTTCTGGCCTTTATTTGACAGCCCTGAGCCCAGTTACTTTCTGTCTCTGTCCATAGCTCAAGTACACCCAATTCTGCACATGACAGTCATGATTAGAGACATGAGTGGAAACATAGGGGCACATGTACAAGCCCCTATCACCACTGGAGCGTCACTTTTCTTTGACGCTCCAGTGGCCCAGCGCCATTTCCCTCATTAAACAATGTGGCGGCTAAGCCACTTAATGTGGCCTAATGCCAATTTGTAAATATGCCCCTTTCCGCCGAAGTCCTCTGCGGCAAAGGGGCGTGCAGTTGGTGTTCCACTGCTACACCCATTGCTTTTTGACGCTGCCCCAGATTTGCCAAGCTGAGGCAGCGCCAAAAACTAACGAAGGGGAATGCCTGCTCTTAGATTGCGTTTTTTTGCTCTTTTCATGTATGCTGCATTCTGCAGCACACATAGAAAGAGAAAATTGCCATTATTGATTGTTTATGTGCAGGAAGGTGTCCCAGATGTCCAAGGCTTACTTTTTTTGCCCCAGCGGTAGCGGAAACACAGGGGTACCCCGTTGTCTGTGAATAAGGCGTATCCCTGTTCTAAAAAAATGGCGGATTGCGGCATTGCTAAATTTGGCGCAGCTCTGCGCTCCGACATTTATTTGTAAATATGCCCCATAGTGTCCCAAGACATGCAGTTAGGAAGCAACTCTGAGCCCCTCACTAGAAATGAACCCCAAACCTCTGAGACAGTAGTACACCCAATCACTCTGAATGTACCAATGTCCGATTCAGAGGCACACCTCTTAGCTCCTTCGCCATTTGTCAGTGCAGAGTCACCTCTGCCTTGTTAGTGCCCCCGCTGCAGCGCCCCAAATGTAAATATCCACCTGTTTCCCGCAGCGCCTACAGTTGGAGGCTAAACGTCTTCCAAGTATTGCATAATGCGGCACATAAGGAAGCCATGATATTGGGAAGTAGAATTGTTTGCAGGATCAGACAATGTGGTCATCGTGTGTTCCAGGCTTGTTGTGAAATACTTAGGGTTTGGATGGGAATGTCTTGTGCATGGTATACAGGCATGTTCCCTTGCCCTGAGTGCCTCACTGCATGTGAATCTGGTATATTGACTTTTATTTTGGCCCTGGCTTTAGGCTAAGCTAGCGTGGTTTTAGAGGCCAAGGCCTGTCCCTGACAATGTAATGTCCAGGACATGTCATATAACTTGGAGGGACACAACTAGGCCCAGATTTACAAACAAATTTGGAACGCAGCGAAGCAGCCGAAAATGCTGCGCTGTGTTGTGTGACCTAGAGGGAGAAGGCTCTCTCCTCTCCTCTCCCTAGCGCTGATTTCAGCTGCTGTGCACCAGGCACACACCTTAGCGCCATAGTGCTAGGATGCATGCCTGAGTTTACCATAGGGTTTGTACTGGAAAGGTACCCTTCCTGTACAAAGTACTATATGTAGACACACTTTAAACCTTTTCCTACATTGCATATGTGCTGCACAGTGCAGCACACATGCAAAGTTGGAAAAGAAAGGAGAAATACAAACATTTCTCCTCTTAACGCCTCCTTTTAAATGTCATTAACTTTTGGCGCTAAACCCTGTCTACTATTGTTTGTAGTAAGGGTTTTGCTCAAAAGGCATGGGTGGTGTATTATATGGAAAACATGGCGGCCGCCGGCTAGGGCAGGTCGCGTCTCTTAGCGGAGCTCCCGTCACCGTTCCCTTCCCGGCTGAAATATAGCAGAAATTTGGCAGAAGTAACAGAATCAGACCTCCTCATTGTTACCGTCTGATTTCAGCACTGTGCGTTCTCTTTTTTCTCCTTCCCTCGTTGTTTGAGCTCTGCCGGTGTTCGCCTGCGTGTTCGCCCGCGTCTCTCAGACTGACAGGCTCTCGAGCGCGGTGCAGCGAGTTGCGAGCTGCAGGGGCGGGGCGGTGCTCACCCCAGCCGCTCGATCTGACTCGTCGTCCTCTGACCCTCGGGTCCTCTAGGATCCTCTTGGTCCTCTTGGTTGGTGTTTTGACGGCGCTTGGACGGCGCTTGTGGTGCGGTGATCTGCGGCGGCACCCAGCGCATTCAGTGCCAGCTGTGCTTGGCGGATCAGAGGTCAGCGTCGGCATTTCGGAGCAGCTGTCCCGGCGGATGTGTGGCCTCGAGGTTCTACCTCCCACCTCTCTTCCGCGGTGGGCCGAGGCAGCCGTGGAGCTGCGATGGAGCCGCAGGGCGGCGGCTCGCGGGAATTTTGGAGGCAACAGCAGCCTCTATTTAGTTCAGAAGGGCTCGGCTGCACTGAAGGTGGCGCCGAAGGGGGATTGCCCCGATCCCTTAAAACTAACGCGATCAGGGGCAGAGCCTCCCCGTGTAGTTAAATATAAGTCACGAACACGCCGCCCTAGAAATACACCTGAGGCAAAGATCTCAACGGGAGGAGCAGAACCTGAGGCAAAGATTCCAACGGAAGGAGCAGAACGGGCAGTGGTCACCAACTGCGATCGGAACCCAGACTATCTTACAAGTAAGGAGATCGGGCTGGGGGGTCCCAAAGGTATCATAGAGGTCGGGCATAGAGAATTGAGGGTTCTAGACACCCCAGACGCTAATACTGACATTCCTATTGACCACGAGCCAGGTCTTAGCGCGGGGAGTGAACCAGAAAATATCAATAAGGAGGACACTACAGGGCAGTCCATTTTCCTTTTCACTAGCAAACTTGCTAGCAAACACACTGCCATCGTCCCCCGGGTTTCCGACCTCAAGCTTAGGGTAAAAAAAACAAGAAATAACTATAACAACGCTGTACGACTTACCCCCTCGCTTAGGACCTTCTTCAAGGTACTGCCGCAGGTCCTAGAAGTCACGTCTAGAGCGGGGGAGAGTAGCCCTCAAGACAAAGAGATGAGTGGTCTAGATAAGACCCAAGGGACCGCGTCCTCGATTCTGGCGATCTCAGCCCCGGAGTCAGCAGACAACATCTTAGAGGGGGATGGGTCTCTAAATGTACCTACCAGTGGGAGTAATGAGGAGTCGGTACCCTTAGACTGTGAAACTCGGGAAGAGGTATCTCTGGAGACACTCCTACACGAAATCAAGATTGGGTTCGCTGAGTCTAAACATAACCAGCATGAGATTAAAGCAGCGTTCGACGCCCTGGATAAAAGAGTAGACCTACTCGCCGAAAGGACAGATACTCTAGAAAGTACTGTTGGTGAATTAAAAGCTAAATTTGAATATGCAGAGGAAAAGATACAAACTCTAAGACGCGATGGAGATATAACAAAGGAAAGAGTGGAGTCTTTGGAAAACTATTCACGGATGAACAATATTAGACTCCTGAAGGTCCCGGAAGGAAAAGAGGGGGGAGATATGAAAAAAATCATTGCCTCATTGCTTAAAGAGTCCCTGAATTTGGAGGAATCTGTTGAAGAGCTAGAGAGGGATATTCAACGAGCCCATAGAGACCCGTTTCGCCTAAACTCGGGGAGATCAAAACCCAGAAAGATCCTAGTGAATTTCCTAACCTATTCCACTAAAGAGAAAATATTAAACTTGGCACTTAAAGCTACAGCCCTAAAAGCCCCAGACTTCTCATTTGTGGTTAGGTCTGATCTGTCAAAGACAACCCTTGACAGACAGTGGGAGTTGGGCCAGCGAATGGAGAACTTCAGGGGTCTGGGGGCCACTGTGCAGATGAGGTTTCCCGCCTTCCTGAGGGTCATGTACAATAATAAAATGCACAACATCCGCTCCCCTCTGGAGGCGGATGAACTCTTAGCCTCTATAAGAAATCATGAGCAGGGAGCTCGATAGTGACTAATACACTAAAAATATTAGGAGATTATGAGATTACGCTCCCTATAACTTTCTCCCCTTCCTTCTTTCCCCCTCAGTCTGTTAACACTTTGTAGTACCTTACAGTCATATGTTTTTGTCAGATTTTCAGATACGTGAACCCAAATTAGACACCTCCATTTCATAACTCTATTAGTTAGCTTTTATAACAGGAGCATAATCAAAAAAAATAAAATAATAATAATCACGGGAGGGTGTTTAACAACAACAAAAAAAAAAGGGAAATACAGCAGAAAAAAGAATGGGGAAAAACTCAAAAAATATATATATATATATATATAAAACTCTAAGAGGGGTAGATAAGATCCGGGGGAAAAAAAAAAAAACAAGGGGGAAAAAGTAAATAAGAAAACAAAAAAATAACTTTCCTACGAAGATTCCTCTAAAAAAAAAAAAAGAAACCCTAACCTTGGTTCTGTCGGATCATACTGCTTACTTAAGTAACACGTAACAGGGCTGGGCGGGGGGGGGGGGCTCCCCAGAGGGACAAATCTGGCACCATCGGCCAGGTCAAGTAAGGGAGGGTTTTCCTGGGAGGGGGGGGCTGGGGGAGGGGGTAAAATTGCAAAAAATCCTCATTTGTCAGACAATGTTCTAAATTTACAATCAACACCATACACAACTCAGTTTCACCCAATTCACCTTGGGAGTAGTATACTCTTGATTGAACTGATGAGCTGGTGGAGGGAGATTGACATTAGATGTCTAGGATAAAATTTTTGTCCTGGAATGTCAATGGCCTGCGGGTAAAGGGGAGGAGGCAAAGAATTTTACAGTATTTGAGGGACTCCCCAGCGCAGGTCATTGTCATTCAGGAAACACATCTTGTTCAGCAAGAAGTAAGGGATATGTTGAGGAAGGTTAGATGGGTTGACAGTTTTATTTGTACTAACCACAACGCTAATATTCGGGGTATCCTTATTATCTTTAAAAGGCAAGTTAGAGCACAGATTATAGAACATGAAGAAGACCATAGTGGCAGATGGCTCTATGTTAAAGTAAGTCTAGAGAGTAGACCGTACAACTTAGTGGGTTACTATGGCCCCAATCTAGATGACCCCACATACCTGTATAAAATTCAGAATCAGTTATTAACAACCCACGACCCAATAATTTGGATGGGCGATTTTAACTTAGTATTAAACCCCAAACTGGACAAATCCCCCAATTCTAGGGCAGTAACAAATGTGAAATCCAGGCAAACGCTTGGGGTGATCATGTGAATGCTCGGATTGGTAGACTCGTGGAGGGAGAGAGAGGGTAATGCACTCGGCATATCCTATCACAATTTTAAATACAACCACAAGTCTAGGATTGACTATGCTCTGTTTAGTAATACACTAAGAGACTCCTTGGAGGAATTAGTTTACTTACCCTCACACCTATCAGATCATTCTGCCATCTTCTTTTCTTTAAAATCAGGTCAGCCACCCACACATACGTCTTGGTCATTCAACCGTACTATTCTTTTAGAGGAAGAGGAAACTGACCTCCTCATCCAAGAAACTAAGTTTTTTATGGATATGAACATAAATTCAGCTCGGTTGGATATTGTGTGGGAGGCTTATAAAGCAAATTTACGAGGTTATATCACCAACAGGGCCTCTTATCGAGGGAAAAAGTACAGGGCAATGATTACCAATATAGAACAGGAAATCGCTCTCATCGACCAAGGCATTAGTTCCGGAACTGGTACTAATGAAGAGAAGAAGCAACGGAAGCAACTAAAGGAGAAGCTAGAAAATATTCTCCAAGAGAGGGTCGCAAAGAGATGGGCAGCAAGTAAACTTTCAAATTTTGAATACGGAGAATCCTCGGGCAAAGTCCTAGCCTGGAAAATCAAATCCGACCAGGCCAAAAAATACATCAAACTTATCAGAGTAGAGGGGGAGATTAACGGAAGAACTTCTACTACAGATATTGGGGAAGACTTTCTTGATTTTTTTTAAACAAATATACAAAGAGGAGGTCTCGGACGACCCAGTGACTAGGCTTAGATGGTTAGATGAGATAACTCTCCCTAATCTCACCTCAGAGCAAAGTGATCGCCTCGATAGTCCAATTTCGGAGATAGAGGTGAGCGAAGCTATTAAAAAGGCGAAGCGGGGCAAGGCGGCTGGACCTGACGGCCTCCCTGGGGAGTTACTTCAGGTACTGGCACCCGAAATCGTCACAACACTTACTAGACTCTTTAACGATATTTTATTAAAGGGGGCTACCCCACCTAGATATTGGGGGGAGGCAACAATTGTCTTGATTCCAAAACCCGGGAAAGACCCGGCCAAATGCGGCTCCTATAGGCCAATTTCACTTCTGAATAACGATTACAAGCTCTTTGCGGCTGTATTGGCGACCCGGCTGGGACGTGAAGTTGGCTCAATTATCCACACGGACCAGAAGGGCTTCATTCGAGGTAGACAGCTCTCAGACCTTACCTATGATTTAATTGGGGCAGTGGACATCGCCTCAACTTTCTCACTTCCCATGGCCATCATGACCCTCGACGCAACAAAGGCATTCGATAGAGTAAACTGGTCATATCTAGCTGAAGTTATGAGGAAATTCGCATTTGGGCCTAATCTCTGTAGGGCCATCGGCCTTTTGTATACTAACCCTAGCGCTAGTATTTTGGTGAATGGTATACGTACCCAGTCCTTTCAGATTAGTAGGGGAACGAGACAGGGCTGCCCCTTATCCCCCCTTCTTTTCAATATTTATATTGAACCATTTGCACAATCTCTTAGGGAAGACCCAAGAATTGCCTCATTTGAATATGGAGGTTGGAAAAAAAGGGTAGGGCTCTATGCGGATGACATAGTAATCTATACTAGTGACCCAGCAACTGCCTTTCCCATAGTGGTAAAATCGGCCAAAGATTTTGGACATATATCGGGATATGATATCAACACTGAGAAGACAGAGCTTATGACATGGAATATTATTAATCCGAGCATTGTGGTGACACCCTCAATTCGTTACCTTGGAGTTAAAATCACGCAAGATATAGACACTTTGGCTAAGGCTAATCTAGAACTGGTCTTCCAAGACTGTAGAGCCTTATTGAAATCTTGGGCGGGTCTTCAACTGTCAATTTTTGGCAAAATTAATATCGTGAAAATGACCATCCTTCCGAAACTGACATTCATTTTTAATTCCATTCCTCTGGCATTTGATTCCAAGCAACTTCATAAATGTCAGCAGGAAATTAATTCTTTCATCTGGGGCAATAAGGCTAATAGGCTGGCCTGGAAAAAATTAAGGAGGAGGAGGGAAAAAGGAGGGCTTGCTCTCCCAGACTTACAGTACTACGCGTGGGCATTCCAACTGTCCCACACTAGAATGCTTTTGAAGTCACCAGACACATCTTCAAATGGGAGATTGTTCAAGGCAATGCTGGTGGGGGCAAATCTTCCGTTAGACGGGTTTTTATTTAAGTTCGGAGATCGAAAGTTCTTTAAAAAGGTGAGGCTCAAGACTCTTTTAACAACATTGAAGTCATGGGTGCAAATCAAATATAGAGTGGGGATCTTATATTTCTCTAACTATGCTCAGATATGGGACTCCCCCGGGCTTCCGCTGTGTCTACAAGACTGCTTGGCAGCCCCCCTTATCGATGCTGGGCTCTCAAGATGGGGTGAACTGATATTCGGAGGCCGCCTGATAGAGTGGGAGGAGCTTAAGAAGAAAGTAGGGCCAACTCTGTCAAGATTTAAATACATCCAAATCAGCAGCTGGGCCAAAGAACTAATTAGGAAACATTCTAATATTGGGAGACCTAGTCCCTTAGAACAGTATCTAGTTGAGAAACAGACAGGTGGCAAGGAAGTTGCTTTTTGGTATTGGTCTATTTTGGAGGAAATAGACGGAGACTTCAAATTGCCAATAGAGCTATGGGGGAATGAAATCGTGCTACTGGACGAGGATTTGTGGATAAAATCTTTTTCTCTTTTGTATAGACTGGTTAAACCTGCCTGGCTGAGACGAAATCATTTGTTCACTTTACATCGAGCATACCTCTCCCCTTTACGTCTATCTAAATATCAGGAAGGGAAATGCTGTAACAAATGTCAACTCCCAGCAGCTTCAGATATCCACATGTTTTGGGAATGCCCCCATATCAATGCCTATTGGAAAGAGGTTAAAGTTACTCTAGACTCAATACTTAAGACCAACATTCCTCTTACGCTCCCATTAGTCATACTCGGCTTTGATCAGAACATCACCGGGGATGCGCGGTTTCTCCTATTCTACGCTATCCTTCTGGCAAGACGGATGATATGTATACACTGGGTAGATACCATCCCTCCTGCACATTCTGCCTGGTTAACATCCCTCTATGAAACATCCAAGACAGATTTGGCAAGATCTTGCGGCACCAGGTGCATCACCTTTTGGAAACTTCTGATAGACTGGAAGTGATCTCCTTTTTTCTTTTTTCGGGTCGATGGGGTTTTTTTTTTTTTTTTTTTTTTCCCCCAATGGTCCGATGATTACGCCCACCTACTCCATGGCTCAGTTGAATGGTTTGCCCCGACTCCAACATTCCTGTACTGGCCAAGCAGGCATGAAGTCGCCTAGAGGAGTATTAACAAGGTACAACATATCTCCCGCCAATCCGCAATCAGTTTTGCCTAGTTCATAAAGCGGCTCAATTGTCAGGGCCTGGCTCCCGAAGGCAAAGAGGTAGTTGGTGTGTTACCTTTTTCTTTGCATCTATGGAAGATGTGTTGGGCAGATGAGGATTAAAAAAAAAAAAAAAAGGCATGGGTGGTAGCATGGGAACGCACATGTATCATCCATGTAGCATCCCTTTGGAGCTAACTATTTCAATGCAGTGCTTTGCGCTGCTTTGCATTATATTCAGAGTACTTTCCAGCGCAAAACTAGTTTTGCACTGGAAGGTAAATTAGAAAAAAACATTTTGTGCTGGTTAGTGCCACTTTTGTGACGCTGAACCAGCGCAAAATGTTAGTAAATCTGCACCCAAATGTGCTCTTTTACTGGACAGATCACTACTGCCAAGCTCCTGGCTCGGATTTTATGCTATATGTTAGAAATGTGGATCTCTAGTTGGCAGCGGCTGGCGCCGAGGTCCAAATAGGGATCCTTCTTCCTAAGTCTGAGTAAGAGGGCTACACCCTTTGATAACCCCTCCTCAACCCTGTGGTAACGTAGCATGAGCAGACTGGCCTATCTCAGAGGCAGTGTGTGAAGAATTTATGACCATACACAACAATTCAGTGAAGACACTACAAAGGGACACCACACAAGTAGCTGTAGAAAAATAGGTATCTTTATATAGGTTTAACACAAGGCTCAAAAGCGATTAAGAAACCACAATGCACGTAATTACAGATTCACTTCAAAAGCAATAGAGGGCTCAAAAAGCGCGTGGAACAAACTTAGTTCGAGGCCGGGGTCCACGCGGCACGGTGATGCACAATGTATCTGAGATTGAAAGCGGCACGGCACGCTGCCTCACAAGGAAGCCGCAGTGATGACAGGCGGACTCGCAGCGGCCACAGCTCCCAGCTGTAGCGGTCCGCAACGTGCCCTCACGATAATCCTGGGACGGGACTTACAGGTGGGCACCTAGCGGCACATGCAGGTGATAACAAGATCCTCTGAGGAGTGACTAATGCGGGCACTAAGTGGCACAGCTCCTCAGCTGCAGCGGCCTACAATAGCGATTGTGATGATTCTCGTAGGACGGCAAATGCGCGCACTCAGCGGCACAGCTCCTCAGCTGCAGCGGCCCACAATAACGATTGCGATGATTCTCGTAGAACGGCAAATGCAGGCACTCAGAGGCACAGCTCCTCAGCTGCAGCGGCCCACAATAGCGATCACAATGACTTTGGTAACACAGGCAAATGCGGGCTCTCAGCGGCAACAGCTCCTCAGCTGCGGCGGCCCACAATAGCGATGCGATAACTTCCAGCCCGCGTTCCCCGTAGTAGAACCAGAGGCTCTGGAATTCTCAACAGAGGCCTCACCTGCGAGTAGAATCCCCCCTCAAATAGGAATCCAGACGGCTGATGGGTGAAGTCTAATGTCCCTGAGACTTCGGCAGGAGGCAAGCTCAAATCAGGCCCTTGGGTAGTTGCTTCAGCAAGAAGGATGAAAGTTTCAGAGTCCTTTCCCTCTGGTTACACGGACAGAGGTTCGTCTTGACAACCAGAAGTAACACACGTCCAGGGGTTTTAGCACAGATCTTTATACCCTAAACGTCTTTGTTCTCAAAAAGTCGCAAATCACTGAACCCAGTCCAGGAGCACTTTATTTACGAGGCTGCATCCTGCCTTTCAGGGAGAGGGGGTCAGCCCTCAGACGCACAGTGGGAGGTGGAGCCATCATTCACCTTGCCAGGCACAGCCCTGCTCAGATCAAAGGGTCACCCCTCCCCATACTCCAACTTCTGATCTCTCCATTCCATCCAGGTCAGTCTCAGCCTGCCCTGACCCTCCAAGACCTGACAACCAATACACATAACAGCAGAGCACACAGGAAGGCTTAGGCCAGAAAATACTACTTCCCAAAAGTAGTAGTTTTAAACACAGAATATAAAAATAATTGTCACGAAAAGATGAGCTTTAATGTTTGGAGCTCAGGCATACTAAATTCGACTTTCCTATCATGTTCCTTGGGTCAATTAGGACTATACCAATTCATACAGTCAATTTACAATAGGGAGCATTCGCACTGTGGCACTGAATGGCAGTGACACAGCGCTCAGAGCATCTAACACCAGCAAACACAGAGGAGACAAAAGCGAAAAATGGAAGGGAGACCCACGCCAATGGTGCCAGGTCTAACACGCGTCCCCTCCAGCTGAAATGTGGGGGAAACTACCCACCCACTTGGGAGTTCTCACCACTAAGGCGGAAACATCTGGACAGACCATTAGCATTGGCGTGTTCTGTACCAGGGTGGTGTTCCACCGTAAAGTCCATACCCTGTAGGGAAATGAACCACCTCAACAACTTTGGATTCTCTCCCCTCATCTGCATCAACCATCTGAGGGGGCCTGTGGTCTGTCTGAACCAGGAAGTGAGTCCCAAAAAGGTATGGTCTCAGCTTCTTCAGTGCCCAGACCACAGTGAATGCCTCACGCTCAATTGCACTCCACCTCTGTTCCTGTGGAAGTAACCTCCTACTAAGGAAGGCTACAGGTTGGTCCAGGCCCTTCTCATTGATCTGTGACAGAACAGCCCCCACACAATGCTCGGAAGCGCCTGTCTGGACAACAAATTCCTTTGAAAAGTTGGGCGCCTGAAGTACCGGTGCTGTGCACCTGGCAGTCTTCAGGGCATCAAAAGCTTCCTGACAGTGTTCAGTCCAGTTCACAATCTTTGGCTGCTTCTTAGAAGTCAGCTCAACAATGTTGCCATACCCCTTGACAAACCTCCTGTAAAAACCAGAGAGTCCTAAAAAGGCTCTCACCTCTGTCTGGGTCTTTGGGGGCTCCCAAGCCAAGATGGTTTCAATCTTGGGCTGTAGGGGCGCCACCTGGCAGCACCCCACCTGGTGTTCCAGGTACACCACGGAACCCTGCCCAAACTGGCACTTACTTGCCTTGATTGTGAGGCCTCCCTTTCGCGGTGCCATCAACACTTCCCAGAGGTGGCGCAGGTGGTCCTCCCATGAGGAACTAAACACTGCAATGTCATCCAGGTAGACGGCACCGAAATCTTCCAGCCCAACCAACACCCTGTTGACCAACCTCTGAAAGGTGTCAGGGGCATTCTTCATCCCAAAGGGCATCACTTGGAACTGGTAGTGCCCATCTGGTGTGGAGAATGCTGACCTCTCCTTTGCCCCATCAGTCAAAGCGATCTGCCAATACCCAGACGTCAAATCGAACGTGCTGAGGTACCGTGCAGCCCCAAGCCGATCTATGAGCTCATCATCTCTGGGGATGGGGTGCGCGTCAGTCTTTGTGACTGAATTGTGACCTCGGTAGTCCACGCTGAACCGAAATTCAGGGGTGGCACCAGGCGCTGCAGGTACCAGTACCACGGGGCTGGACCAAGGGCTGCTACAGGACTCAATTACCCCTCAAGCAAACATTTTGGAGACCTCCTCCTTAAAGTATGCCCTGACCCGGTCAGTCACTCAATAAGCCTTGTGCTTGACAGGAGGACTGTCCCCGGTGTCCACGTCATGGACGCACCAATCAGTGACACCAGGCACCAGGGAGAACAGATCAGTGAATTGCCTCAACAGCAACAGTTGGTGACAATCGCTCTGCTGCTCAGGGGTCAGTGTGGTGGAGAGGACCACACCCACCACTGATCCATCTTGTTCCTCTGCACACAGGAGGTCAGGAAGAGGCGCACTCTCCTCTTCCCTTCCAGCATCTGTGGCCAGAAGCATGCCCACTTCAGACCTCTCAAAGTGGGGCTTAAGGCGGTTAACATGCAGGACCCCCAAGGGGTTCCTGAGAAACCGTAAGTCCGCCATGTAGGTAACAGAACTTTTGCGCTCCACCACCTCAAAGGGGCCGGTCCACTTATCCTGGAGCGCACAGGGCTCCACTGAAACCATGACCCAAACCTTTTGACCAGGCTGAAACTCAATTAGAGTGGCATTCTGATCGTGCCAGCGTTTCATCTCTTCCTGGCTGGCTTCCAGATTTGCCTCAGCAAGTTTTCTGAAATGCCGAGTCTGGTTCCTGAAGGCCAGCATGTAACTAAACACATCCTGGGGAGGTTTCCTGGGCGATTGCTCCCAGCCTTCCTTGACCAGACTCAGAGGTCCTCTTACCGGGTGACCATAGAACAGTTCAAAGGGACTGAACCCTAAAGACTTCTGTGGCACCTCATGGTAAGGAAACAGCAGGCACTGCAGGAGGACGTCCCACCTACTCCTCATGGGCTCCTCTAGGCCCATAATCATGCCCTTAAGGGTCCGGTTGAATCTCTCAACCAGCCCATTACATTGGGGTTGATAAGGAGTCGTAAACTTGTAAGTTACCCCACACTCCTCCCACAGGGACTTCATATATTTGGAAATGAAGTTAGTACCCCTATCAGACACCACCTCTCTGGGGAACCCCATAAGGGAGAAAATCCCCATCAGTGCATGTCCCACCACGGGGGCTGTCATTGTCCTGAGTGGGATGGCTTCCTGGTACCGGGTGGCATGGTCCACCAAGACCAGGATGCACCTGTTGCCCATGGCTGTCTTGTGGTCCAGGGGCCCCACAATGTCAATGCCCACTCGCTCGAATGGGCTACTGACAACTGGAAAGGGCTGGAGTGGGGCCTTGATCTTCCCCCACTCTTCCCACTTGCATGGCAAGTTTCACATGCCCTGCAGTGAGCATCTGAGATCCCGCGCATCTGGGGCTAATGAAAGTGGGTGACCAGCCTCTCGAAGGTCTTGGTCTGCCCCAGATGTCTGGCCAATGGCACATCATGCACCAACCCCAGTAGGAAGGCTCTGAAGCACTGGGGTACCACCAGCACACAGGCTGACCCAGGCTCAGCAACCTTAGGCTCGCTGTAAAGGAGGTCATTCTCCCAATAGATCAGATGTGACCCTGACTGATCGCCTGCTGTCTGGGCTGCAGCCTGTTGCCGCAGCCCCTCAAGAGAAGGGCACGTTCACAAAATTCCTCCCTGGTGGCCCCCCTTCCTGCTGTCAATGGGTCAGCTCAGGCAGGTCCCCCAGGTCGGTGACTTGTTCCCCTGTAGGCTCCAAGGCAGCCCCCTCATGGTCTGCTCCCTCCTGGACCATGGGAACCATGGCGGCCGGTTTCCCGCGCCCCCTACCCCTTTTCTTTAAGGCAGGGGCCTAGGCCATACTCTCAGGCTACAGGTCCTTCTGAACAACCTGACTGGCTGCCATGGACCGAGTGGTCGTGCACACCCACTCAGGCAGACCCAACATTTCCAAGTGAGATTTCCTTGCCACCGTAGCCCACGGGGAGTTCTCTAAATCGTTGCCCCACAAATATTCTACTGGCATGGCTGGCCTCACAGCTACTTGAAAAGTTCCTGAGACGCCCCCCCCACTCAAAGGGAACTTGAGCAACCTCACACTGGCTCTCAGAGCTGTTTGCTGACACTATTGGGCAGAATGCATGGGGGACACCCTGCTCTTTGGACACCAACCGGGAGCTGACATCAGTCACAATAGCTCCGGTGTCCCTCAGAGCCTCCACCCTAAGGCCATTGATGGTCACCCACTGCCTGTACTTCTTAGTGTTATCAGGCAGCGTGGGGTTAGGGACCTTCTCAAAGTCTCCTAGCGAGACAAGTGTCAATTCTACGGGATCCCACCCACCTTGGGCACCCATCGCCTCCCCTCCCAGGGCTACACTGGCAATCTGGCAGGGGGGGCGCACGGGGGGGTGCGCTGGAGTCCCTCTGGAGACACCTGGGGATCGTAATACCGGTGGCCCATTTGACCACACTTAAAACAAGTAAGAGGCTCCCTTTGAACAGGCCTACCTGTCAGAGGCACTGGCGTCTTCTCAGGGGGAGGCTGGGACACCACTCCTTGGTTCCCTTGGGAATTACTTTGGGGCCCTCTCTGGAACTCCCTTTGTTTACCCCTGTCCCCCACACTTCTCTGCTGGGGACCTTGCCCACCTTTGGCGAAATCTCCCACCAGACCCTTGCGAACCCGGGTGCTTACCCAGCGTCCGCCTCCTCAGCAAGCCTCCTAGGGTGAGTTAGCTTGCTATCAATAAGGTGCTGGCGTAGCTCCGGAAAACAGTTACTAGATAAATGCTCCCATGCAAACAAATCATACAATTGCTCAAAAGTTTCCACCTTGCTACCCTTTACCCAGCGATTCATTGCTCTGCAAAAAAAGACACATATTCAACCCAAGTGGTACCCTCTAACTTCTTACAGGATTTAAATCTCTGCCTGTACATTTCTGGGGTCAAACCATATTGTGTCATCAAGGCCTATTTCATATGGGCATACACCATCCTGCTCTCTTCAGGCAGATCCAACAGGGTATCCCTCCCATCACTCACAAAGTGTCCCCACAATCTTGCTCCCCAGTCCTTCTCAGGGACCCGGTGGGAACCCATGGCTATCTCATATGCGGCAAACCATTGCCCAATATCGTCACTCTTATGGAAATCCTTGATGATAACCATGGGTATGTAAACCCTACTCTCGGTATGCTGCCACCAGAGGGGGAAATCTCTAGACTCTTAGCCTTGATCTCCAACTCCCTCGATACTCTCTGATGCTCCAGTTTCATTTTCTCAAGTTCAAATGCCAACCTGTTATTCTCAATATCCAACTTTTTACTTTCTAGGTCCTTCTGACCTTCCAATTTGACCATCTACAAACTATGCCTCCTATCTCTCTCTCTGTCCTCCATCTCTTCTGGAGACAGACCCTTTGAGGACCCTGCCTGGCCGGTCTCTGCATGGCTAGAACTTTTATTTGCGTTTTAAATTGACACAGAGGATACCCTTTTAACTGTATGTTCTAAAAACTATATTTTCTGCTTACTTGATTGTGGGTTCATTTTACTAATTTTGCACACCGCCTCACACTTCGAGTGGGTGACCATCTTGGGGATCACAAGGTTAGCGGTCCATTCGTCGCACGCTGCCTATTTAGGAGGCACGCAGACGCGCTTGTACTGCCTGGACGGTGTCGGAGCTGCGTTCAATGCCCGACCGGTCTCTGCATGGCTAGAACTTACTTTTATTTGCTTTTTAAATTGACACAGAGGATACCCTTTTAAACGTATGTTTTAAAAACTATATTTGCTGCTTACTTGATTGTGGGATCATTTTACTCATTTTGCACACCGCCTCTCATTTCGAGTGGGTGACCATCTTGTGGATCACAAGGTTAGCGGTCTAGTCGTCGCACGCTGCCTATTTAGGAGGAACACCGACGCGGATGCCCACAGCAGGCGAGCCGCTGGCACGCCGAAGGCGCACCTAAGGCAAGCTCGTCTGCGCCCGTCCGTGCTTGGACCCGGCTTAGGGCCAGTCCCCCTGATTGTGAGACCACAGTTACCCTGATATACACAAAACAGGAGCTCTTGGGGTTAAGGCCAGGAGGGGGATCATCAAGATGCCCAAGGCATGCTTGGGAGTCAGTACATAAACGCCCACCTGGGGTATGCGGTTCTCAGCTACCCATTATACTCAATCAACCTGCCTGTGGGCCTCATAAAAAGCCCAACAAAGAAATCCTCAAAGATAAGCCACCCACAACTAAGTGTGTACTCTTAAATGCCAGGTCCTTGATCAAACACAGCACATAATGTGCGCTATTCCTAGAAGAACATAACATTAAAATAGCCTTCATCACGGAATCCTGGGCAGATCAATCCTCAGGTCCTGATTTAGTGAAGGCCACTCCCCCAGGTTTTTTATGTCATACTCTGGACAGACCTTTGAGGAGGGAAGGGGGCTTAGCGGTCATTTATCATGACTCACTGAATCCCATTTTTCATTCTGCCTCCAATACTTTCTGCGAGGCACTCTCCTTTAACCTCAATGTTGAGCATCATAAAAACTTCAATGGGTTACTACTTTATTGCCCTCCAGGCTCTAGAGCTGGGTTCCTGGAGACAATAGGTACCCTACTTGAAGATGGAATGTGTTCAGAATCATTCACGGTACTAGGGGATTTCAACTTTTTTTATGAGGACACCACGGACCCAGATACCATTAACCTGGACAGACTAATGGAGGCTGGGGAACTCAAGCAGGTGGTGGCAGGTCCAATGCATCTTAACGGGCACAAATTGGATGGGATATACTCTTAACAACCCTGATTTGTCTTGTTCAGATGTACTCCCTCTGGCTTGGTCAGATCACAGTACCATCATATTCGAGTTGAAGGAGACAATAGCCCCTAAATCTGAATCTGTGCCTATAAGGATGCTAGAAAAAAGAACATGTAAGGACCTAGATGTGGTTCAACTAGAGTAGGAACTAAAGAGAACCCTACTCCCACCTCCTTTGGAGGTAGACAAAGCAGTTATGACTTACACAGACTGGCTAGATAAAGTGTAAAAAATTGGTCCCAATAAAAAAATGTCCCCCAAGCGGGCTAAACCCTCGGTCCCTTGGTATTCAGACAAGCTAAAAACTCAGAAACTGGCCTGTAAAAAACTTGAACGGGCATGGAAGAAAGGGTATAAAAATAACAACAAAGAAATCTATAAGCACAGTCTTAAACTTTATAAAGAACTACTGCTGGAAACTAAAACGAATTTCTATTCTAATGAAATCCTCCACACTAAGTCCAGCCCTAAAGAACTTTTTAAAACTGTGAAAAAACTTGCCTCACCTAATAACCCTAAGAGTGCAAGTAGCCCAGAACTGTGTGAAAAACTGGCTAATTTCTTTCAACATAAGGTGGAATGTATTTTTTCCACATTCACTTCAGCTCAGAAGGGAGAAGGAATACACCCACTGGAAATAGTCCAGCCAGAACCCAATCCTGGGCCAGTCTTTGATCATTTCATACCACTAAGAATAGCAGAAACCATTATACTCTTGAACTACATATGATCAGAATCTTCCACAGACCCTTGCCCAGCTTCGATTTTCAAATCCATTCCGGAAGTCATAGGATAGGATCCGTTTTATACCCTCTGATTAATAATATATTTGAGTCCGGGATTTTTCCAAAGGATTGGAAGAAGGCCTCTATTCTCCCTTTACTAAAAAAAACAACTTTGTACCCCACACACCCTAGTAGCAACAGGCCAATTTTGCAGCTTCCACTGCCTGCAAAAATCATAGAAAAGGCTATGAACACCCAGCTTAGCACTTTTCTCCGGACCAATAATTTATTTGATCCAACTCAATACTGGTTCAGAGCAGAGCATAGCACGGAACTGGCCCTAATTAAATCTTTAGAAGAGGTAAGGGAGGCATTGGATTGTGGCGGGAAGGCTATACTGAGTATGTTAGATCTATCAGCAGCCTTCGACACGGTCCATCATGTGGTTTTGATGGACCGATTGTCGGACGTAGGGGTACAAGGGGTTGCCTAGAAACTCCTGCAATCCTTTTTATCCAAAAGAACACAAACTGTCGACTTGGACAATAATAAATCCCATCCATTCTGCCTTCCTTGTGGGGTCCCCCAGGGATCCTCACTGAGCCCAACGCTCTTTAATATTTACATGATATCATTGGCGGGCCTGATAAGATCTTTCGGTTTCCAATTAACCTCGTATGCGGATGACACTCAAATAGTGTTATCCTTCAATGATGGAGAGGAAAAAGAAACGGAAGTACGCTTTCATGATTGCATGAAGGCTTTAGCAGGATGGATGGCGACAAATTGTTTGACATTAAACTCCAGCAAAATCGAGATTATTGTATGTGGAAATAATCCTCATGTATGGACACCTGACTGGTGGCCAGCAGACTTGGGCAACTGCCCTACCCCGACTCTGAAAGCCAAGAATTTAGGGGTAACATTAGATAACAGACTTACATTTAGTGATCATATAAATTCCGTGGTGTCTGCATGTTTCCTGATACTGCGAATCCCAAGGAAAATAAAACCCTATCTCTCAGAAGGAAATCTCAGGACAGTGGTCACGGTACTTGTAATGGCAAGACTAGATTACTGCAACAGCATCTATCTGAATGCCCAAAACAGCACATCAATAGGCTTCAGATAGCCCAAAATGCAGCAGCCAAGCTGTTGTCAGGCATACCCAAATTTCTCTCTGTGAAAAAAGAATTAACTCGGCTATATTGGCTTCCTGTGAAACAAAGGGTTTGCTTTAAGGCCCTATGCACAGCCTTCAAGGCCCTTAACGAAATAGGCCCTGACCATTTGAGGAAAAAGTTCAAGTGGTATGTTCCCGTTAGGACCCTTCGGTCCGCAGGAGTAAAAAATGTCTAAATCCCCACTTTTAAAAAAACAGTTGGGGAGGTAGGAGTTTTATTACATGCACATCCAAGGCTTGGAATGACCCGCCATTCCACCCGAGGAATGCTGCAGATCTCCTCTCCTTTAGAAAGGGACTAAAGACCTGGTTGTTAACTCATTGACCTTCACCCGTTGACGTACAGGCAGTACATAGCGCCAGGACACCTCAGGGTTACCGATGCGCTCAATAAATCTAATTAACATAACATAACACTTGTACCTGGATTGGAAAGTGCTTTACCTCCCACTAAATCCACTTCATCATCCTCCTGCCTTCCAGCATTCTCTCCCTCATTCCTAGCGGACTCTCTCGATTCTAACCAGGCCTTAAGGCCCTTCTGATACTCCTCCTTCCTAGAAAGACCCGCAACAGGGACTGTGAATCGCTTGCAGAAAAACTTTAGCTGTTTGACAGTGTAGGTTTCTAACCTGTCTTCCTCAAAGATGAGATCCTCCGAAGCATTGGACGTTGGCCTACCCATTGTAGACATAACTGGCAATTACAATCAACAATAGAACAAAATCAAACCATATGTGGTTGCGCCTAGGCCTACACTCACTAGTAGCGTTCACCAGTTATTGTATGTGGATCATGAATGCATGTCCTGATCCCACCGCTGCCACCAATGTTAGAAATGGGGATCTCTTGTTGGCAGCGGCTGGCTCCGAGGTCCAAATAGGGATGTAAATGTAAATGTAAATGTAGTTGAGCTTATATAGCGCACAGCTACCCGCAGTGGGTTTCCCGGCGCTTGCTTAGGGAACCCTTCCTGGTATTCCCCTGTGAGATAGCAGGGTATCCACAAGGTGAAAGTCAGGCATCCCGCCGCGAGGGGCCGTTGTGGAGATTAAGCAAGCTATTGCCCAGAGTCGCAGAGTGTGAACCCGTGAGTCGAGGAGGCACCGGGGCGAGAATTATCAAGTCCGTGGAATTTTTAGCCCAAGACCCGCCGAGGCGGGGAATTGAACCCTGGTCCAGGACCGATCTCAGCTTCCGGGTCTGCTGCCTCTAACCCCTGAGCCACACTTCTCCACAGAGATCCTTCGTCCTAAGTCTAAGTAAGGGGGCTACACCCTTTGATAACCCATGCTTAACCCTGTGGTAACATAGCACAAGCAAAACGGCCTATCTCAGAGGCAGTGTGTGAAGCATTTATGACCATACACACCAACGCAGTGAAGACACTACAAAGGGACACCACACAAGTAGCTGTAGAAAAAAAAAGATCTTTATATGGGCTTAACACACGGCTCAAAAGTGATCATGAAACCACAATGCACGTAATTACAGATTCACTTCAAAAGCAATAGAGGACTCAAAAAGCGTGTGGAATGAACTTAGTTCGAGGCCGGGGTTCACGCGACCCAGTGATGCACAATGTACCTGAGATTTAAAGGGGCACGGCACGCAGCCTCACAGGGAAGCCGCAGTGATGACAGGCAGACTCACAGCGGCCACAGCTCCCAGCTGTAGCAGTCTCCGGCGTGCACTCACGATAATCCTGGGACGGGACTTAAAGGCGGGCACCCAGCGGCACACGCAGGTGATAACAGGATACTTGGAGTGGTGACTAGTGCTGGCACTCAGCGGCACAGCTCCTCAGCTGCAGCGGCCCACAATAGCGATTGCGATGACTCTCGTAAGACGGCAAATGCGGGCACTCAGCGGCACAGCTCCTCAGCTGCAGCGGCCCACAATAGCGATGATTCTCGTAGGATGGCAAATGCGGGCACTCAGCGGCACAGCTCTTCAGCTGTAGCGGCCCACAATAGCGATTGCGATGATTCTCGTAGGATGGCAATGCGGGCACTCAGCGGCACAGCTCCTCAGCTGCAGTGGCCTACAATAACGATTGCGATGACTCTCGTAGACGGCAAATGCGGGCACTAAGAGGCGCAGCTCCTCAGTTGCAGCGGCCCACAAAAGCGATTGCGATCACTCTCCTAGGACGCAAATGAAGGCGCACTCAGCGGCACAGCTCCTCAGCTGCAGCGGCCCACAATAGCGATTGCGATGATTCCCGTAGGACGCCAAATGCGGGCACTTAGTGGCGCAGCTCCTCAGCTGCAGCGGCTCACAATAGCGATCACAATAACTTTGGTAACACAGGCAAATGCGGGCTCTCAGCGGCAACAGCTTCTCAGCTGCGAAGGCCCACAATAGCGATGCGATGACTTTCAGCCTGCGTTCCCCGCAGTAGAACCAGAGGCTCAGGAATTCTCAACAGAGGCCTCACCTGCGAGTAGAATCCCCATCAAATAGGACGGCGGATGGGTGAAGTCTAATGTTCCTGAGACTTCGGCAGGAGGCAAGCTCAAAACAGGCCTCTTGGTAGTTGCTTCAGCAAGAAGGATGAAAGTTTCAGAGTCCTTTCTCTCTAGTTACACGGACAGAGGTTCATCTTGACATCCACAATTAACAGACGTGCAGGGGTTTTAGCACAGATCTTTATACCCCAAAAGTCTTTGTTCTCAAAAAGTCACAAATCACTGAACCCAGCCAGAACCAGTTTGGTGTCGTCCTGGAGCACTTTATTTACGAGGCCACATCCTGCCTTTCAGGGAGAGGGGGTCAGCCCTCAGACGCACAGTGGGAGGTGGAGCCATCATTCACCTTGCCAGGCACAGCCCTGCTCAGATCAAAGGGTCACCCCTCCCCATAACGTCAGATCTCTCCATTCCATCCGGGTCGGTCTCAGCCTGTCCTGACCCTCATAGACCATACAGCCAATACACATAACAGCAGAGCACATGGGAAGGCTTAGGACAGAAAATACCTACTTCCTAAAAGTAGTAGTTTTATACACAGAATTTAAAAATAATCGTCACTAAAAGATGTGCTTTAATGTTTGGAGCTCATGCATACTAAATTCGACTATCCTATCATGTTCCTTGGGTCAATTAGGATTATACCAATTCATACAGTCAATTTACAATAGGGAGCATTCGTGCTGTGACACTTAATGGCAGTGGCACAGCGCCCAGAGCATGTAACACCAGCATACACAGAGGAGACAAAAGCGAAAAATGGAAGGGAGACCCAAGCTAATAGTGCCAGTTTTAACACTTTATATCTTTTTATTATATTCAGAAAGGTAAACAATGTCTTGTCCAATGGTAATGACAGCGATACATTTAAAGTTTTCTATGGTTCCAAGCATTTCTGGACATGAGAATTCTCTGAGCTGCACACTGAAATGTTTGCAATGTAAATCATATAACAAACATCAAGTAAACTATGATAATGCCTCATCAGAATTCAAAAAAGTGTTTTGACATGTGGAGGTTTTGACATTAATATGTTGCATTCTCGTGGAGAAGTGTGGCTCAATGGTTAGAGCGGCAGACCCTGATGCAGAGGTCTGGCCTGGGACCAGGGTTCAATTCCTGCCTCGGCTGGTCTCGGTGGATCTTGGGCTCATAATTCCTCGGACCTGATTTCTCGCCTCGGTGCCTACTCTAAGCATGGGTCCCACGCTGCAACTCTGGGCAATAGCTTGCTTAGTCTCCACAACGGCCCCCTACAGCGCTAGGGATGCCTGGTTGCACCCTGGGGATGCCCAGGAGTGGACATTTCACGGGGAAAAACCAGGATGGGTTCCCTAGCGGTATGAGTACAGCGCCAGGACACTCCGGAGTATCAGTGCGCTTTACAAATACGCCTACATTTACATTTACATTTACATTACAGCACTGCACTAGAAATACTTATCAAAAGTGATGGTTTTTAAGCATGAACTGTTAGTGAACTAAGAGGCAAGACAGTTGTCATGTAAACCCTGTACATGTCCCAGATTGTTATAGAGCATCATTACAGTCTAATAAATCAAACACAATCGTTTTTTTTATAAATGATATTCTTAACTCAAATATTTGAAAGTGCTTTATTAAGCAATAATGAAGAAAAAGTAGTTTTGCCGAAATAATATATTTGCCTTAGAACACACAATTTGTTTAACTGTCTTGTTATTGAAACAAAAAACAAGCTTCATCACGGTTACTTGAGCTAGGTACAGAATCAGAGAGGCAGGCAGTGCAAATGTTACATAGCTCAGTGTATATTTCCACAAAGATGATTCATATCACAATTACCCTCCCAGGAAGCCCTACATAACAATCATATCCCACCCCAGAGAACATCTCCCCCGGCCTCTAGCTGAGCCCCCTATACTTAACCCATGGTTCCCAAATCTGCGCTCCTTTCCGTGGGCTTCCCCGACTCTGGTAGATCACTCTGCCCCACAGCACCAGTCTAGGTCCTTCTTCCAAGCTGCAACTGTAGGAGGTGCGCACGCCCTCCATGCGCGGGCACCATTGCCCTTCGCCACTCCCCCAGCCAGAGACGACCATGTCCTTTCCCATTTTGGCCACCGGTCCTCCCCTGACACCCCCAGGATAAGCCACTGTGATTCAAGCGGGACATCCTCCCCCACAACATGGGTCATTACTGGAGTGACACCCTCCCAGTACATCTGGATCACTGAACAGGACCATAAGATATGAAAAAATGATCCCAACTCGCCACAGCCACGAACACGTGTCATTGTCACACCTCCCTATCCGGACATGGGCAGTGCGCGAAGCATAGGAGCGATGCAGGATGCGAAACTGGATACGCTGAACCCGGGATTTTATGACTATTTTTCGAGGGGTCTGTAACGCCTCAGCCCAATCGTCGTCCTCGAGGAGGCCAACGTCAGACTCCCAAGCCTCCCGCAAGGGGCCCAAACTGTCCAGGGTGTTGTTAATTAATTTACAATAGGTCAGGGAGATAGGCTTATCTCAATAGTACATGTGAGGTCAGCGGACCGCTGATCTCATCCTTATGCGCACACAAAGTTTTTTCCTAATGATTAGGAGTTCCAAACAGTTTTCTCTTAATGTTTTATTCAGTCTTTCATTTCATTAGTCAGTAATCATTTATTACTGTATTCTGAGAATGTTCGCTCTTATTTTCAGAGCATTACAATGTTGTATTTATCAAACACATCCAATGCATTTCGGGGCCATTTGGTGCCCCTTCATCAGGGATAGTGTATTCTGAAATGCAGGTAGCGTGAATCTGTGTGTCAGGATCATGAGTTTCGAAACTAGTCACCTAGTCTTTCTTCTACCTCCATGATCACGTGAGCGCGACCATAGAACTTTAGTAAACAGCGGAGCCGGCAGTCAGACTGCATCCAGCGCCCACGAACGGAACGCCGCTTGGCAGAACCCATGATCCTGACACACAGATTCACGCTACCTGCATTTCAGAATACACTATCCCTGATGAAGGGGCACCAAATGGCCCCGAAATGCATTGGATGTGTTTGATAAATACAACATTGTAATGCTCTGAAAATAAGAGCGAACATTCTCAGAATACAGTAATAAATGATTACTGACTAATGAAATGAAAGACTGAATAAAACATTAAGAGAAAACTGTTTGGAACTCCTAATCATTAGGAAAAAACTTTGTGTGCGCATAAGGATGAGATCAGCGGTCCGCTGACCTCACATGTACTATTGTGATTTCCTAACGCCGAGGGACACCTGACGTCACTTGTGCAGCACCTATAAACTTGACCAACCTTTACATCAACAGAGCTGTGCACCCCAGCACAACATTTTTTGAGATAGGCTTATCTATCATGGGGTCCAGGAGCAAACTGTCCTCAAGAGGTGAATATTCAGGCAGCTGAGTACCCTCACGCAGCTGGCAATGGAGTGTGTGGCGCAACTGTCGGTACCTCAAAAATTCTCCCTTCCCCAGTTCGAATTGTCCCTGTAGCGTGTTGAAGTCAATCAACTTCCCTCCCCTCCATACATCCCCAAGATAGTCAATGCTTATTAAACTCCAGCTACGAGAACCCGCCATTCCCGTCAGTTCTCTCAGTTGTCCACCCTCCCATATAGGTGTTCAGTCTGTGAGATTATGAGCAAATCCCATCATCTTGTTGGCCCGCTGCCATGCCACGAGAACCGTCTTAGTGTGGACCGGGAGGAACGAATACGGTCTCCCCTTCCGATAGAGCTCTGTCAAATAACTGTTAGCCCCGAATGCCAAGCGGCCCACTCTATACGCGGGTTCATCCGAGGGAGAGAAGACCCAGCCATTAATATTGACCAGCTGGGAAGCCCAATAATACTTCCGAATATCAGGAATGGCAAGACCACCATCGTAAATACCTCGCATAAGCGTGGGAGTGCCATCATCTTAAAGATGACCGCCCTACACATCAAAGAGACCGGCAAGCGTCTCCAGTGTAAAATGTCGTCCCGCAACCTGACTAATTGTGCCTGCACATTGAGCCGCATAAAGTCGCATTCGTCTCTGGTGATCCAGAGGCCCAGATATTTAAACGTGTCTCTCAAGACCAGCTCTGAGCAGGCCGATGTCAGAGGCGACAGCTTTCCGTTAAGCGTGTACACCAGGGACTTGTCCCAATTGAAGCGGTATCCAGAATAGGTACCAAAGGCTCGAATAATGTGGCTGAGGCGATGGAAGGTCCGACGTGGATGATAGGCATATAGCAGGATATCGTCCGCATAGAGAGATATACGCTCCTCCCATCCCCCCCCCCCCCAAGGTCTATGCCTCTGACAACAGGCTCCCCCCTTATCCACATCGCCAGTGGCTCCAGCGCCAGTGGGAAGAGCATCAGTGATAATGGACAGCCCTGCCAGGTGCCCCGGTGCAGTGTGAAAGCTCTGGAGACACTGCCGTTGACCTTAACCTGCGCTCTTCGACCGGCATACAGAAGGCGAATCCACTTTCGTATGTTGGGGCCGAACCCCATTTTATCGAGGACCGCAAACAGATACTCCCATTCTATACTGTCGAACGCCATTTGCGCGTCAAGAGATAATAGTGCGGCCGGAACATCCAGACATCTTTGAGTCATCTGCATTACCCCATATAGGCGGCGCAGGTTGAGCCTCATACTCCTATAAAGCCCGATTGATCCAGGTGTATAAGTGATTGAATGATTGGACCTATACAATTAGCCAATAGTTTTGCCAGGACTTTGGCCTCGTAATTTCAAAGAGAGATTGGCCTACACGAGCTGCAGAGATCGTGCGGTTTTCCTTTTTTAAGAAGGACAACAATGGTTACCATACGAAGATCATCTGGGAGAGCTCCATCATCACATGCCACGCAGAACATGTTGAGCATATGGGGGGCCAGTTTACTGGCCTTGCATTTAAACATTTCTGCCGGGAACCCGTTGGGGCCCGGTGCCTTTCCTGACTGCAAATCTCGTATGGCATTTTCGACCTCCTCCAGCCTAATGTCGGAGTCCAACGCCGCTCTATCCTCTTCTCCAAGTGACCACATATTGAGGTCTTTTAAAAATTCAGGGGCTTCGCCCTCCTTCCGCATAGACTGGGACCGGTAGATCCGCTCATAGTAGGTAGCAGAAACGTCCGCCAGCTCAGCGCCAGAGCCGCCCTGCAGGCCCTCCAAGAACACACAATTTAAGCAGTAAGCAGGGATTTATCCTGATTTTCTGGTTTCACTTTGTACAAATCAGCCACTAAATAGGTTCTCTATTTGTATTTCCTTTTTTATATGAACGCCTTGTTTTTATCGTTTTTTGCAGTTTTTATATAGCCTAAACTCGACCCGAAAGTATTGTAGGGCTTTATGTGAGCACCAATTACATTACACCAGATATTCATTTTATTAAGTCACTGGGAGATTAAATGATTTGCCCAGAATCACAGAGACTCAAACCTGGTTCCACAGTTCCAAAGTTGTCAGTTCTGGCCACAATGCCACATTCTGGGTAGAGGTAGGATAGCAGGCAGAAGCCATTTGCAAGCTTAGCTTGTAATGGGCTTGAGGTACCAATAGGACTTAAAACTGAGCTAGAGCCAGGCTTCAAGCTCGAGCCTGGCTTGAGATTTTAGTGACTTGCCCATATGTAGTCCTGGGTGTAGCACATAAAGCGAAAGTGGCACCTTACAGTGGTTTTTGAATCCTTGGTATAACCAAACCTTTTTTATCAATGTCAACAAGAGTGTGGTCTACTGACCCCTCTTCTATCAAATTTGCTGTAATGTGTACCCCAGAGCCATGCGCTGACATCCTGTCTGTTTGTCAGGTACACATGCATGTATAATATGAGAGTAGTACATGAATGATAGTAAGGCAGTATGGTTGTGAGTCTGGGTAGTGAAGCCAGTCGAATCCATTTTTTATGCCCCTGGTTCAGCATGTCAAAAGATGGCGGGTGAGGATATCTTTCCTAGACAGTGGAAGTGTATTGCCTGCCTTCCTGTGGCTTGAGGATGACTATCCTGACACTGAAGAGAGTAGGATGGGGAAAAGGCTAATTTTAGAAATGTAAGGAAGACTTTTGGGGTCATTATGAATACGGCGGTCCTGGGACCATCGTTCTCCCGGTGGCGGTCTCACCACCACCACCCCTGCGGGTCCACCCGCCAAATTCCGAGTGTAGCGGTAGGACCAGCACCCTCAGTCGGGATCCAGGATCCCGCAGTGGTGGGGGTGTGGAAATGCGCAGAAATATGTTGGCGGTGCTGATTCTGGCACCTCTGAGCATATTTCGAGTTGCAATTCCACCACTCATTTCATGACGTTGAGCCTACCATGAAAAGGGTGGTGGACATGCAAGTAAGGGGGCCTTAGCATTTGCCAATGAGGGTGCATGCGGGGGGCACATTTTGTGCCCCCGTCAAATTGTACCTTTGTTTCTGCACCTTGTGGCATGCACAACATGGTGCATGTCACCCCGCACAGGAACGTGCTGGAGGATCTGGCACAGCGGCAGTCTGCTGTTAAGGCTCTTCTATTAGCTTAACACAGCTGCCGCCATGAGACCGCCACAGCACTGCCAACCCACCCTGGATTCAACTTGGAAGCTGGCAGGTGGGTGCGGCATGGGATTGGCGGTGTTCCTGGCTGTGCAGCGGTGGCGGTGCTGCAGGAGGACTTCCAAACTCGTAATCGGCCCCTTTGTTTGCCAAGGCCTACTGCTTAGTTCTTCCTGAGCAGCACTGGTGGATGGTTGGGGTTAAGTGTGAGACTGCAATTTCTGTTATTTAAGATGAGGATGTTTCTAGACTAGGCCTGCCCTTATGTCTGTCTCTGATTAGTGTTTTAGATAGGCAACCTAAACCAGTTCTGAAGTTTGAGATGATGGGGATTCACATCTCCTGTCTGCATATGTGTATAAAAGCGAAATCCAAGGTTATAGAGTTGTTATACACGCAGGCTACACTCAGGGATCAGGATGGGTCGCGATCCTGGTGTGAGGCACTGCAGGGTGAAGGCCCATTTGTAATTGTCTTGGTTTACTTTCCTCCTAGGCTGCAGTCAGGAGGGTTGGAGGAGGCAGGGGCCCTTCTACTCTCACTGCCTGATGGATACTGATTATGGGAGGAGACTTCAAGCTGCTAATGGATAGGGTCTTACACTGACAGAACCGGTGGTAGATGGCCACCACTTCTCAACTTCAGTGGTTTGCAGATGCATGCAGTCTGGTAGATGTGTAGAGATGGCATAATCCAAGGGTGACACCGTTTTCTTATCTTTCTTAAGCCCATAGATCATACTCCAGATTGGACTACTTGTTTACGCAGTCCATGTGCACAAGATCCTAAATATGAGATATTTAGCAAGGGGAACTTCTGAACATTCGCACTTATTGTGGAGCCAGAGGAAAGGCAGAGAGGAGTTTTCTGGGATTGTAGATATGACTCTTGGCCTCTGAAAAGATGGGGGTGGTGGAGGAACTGGGTCAAGTTACAGATTAAAACTTCACAGAAAATCAGGCATCTGTGGGTACTGGGAAAGCTCAGTGGGAGGCGTACAAGGCAGTCATTCAAGGGCAGTTGATCTCTCTTGCAGAGGATCAAAAAGTGAAGAGATAGGCAGAGGTAATATAGGCTGAAGGGCAACTTTTAGAACTAGAAAAACAATATGTTATTCATCCCCACAATGAACTCATCTATCAGATAGAGCTAAAGAAACAAGAATATCCGGATTTGACATTTTAGTTGACCCACAGCAAATAAATGGTGACCCAGAAAAAGTTGTATGATCTGGGACATAAGACTACTGAACTACTAGCCTGACTTGGAAAGAGGGTAGAGGAGGCCCGGTGGGTAAATGAGTTTTAGGGAATGAAGGGCGAGCAACTTATGGAAAATAAAAAAACTGCAGATGCTTTCGCAAAATACTATCAGACTCTTTACACTTCAGTTAATACATGCTTGGAGGAAGAGGTTAGGGTCTTCATGAAACATATTTCACTCCCCCAGGTTAGGACAGGGAGATGCTGGAAGCAGATATGATGGCTATAGAGATACAATAAACCATCAAAACACTACAATCAGGGGAAAGTCCTGGGCCTAATGGCTTACCAGCAGAGCACTATGAAGGACTTGCGATGCGGCTGTCGGCCCATCTTCTTAATATTCATAAAAAGGTTAGGGAAAGAGGATCCCTGTCTAGGGAGCTTTGACTTGCCATGATTGTAGCGATACACAAACAATCTGTGCTCGTCATACAGGCCCGTATCACCTTTGAATGTAGAAGCTAAAATACTAGCTAAGATTCTGGTGCGCAGGTTGGCCGGGGTTGTAGGAGGATTAGTACACCCGGACCAGTCTGGGTTTGTCCTGGTTCAAAGCACAAGACTGAGTCAGGTGGGTATAAGGATGTATGGTGTGTTTGGGATTTCTTGGGGAACCGGCGGTTTTGCTCCATTAGATTCTGCAAACACTTTAGCTCTTTGGCATGGCAATTTATATTTCAGGCACTCAAAAAGATAAACTTTGGACCCAATTTATGGAATGGATCAGGTTACTCTATCATGGGCCCCTTGCGTTTGTTAGAGTGAACGGGGAATTTTCACAACCATTTCCTATAAATAGAGGAACTAGATATGGATGTCTTTTTCCCCACTCATTTTCAATTTAGCGATGGGGCAGTTTGCAAGCTGGATGTGAGAGAACACCCCGGTGAAAGGCATGACTATCGGTTCTGAATAGGAGAAGAGAATATCGCTTTATGCAGATGATGTTTTGCTGTATCTGTCAAACCCTGATTTGGCCATAGATAGGGTGATCCACATGGTAGAGATATGCTGAATATATAGTGGATTTAATATTCACTGGACCAAGTCTTTAATCTATACCTTATGGACTGGACTCTTAAAGCACCAATAAGGGGACAGCTTCAGATCCATAGGGAGGGATTTTGGTACTTCGGCATCTTTAATATGAGGAGACTCAAAGATATTCATAAAGCACAATCTCTATACCTTTCTTAAAGATTCAGGTAAGATGCGTTTTGCTGGAGATCCCTCCCACTCTCCGTGTTGGTTAGAGCAGCCATGTTTAAGATGATTGTGCGGCCTACGTTTCTGTATGTCCTACAGAAGACTCCATATGTTACAAGGGTTCTTCAAGTTGGTGGAGGGAGAGATCCATTATTTGCTGTGGCACAAGGGCACCCTGAGAATTGCACTGTCCAAGCTGGTCGGGGTGGTATATGATGTGTGCATTCTCCTCACAGATGTTAATCATTATGTTGAGCCGCACGACTAGTAGTGGGCAATGATTTGGCCTACATGCCAATGGGGGAACTATTGATCAGACATGAAAGGCATTGGATGGGCAGCCGAGGTTACCCAGCCAATATCTATAACAAAAACTGAAGGCAGAGCTGGCCAACATACATGACGGTAGTCCTCTAGATATGGGATAAAACACTATGAGTATTTGTATGGCAGTAGATTTTGACAAAGGAGACTCCACTCCTGGACTCACAGCAATTAAGTCAAACTAACACATTTAAAGGATTCACCGGCTGGGACTTAATTGGGATCAGCAATTTGGGTGATGTATGGGGAAGCATCGCCCTCAAACACTTGAATGAGCTCATGGAAGAATATGAGATGCCAGAAGGGAAAGTCTTTCTTTACCTACGTCTCAGACATGCCCTGCGCATGGATGTACCCTATGACACACAGATAGAGGAGCCCAGTCCTCTAGAAGATTGGATATTATCAGAGCCTATGCCATGAAAGACGTTGTCACCTTATATATAGGGAAATAATTAATAATCTTCTGGATCTACAGGGGAGCCTAAGGGAGAGTTGGGCACAAAACGTGAGGACCTCTTGGATGTGGAGTGGGTGGAAGCACTGCAGGGGCAGCGACAAGTGGCAATTAGAACTGGGTTCAGATTAATACAGCTAAAGGTGCTCCAAAGAAATTATTATACACAAACGATATTGGTTAAATTTGGGCTAGCTGCAACTGATGGGGGCCTTGGAGGATACCTTAGGGGATGAGGCCAGGCAGTCACATTTCTACATACTATCTTGGAATGCCCAGGAATCCAAAGCTACTGGGAGAAGGTGATTCAATGCCTGTTGTGTGTTGCGTCCCTCCAACCGACTTCCGGGAAGAAACTGTGTATACTGGGTATGCGGGGTAGGAGAGTGCAACAAAATATCAAAGGCGGTTCTGTAACATAGGAATGGTGGTGGCCTGGCACAGCACAGCAAGACTATTGGGATCGCCCCTGCTACCGTTATTTGAGCACTGGTGTAATGATATGGACTGGTGTATGTGTGTGGAACACTTTATTTGTGAGGGACTAGGCTGCCCTGCAAGTTTGATAAAAAAAATGGAGTGCATGGTATTGCTGTGTCCCCCGATATATGCAAGGGAATGTCCATACCGCCAAGACAGGACAACTAGCCAGGCACAAAGGATTGTATAATTAGACATAGGTTGGACACAGTTTAGTTAAAAGAATTGCAGGGATATTCTGTTCTGGGTGGGGAGGCGTCTTGAATGCGCAAAAATATATGCAATTTATTAGAGTGTTAAGCCACGTCATGTGAGCTGATCATGAAAAATAATAAAAGGATTTTTTGAAAATAAAAACCTGGCATCTAAACCACACCACAGTCCCAAGTTCTTCTTGGCCAAGGAAGTGAGTGCTTCACAGAGTATTCAAAGAGCTACTGTGTAACCAGGGCTAGTGTCTAAATGGCAGACACCATCCCAGAGATAAGGGGACATCACCTCGTGTCTACAGTTTCTGCTGGAGAAGCTGAGGGTCTTCCTGGTGTCTAGAAGCATGGTTCTTAATCAGAGAGGGAAGGAACGTACCTGGCCTTGCTGGAGGAGTCTTTCAAGGAGGAGAAGCCCAGCATGTCCCCAGTGTCAGATAAAACAGGCATTATAGAGTGAAGCTATGCGCTACTTTAAGTGTGAGGAAGCCACTTGGACTCTTTGTGCAGTTATTACCAGAGAAGCGCCCCAAAGACAGACCCAAATCAAATGTGGCCATCAGCCACTTTTGGCACTGAACTAGTACTGCTGCCGCCAGACGACCAAGAAGGCACTTAGCCCATGTGAACCCAATCAGCCTGGGAGGGCGCAATTTGCACCTCGCCGACATAAACCTGATAAATCTAGGATGCCGCAACTGCACCTCACAGTTGTGAACTTTATTAGTCTAGGAGGCCGCAACTGTACCTTGCCACTGTGAAACTGATCAGCCTGGAAGGCTACACCTGCACCTCGCTGCAGTGAGTCTGATCAGACTGGAAGGCAGTAACTGCACAATGCCAGGATAAACCTGATCAGCCTGAGGAGTTGCAACTGCTAGAGGATCCTTGCCATAGTCCTGAACCAGCTGTGCTGTCTTCACCAAATGAGCACCTAAGAGAGGCTTCCAGAACCCCTTTTAATAGGCCACAGAGCAAGCAGGGGTGACTGGGCCCCAACAGCGGGGTTTGAGGCTTTTTACTCCTGATGTCAGGGGCCTGACCTGACCTACTATGGATTCTGAGGAACTGGAGCAACTACCCCTTCAGCACTCGATTCTCAAGAAAAGTGTGGCCCGAGTTGTCCAAGGCTCCCTCGGGGAGGGTGGGGGGTGGTGGGGCGATTCAAGAGAGTGAACACAGGCTCACAAGTCAAAATGAGCAAAGCAGCAGCAATACATCATTGTGTAGCCAAATATCCACTTTAATGAAAAAAGAGAAGTATTTTATTTCTACCACTACTAACACAAAGGAGGAACATAACATTCACAATTAACTGCACAGTCCCTCTGACGTCAAGGCTTTAGTGTTTCTTTAGGCGGTCCCCCGGGGTCCCACTCCTAGCGATAGTGGTTATTCCCCACACTATAAGCAACATCCAGGGCAAGCCCCATAGTAAACCGAGTCTCAAGAGTCCATTCTGACTATTTTAAAGTCTACAGTTTTTCAGCTTCGCAGTGCTAACTATCAAGCAAGTTCCCCTGGGGCAACTGACCTGAAATCAGTGTTACCCGTCCCTGTAGAATTGGAGCATCCAGAGTTCCTGGGCGTTCCCAGTCCACGGGCGCTTGGAGTGGCATCAGCTGATTCAGGCGCATTCACCACATGCAGCCCAGGCGGGCTGCACTCAGGAGGCACAGAGTGAGTTCCTAACATGTGACTAGAGCTCACACCTGGATGTTAGCCACAGTGATATGTGTATCAAAAGGTTAGCCCATGTCACAGCCCTACTCTTAACGATTTTCTTTTCAGCCCCCTCTCCTTCCTTAGATGTGCCCAGCCCCCTTCCATGTGACCTCTCACTGAAACAAAAAGCACCCTTTGAAGTGTACAGGGGAAGCCCGGCTCTCCCCTCTACAGTTTGTGTCCCACTCAGCTTACAGGAGTGCAACAATAGACAGATCTGTCTGGGGGGCATTCCTATACCTCCTCTCCTTATGATTCACTATGCAGGCCTGGGTCTCCTAAAATGGAACCCAGGTCCCTCCATGTATTGTACCATTCACAGGCACACAAACACCATGTGCATGTATACAGTCTACGTACACTTAACAGCACTGTATCCTTCATGTACTGTTCTACTGATAGGCACCCATGCATCCAGCACATACATTTATGATACACACACTGCACAGCATTGTATTATTCATGTATTGTACCACTCATAGGCACACATACATCCAGCACATGCCTCTGCCATGCACGCACTGCACTGCACTGTATCCTTCATGTATTGTATCACTTATAGGTACACACAAATCCTGCACATGCATTTACAATGCACACACTGGACAGCACTACATCCATCATGTATTGCACCACTCACAGCACATGCATTTACCATGCTTACACTACACAGTAGTATATTATCCCTGTATGGTACCCTTCTGAGGCACACATATATCAGGCACAAATACTCTACTACAGTGCTGTGCAGCACTACACGCCAAACTGACATCGACCAAGGGCGAGTTAAGCAGACAGCAGCAGAACTTTAGTCTGTAGGCCTCACTCCAGGGACACGGGTTAAAAAGGACCTCCTACTGATCACTGCACAGTATGCTGCCACCACTGTGCTCGTGCTGCTTAACTCCTGGTGAAGGCGGTAGCCTTTCACAGCTATGAGGGTAGTACTTTGGGAGACCCTCCTGGTCCAACAAGATCTCAATCTTCGAGACAGGCCTAAGTTATAGCGTACATACATAATCTGTGTTTGTCTATGACAACAAAAATGAGCATTAGGGATCTAGACATCAGTACAGTGAGAGCACTCAGGGCAGGGGTGCATGTCCATTACCATGTGGAGGACTTTTCTGTCCCAATAGAGGCTACTTTGAAGACAGAAAACATGAGCTGCGCCACTTTTCTACCCGACTCGAGAGAACCAGTGCGAAAGCATTGCAAGGCTTCACTGCGATCGGAGAAGTAGGACTGAGACGTGGTACAGCCGAACTGAGCAAAGAGACTTGAGAATTTATTTCAGCACAAACTAACCACAGGTAAGAAGAAGTGACTGCTTTGCTCGTTCGGAATCATAGGGTTAACAGTGATAACCTGCACCTGTGCCAAATTCATACTTCTAACATCAGAAATGGGGGACTGTGGTTCCTAGGGAGGGTTTAGCAACTACTCTAGAATGCAATCAGCGATACAACCATATATTCACTTGTTATACATTGAGTGCATAGTATTTGCTTCTGATGTGTGATTAAAGCTCTGGGGGCTGTACATTAAGTTATTATAACTGTTGGTTGATTGTTGAGTTCTGAGCTCCTGCCCCTCACACTACCTCCCTGAGCAGCCTTTGATTGTTCGCCCTCGCTACTAAGTGGCACAAATGTAGAGAGGGTTGTACTTGGCCCAGTTTCCAGAGCCATACTCGGTTAGACCTCAAGACACCCATGGCAAAAGACCTCAACCAACACAATTGGGGCCAGTAGCTCATGTATGCCTAGTTGCGTCTCTGAGCAGGGTATATGACACTGGAAGCAAGCGGTGTGAAATCTGAAAGTTCCAGTTTTAACTTTCTTAAAAAGAACAATATGGTCAGCTTAAGCACAATATTAGACAACCCAAGGTTGCTGGTTGGTGGAAGCAGACCCCAACATCCTGTCCTTAGATCAGTTGAGCGATCTCTATTTGGAGAGAGGGTGAAGGGCTGCCAGAAACAAGAATTGGGAGATCCTTGTTAGTTTTTATTAAGGACCATTTAGAGAAACTGGAGGAATCTGTGATAGACTCTAAAGAGAGTACAATGTTAGAGACCCAAGGAAGAGGTGCCTTGGTGTCAGGCTTTCTTAGCCTCATATCACAGATTGTCCCCAGACACATCCTAAGCATGTTCCTATATTTGTTTTCCAGTGTTTCCTCAAAGCATTCCCTCCGCCCCACCACAATTTCAGTGGTTACCACTGTCATAAACTCCAGGAGTTATTCCATTGGGTAGATAAAGTCTAACTTGAACTTGCATTTGGCACCCCAGAAAGCTACGTCTGAGCAGGGGGAGTACATCAAGGAGTTCAAGTGGGAGAAGTCGATTGTAGCTGCCAGGAACAAGAGGAAAACAGATGGGAGAGACGGGAAGAATGGACCCATAAGTTAAAGAGAAGGGGAAGAGAGGAGATGAAAATGGAAAAGGAAAGGCAGAGAAAAGAGAAGGACAGCAAATGTGTGTGAGAGGGAGGATAAAGCTTAGGATGACATATGGGAAAGACAATGCCCTCTACATCACTGCAGGTACAATTGCAGAGGTTCCAAATGAGCTTGGGGATATGTATGTTTAAAACCAGGATATTATGGAATGTTTTGTGTGCTTTGAGATTACTTGTAGATTGTGGGCTTGGAATGTTTTTAAGGCAGCCACTTTAATGAGTCACTTGCCCATTGAAGGAATAACAGTCATTGGGAGGATGTTTGTGACTGGGATCACTGACACAATATTGAGGTAAATAACACTGTTTGACACAAATATTGTGTAAAAAATATTGTTTATCAATTTTGTGTCCCTATACTCAGGGGCACTGGAATTATGCGATTTTGCAGCTGCAGTGATTTTCACATAATTATAGATTTGCCACATTTTTCACATAATCCATCATCTGCTGCATAATCTGCAGATTTTAAGAGACAAAAAATGTGTTTCTCGCTCAAACTGTTCAAAAGTTACTAAAAATACAGCGACACTTAAAAAAATTGGACTGGTCACCTTTCTATTGCAATATTTGGGTATTAAACTGGTACTAATGAAGTGCAATCACTGCCCAGACAGTGTCACCAAATTTAGAAATGATGAAATAATGACGTTAGACTATTACAAAATGTGCCGCATTATGGCATAATTTGCCTTTTATTGTCACATATTTACTCAACTCTGCCTCGTAATCAGGCCTTCTAGTGCTGCATAATTCCATTTGCCCTGCCTATACTTATAATGGTAAGTACAAAAATATTGTTGACACTAATATCATCAAAAAATATACAAACATGTTGATTTTAAAAATAAAAACGTTTTATTGATCAAAGTGAAAGAAACAGAAAACATGTTGATTTTTAATATACAGTTTAAAGTAGTAAATGTTAAATAGTTTAATTTATAAATGTAAATTAAATAAATTCAACTAATATTTAATACTATATATAAATATATAATTATATAACGCAAACACACGCACACACACACACACACATGTATATATATACAGAGTGTGACATAATTAATACAATTATTTACTTTACATTATATTAATGTTTTTATTATTTTAAATGCATTACTGTGAAAATAAAACATATGTGTATATATATATATATATATATATATATATATATATCAATCAACGCTCCAAAAGCATGCCGCATAGCACAGCACCTTCCAGGAGAAACGGACACTTCACTCCGGTATGCATGTTGCAGAAAAGTTTTTATCCCATTTTCAAGTGAATCAAGAGTGCCACGATCCGACGCGTTTCGGCGAACTCAGTCGCCTTGCTCACCAGATGAAAGTGATTAGAGCCAAACACATTTTTAAATTACTAACCACCAATGAAAAGATTAGCAGATTGTCATGTGACCTCTGGTACCCATAGATGAAAGACTTTAACCCAGGGTCAAGTTTGAAAAGATAGACTGGCGTTTAACAATTATAAAAACATAGTTGAAACTACACATGCCTCCTTGGCTATATGAGATACAACATTTGTTCGTGCGAGGGTTCATATTAATATATATATATATATATATATATATATATAAATGTGTATATATATATATATATATGCACGAAAACTCCTCCACGCCACTTCCAATCCCCACACGGACCGGCGAAGCGTTAACCAGGAGACGGACCACTGGATCAGTTACAGGTTCTTTATTTCAAAGGTACAGCTGGTAAAAGTGCACGACGCTTTTCGGGCTAAGCAAGCCCTTGCTCACATGCAATTACTGTTTGTAACTCGTTTAATTTTATACTGCTAGGTGGCCTACCTATCCCAGCCCTCTACCTAGGTCATGTGACCATAGACATAAACAACATGTTATTGTAGTTCTCACTGTGCAAATACGCAAGTATAACAATATAAATATTTGTTTCCAGGCAGAATACATATTTGAAGTTTTTCACTTATTACCGGATAAATCCGTAAAGATGTAGGATAAATTAAAAAAATCCTACATAATATATCTTGCGAGCACCACATGTTAAAAAAGAGGGCTAGAGTAGGACGGTACATTCCAATGTGATCTTAACAGTGCAAAACCGTCTAAAGTGCAGAAAAAGCTAACTAACCCGTGCAAACATTAGAGAATAAAGTGCTACAGTCAATGATAAAACAACCTGTATAAATATGTTGAGTACATGCTTTCTAAACAGACATGGCTTGGCAGTTCGGGCTGGACTGTTCCCATGAGGCACAGGGTCAGACTGATTTGCATATGGCCATGTCTGAACTGGGGTGGCGGAGTGAGCTAAAGAACGGTGATGGATTAAACCCAGATCAGTTGACTGGGGGTGAGTGTTTGTATTGTCAACGCTCCGTCCATCATCACCTTTGGTTTTTTTTGTTCGCCTAAAGTTGGCAGGGTATGCTCAGACGTGAGTCCCTTGCTCACTTTGCCACTGGAGTCAAGCAAGCCCGGCGGCTGTAATGCCAGAAACCGGTCCTGGGAAGCTTCATTCCGGTCCAGGGAAGACATGGCTTGGCAGTTCGGGCTGGACTGTTCCCATGAGGCACAGGGTCAGACTGATTTGCATATGGCCATGTCTGAACTGGGGTGGCGGAGTGAGCTAAAGAACGGTGATGGATTAAACCCAGATCAGTTGACTGGGGGTGAGTGTTTGTATTGTCAACGCTCCGTCCATCATCACCTTTGGGTTTTTTTGTTCACCTAAAGTTGGCAGGGTATGCTCAGACGTGAGTCCCTTGCTCACTTTGCCACTGGAGTCAAGCAAGCCCGGCGGCTGTAATGCCAGAAACCGGTCCTGGGAAGCTTCATTCCGGTCCAGGGAAGACATGGCTTGGCAGTTCGGGCTGGACTGTTCCCATGAGGCACAGGGTCAGACTGATTTGCATATGGCCATGTCTGAACTGGGGTGGCGGAGTGAGCTAAAGAACGGTGATGGATTAAACCCAGATCAGTTGACTGGGGGTGAGTGTTTGTATTGTCAACGCTCCGTCCATAATCCCCTTTGTTTTTTCTTTAACATATATATAATACATAGACAATAAAATCATAACAAATATAAACAATTCAGTAAAAAAAACTATATTAATTTATTTAGACAAAAAATGTAATATTACAAATTTAAAAAAACACGTTTACTTAAAATACTATAAAGAGTACGTAAGAGTTGGATTTCTAAGTTTTTAATTTACAATTCTCTCTCAGTCTGTACAACAGTAGAGAAAGTGCTGGACTTCAGAGGGGTTAAATGTACTATTCCCACTCCTGTCTGTCACAGTAGGTAAAGTGTTGGACTTAGGAGGGGTAACATTTACTGTTTCCACTCCAGTGTGCAACAGTAGGGAAAGCGATGGACTTTGGAGGGGGTAAGATTTACCGTTCCCACTCCAGTCTATGCAGCAGTAGGGAAAACGTTTGGCTTTAGAGGGATTAAATTTACTATTTCAACTCCAGTGTGTACAACAGAAGGGACAGTGTTGGACTGCGAAGAGGTAAGATTTACTATTCCCACTCCAGTCTCGACAACAGTAAGAAAAGTACTTAATTTCAAACACATTACATATTTGAATACCCTTAGAATTTATTTGAAAAAATAGTACTCCTAATTTATACAATATTAATGTGCATAAATATATTTAAAAATAAACAGCAATTAAACAATTTACAAAATTAATAAACAATGTAATAATTCATTTTCAATTAAAAAATAAATATAACATTTGTACTAAATTAACTTTCCACCCCAAACCTCTACAAACATGGCAGCCCACACGTAAAATATAACTGAAACATAAAAGTATATACCATTAATTGTTAGTTAAGTATAACTTAATTAACTTCCCACCCTATACCCTTACAAATCTGGCAGCCCACAACTAAAATATAACTCAAATATATAATTATTACAGAATAAACATAATTATTAATCAATTAAAATATGAATACAAGTTAACTAATGACATTTAATTATTACTTAATCAACTTCCCACCCTATACCCCGACAAACCTAGCAACTGCACCTGAAATAAAACTAAAATAAATTATTATGACATAATGTAAAAAATTAACATCAATCACACACGTAAAAAATTATGAATTAATTAATAATCATTACTTGATTAACCTCCCACCCTATCCCCCTGCAAACTCAACAACCCGCTGCAATGCTATAAATTACTATTAGCAATTAAATACAAAAAATCTAAATCACTTAAAATTACAAATTATAGTTAAAAAATATAATAATAATTATAAAAACAATAATAACACATACAATTAATATATGTTCTAAAACACATTAACAGTATCAAAAACAATATTTTTAACTATATTATTGAAAATGATAATAAAAACAAAGATTTTCTTAACAATGATATTACCTAAAAAAATGATATTCTTGACAATATTTATGCATCACAATATTTTTGTATCACAATATTTTTTTCCAAATATTACTGTCTCCCAATATTAAAAACTCGATATTTTGTCCAAATACCTTGTGGCTGATCAAATGATCTATGAGTGAATGAGGCAATTTCTAATCAGACGGTTTTGGCTAAATCCAGCTCAATTCCTTCAGAGATTCACAGAGAGCAATAGAGTGGATGGGGCTCTGTTTAAAACGTGGTGTGCTGCGTGATTGCAATGAGTGGGTATGATGGATGAGGATTTTCATATCCTTAACTAACACGGTGACAGAGTGACCTGGGGGGTGCTCATTCCCACTTAAGCAATACCTGTCAAACTTGGCAGTAAAGGGATAAAGAGACATATACAGTGTTAGCTGACATTTGGTTATCCTTTAGGGTTAACTCACGGCTGGAACAGCATGGGTCTAAGCCAAAACGAGAGAGATACTCAAAACGGACTGGTTCTTAACGAGATGGTAAGGTCCATGGCAATATTTATTTATTTATTTTTTTGCATTTATAATGCGCGCAGATACCCACAAAGGGTTTCCCGGCGCCAGGACTGAGAGACCGACAACACAGAAAGCAACACGGTCAAAGACCACAATTATTTATTGAAAAGCCAGGTTTTAACGCTTTTCTTAAAACTGGCAAAGTTTTCCTCCTTTCGTAGAGCTGAGGGAAGGGAGTTCCAAAGGACTGGTCCCAGATGGGAAAAGGATTTCCCTCCCACTCGGGCCAGTTTAAATCTAGGAACCACAAAGTTTGCTCCATTTGAAGAACGGAGGTTGCGTGCATGAGCGTAGGGCCTAACTAGTTTTTGCAGATACTTTGGTGCGGTTCCTGCCTTGATCTTAAACATATAGGTCAAAGCTTTGAACCGGACCCGGTTCTCAACCCTGAGCCAGTGCAGGTCCTTAAGGTGCTTCGAAATCCTTGCTGTCCGGGGGATTTTACACAGCAGCCTGGCTGCGGAGTTCTGGACAAGCTGAAGCCGCCTGATCACGGCTAAGTTGGAACCCAGGTATAAGATGTTACCGTAGTCAAGCCTAGATGTAATAAGTGCATTGACTACGGTCTTCTGGGTATCCACAGGCAGCATCCAGATAATCTTCCGCAGCCATTTGAGGATAGTGAAGCAAGTGCCAGCCACTTTATTGACCTGCTGTTTAATCGATAGTGAATCATCGATGCACACCCCTAAATTCCTGACCTGGGTAGCCGGGATAGGAAAAGCGCCCAAGGATGGCGGCCAATGGATATCCTGCCACAGATCTCTGTTTTTACCTAGGAGAAGGATCTTCGTCTTCTCCCCGTTGAGCTTCAGCTGATTCGTTGACATCCAGCTGAAGATTTCATGAAGACCTAGTTTCAGCGCAGAGGGGGATGAAGGCTCTGAGTTGGTGAGAGAAAAAATAATCTGCGAATCATCCGCATAGGTCATGAGTTCTAGACCTACTCGCTCTGCTAGATCGGCGAGAGGGCGGAGATACAGGTTAAAAAATAGCGGACTCAAAATTGAGCCCTGAGGCACGCCATGGGGTGAAAAAAAGGTGTCTAACTGAGCCTGAGAGGACGAGATCTGAAACGTCCGGTTGCTCAAATAGGACCCAATCCAGTCCAGCGCTGTCCCTCCGACACCATCCTCACTCAGCCTGGTAAGCAATCTGTTGTGTGAGATGGTGTCGAAGGCCGCGCTTAGGTCAAGCAAGACAAGAGCAACCGTTTGCCCATCGTCCAAGAGCCCCCTGATCTTCTCGGTGACTCCCAGGAGGGCGGACTCGGTGGAGTGGCCCGCCCTAAAACCTGACTGGGAGAAATGGAGTAAGTTATTATTCTCCGTGTATGTTGAAAGTACACCGTGAATATGCTTCTCCAAGATTTTTGAGAAAGCAGGCAACAGGGATATAGGGCGATAGTTGGCCAGCACCTCAGGATCAGCAAACGGCTTCTTCAACAGAGGGCTGACCATGGCGTGCTTCTAGGACGATGGGACTGTTGCCAGATGGATAGAGGCATTTAATGTCTCAGAAATGATCCTCAGAGCAGAGTCATCAAGTTGGCTCAAAATGCTAATAGGGAGAGGGTCACAAGGAGAGCCCGACTTAATGGAAATAGCCAAGGATTTCAGGGTGTCCAAGGAGATGGATGGCCAGGAGTCAAGCCGGTATCCTATTGAACTTACTGGAGACGGAACTTCTCTGCCATCCCTCACCGGGGGATTAATATTAGCAACAATGGTCTCAATCTTTTCCACAAAATAGGTGGCAAGATCTTGACATTATATATAATATCCAAACGTCCAAGAAAAGACACAGGCAAGAAGGGAATTGGGTGGTGATCCAGCGCTCCTATTGAAAAACTGTCTCAATAACACTACCTATCACCTTAATAGTCACCATTAATCAAGAAACACATATGAAGGCCCTTGTTACCACTGAGACAATTTTTGAGCGACTGAATCAGGTGGTATGATTAGCTAAACTATTCACATATTATTTACAGATTATATACAACTGCAGTTTATCCATCATTATTAAGACCACCAAGGCGATTGAATCAACTGATGGTAACTAGATCATGAATAAACAAGACCAGCTTGTCATTTCAAATCTAATTTATTAACTTTAATTTTCATAAAGGAAATGCATTTTACGTTTTAGAATCTTTATTTTATAAGCAAATAAAAAGCAGCTTTTAATGAGGAAATGAATTAATAAATTGACACTTTCAAAGCAGGCTCAGAACCCATGAAATATTAGCAGGATAACAGTTTCCATTCCCTAAATCTATCTCCCTGACTATTACTCACTTCACCTGAAATGGAAAAATCATTTAAAGTCTGCTGTCCTTACGTGCGCCCAAAGTCCGACAGCATGTCACGTCAATCAGGAATCGGAAAGCAGCGAGCTAAATTCCTGCTCATGGTGTCAGGTTTTATACCTTTCTTTCTAGCTAAACTTTCTACATTTTACATTCTTTTCGACAAATCCGAGCTTTTCATTGGCTGTCCTGTGTCAGTCCACGATAAAGTTTGTTAGGTCATCTCCGTTACTTGACCAGGCCCAGGCTTTATGTAAGCCCTATTGTCTTTCATTTCCACGTCTTCCAGCTTCCTCAGGAAAGATACTTTTTCCACGAGTTTCAAACATTTACTTCCTAGCCTTGGCAGACACATTAAGTTCCTGTCCTTGAGCCTTTTCTCCACAAGCACGTTCAACTCAGTCAAAGAACTGCTTTTTCAAATAATGATGACTGCAGTAAAAAAAATCCTCACAGCTACGCATGTGCAAGGCTTCTCTCTGGACAAGCTTTCGCGTCTGCAGTTCTGTCAGCCATGTTTTCTGAACCACCTTTAGGCCTCACTTTGGAAACTATTATTAAACAAACACAAGACATCAATTAATTGAAGAATTGAGACCCATTCTGTTACCCACCCCCTTTACTAATTAATCCAGTTAATTATGTTACCTAGCAGAAGCACAAAAAAGCAGCATTATATTTACTTCTCCTTTGGGAACTGCTGCGCGAACTCCTTGCTCCATCAGTGGCAACTTAGAAACTCAAGGAAAAGGGAAGACGGAAAGGTTCTTCCAAACACAAAGTAATAATTTGTCATCTGTATCACATGGAAGGGCATTACAAAAGGTACTGTCAAGTGAAAGACCCTGTACTAGCTGCATCCATCATTGCAAGTGTTGACTATGGGTAAAGGGATATAAGAAGGCCCTGTTGCATTCAGCCTAATACCAATGGAAAATTGGAAGAATGACCCAGATGCCCTTAAGTACATCTTTCTAACTACTAATAAGGGTTCATATTGGAAAGTAGCATCAACAAGAGAAATGTTCCTGCCATAGTTGATTCTGGTGTTATGGTTGTGAGGAAGTACCTCAAATCTGAGGTGATTCGCCGTGAGGATAAAACCAGTAGAGTGTCGTCCATAGTTGATGCAGGGATGAGGAAGAAGCAAGGTACTGAATGTCTCTTGGGCAGTGATTTGATTGCCCCTGTTTTAGTTCTAGCACTAGAAGCCTACATAGCTTAAACCTCTTCAGACTGTATGTCAGTCTCAGGAAGTGAATTGTACCAACCTAGATTTACAAGGACAACAGAAAGGTCAACCCCCCCCCCCCCCCCCAGGGGCTAACCGTTATAATGTAACAGGGAGGCAGCTACACAGAGGTATTCATTGAGACCCATTCTGTTACCCACACCCTTTACTAATTAATCCCGTTAATTATGTTACCTAGCAGAAGCACAAATAAGCAGCATTATATTTACTTCTCCTTTGGGAACTGCTGCACGAACTCCTTGAGCTTTCATCACAGAAAAAGACATAACATAAGCACACAAAATAAGCACATGCTATTAATTAAACAGCTGCATTTAATACTGACAAAGACAATAGACAAGGTTAGTTTATTTTTTTTTCTTTTGCGTTTGCAACGTAAAGCACATTAGTTATCCCACGTGTACTGATGTATAATTTCTTAAACTAAGTTGATTAGTATTTCACCACAAGCATATTAATTCAATTACTTGTTATGAGAGATTAACCTCACAAGTTTGAACAAAATTTTGTTCTTCACCTTGCTCCATCAACTCTCTCATCTGGTGAGTTCAAAATCACCAAACAATACCCAAAATTTATAAATTTTCAACCCTTGAACATGTTTTGGACTTTCTTTATATTAGTATTTCTAAACTTTAGATTCATCTGTTTTTCTGCATTTATCATATTGAGTTCTCCGAAACTCTTTTAATTCTATTTCTTTTTCTTTCTCCTTTCTGAGTTTGCAAATTCTTTTCTTTTCTACTACATATTTTCTTCTCTTGTGTATCATGCAACTAAATTTTAACAAAAGTATCACTATAGCTATGTCTATTAAAGGAAAAACTATTTTACCTATAATTGGACTACCAATTTCTTGAAACCAGTGTTTAATTGCTGCAAATCTTTTACTTAAGCGCTCTCAAAAACTACCATCTTCTAAAGGTTCAACTTCATTATGTAATTCAGTTATGTTCCTAATGTACATTTCTATATTCTGACCCTTGTCTGGTATATGAGTACAACAATGTTGAACATGCAAAATTCCACAGACTCCACCCTCTTTTGCTAGCAAAATGTCTAAAGCAAGACGATTTTGCATTACCATAGACCTCGTAGCAATAAGTTCTGTATTCACTAATTTAAATCCACTCGCAGTATCTGTAGACAATCTATCAACAATTGTAGACATTTTTCTGATTTTATTTGCATTCAGGGTTATACCGACCATAGGTATTAATGCACCAAATATATCTCCCATTATTTCTGAAATACTTTCCCTTCTAAATCTATTCAGATGATTGCTAATTTCAAATGAACCTTTTGCATTTCTATCCACATGAAAATGTTTGGGAAAAACTAAACCTACATAACATGTCCTATACCAGTGATCTGGGAGATTATAATAAGCTTTGTTCCCACAAACAAAATAAATTCCAGGAAAAATTGGATCTTTGCCTCCTTTAAATCCCCAACCCCCGATAATTCGATATGTGTCTTCACATTGACTTGCACCAACAAAATAATTATCAAACAAAGTATTATCTCTTCTTATACATAATTTTCCACTAACAGGTTTATCTATGTGAATTGCAACATTTTCATTTCTACCATTGAGCTTTTCATCTTCCATCTGCCAAAAGTTTGACTTAGTATGTTGCATCATCTCATTTCGCTTGTAAATTGCCCTTCTCTTTTCCACCATATTTAAGAACGACTTTTCTTCTGCTCTCAATTTACATGTTAAATTATTTCTAAAAGCATACTCATAAGTGAGCTCATTAGTCACTAGGACAAATTCCCTCATCTGTTTAGCATGTTTCAATTTATTCAGGCTATCTACAACTTTTAAATTTGCAAAGATTTCATCATAATTTGAATAATAGTATTCTAAACGTCCAGTTTGATCAAACAAACTAGCTATTACACTGCATGTTATTCCATAAGTAAGAGGAAGCATATTATATGTAACACCTTCAGACACAGAAGTAGGTAACTTTACACAAATGTAGCAATCTTTTACATCCATCACCTTAACATATTCAGATAAAAGTCTTGAAAAGGTATTACTTGAAAAATCTCCAACTGATCTAGCTTGATGAATCTCTGGTTTGTGTACAATGATTTTATCAGACTTATCAATGTTATCATGATTAACCACAACTTTACTAGTCATGTTAGTTTTATACATCTCTTTATCTATTCCAAAAGGAAAAATAACAGATAAAATTAACCAAACTAAAATTACCAAGATTACACATATTGAAGACAATTTGCAACATCTTTTGAAAATTGAGCATCTCGAATTATTATTAGAATAAGGCATCTTTTCTTTCAAACAAGAACCCTACAAAAGAAAAAGAAAAATTCAAAATTACTAAATATACTCCCCTCTTTTTTTTTTTCAACTAACAGATAACTTTATATTCTAACAGCTTTTCTTCGACCTAATGTCATACAATGATATATTTCCAGCTAAAACAATTTCTTCGACCTTGTGTCACCTAACACAATATCTTCAACCTTGTGTCACCTAATGAATGAAATCAATCATTATCACTTGCACCATCAAAATTTCTTTGACTACTATTTACTTCTACCATCGGTGGTATAATTATGTAGGTCCACTCAGGTGATTTGTACTTCTGATTTGGCTTTATTACTCTTTTTGCTCTGCTGTTTATCACTTCTATTTTCTTTCCTGCTTGAACTTTGTTATTTGAAACTTCTTCTTTTTGACTTGTGATCTCGTTCACCTGTTCTTTTGCTAATTTAAATTTTAGCCCTTTGTTTTCGTTTGGCCAATTATCTCCTTTTCTTGATAATTTCCTTTTCGGTTCTGCCAAATTATATTCCACTCTCCAAGCTCTTTTCCTTGATCTTTTCACTTTCGATTCATCTCCACTTTCATCTGTTTCACTTTCTGTGTTATCAGCTGATTCATTAATAATCAGTTTTACTGTATCAGATTCAGGAACTTCTTTACTCGGCAGTTTCACTCTGTTAGGAACATCATCCTTATAGCTGGTACTTGGAATTTCTTCTTCTTTTTCTTCTTCAATTACTTCCAATTCTCCAGTTTCAGCATTTTCGTTCCTTCTTCCAGAGCTTCCAATCTGCTTTTCAATACTCTCCTGATCTTGAATCTCTTCCTGTTCAGTTTCTCTTTCTGCTTCTTGATCTAGCAGATCTTCATCATTTTCAGTTTCTTCAGAATCTTGTATTACAATTTCTTCATTCAATGCCTCATTCACATTTGAATTTTCCAGATGTCGACTTTCTTGTCGATCTTCAGGATCTAGATTTCTTTCAGGTTCTTCTTCTTCTTCTGAATCAGCAGTTGTATCACCTTTGTCAGGATTCTCAGGTGCTGGTACACGTATGGTGTGGCTAGCATGAATCCATCTCTTCAATCCCTTACACTTTACTGCATTAGTTGTGACTAATATCACCTGCCTTGCCTTTTGCCACCTGGGTACTAGGCAGTTTCTTCTCCGGTGAACTTTTGTCCTTTTCCAGTCACCTGGTAACAGATCATGAGCTTGTTCTTTCTCTTTTGTAATTACTTCAGTTCCCACCTGATGGAACACAGAAGTCACCACATCAGATACATTTTTGCAGTAATCCATAATGATGCTATCATTAATGCTCAACAGTTTATCAACTGGAACAAATGCTTGCCTCATGACTCTACCCATTAAAATTTCATGAGGTCTCAAACGTGTTTTTCTATCTGGAATGCTTCTTAATGACATCAAGACAAGTGGAAGTGCATCTGTCCACTTCATTCCTTTTGCTAGGCACATTTTTGCTATTCTGTTTTTTATTGTACCATTCACTTGCTCAACAACACCTGATGCTTCTGGTCTGTAAGCACAGTGTAATTTTTGCTTTATGTCCAGAGCTTCACAAACCAATTGCAGCAGTCTGTTTTCAAAATGTGTGCCACGATCTGTCTCGACAGTTACCGGAAATCCATACCTTGGTATGATTTCTCTCAAAAGCAATTTTGACACAGTAATTGAATCATTGCGGCGTGTTGGGAATGCTTCCACCCATCTTGAAAACAAACAGACTATCACCAAGACATATCTGAGTTTGTTGTGAGGTGGCATTTCAATGAAGTCAAGCTGTAATCTGGTAAATGGACCACCCTCCCGTCCTATGGTTCCCATGCTCACAACAGTTTTTCTGTTTGGATTGATCTGTTGGCAGACAAGACACCTCTGACAAAAAGACTCTGCAATTATTCTGAATTTTGGATTGTACCATGTTTGTCTGAATAATCTAATCATTGAATCTCTGCCAATATGTCCTGGACCATGGTACATGCGTGCCATGTCAGAAATCATACTGTCTGGCATTACTGGTCTGTCATCTTTGTAAACCCAAACCTCATCTTCCTATCTTTGTCTGCATCCTGCTTTTAACCATGTGTTTTTCTCTTCATCATCTGCCTCATCTTGCAACTGTTTTACTCCCTGCCAAGTCTCAACTACAGATGTTAGCATAAGTGAGTTCAAAACATGTTCATTTTCTTTTTCCCGATTAATTGAGACATTGTTTTTTGCACAGAATTTTGCTATTGTGTCAGCATATGAGTTTCCTTTTGTTATGTAATCCTCACCCTTTTTGTGTGCTGTGCACTTTACAACTGCAATCTTTTCTGGTATCTGAATTCCATCGATTAGTCTTTTAATCAACTCTGCATTTCTAATTGGTGATCCCGCAGAAGTTAAATAACCTCTTTGAGACCAGAGCTGGCCATAGTCATGGACTACACCATAACCATATTGACTATCAGTCACTATGGTAATTTTTTGCTCTTTTCCCAATTCACATGCACGAATCAAAGCAATCAATTCTGCTATTTGAGCTGAACGAATTCCTTTGAGACAGGAGGCTTCAATTACATCTGCAACTGTGCATACCGAATATGCTGCACTCAGAACACCTTCATCTGTTCTTAAGCATGAACCATCAACAAAATAAACATAATCTGATTCAGCTAATGGGACATCTTTTATGTCCTGTCTTGGTTTTGTACAATATTCTAATACATCCAGGCCTTCATGATCAACAGCCTCATCCCTGATTTCTGTTTCAGAAGTGTCAGGTAATAATGTAGAAGGATTTAGATTCACACATCTCGCAATTGAAACATTGTCTGAACCAAGGATAACCTTTTCATATTTTGTTAGCTTACTGTTTGTCAAATGTTGTGTTCTGCTTCTTGTGAGGAGAATATCAACTGAGTGTGGTACATATACTTTTACAGGAAATCCCATTATTATTCCTTCACTTTGTTCCAAACTTACACTGGTTGCAGCTACTGCTTTCAAGAAACCTGGTAATACTTTTGCAACTGGGTCAAGAACAGCTGAGAAATATGCTATTGGCTTTCTCAGTCTTCCATGTCTTTGAATCAGAACTGATAATGCACATCCTTCTCTTTCACTGCAATACAGCTCAAATTCTTTTTCGTAGTCAGGCATTCCCAATGCTGGAGCGTCACACAAACTTTTCTTTAACTGTTCAAAAGCTTCTAATTCAGTTTTTGTTAGGCTGATCGGGTCTTTTATGTCTGCTTTTGTCAGTCTCTGCAGTGGCGTTGCAATTACTGACAATCCACTAATCCATTGGCGACAACCAACCATTCCCAAAAACATTCTAACTTGTCTCTGTGTTTTCGGAGGTTGCATTGCTTGAATCATTTTTATTCTTTCTGTTGTCACTTGTCTGACTCCCTCTGCAATTCTATGACCAAGATATTTTACTTCTTGTTTGCAAAACTGTAATTTTGCAGGAGATACTTTATGTCCCTCATCTGCCAGATGATTTAAAAGAGTAATGGTATCTGTTACACAATTATCTCTTGTTTTTGCAGCCACAAGGAGGTCATCAATATATTGCACTAACGTAGATTTTCCAGGCAAATCTAGATTTTCCAAGGATTTCTTTAGCAACTGATTAAAAATAGATGGACTTTCAGTGTACCCTTGAGGGATTCGACACCATGCTAAAATACGCTCTTTGAACCTGAACACAAAAATGTGTTGGCTTTCTGGATGCAATGGAACAGTAAAGAATGCATTACACAAATCAATAACCGTATACCATACTGCATCATGCGGAATTTGATATAAAATTACCGCTGGGTTTGGTACAACTGGGCAACATGGAACAACAATTTTATTAACCTTTCTCAGGTCTTGAACAATTCTGAGAGTTCCGTTTCGCTTTTTAGTTCCCATAATCGGTGAATTACATGGGCTACTCTCAATCTCTTTTAGAACACCTCGTTTTATGAATTTATCTATTACAGGAATAACCCCTTCAATCACTTCTGCTTTCATTGTATACTGAGGAATGTTTGGATAATCTGCTCCTTGTTTTACTGAAATTTTTACTGTGTCTACATTTTTCATTAAACCCATTTCATCTCCAGTGAAATCCCAAATTTTAACATTCACTGTGTCTTTTAATTCTTCAGGTAGATTATTCTTATCAAACACAGGAAATAATTTACTTTCTTCTGCCTCAATCATTAACATTGTTAATTTTTAAAGCTCATCTTCTTCTGGAGTTTGTAGCTCAAAACCATCCGGTGAGCAATATATTGCACAGTTCATCTTGCAAAGTATATCCCTACCTAATAGATTTACAGGACTGCTATCACAAACTATAAATCTATGCATATCTTTAAATTTACCTATTTCAACTTCAACTGGTTCAGTTAAATCTGTTTTTATCTGTTGATTAGCTACACCTACTACTTGGATTTTATCTCCTGAGAGAGGAAGGTTTTCTATTTCCACTGATCTAACAGTAGAACGGGTAGCACCTGTATCCACTAGGAAAGTAATTTCTACATCATTCCCTTTACCATTTACAAATGGACCAGATTGATCTACCTCAAGAGTGGCTCCAAGCACACACTCTTCCCCCTCTCTCCGCACCGTCAGAAGTAATCATCAGAATCACTCCCTCCATCTTCTTTCAACCAATATTGTTGTGACACATTTGACACATTCACTCTTGGCGATCTGTTTACCTGTTCACCTCCGCTGAATCCTGTTTCTGCACTGTATCTCTGCACATTTACACAGTTTGGAAGTGGCGGTTGTGGTAACTGACTTTGCTGAAGCACTACCTGTCGCTGTAGCTGTTGCTGCTGATTTATCTCATTCTGCATCTGTGGATTTAATGATGCATTTTTAAAATAATTTCTGGGCGGATTCTTACATTTGCGCTTCCAGTGTCCAATTTCGCCACAATTAAAACATGGAACTTTCTGTTTTAGCTCTTCTATATTTCCCATTAATTTTGGTTTATTATAATTACCTTTAAATTTCCCTTGATTCTGATCAACATTTTTATTTCCTAAAGTTGCTAATTGTTGTTCAGCCACTTTTACCTGTGCCCACATAGCTTTTTCTTTTAGCTTCTTTTGTTTAGCATCTATTTCATCACTACAGTATTTTGCCTTTCTCAAGATATCATCTACTGTGTTTGATTGCCAACCAACTATTCCAGTTCTTACCATTTCACTAATTTGAGGTCTCAGGCCATATACAAATCTGTATATAAAATGGCTCATATCCTTTTCACTTAAATTTTCATAACCACTGTATTGTTTGAATACTAGCAGTAATCTTTCATAAAATGAATGTACTGATTCTTTTGGCTCTTGGGTTGTTCTATCTATTTTAACCCAATCTATTTCTTTTGGGGGAATCTTGTTTTTCAAAAACACAATTACCTGATCGTACTTTCTCATTACCTCTGGTGAAGGAGCACCTGTTACTTTATGTCGAGGATATTCTTCTTTAGGCCAATTTATAGTAATTGTACATTCTGCCCAAAGATCTGATGGGACAACTATGCCAAAGAATCTATCAAGATCAATCCACAAAACTTTTGAAACTTTCACAAACCTGTCAACCTGTCGATACCATTCTACAGGTTTTTCTCTTAATCGAGGAAAATCATTTGTAAACATTAAAATGTCCTGCCTTGTCCATGGGACATGCACATACCCTCCTCCCGGTATTTCTCTCATTGGCAATTCATTTACTACTTCCACTTCCTCTTTCTTTTCTCTGATAGGAAAAGCTAAGCTTGTTCTGTCTTCATCTCTTTTCTTTGTCCATTTCACTCTCCATTTACTTAGTTCACCCCATTTTCTCAAAATCACAATTAAATCTTTTATATGAATTATTCTTCCTGTGGTATTCATATTTTCAATATCTTTTTCAGAGAAATCCACCCTGTAAGTTTTCTGCAAATTCTTTTGCTTACTCAAATCTACTTCTAATTCAGAAGCCATCTCCTCTAATTCATCATATTTGTTTTTCGTTTTCCATGTTATGCTTTTGCAAATAAATAATAATTCATCATCCTGATATGCTTTCAAACTGTCAGTTCCAATTGTTCCAATTATTAATTCCTCCAAATCTGCTTTCAATTTTGCAACATCAAGTAATTTACATTCTGGGGTTTGTGTTAAATCTATTTTACTCAGACTCTTCTCTGGAGTTCCAGAGTTAGATTCTGCACCAGATGGAGTTTTACTTGTCAAACTTTGATTAAAAGTTAAGTCAGGCATCATTATTTTCTCTCGATGTATTTCAGACAAGTCTGAATAAAATTTTTCAGTTACCTTCTGTATTTCTGAATTTAATGGAACAGTCAAAGCTGATTGCCTAATTTCTTTTTGATCAAATACTGGAAGAACAGGTCCAATCGTTACAGGTACTGTTACTGCTTCCATGCTTTTAGTTAACTGCTGTATTAATTCATCATTTGAACGATTATATTCTGAGATATTTGGTAATCCCTCATATCTTTCTGTTCTTTTTCCATTTCTTGGGGTTACGTTTCTCTGGACTGGGGTTTCATTTCTATGGACTGGGGTTTCAGCATAATTTCTATTTTCTCCCGATAAATTTGAACTACATCTTGTTTCTACTCTTTTAAGTGTTTTTCTATAATCAGGATTTGTTTTAGGAGATGACTCCTCAATAATTTCTCTCGGAGGGGCACTTGGAGAAGTCCAAGAACAAACTGGTTGATAAGGTGGCGGTTTTCTAGTATAAATTTCTTCCAATACCGCATCTTCTAAATCACTCTCTTCATTATTTCTATTTGTCTTTTTAGTACACTTTTGTCCAGTTACCTCATCAATTAGTCTCACTGGATACAAGCCATCACACATGTCTGCGCTTCTCCATCGACGCATTCTATCCTCATGTGTTTCTCTATTAAGACCTAATCCTGTTCTTCTTGATATTCCTCTACTCTTTCGTTGTAATTCAAACATTTCATCCTCCCATTCAACTAGTGCTTCAAATTGAGTAGGTCTAGGCTTTGGTACAAGTTTCATCATTTTTTCTCTTAAGTTTTTCAAAACTGCCATGTTAAATGATCCATCTTCCGCCATGCTAATACACCATCATTCTCAGTATACTTCATCCAATTCTCAATCCAAAGACAAGTATGATAACCATATTCACCCAACATATACGCTGCAGGTGTTTTGTACTTATGAATTAATCTTCCACCTCGCGTTGCAATTTTCTTGTCAGGTTTAAGTTTATTTTTCAATTTCTGAAACCATGAAAGCTTCTTTTTCTCCTTCATGAAATAATAATCCATGTTTTAAAACAATTTCCCTTACTTCGGTAAAAATCGTAACAACTTCCTTGTTATTCCGCAGCACCAACCAATCCGTGCGCGAAACTCACCAACAAGCCAATCAGGTTAAGCTTCGTCACTATTTTGCTCAACCAATAGAATTGCTACTTTTCAGGATGAGCTAATCAACTGTAACTTGCCTTAGTCACATGAACCAATCAGTGCGCGAACACTGTGACGTATGTTAGCCAATCACTGCGCGACACTTGTGACGTATGCTGCCGCTGCAGCTTCTCTGTCTCTCGCTCCTTAAACTAAACACCTCCTTCACAATTTTTAAAGCACCATATTTACAAATCTTTCGATTGAATTCTGTTAACTCCACAAAAACAAAGCATTTGTCTGTTTCGCTAAAATAAAGTGATAGCTTTTCCAAGTATTCTTTTACGTGAAAAAGACGACGCTATTTTCACAGAATATTTAAATTCGTCGATAAAGTACGGCTTCTTTACCCTTCTAGCAGGTAATAACGAACTTGTTTCTCTCTAAATGCACATTGACAATTCAGAGTTTAACTCAATCGTATATTACAAATTCATTTACGCGCATCCATACGGAAAATCCCTAACCATGCTTACATAAAATCTTTAGTAGGACTTTAACCCACATAGAAATCCTCACTCGCCAGTAAGATAGACGACGCTTCCTTACCCTTCACTCAAGCTTAGATAAATTCTACTACTCTTTTCACAGTGAGTTTTAAAACAGGATCCAAGTCCCTATACTCGAAAGCTACGATTTCATAGACAATACTCACTATGCATTCTACCTTACACACCTAAAATCCCTAAACTTGTGCAGTACGTCCACAACACTTGCGATATACGACAATACCACTATTTGAAACAGAACAAATGCACTGTGTAACTTCACCTGTCACACTTCTCATGCTGGCACAAACTAGGAATTTTCACACTGCTGGAAAAAACTTTTCGACTACATATAACAACTTAACAAATTTAACAATCTTAACATATGTTAAACATTGATCCTATGTATTTACCATGTAACATGCCAGTTACCATAGTAACCGAACTCTGCTACCAAGTTATTGATCCAGCGCTCCTATTGAAAAACTGTCTCAATAACACTACCCATCACCTTAATACTCACCATTAATCAAGAAACACATATGAAGGCCCATATTACCACTGAGACAATTTTTGAGCGACTTGATCAGGTGGTATGATTAGCTAAACTATTCACATATTATTTACAGATTATATACAACTGCAGTTTATCAATATTAATCAGACCACCAAGGCGATTGAATCAACTGATGGTAACTAGATCATGAATAAACAAGACCAGCTTGTCATTTCAAATCTAATTTATTAACTTTAATTTTCATAAGGGAAATGCATTTTACGTTTTAGAATCTTTATTTTATAAGCAAATAAAAAGCAGCTTTTAATGAGGAAATGAATTAATAAATTGACACTTTCAAAGCAAGCTCAGAACCCATGAAATATTAGCAGGATAACAGTTTCCATTCCCTAAATCTATCTCCCTGACTATTACTCACTTCACCTGAAAAGGAAAAATCATTTAAAGTCTGCTGTCCTTACGTGCGCCCAAAGTCCGACAGCATGTCACGTCAATCAGGAATCGGAAAGCAGCGAGCTAAATTCCTGCTCATTGTGTCAGGTTTTCTACCTTTCTTTCTAGCTAAACTTTCTACATTTTACATTCTTCTCGACAAATCCGAGCTTTTCATTGGCTGTCCTGTGTCAGTCCACGATAAAGTTTGTTAGGTCATCTCCGTTACTTGACCAGGCCCAGGCTTTACATAAGCCCTATTGTCTTTCATTTCCACGTCTTCCAGCTTCCTCAGGAAAGATACCTTTTCCACGAGTTTCAAACATTTACTTCCTAGCCTTGGCAGACACATTAAGTTCCTGTGCTTGAGCCTTTTCTCCACAAGCACGTTCAACTCAGTCAAAGAACTGCTTTTTCAAATAATGATGACTGCAGTAAAAAAAAATCCTCACAGCTACGCATGTGCAAGGCTTCTCTCTGGACAAGCTTTCGCGTCTGCAGTTCTGTCAGCCATGTTTTCTGAACCACCTTTAGGCCTTACTTTGGAAACTATTATTAAACAAACACAAGACATCAATTAATTGAAGAATTGAGACCCATTCTGTTACCCACCCCCTTTACTAATTAATCCCATTAATTATGTTACCTAGCAGAAGCACAAATAAGCATCATTATATTGTATGTCAGTCTCAGGAAGTGAATTGTACCATCCTAGATTTACAAGGACCACAGAAAGGTCAAACCCCCCCTCCCCCCCAGGGGCTAACCGTTATAATGTAACAGTGAGGCAGCTACACAGAGGTATTCATTCAGACAAATACAAGGGACCATCTAATCCTTCATTGGATACCCCCATGGGTATTAGGAATATATGTACCTCTCCATGTACAAAGATGAAATGGACCGACCACAAACTGCACAGGCACAGTGCACCAGACGGGCCCGGGTTAGGAGGGAGAAGGGAATGCACAGGCAAACTGAGGGGAGTTCAAGATGTAAGTTAGAAGTACACTATTGGAATGGGCTGCTGGGAAACACAGTTGAGGGCACAAGGGATATGTGCTGTATGAGCTGTGACCATCTGTATTCTGATGGATGTATACATGTTTCTGATTTACTATGAAAATACAAATACATTTTGTTTACAATAAAAATGACCAGAGAAAGGCAGTGAGCGAATCAGCACAGAGGCTGGGAAAGTACATGCAATGACATCTGTTGCTTCTGCTTCAAAGGGGAAGGAGGGTCAGACACCCAAAGAAGACCAGATATTGGAATGTGGGTCCCTGTTAGAGCTGGAGTGTTTCTTAGCTGCTGGAGAACCTACCTGGGAGGAATTCCCCCAGGCACAAGTTGAGCACGCTACACATTTGGGAATTGGGAAGATAGCCTTGGAAAGATTTACAAGGAAGTAGTTGGCTGGAATATTGTTGGCTGGGAGAGTGGACTTTATGGGCTTTATAGTAAGCCTATAAATCCTGAGAAGAAGTCAGCTGGAGGCTAGTGGTTACCCTAGTGCACAGGAATTTCCTGTTGACACTGGCCAATAGACTGCCCTTATCAGGACACTTGGGCGTAGGAAATGTCCAGCATAAGCTGACCTACTTGGTCTATTGGCCAGGTATGCACAGAGGGTTGTTCTGCAGAACCTGTCCGACTTTCTAATTGATGGGTAAGGGTGAGGTAAAGCCAAGGCACAGTTTGTCCTCTGCTAGTTGTAGGTGTTACATTTGAATGGATGGACATTGGCAGTGTTGATCCTTTTTAACTCCTCTTCAGTATCAGTTAACAAGTATATATCAGCTGTGGTGGACCAGGTGTCCAGAGGCACTACATCTGAGCAGCAGAACGGCAAAGATGTAATAACTAGTCAAAATGTCAACCTGAGACAGAGAACCTGATGGACTGCAACCACCCTGCACCCCCAAAAACCATTACTTGAGTGAAGAGTTTTCTAGGAAACAATCAATCCTGTGAGATTTCACAGAGATCGTTTGTGGAGTCCCAAACTGTCTTTCATATTGAGCAGACACACTTAAGAATACCAGGAAACCAGGAATATATTTTCAAAATGTAATAAAATCAAAATGTATCCTAGTTCACACAGTATGAATAGTAACTATTATAAAAAATAAACAAAATAGTGCCAATGATACTTGTCTGGGGGGCAGAAAAGTAGAAGATACTGCAACATTATGACAGTTTCATAATACTTCTTTACATCACTATCCCCAATCCATCCTTTCACTTATCTACGTAAGTTAAACTGAGCACCAAAAGAGGCCTTTTTGAGTTTCATGAACAATTCACACCTGGATACCTTTTCTGAACCATGGAGCCAACATTCAGTAAAGAAACAACAGCTGATGTTCCTGTCTGCATCTGCATGCTGCCAGATAAGCTGAGTGAAAGCTAGATATGCCTCCCCCTTAGCCTTTTGCAAGGAAAGGTGATTGCAGCTTATGTATGACCCATTAGTCTCAAATCCCATGTATGAAGTTCATGTTTATAATAATACTCTGTTCTATTTTATATTTTCTGTCTGAACATTTTCAAAATAAACTATTAGTTGTAAATTAGTAGTAAAGCCCTTCTAATCTTTCATTTACTTATATTATGTACAAACTTTATTCTTTAAAACAATAAGTGAGAAGTCAAGATATCAATTTCCGCGAAGCCTTGAGTATTAGAAACAACCAATGGAAAGATAATTCAACGGGTACAGGAAAAAACTTGAATGTATTTGTTCCAATGAATGACATTGGTTATTGTACAACTTTATTTAAAACATACACCTAAATAAATGAGCACACATGATTTCAAAGGTGGATACCTAGGAGTGGAAATATGTGATGATTATAGCAATGGGTGCTGCTTGTTTCTTGAATGCCTTCGACCTGACCATTGGTTACTGGTGGCAAATCACACTAACACCTAGCTCCAAGGAGAATGTTGCATTCTCTACATCATAGACATTGTACCAGTTTAGGGTAACCCCTTCTGGGCTTAAGAATGCCCCTTCAACGTTTGAGCGCCTTGTAAACGATTGGGGTGATTTAGGTTTATGCCAGGCGGCCCGTTGTACGCCAGTCAAGTGGCAGACATAACTTCTGTCACCTTGGCAGATTACCGCCTGCCATATTAACAGATCTCCAGCTGCCTGGCAGATAGCTGTCTTTAGAGGAGCTTACGCCAAGGTTGATCATTTGAAGTCACTGATAGTTTGCTGAGCAGCCACCATATTTCCGGCAGCTACAGCACACTTTTTTTGTTTTTCAAAATCAAACTCCCAAGGCAGGAGTTTGTTTTTGAATGAATAAAAAATGAATGCCCCTTTTTAACTCAGGATGTGGGAGTCATTTTTTTTCTTTTGTTCAGGATCACTAGGCTTTTACTGTCAGTCCAGAACAGGAAAAAAAGCGTGTGAGAACATCTGACCTAATTCAGGTGGATGGTGGAAGGTACTTACACTGACACCCTGATGTCTGTTGTGTCGTCATTGTAAGGTTTCCACTTGGGAAACATGTCGGCTTGCCCAGCTCTAAATAAGTCAAGTGGCTGTCTGTTTGGTGGAGATGGTATACTCTGTCACGTCGTGGTGGAGTATTATGTCTGCCAAATTCTGAATAACCCTCCATATTTCCTCAGGCTGTTAGAGTGTGTGGCCTAGATTGATGACCTTGCCATCTTTAGCAATTAATGGGAGGACAACCTGAGACACCTAGAGCATGTATTGGCAGTGAACACGACCTTCAAACCAATCAAGTACCACAAGTTGAAGTCCTCTGTAGTCTTCCTTGGACATCAGGTCGGCAAAAGGAAGATCAGCCTGCTGAATGCCAATGTCCAGTCTGTGTTGGAGTAGGAGGTTCCCTTCACCAGACTCGAGTGAGAGCTTTTCTAGCGCTCACTGGCTGTTACAGAAACATTTTAGACAACTATGTGACTTTAGATGTGCCATTGACATCCCTGACATCCAAGAAGCTGACTAAGAAGGAGATCTGGACGGCAGAGTGTCAGAAAATGTATGAGGACCTGAGAAAGATATATTTGAAAAATGTTCTACGCAGACCTGAATACAGCACTGTGTAATACACCCGTGTTGAATGCACCTTTCTGTGGTCAGCCCTTCATGGTGTAGAGTGTCACAGCAGATAAAGAAGTTGGACTTGTACTAGCTCAATATCACGACAAAGGTAGAGAAAACCCAGCGCCTCTTACACACACAGACTGCTTGTCGAAAACAGAGCTGGGCGGCCATTGAAAAAAATTAGATGTGCGATTTGAGCATGTGACAGTTGCACTTGTTTAGTACCAAGTTTGTGGTCCTCACAGCTCAGAAACCGCTCAAGTGGGTGATGCCAATATAGGGTTAGAACCCCAGGTTGTGGAGATAGTCTATCTCATTGCAAGGTCTATATGTCACGGTGGAGCAGAACGCTGGAATAACTCATGGGACTGCAGCTGGACTTTGCTGCCAGTTTCACCAGTCTGAGGACTGGACTTTTTCATCAGTGGAGTAAAGATCCAGGTACTCAGATCTGGGAGGAGCTCCTGTTGTGATGAGAATTTTCTCAGCATAGTGAATGTGTGTGATCCCCTTCCATGGGTACCCGACTGTGTGTAAATCTGGTATCCTTATTTTAACCCTGGTGTCACACTAATCTAGCATTTGCCTTATAATGAAATGTCCAGGCCCAGTCCTAAGTGTGCTCTCATATTGGAATATTGGGCAGAAGACTACTGTCCGTGTTCTAGGTATAGCAAATAACTAACAAACATAGAACTGCAGCACCGTGTTTTGTGAAACCTTAGTATGATCAGGCCTTTTTATCTGTGACAATAAGAGTGTGAACTACTGAACCCTCTTGCGCAAAGTCTACTGTCATGCGTACCCAAGAATCTTGCACAGCCATCTTAAGTGTTTGTGCTTATGTAGTATGTATGTAGCACATGACAAGCTCTATGGGTGTATTAGTCTAAGTACTGAAGTCAGTTGGATCCATTTTGGATGCCCCTGGTTTAGCATGTCACAAGATACAGGGTGTGGACAGCTTCTCCAGTTGGTGGAAGTGTATTGCCTGCATTCCTGTGACTGGAGGGTGGATACACAGACACTTAAGTGAGGAGAATGGAGACAGAGCTCCTTTTAGAAATTCCAGGAAGACTTTGTTAGCCTGGGTCTGCTAATTAGTTCGCCCTGATCACTGACATTTGATAGATTGTAGGGGTGGAGAGTTGTACAGAATTCTCTACTGTTCAAGGTGAAGACGTTTTTATGCCACACCTGCCCTTTTGTGTGTCCCTAATTACTGTTGCAGAGAGCTCGCACTTAATTGTGCCCATTTTATAGATGTTTCTGCTTGGTGACATCCCCAGTGATACTGATGCCTACCCGACAGCCAGTCTCGCAGAAGGGAGGGAAGCTCACCTGAAGTCTGCATATTCTGCTGGAGAAATGAAGGGTATGACCAGACCCCAGTGGGTGCCTTGCTCACTGTGCCACTGGAACCAAGATGCATCTGACTGACGAGCCCCTATGTGGGCGAAACTGGTCGTGGGTTGTTTGTGCTTTGATTCAGGGAGGACCTAGCCTGGCAGTTCGGGCTGGACTGTTCCTATTGGAGCAGGTTCAAGACTGGTTTGCAAATGGCTGAGTCCAAACTGAGGTGGCACAGTGGGCAAATGAACAATGGGTTGGAATGCTACCCTGAGCAATTGCCAGTTGCTAGACTGAATGCAAGCATTCATCTCATCACATTTTGTGTGTTTTATGAAGCTGAGGGTCTGCCTCATGCCTAAAAGCCTACTTTCCTGCTGAGATAGGGAAGAAGTGTGCCTGATCCGACAGGAGAGTAAACTGTAAATGAGGAGAAACCCACTGTGTTCCTGGTTTGAGTAGCACCCAGAGAAAGTAGGCTGTATCGGAGAGCAAAGCCAGGAGCGACCCATATCATGAGTGGGTCTGCCTTCCTTTCTGAGTGGCTCCCATGTGTGAACTACTTCAAAGGCTGCATCCGATCAAGCTTGGCTCTCAGCCACTTGAGTCGATACCTAGATCTGCTGGTTCTGAGGTCAGAAGATTAAGAGGAAACGTACAGGCACATGCATCAATGTAGGCTTTTGCGATTCCTTAATTGCGATTATTAAGGAATCGCAATTTCAGGAATTGCAAAAGCCTGTGCCTGTAGGAATTGCTATAAAATGAGCGACTCTCAAACATTCCTTAATTGCGACTCGCAAATTGCGAGTCGCAATTAAGGAATGCCTTCCCATTCATTCCTGTGGGCCTACAGGCCCATATGGATGAATGGGAGATTGCAAGCACAATTTGCGAGTAACAATAGGTACACGCAAATTGCGCATGCAATTTCAAGGGTTTCAAAAGTACACCCTGTTGCACCCCTGAAATTGATCTGTGCACGTATGCTGCGCACACACATGCCCCAAGGGCAGGAGTGTGTAACCTACAACTTTGAAAAATTACTTTAGTGCATATTTCAAAGTTTTTGCTAATTACCATCAAGTACAAATTGATGGTAATTTGCGCCCTCTATTAGCAAAGTCGCAATTTGCGATTCCATCATGCATTGCATTTAAGAAATCGCAAATTGCAATTCCTTAAATGCAATCGCAATTTAAGAAATGTTAATAATTTGCGATTTCTTAAATTGCGAGAGGCTGACAGGTAGATGCATTGCAGAAGCCTTTTTTGCGGGCGCAAACAGCCGATTTTTGCATCACTGTGAACCTGTTTGGCTTAGGAGGCCGCAACTGCAGAAGGACCCGTTCTGGGGACACATACCTGTTGTGCTACCTTATGCCAATGACGTTTGCACCAAAGAGAGACTACCTCAATGATGGAAAGTATGTGCTGCACTGCCTCACCATCTGGCATGTGAGAACCAACACTCATGCATCACAAGGTTTCACAGTAAACAGAGCAAAAGGATGGACACGCTGTCCAACAGAGTCAAATACTGAGACTTGAGACATGTTCCCCAAAGTAAACCATAAGTAAGAACAAATTACTGATTTGCACTCTAAGCCCCACAAGGTCAAGATTGATGATATGCCCTGGGTCAAATGGTTCTGCCCAGAAGAGCGGGGATTTAGCGAAATTGGGTGCAGAGAGGAGCCAGGGAGGACTACAGGAAAGAGTATTGTTGTCCCTAGAAGGTAGAAATTGACCCCTAGTTCTATTTTGGCCGAACATCAATTAAGGCACTCCTCCTCGCCTGGGTCTTTTCTTAATCACCATGTTGCTCTGGTCCCAACCACTGAAGGTCTTAAAGGGGAGGGAGACGGTGACGTTATTTACGAGGAGAAAAGGTGTGTATTCCCGGAGCACAGGCGGGACTATATCTCCACTGTTTTACCCTACAAGCAGTTAAAAGTTATGGTTTGGAATGTCGCGAGGGTCGCCAAAATGCTAATCGAACCAGATTGGGGCATTTTTGTGGATTGCCATGATGTGATCCTATTCTAAGAGACCTGGAGTCTGTATACCTCCCACAGGTGTGGGAACTACTCTTGTAGCATTAATGCAATGGGAAAAGAGAAGGGGAGACCTTCGAGAGGCTTAGCGATTTAGGTGAAAACTGCACTTCTGTCCAAAGTCAAACCAGTCCCTGTTGATTCCCAGGACATCTTAGTAACTGACCTTGCTCTACACACAGGTTTAAAAATGAGAATTTGTAATGTATACAGTAGAGTGGTCCTGGGTTCAGAGAAAACCAATACTATATGTATTTTGGATCATGTCCTGACTGAATGCACCCGAAATGCCCCTCTATTGGTGGCTGGGGATTTTAATTGTACATTGGAACCCCTTTTTTTACTTGACTGAGGAGTGGGACAGTTCCTGGCAAATCCTGCAGCTAGACTTCCCAACGGTTAGATGGTCCAAGAGAGGAGGCCAGGTGTTGGCTTTTACATTGTAGCAGAATTTGAGGGCCACAAATGGTAGGGCAAAATCTGATCCGAATGGTGAAATGACCTTCAATAGGCCTGGCTATGCCAGCAGAATTTACTACTGTTTGGTTGACCTTAGCCTATGGCCCATTGTGTCCGACATGATAGTGGTTAAAAGATCCGATAGTGACCATAATGCTCTGATCCTTTCCCTAACAAGTCCTGGAGAGGGCGGACCCAATATTAGGGGCTGGACCGATTTGGGTAAGCTATCCATCACTAATTACTTGGGAACAATTTGATGAGATTGGGTGGAGGAAAATCAGGGGGCTTTGGACGTAGTTAAATCCAAATTCCTTGAGGAGGTGGAGGTGCTGTCTAAACTCCCCAAAGTAGAAATAATAGAGAAGCTGAGTAACCAGCATGAGATACTTTATAGGTAGATCAGGGAAACACTGGGCCAATTTAAAAAAGGGAAGGATTGCCATGGAAAAAAGGAGGGAAAAGGAGGACCCCTGTAGCAGACTAGTCTAACCAGGAATGTAGAAAAGCGAAGGGTGAGCTCTTACATGCAGTAAAATCCAAGATCCTCCCTGATATGCTGGCATGTACAGCTAGATACAGACAGGCATTAGAGTATGCCAAGAAACAATGGGAATGTTCCTTATGGTCCTTTCGACATAGTGCACTGGCAGCCAAAGATAATAAGTCCTTTTGGAGGAAAGAAGCCCACAGTTTGAATGGACCAAAGTCTGCTATGGAGTTTACAGTCCAGCCGGAAGAGTGGCCTTTAAGACATTAGTAAGGGGTCAAATGATAGCGCATATGGCAGGGTAATCGAAGGAACGTGAGCGAGAGGGATGCGAGATGGAGGAACAATTAATAGAGTGGAGATCACAATACATGACTAATCCAACCCTGCAGCTGGAGACCTCCCGAGAGATTAAGCAAGAAGAATATTGATGCCTCAAGAGGCCAGGGCAATATTTAGATCCAAACAATATAAATGTTATCGGGTGGTAAATAAGCGGTGACATTGCTTGCATGGTTGGTATGACGGGAGGGTGGACAGAGGTGGGTGCAAAAGATCACCACGCCCACCGGGAGAGAGATGGAAACAGTGGCAGAAGTAGCACAGGCATTCACTGACTTCTTGCTAAGTCTCTACATCTCATGTATATAAACTATTGCCAACTGTGAACTGAGGGGTTTTCTGGCAGATATCCTAATGCCTACTCCTGAGGGGGGAAGCTTCTGGAGGAGGAAGCCCTGAAGAAGAGATAGCAAAGTCATTGTCTTAAATGAATAGTAGAAATCTCCCAAACCCATTGGCTTTTCCTCAGAATTCTTTAAATTCATTAAGAGCCAAGTAAAAAAGCCAATACGAGCCATGCAATGTCACTCTAAATGGAATGGGGAACTGCTGCAAGATCTGCTACAAGCAACAATAGTCATTATCCATAAGAAGGGGTGCCTCGCTGCCCAGTGTTCCCACTAATGCCCCATTTAACTCCTGAATGTGGAAGTGAAACTGCCAGCAAAGGTGTTGGCAAACCACTTAATGCGGGTTATACACCAGGTGGTGGCACAGGACCAATTGGGCTTCATGCCCTACAGGACCACCAGGCACAATCTCTTGTGCATCTTTGGATGTCTGGGAAGAGAGGGGAAAGTGGGCGGGCCAGCAGTACCCGGCGTGGAAGTGCAAAAAAGGCATTTGATTCTGTGGAGTGGTCCTAATTACAGGTGGTTTTGGTCCATCCTTCCTTGCCTGGGTTAAACTGCTTCATGCCAACCCCACAGCCTGAGTGCTTGTCAGTGGGGCACTTTCACCAGAATTTACCCTGGGGAGACAGACTAGACAATTGCTGCCCATTAACGGAGTTGCCTGACTCAGTTAGTTTTGGTGCCAACGTTGATTAAGGGCTTGTCCCTTTTTAAAGTCTTTTTACTGAGTTTATGAGTTTCTACTCCTTTCTTGGTTGCCTTTTGTCTAATTTGCCAGTAGTCATTAGTCTCAGGGGAGTCTGGGTCTAATCATAGAGGTAGCTGGATCTCAGTTTAGAAAATATTTTTCCCTCACCTGTTTTGCGCCCAATCGCGCTTCGAGTGTGGTGCGGCCACGCCCCTTCACACGTCCCTTTTATTACAGACTTCTTAAGAAACATCACAGCACGTCCGCGCTGATGGCGTGCAGGCACGCCTAAGGCAAGCCCATCTGCGCCCGTCCGCACATGGACCGCACCCTGTGCCCGTTCCCCTGGCCATTTTAGCTCAGAACAAGGGCAGTTTTTGTTATTCCAGAGAGGCACTGCTTAACCATCCAACAGAACCACCTCTTTGTGGTGGTACTGCTTTGGTATCTTTTATAAGGTTACTTACCTTTGGTAATGCTCTTTCTGGTGGATACTCTATCAAAACGCAGATTCCTCATTCCCTCCTGCCTCCCTGTTCAGTGGAATGGTCCTTTTTCCATCTAAAAAGATCCCACGTTAGAGATCTGCACACTGGTTTATCTGATTATTGTTGGTGCCCACGTCTAAAGGAGTGGACAGGGTCAAGAAAAAAACAGACGTTGCGCAGTGGTGGTGCTTATATGCAGCTCCATCCTACCTTCCTGGGTGGATTGTGGTTAATGTGGAGCCGCTCATCTTCCAGATCGTCTTGCATTTAGGGATATTCTAAGGTAAGGAATCTGCGGTTAGAAAGAGTATCCACCAGAAAGAGTGTGACCAAAAGTAAGTAACTGTTCTTTTTTCTTCAACTATGCATGCTCTAATCCTCCCCACATGATTGTAGTTGGGTAGAACTTGGATGTTCTCAAGCGACAGTCCTCTCCAGGTGCCAGTGTCTCATTCTTTCTGACTTTGTTCTTACTCAGGCTCAGCCAGCAAGTACTGGCAGGTTGCAGGGGCTGTGCCGCTCCTGGTGGTGTCTATCCTACATGCCCTTCCAAGCAGATCACACTGACTCTGCCCCGGCTCAGCTAGCATTCCTTCGGTATTTGTCTTCCATGTCTGTTGCACACATGGACGTCCCGGTCTTATGAAGGCGTTAGTGCCAGCACCAGTGATCTAACTGATTTTGGTCTGGTGCAGAGGTCTTCAAACTGGAGGGAGGGCCCCCCTAGGGGGGCCTCTAGTGATCCCATGGGGGGCGCCAGGCTCCAGCCAAAAGAATCACTATGCTGCCAAGTGCTTTGTTTTCAACTGAAAAAAAAAGCGGCAGTAGGCCACTCTGTAATGCGCCATCACTAACATCTTTTGTTATTTATATCCTGGCTGGGAGAAGGTGTCACAGGGGAAGAGACTCCAAATATTCTTCAAATCCCCACCCTCATTTCTAATAATTACACTGTGGATACTTGTATACGTTAGTAAGGCCTGCCTGACCAGAATTGGATGTTTGGCAATCATGTATTCGATTACATTCTTAAAACGATAACCAAACTTAACTGCAATTTTTAAATATGTCTATACATATTTAAACATTACCAGTTTAATAGAATTGTGAAACATTTCGAGGGGGGCCCCAGTGATGGGGGGGGTGTTGTGGAATTATAAAGTTAGAAGGCCACTGGTCTAGTGGATCTTCACTGAGGGAATCTTCCTCAGGCCCAAACACAAACCCACTACCACCTGACTGACAGCAGTGATTTTTTCTTCTTCTGAACACAGTGACCGATTCCAGTCTCTTTCTTTCCACAAGTAGATCAGGTTTTGTTGCACCAAGTATTAATGCTTCACAACCTATCAATCCAGATGAGACAGCCATATGAAGGCCTTGCTTGATGTGAATCTCGGAACTACCTTTTTACACACATTTATACCTAAGGACTCCCGTGGGATCTAATAATGGTAGAAACACCTTGAAGAAGCACAGACCTGCTCCCCACAGAGGTCAAAACATGTGTTGGCTTGCCCTTTTCTCCTTTTGTTTTTTGTTTGATGTGGTTATGAAATGAATAATTCTAGGAATTACAAAAATAAAACACTCAAGTTCTTATAGAAAATGAAAGAAATCTTCTTTTCACTCATGTCAATGGAACAGACTGAATAGAATCTCCAAGAGACCATATTCATTGTATCTGATAACTTACACCTCTATATACTGTCCAGTTGCTTCTGTGGGTTTATGGGTGTGTTTCATCTATAGGTTTACTGTATTAAATTATAGCCCCGTCCTAGAGATGTAGACCCCCTAGGATTGTTACCACATCTCACTGTATAACAAACACTCTACCAAAACAAAGTGAAGACCCTGCCCCAGGATGCATTGACGATCAAGAGATAGAAGTTGAAGTAACCACTGGTCGTTGTGAGTAACTTGGTCAGGTGCCAAGACTCTCAAGGTGCTTCAGTCCTTCAAGTAATGCCGCTGACTGCAGTTGTAGTTTTCTCAACACTGAGTAGTCGCAGGCAATATGTCTTCAAGGTGGACACCCCACAAGATGCACTTGTGGTCTCTGTGAGCACCCCATAATCACAGGTGCTTCTATTTCTGGACATGTATCAGGGGAACCAGGGCTTATTAGTGGGTTTGGTGGTGCAGATCTTTCTCTGAATTGCAACTCTTCTTCCCTCCAATCCTCTCACTCCCTCTCTTCTAGTCCGCGTCTTGTTTGGCCACGACCACCCTATCACCCCTCTTCAACTGTCAGTCAGCTCCTTACTTCATGGCAGACTCCTGTTAACTTTTCTCCTGGCAGTTTGCAAAAACTTTCAGGTTCCTGTTTTCAAAGCTATCAAAGGGGAGTAGCGTCCTAGTTCTCGAGCACAAACAAGTGTCTTCGTCTCCACTGCTGCGGCATTGCAGATTCAGGTAGAGAAATCTTGGCTAACTGAATGGTTGATTTTGCCTAACATGTATCAAATATACCAACATGTGTGTAGAGTTGTATATTCAAATAGGACAATTGATGGACAGAATGCAGAACAATGTCATACATTCACCCCAGTGAAGAGATCTGGGCCTAAATCCATGGTTGTTTTTTTGCTCACCATGCCATTCCAGTCTGGACCCAGCCATATGCAAATCAGTCTTGACCCTGCGCCTAATGGAAACTGTCCAGCCCGAACTGACAGGCCAGGTCCTCCCTGGACTGGAAACAAGCATCCTAGGACCGGTTTCAGGCTTTCAGCCCTCATCATGCAGGATAGCTTGACTCTAGTGGCATGGAGAGCACGGGATCCACGTCTGGGCATACCCGTCCCACTAGGGGTTACAAATCCAAAAAGAACAATTGATGGACAGAATGCAGAACAATGTCATACATTCACCCCAGTACAGAGACCTGGGCCTAAATCCATCATTTTTTTTACTCATCATGCCATTCCAGTTTGGACCCAGCCATATGCAAATCAGCCTTGACCCTGCGCCCAATGGGAACAGACCAGCCCGAACTGCCAGACCAGGTCCTCCCTGGACTGGAAACAAGCAGCCCTCATCAGCCAGGATAGCTTGACTCCAGTGGCATGGAGAGCATGGGACCCACGTTTGGGCATACCCGTCCCACTCGGGGTGACAATGAGGCACAGCGTCAAGACTGATTTTCTTATAGCTGAACTGAAGTGGTGAAGTGAGCTAAAGAATGATGATGGATTAAATCCAGATCTGTGACTGGGGGTGAGTGTCTGGAAAGTTTCAGCGTTTCGTCCGTCTTCCTCTTGTGTTTGAGTTGTATATTCCACAGGTTTACCCCTGGGACTAGTTTCAGCTAGTAGGGAACCAGTGGCGGCCGGCATCTAGAGGGGTGGGGGGGACGCTTATAAACATTTTTTAAAACACTTACCTTACTCAACAGGACTTCCTCGCTCCGGACGTCTTTGTTGCTTCTGCAGCTCGGCCACAGGAAACTCCCTTGACCAATCTGGGCGTTACTTTCACCAGTATTAGAGCAGCACCCTGATTGGAGGGAGCAGCCTCACTAGGTGCTCCAGCGCTCTGGAGGCATGCAATTGCTCTAACCCAGTTGTCTTAAGACACGCACTTAAAGAGTGCATACACAGCCCACCCTCCTCCCTGCTGCTGTCACTCAGCAGCAGCCCACCCTCGTCCTGGCGCTCTCTTATTTCTCATTTCAGAGGCATTTAAGTGGAGCGATGCTCCTCCACTCCAATGGAGGAGCATCCCCTATACTCAACTCTCCTTGGCAGGCGACGGCTAAAAAGGCCTATCCTGCTATCACCAATGTCAGTCCTCTCCAGCCCAGTGAGCTGATGGTAGTCATGCTCAGTTAAGGAGGGTGTACATGGTATTCCCCTCTAGACCACGAAGCCAGGCGTGGGTCTCATTCCATATCACAGGAAGCCCTCTGTGCTTGCTGAGGCAGAAATCGAACACCAGTAGAAACTCCCTGTGGGAAAATGATGGCACCAGCGCACAAACTCCAGAGTAATGGAGGCAATGATTTTGATGTAGAGGCGTGGAAGTGCTGAGTCCAGAGCCTATGTCGCACTTGAATGGTATTAATTTGAATGACGTGAGAAGCGGAGTGCATTTATCTCCTTTATATGCTTTCATGTAAACTTTAGATAGCATTGTGACAGGCATACGTTAAGGACCCCAGATGCCAGCCTTGCACAAACGTCCAGTGTGCTTTGCTAACGTGCTGGGATCTGCTGAGATTTGCAGCGCATCAGTTTAAATCCTGGAGGGACAGCTTTATTTTTCGTCCTTCTAAGCATGGCCGGATTGGGAACACAAACCAGCCCTGTCAAATCAGCTGGACGAGCCCCTGGGTGCTAGTGACAATCACCGGCCACGGAGGGGGGTTGGGTACTAGGTGTGCAGCACTGCTCCCGCTTTTGTTACTGGGGACCGGTTGTGCAGTAGTGCTGCAAAACTGGACCGTGTAACAAAAGCGACCCCCAACGCTCCAAAACCGTGCCCCCCCTACACCCTTCCAGCCCACCTGGTAAACGCCGGGTGCCAACTACGGCCAGTCCGGTCCTGCTTCAGAGGCTAATTTCTGAGGCTGATAAACTGAGTTCCAGCAAAGCTTACTCAGCAAGTTAGCATTAAATTGGGTAGCAGAGAAGGAAAGTGTCAATAAGCAGGTGTTATCATGGCAGAGGGTTGCCTGAGGTATTTAAAGAGGTAATCCAATTGTTGGTGAGGACATCACAATGAACGAGAGCCTTCTAACTCCAGATCTGAAGACTTTGGACCACATTCACAAACTGTACTTGTAGTACGTTTTGTAGTACTACAGTAGTACTACAAAACGTACTACAAATTGCTATTCACAAACTGCACTTTTGTAATAACTTACACTTTTGAGTACGTTTACTACTTTTTGGTATTGACAAACTGCACTTTTGTAGTAAGTCCCTATCTCCATTATTATTCATGGGAGGGTATTGCAGTACCAGTGGTCAGCCATGAGTAGAGCTGGACTTACTATAAAAGTCCAGTTTGTGAATACCAAAAGGTAGTAAACATACTCAAGAGAGTGAACTCACTCAAAAGTGTAAGTTACCTTTGTGAATCAGGCCCCTTGTGTTGATATCTGCAAGAGGCATTTATCCTACTGAGCTATGGTGCCAGTATTCAACTTCCCCACATTCCTTGCATCCCTTATTGCTTCTCTCCTCCTGGTTCTCACACCTTTCGCAGTTGTTACATCTATATCTCCATTTTATGCAGTTCTCCCTGCTTTTCTTACTGCTCAACTTTCTTTACAGCATTTTCTCCAGCCCCCTTTTTTAGGACTCGTCTATTCCATCCCGTAGGGATGATAGGCGAGATTTATAGTAAGGAGACCTAAAAAGTCTACCGTCTGCGGATCGCGTACAGTTCATGTGAGCCAGGCGCGTGCACAGGAATTCGTTCCCCCTACCCCTCCCACAAAGCAAGACAAGAGAAGAACATCAAAGCGACCGCGACCGCTTTGATTCCATTTGCCACCAACCACTTCACGTGCTCAGCAGGTCATAAACAGGACCATCTGCTCTTGAATCAGAATGCTGGCATGGTTGCCCAGCCCCCTCCCAGTCCTCGTGGCACAGGCATTCTTTTGTCGTCTCTTTTGCTGCTCAGCTTCAACCGGTGGCGACACCGCACCCCAATTCTACGCTCCTCACATGTATCGGCCTGCCCCACAGGAGCTCTGTTTACCACCACTGCATGGCCACTCTACAGCCTTCACTCTACCGCCCTCACTCTACCGCCCTCACTCTACCACTCTACCGCCCTAACTCTACCACTCTAGCGCCCTCACTCTACTGCCCTCACTCTACCTCCCTCACTCTACCACTCTACCGCCCTCACTCTACTGCCCTCACTCTACCGCCCTCACTCTACCGCTCTACTGCCCTCACTCTACCGCCCTCACTCTACCACTCTACCGCCCTCACTCTACCACTCTACCCCCTCACTCTACCGCCCTCACTCTACCACCCTCACTCTACCTCTCTACCGCCCTCACTCTACCACTCTAGCGCCCTTACTCTACCACTCTACCGCCCTCACTCTACCACTCTACCCCCCTCACTCTACCACTCTACCCCCTCACTGCCGCCTTACCACCCACTTATTCCGCCATTCGTGCGGACCGCCCTGACGGCAAGCGGGGAGGCGGAGTGGCGCTAATAGCTCGCTCCGACGCTACTTTTCAAATTCTCCCTTCCCCCCTTATCACTGATGTTGATCTGCTTGTAGCCCGTTCCACCTCCCATCAAGTCCCCTTTACTTTTGTTCTTATTTACCGTCCTCCTCAGCCTACCCCCTCTTTCCTTCCCGAGATTCAGACCCTTTTGGCCACTTTGGCAGTAAATCATTCCTCGGTGCTGGTATTGGGGGACCTCAATTTCTGGCCTAACGACCCGGCCGAAAGCCCCCAATCCAAGGAATTTACCTGCCTTATGGAGAACCTGAATTTCGTACCGCTCATTCACAGCCCCACCCACCAGCATGGCCATACACTTGACCAAATCTGGACACTAAATGTCCCATCCACCCCTCCTATTATTCTCCCTTGTCCTTGGTCAGACCATTTTACCATTACGTTGTCCCTTGCTCTATCTCTCCCGGTTAAACCCCCCCTTCCCAAAAACACCTGGGTTCGAAAATGGGGTAAGGTCAACATGCCCTCTTTCTGTTCGGCCTTGGCTTCGTCCAGCCCGGACCTTACTGACATGACAGCCGGCCTTCAATTGGCCACAATCAACAACTGGCTCACGAGGGCAGGAGACGAATTCGCCCCCTTTAGGCGTCTCTCAGTAAAACGGGCCCACGCAGCCAACCGCTGGTTTACTCCAGACTTGAAAGAGAAAAAACTTGCTGCAAGAAGGGCAGAAAGAGCTTGGCGCAGAATTTACGATCCTGCCTTAAAAACAACTTACCTGGCCACTCTGCACACTTATAAAAAGAGTATCCTGGAAGCCAAGGCTGAATATTACACCCACAGGATACTGGTTGCAGAGTCACAATCCAAAGAAATTTTCTCTACTGTTCATGAGCTCGCCTCATCCACCAGAGCCGCATCAACGATCCCTCCGTCTCAATCCCTCTGTGACTCGCTCAATGAGTTTTTTATAGATAAAGTTGAAAAAATCAAACACAACATTCCCCTACCCTCCCCATCCTTCATGGACCCCTCCCCTCCTCCCTCCTCCGTCACATTGACCAACTTTCCACTCCTTACTATCGATACCCTTGGTCCTCTGCTCCAACGGGTCAAATCTGGCTCCCCTCAGGACTTTGCCCCTGCCAATATACTCAGGGAAATTTACTTAGCTTGTCCTACCCCTCCCCTGACCCTTCTCAATGATTCCCTTACCCATGGCCATGTCCCCGCATCACACAAATCAGCGGTTGTCATCCCAATCTTAAAAAAATTGGACGCTGACCCTTCCTCTGCCTCTAACTACCGCCCCATCTCTCTCCTTCCCTACCTTGCCAAGGTACTTGAAACCCACATCACCTCCACACTGAGCACCCATATTGAGACCAACCACTGCCTCTCCCCCTGTCAAGCTGGTTTCCGCCCCCTGCACTCTACCGAAAAAGTGGTCATCTCAGTGATGGACAAGTTGCGTGAAGGAATTGACATCAACCTTCCGCAAGCCCTGATTCTCCTTGACCTTTCCGCCGCTTTTGACACGGTGAATCATACCATTCTTCTTAACCGTGTCAGGGCGGCGGGGGTTGAGGGCTTAGCCTTTTGTTGGCTGGAGTCCTTTCTTGCTGGGAGAACACAGGGCGTCCATCTGGCTGGCTTTGCGGCGGCCTCGCGTAAGGTAGAGTGCGGGGTTCCCCAGGGTTCATCTCTTTCCCCTCTTTTGTTCAACCTGTATATCTTTCCCCTTATTTTTATGTTACAGCAACTGGAGGTCACCGTATTCAATTATGCGGATGACCTCCAGTTAATCTTCAACCTATCCCACTCTCCCTCATCTGCCCTGAATGTCCAAACCACAATGACCCTCATCCAAGACTGGATGAACTGCAGCCACCTCAAACTTAATCCGGACAAGACCGAATTGGTCCTGACCGGAGGTGGCTGCAGTCCTTGGTCTCCTTCTTTCTGGCCCTCTTCCCTTGGTGTCCCTCCACTCCCGGTTCCTAAAGTGAAGACCCTGGGTATCTTTCTAAATCCCCAGCTTACAGTTCTCCCGCAAGTAAATTCTGTGGTTTCTTCATCTTTCTTTTCCCTCAGAGTAATTAGGAAAGTTTCCCGTTTTTTTTCCCCTCCAGCTTTAAAAATCATTTTGATGGCCATGGTACTGTCCCGTATAGACTATGGCAACATAGTCTATAACGGGGCCCCCGCATACATGGTTCATCGTCTACAGCTTGTGCAGAATCAGGCAGCCCGTCTGATCCATGGCCTTCCCAGATATCATCGGGTTACCCCCCTGCTCAAGACCTTGCACTGGCTCCCTATAAGGGAGCGGGCCTTGTTTAAACTTGGCTGCCTTACCTACCAAGCCAGAGCAGGCACTGCTCCCAAGTTTATTTGTTCACTCATTAAGCCATACTGTCCAGGCAGAGAACTCCGCTCGGCCCACTTAGCCCTCCTTACCATCCCTCGCTTTAAAAAGCAGAGGGCGGGCGGAGTGAGATTCGCTGTCCTGGCTCCAACATTTTGGAACTCCCTCCCGATTGCTCTGCGCACCTCACTTTCCTACCCCCTTTTTCGGAAATCTCTCAAAACTTTTTTGTTCAGCCAAGCCTACCCCTAAAATTCCTTACTGCTGCCCCCACTGATCATCACTAGCGCCATGAAACCGTTGGGTATGCGAGCGCTGTATAAATGTTTTTAAATTCAAATTCAAATTCACTCTACCGCCCTCACTCTACCACTCTCATTCTACCGCCCTCCCTCTACCGCTCTCACTCTACCACTCTCTACCACCCTCACTCTACCACCCGCACTCTACCGCCCTCACTTCACCACTCTACCGCCCTCACTCTACCACTCTACCGCCCTCACTCTACCACTCTACCACCCTCACTCTACCACTCTACCGCCCTCACTCTACCCCTCTACCACCCTCACTCTACCGCCCTCACTCTACCAGTCTACCGCCCTCACTCTACCAGTCTACCGCCCTCACTCTACCAGTCTACCGCCCTCACTCTACCACACTCACGCTACCGCCCTCACTCTACCACCCTCACTCTACCGCCCTCACTCTACCGCCCTCACTCTACCACCCTCACTCTACTGCTCTACCGCCCTCACTCTACCACTCTACAGCCCTCACTCTACCACTCTAGCGCCCTCACTCTACTACTCTACCGCCCTCAGTCTACCACTCTACCACCATCACTCTACCACTCTACCGCCCTCACTCTACCACTCTACCGCCCTCACTCTACCACTCTCACTCTACCGCCCTCACTCTCCCACTCTCACTCTGCCACTCTACCGCCCTCACTCTACCACTCTACTCCCCTTACTCTACTGCCCTCACTCTACCGCCCTCACTCTACTGCGCTCACTCTACCTCCCTCACTCTATCGCCTTCACTCTACCACCCTCACTCTACCACTCTTCCGCCCTCACACTACCACTCTACCGCCCTCACTCTACCACTCTACCGCCCTCACTCTACCGCCCTCACTCTACCGCTCTACCGCCCTCACTCTACAGCCCTCACTCTACCACCCTCACTCTACTACTCTACCGCCCTCAGTCTACCACTCTACCACCATCACTCTACCACTCTACCGCCCTCACTCTACCACCCTCACTCTACCGCCCTCACTCTACCACCCTCACTCTACTGCCCTCACTCTACCGCCCCCACTCTACCACCCTCACTCTACCACTCTACCGCCCTCACTCTACCACTCTAACGCCCTCACTCTACCGCCCTCCCACCCTCCCTCTACCGCCCTCACGCCCTCACTCTACCGCTCTCACTCTACTACTCTATCACCCTCACTCTACCACCCTCATGCCCTCACTCTACCGCCCCCACTCTACCGCCCTCACTCTACCACTCTACAGCCCTCACTCTACCATTCTACCGCCCTCACTCTACCACTCTCACTCTACCGCCCTCACTCTACCACTCTCACGCTACAGCCCTCACTCTGCCACTCTACCGCCCTCACTCTACCACTCTACTCCCCTTACTCTACCGCCCTCACTCTACCACTCTACCGCCCTCACTCTACCACTCTACCACCCTCACTATACTGCCCTCACTCTACCACTCTACCGCCCTCACTCTACCACTCTACCGCCCTCACTCTAGTGCCCTCACTCTACCACTCTACCGCCCTCACTCTACCACCCTCACTCTACTGCCCTCACTCTACCGCCCTCACTCTACCGCTCTACCGCCCTCACTATACCGCCCTCACTTTACCGCCCTCACTCAACTGCCCTCACTCTATCGCCCTCACTCACTCTATCGCCCTCACTCACTCTATCGCCCTCACTAACTCTATCGCCCTCACTAACTCTATCGCCCTCACTCACTTTATCGCCCTCACTCACTTTATCACCCTCCCTCACTTTATCACCCTCCCTCACTCTATCGCCCTCACTCTATCGCTCTCCCTCTCTCTATCTATCGCCCTCCCTCACTCTATCTATCTATTGCCCTCCCTCACTCTATCTATCGCCCTCCCTCACTCTAACAATCTATCTATCGCCCTCTATCTATCTATCGCCCTCCCTCACTCTTTCTATCTATCTATCGCCCTCCCTCACTCTATCTATCTATGGCCCTCCCTCCATCTATCTATCTATCGCCCTCCCTCACTCTATCTATCTATCGCCCTCCCTCACTCTATCTATCGCCCTCCCTCACTCTATCGCCCTCCCTCTCTCTATCTATCGCCCTCCCTCACTCTATCTATCTATTGCCCTCCCTCACTCTATCTATCGCCCTCCCTCACTCTAACAATCTATCTATCGCCCTCTATCTATCTATCGCCCTCCCTCACTCTTTCTATCTATCTATCGCCCTCCCTCACTCTATCTATCTATGGCCCTCCCTCCATCTATCTATCTATCGCCCTCCCTCCTCTATCTATCGCCCTCCCTCCCTCTATCTATCGCCCTCCCTCTATCTATCTATTGCCCTCCCGCTATCTGTCTATCGCCCTCCCTCCATCTATTGCCCTCCCTCTATCTATCTATCGCACTCACTCTATCTATCGCATCAACACAGCTTCATTCAGCACCACCACAACATCACTATGCGCTACCACAGCATCACTGAACGACACAGCATCACTCGTCGCCACCACATCACTCAGCGCCACCACAGCATCAATCTGTGCAACCATTCAACAACTGGTTCAAATATGTTCTCTCAATGTTTCAAGCTTTATTACAAATGTCACAAAATTATGTTAATATTTCACTTCTGTTGGATTTTCGTCACAAAAAAATACACTGAACATAATCTCCACAAAAGTTATTTACAAAAGTTTAAGCTATTGCCATTATAAATTACAATAACTTTTATTTAAGTATTAATTATTTAAAAAATGTAAAAGCCATTGTTATTTGTAATATCAATACATCTAAGTCACGTAAATACAACACATATTGCATTACAAATGTTATAGGTGTCACATTTGCGAAAGTTAAAACTATTGGAATTGTAAATGACAAAGCTATTAATTTAGCTATTTTCAAAACCAACACATAAATACAAAATTTGTCATTTACAATACCAATAGCTCAAACTTTCCTAATGAGAGACCTATTGCATTGGAAATACTTGTCTTACGATGTTCTCACAGCCGTAAATCGCCTTCAGTCAATTAACTTTTACATAAAACCCTCTATTCCCTTTTCTTATATCCCCCTCCGCTTCCCTCTACCTCCTGCCTCCCTCTTTTTCCACCCCCATATCTCTCGTCATGTATTGTAGTGTTTATATAGCGCCTGCCGCTCCTCCACTGGGACTCCTGGGCGCATGCGAGCCTTAAATGGACAGAGATGTAAGTGTTGCTGTGACGGATGCGGGGATGCCCCTGGCTCCATCATTTCTCGTCCACTGTCTATCCGACTTCCCACAATGGCGGCAGATCAAAGGATCTCTCCGTCTCTGCAGAAAGCAGGGCACATCGTCCTCTTTGTTTGTTGTTGCTAGGTTCCCAGTAAACGAAAAGAAAATGGCAGTGGCATGCTAATCCGACTCGTTACAGTACAACAATAACTTCTCCCCACACAACTCTGCCTCAATCCATCTTTTCTTTAATCCGATGTTTCATGCTTTTGCCTTTCCGTAGCTTTTCGAACTGTTTTTGATGTGATTTTTTTCGCGAGTGGCGCACGCGGACCAGTAGACATTCAAGTGAGAGGGGCGTGTGTTAACCTGAGCTGAATATTTCCCTTCCTGACCCTCCATTGCTTGTCTGCCAAAACCTTGAGACTTTTTTGTAGTCCCAAATAGTGCGACCTTGGCCCCAGGGCGTTTTATCCGAGCACCAAGCCAGGCATGATCACCATTGAACCTTTGTCCTATCACTCTTCTGTCTGACTCATCTCAAACCTTTCTGTTTACTATGAACTCCCACACATCCTTTTTCAAACTTTCTCCTCCATTTTAGCCAATTCACCCAACTTACAAGCGCACATGTCCACTCTTCCCACCAGCAGGTTTCTACTCTCCTTTCAAATCCATTCCCATCATTCCGTCCCTGCTTCAAAACACTCCTAAACACACAAGAACTCAAAACCTCACACAACTAATGCACAAGGAGGGAAAAAAAACACATAACTCATCTACTAACTTTTTAACACTAATCTTGGGTTGTGGAGTAGTGTGATACTCGCCGCAGATTTCTGCAACACTTCGTCAGGGGTTGTAAACTAAACACTACATAAATTCAATGTACAATTACGTAAGGCCTTTGTGATACCAAGGGAAGCCACGCTTGTGTGTTGGATGGCTGCCTTTATGCCAAGGGCACCCCAAATAAGCCAGACTGGAATTTAAGTCCGGGAAGGCCATAATTATTCCAAAAACTATGTCCATTCCCTCATGAGACGCCTATAATTATGTTACAGTGACCTCCATGCTGTCAAGAATGTGAAAATTATGCTAGGGCTGCCATTGCGTCAGTGATATCCACCATTAAAACGGGGCTAACCACAACTACAGATGGATTGGCCACCATTGTGCCAGAAATGGCAGACTGAATGCGAAAGCAGCACAATGTGCCAAAGATGCCTACAATATACCAGGGTTGCTATGATGCCAATCACGGTCACTGCCACCATTTTGGTTGGAATAACACAACAAATGCCAGGGGCCCCACTATGCCATGGGTAGCTGCAATGATGGCTTTCTTTATGCCAGGGTTCCCACCATAAAGTAAAGAGAACTCATTTGACCGTGGGTATCTCCAGGAAGCTAACATCACAATGTTACCATGGGTGACCACCAGATATGCCTCAGAATGCAAAGGATGCTTACAATATGCCAGGGCTGCCACTATACATCGGGTGATCACCATAATACTTGAGGCCACAATAGTCTATGGGAAGAGTGTCTGAAATTTGACAAGGCTTTAATTGTGCAAGGGAAGGCCATCGTAAGGGCAGTGGGGTAGTAAGGATGCAAAGGACCTTAGTCAGTGGCGGCCGCCACAAACAATGGTGAGACGGGTGGAGGGGGCATGGGAGGGGGAGATTTAACAATAATAATTCAAAAAAGAGTCTTACCTGAAGGTGCCAGCCTCAGTCTTCCTGGTCCCAGCAGCCCTGGGATAGTATCACAGACTCCCTCTGCAATCCCCAGGCTGCTCTCATTCTATGAGAGCAGCGCAGGGTTTAGACTGAGCAGGCTGTTTGATGCTCCGCTCAGGACGTCTGTGCTGTTTGTCCAACCCGGCTGTGCAATGCATCCGGTTTGGAGAAACCTAGGTGCGCATGTGTGTTGGGCCGGCCTAAGACACATGCACACTTATAAGAGCACCAACCACTCCGCTAATGGCCCAGCCCCTCCCTACAGCGCTGGCTCAGAGCCAGCAGCTGAGATTTAAAACGATGATAGTATATTATTTTTCAGGTGTTGGCTCGAAGCCAGCGGGGTGATGCTCCCCCGCCATTGCAGGGGAGCCACCCCTGACCTTCGAGCAAGTAAAGAAACTAGTCCCCGAGTTTTTGTTGGATGGCACAATGCTGAAATATTCAGGGTTTGGTGGGCTCCTCAGGCCTCTGGGTCCCTGTTCCACTGCACCACTGATAGCCATGCCCCTGCATAAGTGTGTCAATATGTCGAGAAAGTCCCCATTAGGCCAGTGGTTAGCCATTATGATTGCAAGTGTTGGTATAATATGCAGGGTCTCAGGAAGTGGAGGAATGAAGGGCCAAATATTGCAGCAGGGCTGGCTAAATTAGGGGCCAAGAAAATGTTAATTGTGCGACAGTAGGTGGTACATTCTGTGACAGTAAAATGTCAATATTTTGTCATTTTAACACACATTGATACAAAAAAGACACCAAAGAAATGCAAAAAGCAAAGGTTTCCTAATAAAGAAGCATGCTACTATTCACCAAATCCCACTGAGCACTTTATTCAACAAGAAATTAGGTTTTTTTCTTTGCATGGAAGCACTGGGACACTATTATATTAATGGTATCTCTTGTAACACCCAGTGTAATATAGTTTGTGTGAAACAGGCAGAAAAGAAGATTTCATTTGCTAACTAAATGTAATAAAAGGTGCTTCTTCTGTACTCGGCATACCGGGGTTAAATATTAAGAATTGGTCTTCAGGTTTGGTTTTACTTTGTGTCACACCATGGGCGAATAGAAATACCCCTTCCCTTTAAAAAGATCCCTTAGAGTAGTATTTCTCATTACTCCATGTATAAATTGAGTTTCTCGCTTGGAGGGACTGCGAAATTCAGGGCACCTGACCTTAAAAAGAGAAGTGAATTGTTTGACAATTGTTCTGTACTTTCAGTGCCCTCTTTAAGTGATATGAATTTGCCTGAATAAAAAAGCAGCATATTTTCATGATAAAGTAGTCATTATTTCCACACGATATATAATGCATTTGAACATGTCAAGATTTGTTTTTCAGGCTACAGACAAAAACCTTTCCACCAGTTCATAGTCTGGGGACAGTGACACAGTTGGAAAAAGTTTTCCCATAGTAGTTCTAGGTTAACAACTGAAAGGGGCGGAGTCGCTCACAAGGTTCGGTTCTTTGTCAAGTCTCCAAATAAATGCCGCTAAGTCATGTGGGTACTCCTTCTATGGCACTTATAAAGAGCCTACCCTCCAGTTGGGTGAACTACAACTGAAAACGGAACCCGATTCTTTCTGTTATTTAGGTATCCAAATATATAAGGAAACTCAGGATATCCTAGAAGGAAATCTGGTGCAAACGGTTAATTTCCTGAAGTCAGAGGTAGCTTTTTGGGTCAAGTTAGCCCTATCTACTGCAGGTCAGCTGACGTTGGCTAAAATGGTGATGCTACCAAGATTTTTATACCATTTTGTAAATCTCCCATTGGTAGTCCCCGCTTGGGTGTTTAAACTTATGAACTCAATACTAATAGATTTAGTCTGGGGAGGAGGATGTCGCAGGATAAGCCTGTCTAAACTGCAGCTGCCAACATCTAGTGGGGTAATAGGCGTCCCAGATTTTAAAGCCTATTGTATAGCGGGGCAACTTCAGTGGTTATCATATTGGTTGGCAGGCCATAACTTGTTTGAGATTGGATATACACCTTTACAATTGCAGCAACACTTCACACAATGGATCATGGGAGCCATTTAGTACGCTGGCTTTATCGAGGTCTGAGAGACCCCCTCATGGTTTTGTTTCACCCCCTGAAACTTAAATGGGAAACTGATTTGGCGAGGGACCTGACTGATAAAGAATGGGCCAACGTTCTAGAATACCCCAACGTATTTCCCGCCATTCCCGATTTAAATTCATACAGTTCTCAATATTACACAGAGCATATCTGACACCACACAAATTACAGGCTATGTCCCCTGCGGTCTCTTCGGAATGCTGCGGTGTCACTCATCCAATGCGGAACCACTCCATATGGTTTGGTCCTGTCCACATCTCACAGGGTATTGGGAGGAAGTCTTGGAAGAGCTCTATCACTTGTTCCTGGTTATTAATGGACTCCTGCATATTGGGGTTGTCCCCTCTACCTAAAACAGCTAAGGTGTTACAACACTTTATAGGCCTTTTGTTACTTCTGGCAAAAAGGCTATTAACACAACGCTGGAAGCCATCCCATGCCCCTAGTGCGGGTTTCTGGAGGGAGGAGGTTATACGCTGGGCCTCCGCAGAAGGAGAGGTACTGCGACGTGAGGAATATAGGGGGCTTCGTAAGAAACCAATCTCGATGGAATGGGCTATACTGCTGGAACAATTCCATGTATACATATCTGAAGCATGAAGTAAATAATGATGTACACATATGGTTACCCTAAATATCAGCTACTTTAGGCGCTGAATGCCCTCTTAATTCGCATAGGCCCATTACGCATCCCCCGACAGATGATACCCTTAACTAGGACTAGATCACCCAAATTGGTTTGTGAGGGAGGGCTGGGAGTTCTCTTTTTTTTTTGTTGGGGATTGTTTATCTTGCTTTTTATGTCTATACATACTTCCTTATACTGACCACCAAATGCAGCAACTCTCTGGTCTTCGTTTCTCCATTGCAGTTATATAATCTGCCAATTATACATGCATGGTCGTAATATACCTATGAATACGTATGTATTGGATAATGTGTTAACACTACCTACAATTCAATACCATATGTACAAAAACAACTAAAAGGTAACCAGCTATCCTTTGTAAAATTGCACTCTCTTCTAATAAAGTGCAATCAGTTTGAACTTCAGTCAACTTTTTGAAGAAATATTCTAATTATGCAGCACCTGGTCGGTTATGTGACAGGTGCAGTAAATGGAAAAAGCCTGTTGGGATGGAAATGTCCCTGCATTGCTCTTTGAGAACATATCCCACTGCCCCTTGATAGACTGCTGGCAAATATACTGACTGTTGATGCATGCTTTTGTATTTTTGCCATAGTAAACATGACAGTCACACCTGTTTTTTGAAGACCTCCCAGACTGAATGAGCTGAGACCCAGAGCATGGTTCTTGTATGAGACAATATTACCGATTATGTAAAAAAAAGAGCCAGATTAGAGGACCATTTTAAGTCTCTTGTTTACAGGCTGGGTAGTAAATTCAGTAGCATTTGTGGAGCGTTTTGATCACTGGTCCCTTGAAAAGTGGTGTCAACAATTAAAAGAAAGAGAGATTAAACACAAGGGTTCTTGGCCAATTGCAATGGGATATCACACACATGAAGAAAAAACAGAACTACCACCATGTCTCTCCCGACCTGCAATGTTCCACACGAGAAGGTTTATGGGAGATTTATGTTAGTGTGCAACCAAGGTACGAAGTTCCTCTGGAGAGGTAAGGAGAGAATGAGGGAACTAGAGTGTACTGTGTATGTGGTGCATGGGGAGTTCCCTTGTAGGAACTAGGGCCCTCACACCCATTACTCATGAAACCTCTGCATCCCGTCATCTCAAGTCATCAGTTTAGCTCACATCCATCCCCTTACAAAACAAGCATTTCCAGTGATATAGGTCTCACACTTGCGAGAGTTTAAGCTATTGACAATGCATTTTATTGGTCTGTTTTTATAATTAATACATAAATAAAGGGCATTGTCAATTACAATGGCAATAACTCAAACTTCTGTAAATGGGAGACCTATTTCATTTCATAGAAGCGGCCGCCATTGTCCTGGGCTGCTTGGAAAGTGAAATGAGCATGGCACGCTGAATGTTGCAGGAAAGCATGTTGTGCCTGAGGTAGGAGAAACTCACTAAAGACTTGCCATGTAACAACAGAAGTAAAAGGGCCAGTCCTTATGGGAGGTTACAAATGAGGACAAGGCGGTACTAAGGAGGGACTAACAAGCCTATTAACAAATCAGAAGTCAGCATTTACTAAGGACAATGGCACAAGCCAAAGATAAATATGGGCGGATAGTGGGGGTGACTTCAAGTCCATACTTGAATAAAGCATGCCTCGCAGAGCGGGGCATTTGCTGCCCAGGCTCACCTAAAAAGGATGTGGAGGTATCCTCAGTAGCTGCAATTGGATGATCAGGTGGATTAAAATAAAAATAACGATTGAATGTTCCTTGAATGCAAGCCAAGAAGTTCATTAATTCTTTTCATTAGGTGCAATGAAGCCAATGAAGTAAACAGCTATATTTTTAACTTGGGTCCTGCACACGTTTCAAAGAAGACTGGGAAAATAAGCAGATGACCCAAGAGTACCAATAAATAGACCCATGGTAATGGCTTCCTTTCTTCTAGTAAAATTAGCTTGGAATCTCACTGTTGGCACCCAAGCAGCAGTCCTGAAATATCTAGTGATCCTGCTAGAGCAAAAGGTGATTTTTATCTTCAAGCATTTGTGTTGCGTTGTAATTCATTCTTGCCTTTCCCTAAGAATTGTCCCCCCCCCCTCAGGACCCCATTCCATTTTCCTTACGCGACTGCATTGTGATGTAATCTGACAGCTGATTGCAATGGCAGTTATTGCCTGTTGACAGTTACAGCCAGCTGCGTGTGTACTTTGTACCGCTCCTAAGTTTCAGGTGTGTTGTCTGTTTTGTCTGCGACTTAATAAAGATCTTCAAACTACGTTGTGTCAGAGGAATCCTTGCAATTATGGCGACAAGATGACGAGACAGCACACCGGTAAATCCACGCGTAACTACTATACAGTTGGAGAGTGTGTTTTCTGCAGTTTTTCAACTCGAGCAGCATCTGGAAATTGAAGGAGAATAAACGTGATTCCTACAACGAACGCCTGTCGTGATTTGACGAGTAACGCAGCGCTGGGACTTCACCTCTTAATGCATCTAGGACCAAGTGCGGTCGCTCCGACAGTCTCTTAAGGTATTTGAGGTCAGCGCGATTCCCATGGTGTGCGCTTGTGTTAGTGTATGATTCTTGCTGCACGCTCACTTTTGATATTCATCTGTGAGCCGGGGTGGCTTCTTCGGCATTCTCCTGAGGTACTTGACAGCTTGTGTGGTGCACGTCTATTTCTATATGGGTCACCGCCTACGTCATTCCCTACGCATCGCACGCCATCTTACTTGAGAATCATCTCAGGAGGCGGTTGGCGTTCTACCTGTTCGACGTTACCCACGTTCTCCACGCATGCATGCGGCCATTTTGAAAGTGCTACATCCAGTCATAGAGAATGTAAAGGGAGTTGCAGTGCATTCCTTCGAGTGCTACACACCGCATGGGTGCATACTTTGCAGAGGAAGACAACATTTGCCGTCAGCCCACTACTTTACATGAGCACTCGTGAGGCCAATTCTTGAAGCATCGTCATCGACCAGCTGGGGACAAGCATACAAGTGAGGAATTGTGCTTCTTTCCTTTTCAGCATTCTATTTCATAAGCTTGATTCTATTTCATGACTGGGAAAAGCTAAACATTCACAATTGTACATCTTGCTTCCCATTATTTTGCTTGATGTTCTTATACTTATTGCATACATTTATACCAGTATATGTTCTGCTATTTCTTTTGATCTGGTACCATGGCTTCTGGCAATATTTACAATTTGTCACCTCCACAAGCCTTTTTACCTGCGTCGGGAGAACCCACATTGAAGTAGGAAGAATGGCATGAATATTTCAAAAACTACATTTCCTCATTTGATGATGAGGAAGATGAACTAACACCAGTAAAGAAGATTTTTTTTATTACATTGTTTAGGGGCCGGTGGAATCAAAGTATAAAACAGCATGGACAAGAAAGTAAGGAATAGTGAACAAGGAGATGTTTTTGTCCATGCACTGGAAGACTTGGACAATTACTACAAACCTATGGTTTGTGTTGCAGTGGACCGCTTCAAATTCTTTAACCGCAAACAAGGGAAAGATGAAAGCATAGAGAATTTTGTCTCAGTCCTCAAAAATTTAGCGTTGGCTTGTCATTTTGGTAATCTACACGGCGATTTCATAAGGGTCCAGATTGTAATGCGTGCCGCTAATCCCAATATCCAAGATTCTTTATGGGCCAAAGGTGAAAAACCTCTACAAGATGTTATAGACATTGTAAAAAGGGCCGAGTTGACCGGCAGATGCGCTAAAGCAGTACTCTCTAAAAGCAAGATAAAACAAGAAGACTCTACTGTAGTGGCAAAAATGAGCAGAGCAAAGATGAAGTATCAGACACCTTTTAGGAACAAGAACAAATAAAGCTTGGGGACTGAACTTAAGAGCAGCGGCAAAGGTTTCTCTCAAAGAAGGTGTTACCGTTGCGTTAGCAACAGACATTTAGCCAATAACTGGAACTGTCCGGCACGCAATTTGAAGTGTACTAAGTGTGGCATTATCGAGTCTTTCTAGAAGGTATGTCAGAGAAAACCGAGTGCTAGAGTGAAGTTAAATTAGCAAAATGCTAAAAACAATTGTGGTTCATCTGATGAATCTGAATGTAACTTGTGTGTGCTTAATTTAATAGAGGCACAAGCCTCTAATACAAGTATTAATGAGAAGGGATACAAGAAGAAACCCATGTGCATAATAGCCATAGATGTTGTGAGTATTTCAATTGTTGCAGATTCAGGCTCACCCTACACCATTGTCAACAAAGATGGGTGGGCTGAGAAATTCGTGCATGTTCTAGGTCAAGACCTTGACTTACCTGATATCACTTAAAAAACTTTGATTGGGGAACCTATTGAGTTAGCTGGTTACAGGAAACTTTAATTTGTATTCAAAAACAGAGAAACCACAAGTAAACTATACTTTTCTGCCCCTGTGTTGGGATGGAAAGACCAAGGCAAACTGGGCATAACAATTAATCCTAACAGTCCTGAACCCGTGTTGTTGACACAACCTGAACATGATTTTGGATCAGTCATTTCTAGAAAGTTTCCTAAAGTATTCAGTGGTACCATTGGAAAGTTGAAAGGGTTTCAGCACAAAATTCAGCTTAAAGCCAATGCCGTACCAAGCATACATAAAGTCAGACATATTCCCTTTTCCCTATGAGAAGATATCAATGCACAACTGGGTGTCTACTCATTGCTGGTATCATAGAACTAACTGAATCTTCCGAATGGGTTGCGCCTTTGGCCCAGAAGTCCAATGGTAAATTGAGGTTATGCATTGACCTGCGTGACCTCAATAAGAGCATTCTAGTAGACCAATAACCTCGCACCAAAATTAACAAAATGCTTGCTCTTACCAAAGACATGAAAGGGTTTTCCACCATCAACCTCGCTGCAGCTTACCACCAGGTTTCATTACTTCCAGACAGTAGGTGTCTCACCACATTCAGCTCACCATTTGGGTGTTATAGGTTCAAAAGAGTTCCATTTGGACTGGCCTAGGCGATAGCCTTATTCCACAGACGAATGCACAAAAATTTTAAGGGGGTCAGGAACGTACTCATCTTCCAAGATGATATTTTGGTAATGGGCAAGAACAAGGATGACCATGACCAGAGGTTATTGCAAGTCCTCATTACTTTACAAAATTGTGGTATAATTGCTGAGTATAATAAATGCATGTTTGCTGAGAAGAAAGTCACGTACCTTGGTCATGAAATCACGCAGGAGGATATTAAGGGATATCAAGCCTAAGAGGGAGTTACTTAATGCTATTCTCAATGCTCCTGTGCCACAGAACAAAGATGAGTTGAGACCATTCTTAGGGTTGGTGTAATTTTATTCCAAGTTGGTGAAGAATTTTTTGACAAAAACATATGACATCAGACAATTGTTGAAGTCAAAGAACAAGTTTGATTGGTCACCTTGTTGTGATAAAGCATTAAATGCACTCAGAGAGGAAATCTGTGATGCCCCTCCACAGCATGGTTTTGACCCCGAACTTGCCAGTGTGGTCACTACCAATGCCAGCGGTAGAGGTATTGGAGCTGTTCTCACGCAAAAAAATGAAATAGGTGGGGAGGTGAACAATGCTTTCGCTTTGCGCTCTTTAACTCCCACGGAGGAAAAGTACTCGGTTATAGAGCACAAAGCACTAGCGTGTGTATGGGGCCTGGAACACCTCCGCCAGTACATTTGGGGAGAAAAGTTATTCTACGCAGTGACCACAAACCCCTCACCAGAGTACTTACCACCAAAGGGTTGTATGCTGCATCACCTAGACTGGCACGCATGTCAGTAAGATTGTAAGACTTCAATTATGAAGTACAGTATTTGCCTGGAGTTAAGAATGTAGTCACATATTTTCTCAGCCGTTTACTCCTCCCAGGCTGTGGTGATGCTGGAAGTAAGGAAGAAGAATTTTGGGTAGCCAGAATCACTGAAGAATTTCCTACCATTCCCAGAGAGAAGTGGTTGAAAGCGTATGAACAGGATGACATTTTACAACTCATTCTTTGCGGTTGGCATAGCAAGAAAACCGTTAGATAAGAGTTAAGGACATACTGGGAACCTACACACGAGTAGCCAGTGGAGGGCGGACTCATTTTGAGCAGGAGAAGGTGATACGCCCTGAAGTGCTGAGGGACAGAATAATGGAAATTTGCCATGAGGGACATCGTGGCATCAATAAAACCAAACACAGAGTTAGTCAAAGTTAAATAACGCTTTATTCGATTTAAGAAAGATTAAATCATAAAAGCACAAATCATTAAAAAGTGACAGGAAAATTGCACTAAATTACAGAGCATATATATGGAATTAGCCAACAATGAAAACACATTATATTTCAGATATAAAAATAACATTAAATGAATATAAAATTAGAGATATATTTCTATCATGAAGTTATTTATAATTTAAAAAATGTCATAGGCTTGCATGACTTTCCTTGAGCGGATCACTCCCTTCAAGAATTTAGCTATATGAGAATAAAACATAGGCTCATCAAGCAATTGTAATTTGATGAAAAGGGGTTGACATTGTCTCAGGCCCTGATGTTTTAAAATAGGCAATATCCAACTTTTCCTAAGTAAAGAATAACATTTACAGAAGAAGATGACATGGATTGAAGACTGTACGGAAATGTCGTCACAAGGGCAATGGCACAAGGTACGTGACCAATCATTTGTCTTTGGGAAAGAAACCATGAGGTGAAAATTGCCTAGATGCAGACGGGTCAACAGCATCCTGTCTTAGTTCCCTGGGGTAGATGTTAAATTCGGTTGTACCCCCAATTGAGTCAGGAGCAGTTGGTTATCTCTGACAGATGGTGTCATAATATTATTGGACAGTCTCAATGTATCCAGGTGACTTAAACATACTAGCTTTAATTCCTTCCTGGAAATACGACACAGACTGTCGGGGTTACTAAAATACTCGGGGATGCCTATGTCAGTTGTAAACTCCCTGATAAATTTAAGCCAGGGGATGCGGTTGGCCCGTTGTAAATTCAAGCAGTCATTGATCAGGTCACGATTATGACCAGTCTCAGAACTTGTCCATACCTTAAGCCAAAGTAAAAGTGGCTGGATTTTAACTAAATCCAAGAGATAAGTTAATCCCTGTTCAGTGTGGCAAATATAGGTTGCTGTGCTATTTGGAACAGCTAAAAGAAATTTCAAAAACCCATTCTCGACTAGCTGTAGGGACTAAACATTAGTATGACCCCCAGATACCTGCGCCATAAGTTGCCACGGGTAAGCATTTAGCTTTATAAATCATAAGCAAATTGTTACTTGGGCGTTGCCCAATTTCCTTGAAAAATTTATCAAAGCTCCTATTGCTTTTGCAAACAAAAGTTTTCTTGTGTCAATGGCTTTGACCCATGATCCCTTCCTTTCAAACACGATACCCAGATAGGAAAAGTTACTAGTAAATTCAAGTTTATTTTCGTTTATGTAGATGTCTCGACACTTAACATTGCATTTACTACATTTCATGACAAAGGTCTTTGCAATGTTAACGTTCAAATCTATCCTTGTCATGAAATTTACAAAACTTGTAACAATTTTTTGCAAACCTAAAGGGGTACGTGACAGGAGGACAGCGTCATCGGCATATAACAGTGCTCCAATGGGCCATCTACCAATACATGGAAGGTCCTGGCATTCCCTCGCAAGGGTAACGCCCAAGTTATTTATATAGAGGCTAAAAAGGAAGGGGGCTAAGACGCATCCCTGCCTTACCCCCTTACCAACAGGGAAATTACGGCTGCGTTCACCAGCCAACCCGTAACGGACTCTAGCCTGGGCGTCCTGATATGATTGTTTTAAGAAACTAAGCAATGGCATTTCCACCCGCATGGTTTCTAAAACACTCCATAGTTTCTGATGATCAACGCAATCAAAAGCAGAGCTCAAATCGGCCGCCCAAGTTGGAATCTATTATCAGAGAACAGCGCAGAAAATGGTATAAGGTCACATGCAAGGTGCTGGAGCAAACGTATAGGAGTAGATTAGATCCACTGTCTGCTGACCTTAATGCAGACGTATCTACATTTAATAAAGATCTCTCTGCTGCTATTGAGCAAATTGCGCCATTGCAGAACCTTACTTCCATAAGATATAAACCTTCGGCTCCCTGATTCACAGTGGAACTACGAGAGAATAGAAGTAGATGCAAAAAATTGGAGCGCTCATGGCGCCGGACATATGACCCGGCTGCCAAAACTCTTTACAGATCGGCTCTTAAAGAGTTTCATAAACTCAAACGTAGCATCATGAAAGAACACTTCGCAGACAAAATTAAAAGGGCGAAAAATTCCACCAAGACCCTCTTTAACATAGTTAAAGAGTTTGCTAATCCCCTTGCCTTGGCCTTCCCCGTCGTTCCCAGTCAATTGCTTAGTGATGGTTTGTCAGATTTCTTCTACGAGAAAATCGCTAACATCACGGCAACAATCCACCAGAACCCTATAGCAGTAACTGTAGATTATGGCACTACTTATGCTGAAGTGTTTACCTCATTTAAACCCCTGACTAAAGATTATGCTTTGTCTCTGCTCCCTGCTCGACCCAGCCCCGGCTCAGATTCTGAACGATATAGCTCCGCTATTGATTAATCCTTTGTTAGAAATATGGAATACCTCCCTGCAATCTGGTCTTTTCCCTTCCTTGTGGAAACATGCGATGTTGCTACCAATTTTAAAAAAAAACTGATGCTGACCCACTATGTTTCAGCAACTACCGGCCTATCTCACTCCTCCTCAAGCCAGCAAAAGTTTTGGAGAAGGCGGTACAGGAGCAGCTGTCCGAATACTTAGAATCTAATCAGATGTTACATGACACCCAGTCAGGATTCAGGCCAGACTTCAGTACAGAGTCCACTTTACTAGAAGTGTCTGAGTCAATTCGCGAGTGTGTTGATAGGGGTGAGGAGGCCATGTTGGTCCTCCTCGACCTATCCGCAGCATTCAATACCATCTCGCATGATATCCTGCTGGTTCGCCTTCAAGAGGTAGGGATAGGAGGGATCCCGCTGGCCTGGGTGAAATCCTTTTTGGCGGATAGAACTCAACAGGTTTTCCTCAGACCATTTGTCTCCATGGAGAAGCCATTGACATGGGGGTTCCGCAGGGATCTGCACTTAGTACCCTTTTATTTAATGTGTACCTGATGCCGTTAGCGAAAGTGGTTGAATCCTGGGGCATCAAAGTGGTCTTTTACGCTGATGATATTCAGCTTGTGTTCTCTTTTAAAAACCACTCTGAAAGTTCCTTGGCTAATTTCCGCTACTGCCTGGTGAACATCGCCTCTTGGATGGCCTCTAACAATTTAAAATTGAGCACTGATAAGACGGAGGTCTTATTTTTTAACAAGAAATCTCCAATTCCCGCTAATATTTGGTGGCCGTCTGAACTTAACCCCCCCCCCAGCACCAGTTCAAGCTGCCCGTAATTTGGGTTTCGGTTTTGATACAGCTTTATCCTGTAAAACTCAAATTAATAAAGTTTCGGCATCTTGCTTTGGAAAGCTTCGAATGATTAAAAAAATCATCCCTTTCCTTCCCCTTGACTCTCGCAGGACGGTAGTCCATGCCCTCATAACGTCCCATCTGGACTACGCAAACAGCCTGTATGTTGGAGCCCCGGCGTATCTCATTAACCGTCTTCAGACAGTGCAGAACTCAGCGGCCAGGCTGATCTGTAATATTCCTTATCGCCACTCTATTTCACCTTATTTGGCCAAACTGCACTGGCTACCAGTGAGATACCGCATACAGTTCAAGGCCCTGGTCCTTGCCTTCAGAGCTCTTAATGGACGAGGCCCTGCCTATTTGAGGCACAGACTTAAGAGGACACAAGCGACACGGGACCTTAGATCTAATCACCTTCGCCTAATGTTTGCCCCACGATTTCGTCTTGCACGTACGGGTGGCAGGGCCTTTGCGGTGGCCACCTCCAAACTCTGGAATCAACTTCGACTGGAACTCAGATTTCTTACATCAGAGCCTTTGTTTCGGAGGAAACTTAAGACCTGGCTCTTCTCTTTGATTTAGCCGTCACTGCTCCTCTCTGGTTGTCGCATGTCTACAGCGCCGGGACACTCCCGTGGGGAGTAGCTGAGCGCTTAACGAGCTTCTAAATAAATAAAATAAATAAATAAATAAAATCAACGAAACACATAAAGAGGTTATCCTGTTTGGCTTGAATGTATTTTCCACATAAAAGGCTTAGATTTAAGCCCTGCTCTATAGTACCAAGCCCTTGGCGAAACCCATACTGTCATTCTGAAAGCACGCCAATATCCTCAACCCAGTTCTGTAATCTGTTCAAGATAACACGCCCTGCCACTTTCACGAGTGAGTCAAGAAGCGATATGGGTCATTACGATCACCCTTTTTAAAAACTGGAACTAGAATAGACTCTATCCAGGTTGGGGTGAAACCCTGAGTACAGCATGCCTTTAAAACCATTGTTAGTAGAGGGCCCCACAATGAGGGGCAAGATTTATAAAGGTTCATGGGTATGCTATCTGGACCAGGAGCTTTACCCCATACTTGCATTGATCGCCGTGACCACCTCATCCACATTAAAATCAATTACTATTGGGAGATTACTCCTATGACTTGGGCTGGGATAATCACGGGTAAGCAGGTCTGTACTGTAACTTTATAGCCGGGAAAAATGAGTTGCCCACTTATCTTCACTTATTGAGATTTCAATACTGGGGAGGTTTAAAGGGGCCAAAAAAAAGTGCTTACTGCCTTCCAAAAGCCTTTGGTATCTTTTAACTCTGAGGCTTTCTTAAGGGCCTCCCATAATTCTACTCTTAAGGCCTCTTTTCGTGCGTTCAGTGTTATTTTATACGCAACCCTGGCTCTTTTTATTGCTTCCGCGTCTCTGGGAGTCTTATGAATAGTTATTTTTTATGCAACATGAGCTTTGGTACAATTTGTATCAAACCAACCAGTTTTACCAATACGAGGTCTATTAGCGTCTGACAACAGGTTAAGCTGGATAGCCTGGGTGATTGAATAAAATAAGTTAAGAACATCAAGGTCTTTAGCTGTCTCATCGAGACAAGCATTAAAATCCATTTTACATCTACTTAGTAGCGACTTAGTTAACATTTTACAGTCTACACCCTTCCACTTAATCGTATAGCCATTAAATCTTTTGAGGACTAAATTGTCAACAGATTTTACAGACTTAGTTCCTCTTGAAAGTACCTTGGCCAATAATTCCAGGGTAACGCTAATAGGAAAATGATTGCTAATAGCGACAGCATGTGTAACAAAATCATGTCTATTAGAAAACCTATTAGAGATTAGAACATGATCTATAGTTGACAACAAACCATGACCATTGAATGTACAACTAAATGGAATTGGTGGGGAGCACAGATAATTTGCAAAGCCCAAGTCCAGGGAATACTTAAGCAGGTTAATTTGTTCCCCAGAGGTAGTATGCAAAAAATGGAAGTTATCACTCTCATCATCAATTGTTAAACCACAATTACCATCTCCTAGTCGTGTGCATGGGCCAACATTAAAGTCGCCTCCCCAAACTATACAGTAATCCACCATAGGTTGTGTTTGAGCTTTATCCAAATGCTTCTGTAGACCTCTCAAAATTGCCTCCATTTGCAGAACAGGGATATTGTTATAAAAATGTATTAAGATTGTGCAGTTTAAGCCATCAATTGTCATTTTTATAAAAGGTATTAGATACCAGAAAATAAATCTTTATTACGTTTAGCCTATTAGAAATATATGCACAGAGGCCACCTTTTTGTCTCCCATGGCTAGAGGGTATAGCCGCAGTAAAAAAGGATTTTAATCCATTAATATGGTGTGGACTATCCACCCAAGATTCTTGGACGCAAATAATATCGTAGTCGATTACAAAATCAAGCCAGGCGGGATCAGAGAGCTTAGAAAATAAACCCGCTACATTCCAAAATAGGATTCTCACAAGACAAATCCTATTTGTGACCTGAACATTGCCCATAGTATGGGTAGATTCAACACAGGAGTCCACAACATTATCATTAGTAGGTGAATTTAAGTAAGGATTGCTTAGTTTAGACGCGTCAACTCTCTTCATATTATTGCATGGCAAAAGGGTCGATCCTACAGTGTCAGCGAAGGCAAAGTTATCGTACTGGGCTCCTGAACTATAAGTATGACTACCCACATATGAAGTCTCAGTAGATCTTGAGCTACCGCATTTGAGGTCACTGTAGCCAGTAGCTATTTTATCCTAATTTATTTGGCATTTAAAATCTACCTGTTTTGGTGATAAATGCTTACCACTATGGACGAGTTAATCAACATCTTCCAAGGATGCCAAAATATCAAATCTACATTATACGTTTGTTGTACAGGAGGATAGAAATAACCAAGAGGTAGTACGTTTATGCCACTGGTCGATACAGAGTCATTACACAATCTAAGCAATATCTCGCTCACCAATCTAGGCGCTCTAAGGACAATACAATCACCAAGTAATGTTTTCACCTATTCACCACCCATCCCACTCTTCTCACCATTTTGAATTCTGCAAACAAGGCTTCTGTAAGCCGGTTTTAGTCCTGAGCCAACATAGGCCTTGTTTCTCAGGGCCTCCCACGATTCATTTACCTGTGGCAAAAGGTGGGCTACATTCGCTAGTATAAGTGTATATGGGGTTGCCTCAGGTGGCAAGTTAAGTCTTTTCCTACCATATCCTTTAACGGGGCACTGTTCATAGGGAGTGAAGGAGATTCACTTGGCTCCAAATGTCCCAGGGGAACTCTACTGTCTGCCATAGTTCTGCTAATGTCTGCGCAATGAGAAATGTCAGTATTTTGTGTAGAAACTACCAGGGTAGGATGAGAATTTGTACCAGTGTCAGCTATAGGATTAGATGTTCTAATCAAGGGAGGAACATGGCCTAAGCTATAACTGCTTCTAAGCAAATCCTCAATGGCTGTAACCCTAATTAGTAGCTTCTCTATAGGCTCCAAAAATGTTTTGTGGAGGGCACCTAGTCTGAGGTAAATTTGTTCGTAGCCCTCCCTAGAACCACATTTGTCAATGGAAGGTTTTGAGGATCCCAAAAGGCCCAGACCCACTTTTTTTGAATTTTTTGGCTTGGCTTTGGTCGGGTTCTTTCTTCTCTTAGGTCCTGCTATTTTATTATTGCTAGGGGGCGCATCCAAGTGCAGACCCACGCCCCAAAATATCATGGTTTCTAGGGCGCTAGGCCGGGGGTTGACTATCCCGATCGCATTCAAGGGTGTATATATAACATCTGACGTATCCTGCACCGAGCCATTTGGCTGTATGATTGGGACATCAGTAGACTCCTGAGGTGGGCATATCTCTATCAGCGCAGTGGTTGTAGAGCCCCCAGGTTCCCCGTTTCCCCGCATGCCCTGGTCCAAGGAAATTTCAACAGTATGGATTTGTTTCTCTATTGTTCCTAGGACCCCTGTTAAGTATTTCATTAATGTGTTCTGTGGACCATCATCCCCCCTTATAGTTATCTCGGCCTTCCTTTTACCCATGGTACAATGGTACAAACCTATCCACTTTTTAAATTAGGTGAAATCTTCCCGTTTTATTGTGTTGTTGTGTACAGTTTGCCCCTACACATATTTCTAATGTGCCAAGGAAATTTCGTATGAGATTTTAGTGCAGCTGGCTTTTACAAAAATTTTAACGGTCAGGATCACTATTATTACATTGGCCCAGAACTACGCTAAAGCTACAAGTTAAGCACTCAACGAACCAAATATATCTACTATCAGATTGTACGATTAATCATATGATCAAGGTAGTGATTACACAATTTAGAAAGTACCACGTAAGTAAACAGCAATCTAGAACTATCCAGACTTGTAACCATGTCCATATACCAATACAAAGTAATCCGCAAGATGTGGGGTTTAAGCGTCCCACCTGAGTGTGAAAACATGCAACATTGTCAAATTTCTAGATGGTATTTTCACGAGGGGAGGCTTACCCAAATCCATAGTAAATGACAATGGTACACAGTTCACTTCTGAGGTTTTTAAGAAGTACTAGAAAAGGAATGGTGTTACCCACAAATCCACATCCACGTATCACCCAGCAGGGAACGGAGCTGTGGAACGGTTTAACCGGGTTGTCAAAGGCACCATACAGTCAGCCAACAATAATGGATTAATTTGGAAGAATGAATTGTACAAAATGATATGGGCATACAGGATCACCCCCAGTGAGAGAACGTCCTTCAGCCCCTTTGAATTGATGAGAGGCAGAACCCCTATGTCCAAAGATAATGTTGGTTGGCTCAAAACAGCTAGGAGAACAGAGTGGTCTTCCAAAGTGGTGAGAAAGAATGTTTGTGAAGCACAGAGTGATTGCAAGAAGTGATACAACTCTAAGCATAAGTGCAAACCATTGAGTCTCAAGGTGGGTGACAGAGTGAGGGTCACGAGGAGCGGTTTCATCGAACAAGGTAAGAATCGTTACTCCCAAACCCCTTGTCATTGAAAAGATCTTCCGTACTTCTGCTGTACTTAGTGATGGCAAAGTCTGGCATGTTTCTGCGCTCTGTGTGTGCGAGAAAGCTATAGATAGCGCTTGAGAGAGTGGTGAATCTCATGAAAGTTCAACTCAGGCGCAGTGTGCTGCACTTGACCCTGTATGCAAGCAGCAGAGCTTTGATTGGATACTTGATGACGAGTCAGGATCCAATGAAGAAGGCAACTTTGACTCTGTGCATTCCCAGCCTGGAGAAATCAGCTGCTCTACCCAGGGGCACAACAAAACTATCGGTGAACACCTTCCTCTTGGTAGTAGTTATTCTAGTGGTGTACCATGTATGAGTAGTTCAAGCCTGTCAGAAGAAGAGGGTGACCCCGCTGGTGATTCTGTAACTGAGGGTGGAAGTACGGGCAGGTATGGATGGGTCATTGTTAAACCCAGCAAGTTTAAAGACTTTGAATGTGATTAGGGGTTACTCTCCCTGTACCCCTACGGAGTATATTCCTCTTATTAATTTCTGCTTCTCCCGTCATAGGGAAGGAGATGTGTTGCGTTGTAATTCATTCTTGCCTTTCCCTAAGAATTGTGCCCCCCCGCCTGCATTGTGATGTAATCAGTTGGCATTCTAGAATGCCAGCTGATTCCAATGACAGTTATTGCCTGTTGACAGTTACAGCCAAATGCGTGTGTCCTCTGTCCCGCTCCTGAGTTTCAGGTGTGTTGTCTATTTTCCCTGCAACTTAATAAAGATCTCCGAACTACTCAGTGTCAGAAGAATCCTTACAATTTGGTTGTTCACTTTTTTCTCAGGAAAGCTTTCCCTCTGCAGTGCCGGGGGCTTAAGAAGAGGATTGGTACCCTCAATGGGCACCACCTGTAATCAGGATACTAATCAGCTGGTCGGCATACACATTCTCACAATGCACTCTGTCTCTACAAGTCATATTCAGGTAACGTACTGCACAATGGGCCAGACACTCACTGAGAAAACTGCCCGCAGCTACCGCTCAACCAGGTATCACCAACCACTTGCTACAGTATACATTTTCCAAAACTGTCATCTGACCGGTGGGATTTAAAATGTGTCCTGTTTGAGCGACCACCCCACGCCATATCATTATGGGCTACAGGCATTGCTTCTAGTCCTGGGCATGTGATCTTCCTTTTGAAGGTCAAACCATTTCGGAAACTAATTATAGATGCTCCCAAAGCCAGTAGCATCTCTACCCAGAAGAACTATTCAGATTTCTTCATATTAGGCTCCCAAATTGAAAAAGTCTTGACTTGACATTTGAACACAATTGTTTGGGAACCAGTCACTTCATACAACCTAGCCAATCACTGAAACTGACAAGATTGACAAGATGTTACAACGTACGGCTCTGAGAAAGTGATGGCATAACAAGAGGCAGCAGGATCACCGGTTTTTCGGCTCACAACCGTGAAACCCGCCAGGAATAAAAGACATACATTTTACACAGAAAACACTTTATCGATGTCTCTGATTCTCGCTGTGACAGACAGTAAGTCAGAACGGACTGGGATTTAAATCTGCGTTTATCCATTGTCGTGCATGAAGTGTTGAGACCCCAGATAATTGAAGATATTGGCAGGCTCTAACTTCTTCATTACATATTGGTGAACCTGTGGACGGTCACTGCCTAACTGCAGGCTCAACTATGTGCTTAGCAATTAAATGGAGCTTCTGACATGAGTTGGCCTATTTATCATGGTTTTGGAGTTGCACACTGATGCATAGAAGTGTTCTGCTGTAAGTGTGTAGACGTTTGTTCAGGCACACATGCAAAACGAACATGATGTGGTGAAATTCTTGGTGAGTTAATTTTCAGTTTACTACAAAGATACCAGAAGCCACCACTGAACCCTCTGCTGAACGCGCTTCAACTGGCCGCAGTGGAACGCTAATCCAGAGGTCACAGTGATGGAATCCTCATATCAATATTCCAATTGCAACTACTGGTATACAAACATAACGTTATCTCTTCTTTTTTCAAAACAAACATACCATAGTACCCACCCAAATAATAACAAAATAACATTGAAGAGCTCATAAAACAACCTCAGTAAAGCTTGACCAAAAACATATCTAGACAAATAAGAAAACTAGATATATATGCTACAAATGCGAAATATATTAGAAAACCTTACTAGAAAATAACATCATTCTTAGTATGTTCCTCAGAATACATATTTGCACCTACTTTTACAGGTAACCCTCACTGAGCTTCCTTGGTACACGTTTTCACAAGTGGATCTCCATAGAACGTGTTGATCCAACTTTTCAAGAACTGACATATTATTTTTGTGTACAACATGACTGGAAAATATTTTTTTTATCATCAACGCCATGACTGGATAACATATTTTCATTATCATCAAACCCATTCAGGACATCATCTTGGTCCTTTTCCTTTTTTCCAAAATTCCACTGATGTCCAACCTCCAACATGACAGCATTTCCACACACCTTCTTCACCGTCAAAGGTTCACCATTATTGCCACTACTTTTCTTCACAAAATGTTTACATTTAACACTTACCACATCTCCAGGTCGAAATATTAGCAGCTGTTTGATTGGCTTTTTGATATCATACCTGTCTTTTATTTTATTCTGTACCTCTTCCACCCTACTAAACATGGACCTGATCCACCTTACCTGTGACTTTACTTTGTTCAACTTTGGCTAACCAGGCGGGGTAAAGTATTTTGGTAGAATAATGTCCTCTGAGTAGGTCAAAAGGGACCTTGGTAAGTGAATGGGGTGTTGTGTAAAAAAACCACAACACTGACTTCATGACTTCATCAATGTCATAATTGGTGTTCTTGGCCCTCTTTATGCCTTCAACCACAACTCTATTAATTTTTTCCACCAAACCATTGGTTTGTGAATGGTGAAGAGAGCTGCTCAAATGCTTCTTCCAGAAACAATTTTATTTCACGATTCAGAAACTGAACTCCATTATCAGAAAAGATGGACTCTGTGAAACCCTCCCTCATGAAAAACTCTTTCAGAAAATGTACCCCATTTATAGCCTTGGGATTTGAAAAGAAACAAATGTTTGGCTGTTTGCTAAGGTAGCCCATCAACACGAAACCGTGGCGTAAATGATACAGAAGAAAATAAAAGGTTTCTACTATATCAATGCCCACCTTCATCCATGGACTGTCAATCAGAGGTATCGTTTATAGAGGTGGAGTCACCACCTTGAACCCTTTCTCAGCTCCTCTATACACCACACACTCTTTCACCACCTTGTCCAAATCCCTGTCTATAGAAGGCCATCAATAATGGGCTATAACCTTTCTCCTTATCGAACCAAGATGTCCTTCATGTGCATTTTTAACTAACATAGGGCGGATGATATCTGGGGGCACACATTTATCACTTCTCATCACCACCCATCTTCAATAGAAATATCTTCTGCAACTTTGGAAAAAGGTTGAATTTCTAAGCACAAGTTCCTTTCTATTGGCCATCCATTCACAATAAACTCTTTGATCTTTGTCGATACAGCATCATCCTCACCAGTTGTTTTCCAATAAATTTCAATACAAGTTTTACTCTCACCAACATCCACTAGTGCTATGAAGCAATCTTCTTTATCATCTTCAGGATCTATAGTATCCTGATCACTGACAGGTAACCTTGATAAAAAGTCTGCAGTGACATTTTCTGTCACAACAGGAACAGATTGACCCACCTTTGGATCCAGACACGGCTGGAGCGAAGCAGATGCTAGATTCACTCTTCCCTAGGAGCGGTACCCCAAGTGAGCAATATAGATAACGCTCCGCTGAGAGGACCTTTCCCAGGGAAGGGGAAAAATGGAGAAATAAAATATAAAGGACTGGCAGCCAGAAATCATCCACAGCACTGAATGACGGGTGGAACCCTCACGTTGGGTCTGTGTTCTGTTTACCTGCAGAAATACACAAGGGACATTATAAATACACCCCCCCCCTATCTTGTCTCAACATATACTATATGTATAGCTGAATATTTCACTCACTGGTAGAAGCTGCCACAAACGTCCATACAAAAACAGGTGCATCAAAAAAGGAAAAAATAAAGTAAAGGAAAAAGAAATTCGAACCAACAGCGCTTCACAGTCTTGAAGAGCAATAGTCTTGGGGATACTGTCAATGCAAGAAGAAGGCTACTTAGCTTACACGCGGCTGGTGCTTCCAGGGAAGTAAAATACCTTCATAGTTCCAGAGCGTAGCCTGAAAGCAATCCCACTTGCCTCCTAAAAAGTTCTCCGAAGCCCAAATCTCCGAGCTGCATTACCGCTCGTAGTATTTCACAATTCCACAAGGGTGTCAATCCAAACGTAAGTACGAGTAACCAAAAAACAAAAAGGATCCAATGAACTGTTATCCCATAAAAGCTCACAGTTCATGGTTCGCGCACAGTGAAAGCTGAAAGCATCTCTCCTTGCTTCCAGCGCGGCTCCTCACAGCGCGTCTCCAGAGGTCAAATGTCAGGCACACCGCGAAAGCTGAAAGCGTCTCTCCTTGCTTCCAGCGCGGCTCCTAAACGCTTGTTTCCAAGTTAATTTCCAATGGCAATATTCAAAGGCACACCATGAAAGCAGAAAGCGTCTCTCCTGCTTCACGCGGCTACAATGTTCCTAGCCCGAATCACGGGCACACGATATCGGACTCTCTAGCTTCCCAGACTCCAGATAACTCCAAAAGGGCTAACACAACAGGTGACAAGCACCGATTGCAATCAGAGTGAGGCAGATATAGGAAACGGAAGGGTAACAGAATGTCAGACACAAAGAACAGACTTAACACTCAGGCATTCTGGGATATGGAGTTCAAGGCTATCTGCACCTAAACCGTGACATTTTCTTTACCCCGAAATGTTCTTCACTTCGCAGTCATATTGAAGCCAGTGGTTGTAAGACAAGTGAAAACTAGGAGTGGTGTACTTAACCTTGTCCCCACTCAAAATGTACACAAGATGCTTGTGATCAGTCTATATTACATATTTTCTGCCCCACACATAACTCCTGAATTTCTCACTCGCCCAGTAACATGCCAGCAGCTCTTTTTCAATAACCGAGTAATTTAATTCCGGCTCTCGAAGCACTCTTGAAGCATAACTAATGACAGTTTGACCCTCACTAGTACATTGAGTTTGGACTGCACCCAACCCATACTTACTGGCATCCATTATGTTGGTGCAAGATATACCAAGGTCCTACGCGCTCAATGCTCTTGCATTTGTTGTTTCCAGCTTAACTTGGTCAAATATGTCTTGGCATGCACTATCTCACATGGATGGAACTTTGTTTTTTAACATATTAGAAAGGACTTCAATTTTAGTGCCATATCCCAGAATAAAAAATAACAGTTGATGGACAGAATGCAGAACAATGTCATACATTCACTCCAGTACAGAGATCTGGACCTAAATCCATTGTTTTTTTGCACTCCACACCACCCCAGTTCAGACATGGCCATATGCAAATCAGCCTTGACCCTGTGCCTCATGGGAACAGTCCAGCCCGAACTGCCAAGCCGTGTCTTCCCTGGACCGGAATCAAACATCCTAAGACCGGTTTCTGGCTATCAGCCGTCTTCAGCCAGGATAGCTTGACTCCAGTGGTGTGGAGAGCATGGGACTCTCGTCTGAGCATACCCATCCCACTCGGGGTAACAAATGCAAAAATAACAGTTGATGGACAGAATGCAGAACAATGTCATACATTCACCCCAATACTGGATCTGGGCCTAAATCCATCGTTTTTTGCACTCCACAACACCCCAGTTCAGACATGGCCATATGCAAATCAGCCTTGACCCTGTGCCTCATGGGAACAGTCCAGCCCGAACTGCCAAGCCATGTCTTCCCTGGACCGGAATCAAGCATCCTAGGACCAGTTTCTGGCTATCAGCCGTCTTCAGCCAGGATAGCTTGACTCCAGTGGTGTGGAGAGCATGGGACTCACATCTGAGCAAACCCATCCCACTCGGGGTAACAAATGCCAAAATAACAGTTGATGGACAGAATGCAGAACCATGTCATACATTCACCCCAGTACAGAGATCTGGGCCTAAATCCATCGTTTTTTTGCACTCCACACCACCCCAGTTCAGACATGGCCATATGCAAATCAGCCTTGACCCTGCGCCTCATGGGAACAGTCCAGCCCGAACTGCCAAGCCATGTCTTCCCTGGACCGGAATCGAGCATCCTAGGACCGGTTTCTGGCTATCAGCCGTCTTCAGCCAGGATAGCTTGACTCCAGTGGTGTGGAGAGCATGGGACTCACATCTGAGCAAACCCATCCCACTCGGGGTAACAAATGCCAAAATAACAGTTGATGGACAGAATGCAGAACCATGTCATACATTCACCCCAGTACAGAGATCTGGGCCTAAATCCATCGTTTTTTTGCACTCCACACCACCCCAGTTCAGACATGGCCATATGCAAATCAGCCTTGACCCTGTGCCTCATGGGAACAGTCCAGCCCGAACTGCCAAGCCATGTCTTCCCTGGACCGGAATCGAGCCTCCTAGGACCGGTTTCTGGCTATCAGCCGTCTTCAGCCAGGATAGCTTGACTCCAGTGGTGTGGAGAGCATGGGACTCACGTCTGAGCATACCCATCCCACTCGGGGTAACAAATGCAAAAATAACAGTTGATGGACAGAATGCAGAACAATGTCATACATTCACCCCAGTACAGAGATCTGGGCCTAAATCCATCGTTTTTTTGCATTCCACACTACCCCAGTTCAGACATGGCCATATTCAAATCAGCCTTGACCCTGTGCCTCATGGGAACAGTCCAGCCCGAACTGCCAAGCCATCTCTTCCCTGGACCGGAATCAAGCATCCTAGGACCGGTTTCTGGCTATCAGCTGTCTTCAGCCAGGATAGCTTGACTCCAGTGGTGTGGAGAGCATGGGACTCACCCACATCAATATAGACATAAGGATCCACACATTCACTCGGTTCCCCACTGACAATATTGTACACAATCATGTCTTGTAACGCTTTGGCCATAAGTTAATCCCTAGATTCTTCACTGTCATCACCAACACTGCTAACCTTCATCACTTATCTGTGCACCCTGGCAAACTTTAGCGAAGTGTCCAATTTTACCACACGTTCTACATGAAATATTCTTGGCGGCAAACCTCAGCCCTCTCTGCTGTGTGGTACATTTCCACACCTAAAACATATATTTGTGCGTTTAAAAAACGTTTCTGTATGCTTCTAGTTTCTCTGTGAATCATCTGACCAGAAGTCACTACACTGACATTAACATTCTCTTTACAGATAATGTTGCATTGAGTTCTTTAAGCAATATCTGTCCAAGTTCCATACTTTTTGCAACTTTTATGGCATCTTCCAATGACTGATTACCCATACTCGAGAGTTTTTGTTGAATATGCTTGTCAGAATGGAGACCAATGAACTGATCTCTTACAAGTTGGACATGGAATTCTCTAAATTCACAATGAGAATATAGTTTCCTTAGTGCACTAATATAAGCATCCACATCTTCATTTTGCGTCTGTGAACGTTTGAAAAATGTATGGCACAGATCAACCAAACTGGGCTGGACATCAAATCTGGCAACCAATTTTTTCACTCGCAATTGATAGTCATCTAACTCTAGTTTTTTCTTATACATATCTATTATATGACTTCCTTCATGGCCTGTGTTTTAAAACAAATGCCTAGGAATCTCACCTCACTACCACAAAGTAGAAAGGATGATGCTGGACACAACCCTTATCAAAGCCTTTTCCCATTAGTAGATCATGTATATTAGGGGACAATTCCAACATGTCTGACTTGACTCAAACTCAGATGCTGGCCTTCAGATCTTATGCCTATTAAGCATATTGGCCTCATAACGTTGGTGCCTCATACCAGGTGGTGTCTAGGGACTCAGTGGCAGGAATGGCAAGGAAGATGTATGGCTCAGGTGCAGATTTTCAATTCGATGCATCAGGATTGCACCTCAAACTTTCTGTGAGGTCGTCCATTCCGTCGTCCTTAGGCTCCGGCTAATTTGGTAAGGAAACCTGAATTTGGTTGCTCATTCGGGACCACAGATACTTGTAATTGGTTTTCATGTAGTAATACTTGATAACAGTGGTATGTACCATGCTGTTGTTCTGTTAATAGTGCTAGTGGTGAGACTGGTGATAGGAGTGTTGTTGGTGATTCAGCACCCCTCCGGAAATAATTTCTAGAATCCTCATCACCTTTCCCTGAAGTGACAATTATCTCATCTATTCATCAGTGGGGCCCATAACACTGATTTCACTTTACGCACTTTCTCTCTACTTCATGGATTGGTGTGATTCAAAGGAGAGCAGCTGGATCTTAGTGGAATGTCTAAATTTAACTAAACTATTTACAAAATATACATCTGCAGGGTGAACAGCGTTTACAACGCAACTTTTACAACAAACTACCTTTACCACGCAACTTTTACAACGCAAATCGTTACAACGACTTGCGGTGGGGGGCGCTCTAGGATAGGGAATAGTTTAATTTACTATCCAACACCTTCCCTACTATCCACGAGGACTGGAGTTGGAATAGTAAATTAAACTATTCACTATCCAGCGCCCCCCAACGCAAGCCGTTGTAACGACTTGCGTTGGAAAAGTTGCGTGGTAAAGGCATGCGTTGTAAAAGCATGCGTGCTAACGACATACATCCCATCTGCAGTTTAAATTCTTTTACCATGGTTCTAGTGTAATTTCGATGGATCATGCTAGTAAAAATTTAGGCTAAGGATGAACAAGACCAGCTTAATTCTTCTTTTATCTAATTTTTATTTAGCAATGATTCTTTGTGATGACTTATTTTATTCACGTAATTTAAAATATACTGAATTCAGGTTTATTACTTAATAAATCACAAACATTAAATTTATTAAATGTAAGCTCAGAAATGAACATTTATTTATATTTAAAGGACACTGTTATTTAAGAAGAAGACATAATAGTTCCCAAACTCATCATTCTATTTCTCTAACTATCAACCTCACCTAAAGACTCCGTTCCCACTCAGGCTAATTTCAAAATATCAAGAAAAACGACAAAGTTCTTACGCATCAGGATTCAATCAGCATTCCAACAGCATTGCAGGATACATCAGGAAAGAAAGGTTTCTTACCTCATCGGAACGCCTTCTTTTATACCCTTTTTACTAACTAAACTATCTAATTTTCTGTAACATTTGGGGTCTCGAATGTCTCTGATTGGTCCAAACAAGGGGTGGATGATCATAACCTCATCTCTGCTTCCGCAACGTCAGCAACTTTCAATATAGTCTTTGTCTTTGTAAATGTTCATGTCACTCGTGTCCTCAATTGGTAATTTCAGTGTTCTTTCCCATGATTTCACTACCGACTTCCATTTTGTTGGCAGTCATTCAGGGTTCCAGGCAGTTCGTCCTTGACCCATCTCATTCAGCTAGAGTCTTTGCAAGCTTTGTCTGCAGTTTTCATTCACAGCTCTGCGCATGTGTAATACGCCTCAAACTCGATTTCATGCAAGCGTCCATTTTTCTACAGGCCGCAGAGGCCCATACGGGTACTATTATAGAAACAAACGCAAATAGCTATTAATTATTGAATTAAAACCCATTCTGTTTACCTCCCCCTTCATTAAGGTATCCCTATTAGTTGTTACCTAGCAAAATAAAGCACAATTATGCGTGATTTTCTTACCCATCTTTTTGTTTCTGTCGCAAATAGACAAACAGAAAGCACATTCATGCCGCTTTCGGATTAATTTAAAGCTGCTTGTTAGTTTAGGACGTGACAAAATCAGTTTATTAATTAATTATGGTCGCAACATAAGCAAAATTAGTTCCCACGTGTACTTGTGCAGGTGCAATTTTACTCTAGGTTGATTAGTATTTCAAACCACTCAATTAGTTCATGTTACTGTTATGGAAAAGAGACTTCACGAGGGGTATACAACATTTTGTTTCTACCCTCGCTCTATCATTGGCACTGATGGTAATGGTGTTCAATGATTGTGACAGTAAAGGTGGTGGAGGCAAGGGCTCACACTTGGCTCCTGATAAAAACATTTTTAAAAGGGTATTGCAGGAAAAATATACAAAAAACTGCTCTCTCTAGAAAATACAAGCGATGAGTAATTTAACACATGATGGCTGAGTGTGTTTTTCCTGATGTAAAATAGAAATTACAAAGCAAGCACTGCAAAGGATATGTGATAATACAGAGACAGTAGAATGAGGTGATAAGAGCATTCATCTCTGAGCAGAGTTGAAGCCCACTCTGAATATTTTGAAGAACTGGTAATAATATGTCTTGCAGACAGCTAACCATTTAAGCCAAACCTAAATATGTGACTTGCATAAAATTGTCTTTAGTATGAAGAAAGCCCCAATGGAGATGGATAAGGAAACTGACAAATGCTTCATTGTTTAATAGGTTTGTCTAAGAGCATGCTTAGTTAAAATCAGAGCTACTTTTGAGGGGAGAGCTTTGCTTCAGCAACCATTTCTTAAGATGAATAAAACACCTCTGTTCTATCAAAGTGTATTTATTCGAAAAGACTGATTTATTTTGCTATATATATAGCTTGACACTATGAGTAATGGGATATTTGTAGGTGCAATGGTCATTGTCCTGCAAAATACAGTAATGTATGTTGCGTATTTACATTAAACCTTTTTGCACGCTTTTACATTTTCAAAGTCATCTATTTTGCGCTGTGACAACAAACTGAATAGAAACTTTGTTACGTTCATATACTAATTGGGATGGTAATGTGAGGGGTACACCACTGCGTACTCTAGATGAGCGTTCCACTGGGGACAGTTGGAGAGCATTTGACAGAGGGTAACAGCTATTTTTGATCTTAAAACCTCCCAAGGGAGTATTCTGTCTGTAGATATAAGATCCTACCAGAGCAGAATACCGGCGTTCTTGATAGGCAACGCGAGGCTGTCCTCCAAACAGGGAAGTAGCCCAGGCGAATCCCAAATAGGAGCAAAGTAAGAATAGTAACCAATCCCCCATTGTTTCCTGACCCTGTACCATACATTTAATGCTGATTTTAAAACTTTCAGCCGAACCTTTTTGAAGAACCTCGGGGAGCCAAACTTATATAGGAAGCCCTCTCCTCCGCCCTCAAAGATAACCATCTCGTTTAACAACTTCCCCCAATTAGATCCCCCCATTCTGCCAAGTAGTATCCGAATGTTTTTAAACTGAAAAGCAAAAGAATACCGTTGTATATCAGGGAGTGCAAGACCCCCCTTCAAGTGCTTAAGCCTTAATTTCTTCCATGAGAGCCTTGCAGTTTTATTATACCAGATGAAACTGCCTATTTTACCCTGAATTACACTTACATCTCTACATGGGAATTCAAGAGGAATGGCACTGAAAAGGAAAGTCAGTTTTGGTAAGATAACCATTTTGACCAAATTAACCCGGCCGTATATTGTATGGGGCAGGTTTTTCCATCTTAAAAAAAGGCGGTCAATTTCTTTAGATACCTTCTTTAAATTGATCTTAGGGATATCCTCTAAGTTGTTAACTGTGGTTATCCCGAGATATCTAAATTCTTTGCTTATTTTACCACACCAATTATCGACATGCCAACACAGTATCTCTGTTTTGGAAGAGTTGGCAAGATATCCAGAATACGAACCGAATTCCTCCAATAAGGTTTCCACTCTAGGGAGAACCTCAGCTGAGTTATCAGTATACACCAGCAAGTCTTCCGCATAGAGGGCTAATTTATTGCTATTTTGATGAACAGTGAAAGGGGCAATTGAGTCATCAAGTCTTAAAGTTTGGGCAAGGGGCTCTATGTAAAGATCGAAAAGTAAGGGTGAAATGGGGCAGCCCTGCCTCGTTCCTCTCGTTATATTAAAACTTGGTGTTAAGATGCCATTTAACAAAATCGCTGCTGAGGCTCCCTGGTAGCAGTTAATCAGTGTCTGTATAAAAGTTGAGCCAAATCCCATTCTCTTTAGGGTTTCCCAGAGGAAGGCCCAACAGACGTGGTTGAACGCCTCAGCTGCGTCGAATGCCGCAACGGCCAGGGGTTGTGACCTAGCAACAGCTAGAGCTATACTTCCAATTAACTGTAGGGTCTGATCTTGAATAAACCTTCCCGGGATGAAACCCTTTTGGTCCGAGTTTATCAACTGTGGGGCTAGCTTGTCCAATCCCCCTGCCAAAATACTCATAAAGATCTTGTAATCAGCATTGAGCAGGGAGATTGGCCTATATGAATCAGCTTTGCGAGGATCCTTTCCTGGCTTTAAGATAAGGATGATCGTCGCCTCGGGGCGTGGCCTGGTGCGAGGCAAGATGGCCGCATAGTTGTGCTGCTCCGCCGGCCGCCTTAACGATCCTACATGAATCCTGCACCCTGCGAGCCCAATAACCCGACAAAACTGCAGTTATTACTGCCTGAGTAGCGTGCTGCTGGAATCCGCCACTAAGATCGAGCGGGAGAGCTACCTGATCCTGGGGCGGATGCCGTGGCTGCTGCCCTGAAGTGAACGGAGCTGCTTGGCGGGGCGGTGAGAGAGGCCCGCCGCGACCCCTTCCGGTGACTCCGCCCACGCTAGACACTTCATCCTGCAGCGCGAGGAGAGGATTATGCGGATTACCGGCCAGCGCCGTGATATACCGTAGCCCTGAGACAAGGCTCCCGCCGTGAACGAGGTAAGCCCAGAGACTGCGGCGGGAGGTGCGAGGCCCTGAGTAGGCGGCTCCCAGCGTCCTGCTCCGCCGAGTAGGCCTGAAGCCCACACATTGAGAACGGAGGTGAGGCCCCGCTAGTTCGCCGCTTCCCTTCAGCCAGCGCGTACTGCGTGCGCCCGAGTGGCCTTTCCTCCTGGACCCCGAAGATAGCTGCGCTGGATGAGGCAGGCTGTGTCGGGCCGGACTGGCCTTCGCACACCCGAACATTAGAGCAAAGGCGAGAGAGGAGCCTGCGTTGGTATCAGCATAAGCGCCACGGGGATATTGGTGTGAGTTTGGACCATACTGGACAGTAAGTGCTAAGCCCCCCAGACTGCTGCCTCCCTGCCTCTTCAACACAGAGACCCCCCTCATACGGCAGCCATTTTAACTGCTTGGAAGCCACTCATCAGTCTATTGCCGTCATCGGGAGGCATGATTATCCTTCCCTCACCTGTCTAGTACAGCCTCTGCAGTACAACGCTTTTTGGTCCTCATTGGGGGGTACTGCGGACACGAGAGCGGGGTGATTTTCTGATATCACGAGGGGACCCCTCCTCTGAGCGCCCGACCCGAGCAGTGGGGCAGTGAGGGGCACATAGTGGAACCTGGCTTGAACGTCTGGCTGTGTATCGCGTGAGACCATGGGTAAGCCGGAAAAGAACCAGCTAAAGCTCACTTTTTAACTCAGCAAAGGAGGCAAGGCGCAACAGAGTGAAGCCTCAGACTCTGAAGTAGATTCTGCTTTCAGGCCCCCTCTTCCTTGGAGAAGACTCTCACCGCTATACAGGCCAGCTTGCAATCTATTGATGGGAAGATAGAGGCGCTGAGCGGTCGCATGGACCAAATGTCTGCAAAACTGGACAAACAGGGAGCGAGGATTGGCGAGGCTGAACAACGCATTTCGGATGCTGAAGACGGCCTACAACAGGTTGCGGCCAAAACCAATGATATTTCACAATTGCTAGCTGTCATACAGGCTATGAATGACGACATTGAAGCGCGTTCGAGGTGCAACAATGTGCGCATTTTAGGTCTGCCAGAATCGACAAATGTGGGTCGCCTAGAGGACTTTGTGGAGACGCTGCTCAAAGAAATTTGTGGGGCTGAATGCTTATCCCCCATGTTTGCAGTTGGACGTGCGCATAGATCTCTGGCGCCCCGCCCGAAGCCTGGAGCTCCACCCAGGGCCATCATCGCGAGACTGCTGAACTTTAGAGATCGAGACACGGTCTTGCGAGTCACTCGTCAGAAAGGCGCCATTAATCACCAGGGCAACACATTGTCCTTTTTTCCAGATTTTACGGCTACGGTCCAGGCAGCTCGGAAGGAGTCAAACAACTACTTATTAAGGACCAAGTGCCGTATGCCATGTTGTATCCTGCCCGGTTGCGTATTGGTGCGAACCGCGACGCCAAGATCTTCACGAATCTGAAACTAGCCATAAAACACGCCAAACAACTTCGCAGAAGGAAGCGTGCATCGGAGCGTACATCTGATGTGGACGAAGAATAAGGACACTGTTTGCTTCAGCACTGTTACTGCATATTCTTTGCCTACTATGATTGTTGCCTATGTGCCACTGACTGGAGGGGTGGGATTTTTCTATGCTATTGCCTGACGTGGCGACTTGGTCCTTGTTGATTGTTAAGTAACCACATTTTACTATGAACTGGCGAGGTCATAGTTCAGTTGCTTGCTGGTCATTATGGTTGGTGCCAGTTACAAACGCAGAGGGCTCATGTGGCCTTGCAGCTTGGGACCCCACAGGACACGTCGTTAGTCTGGGACTGGATGATCGGAATCAGAGCCCAGGAATTTTACACTGCATGACTGCTTAATGTTTATGTCTCATTGCTTCAATGTGATGATATGTTGGGTGGGTATGTGAGGCTGATGGATCACCTAAGGCGGCCCCTCCCTTGGCATGCGACAGGGAGTGTAGAGCGCCACTGCGTCCCCCACTTGGGTATTCCCCACTATCACTTATTTGCTCTTTAGTTCTGAGATGTTAAAGGGACTTGTCTTCGGCAAGATTGGGTTGCTGGAGTGGGCGGGGGCTGGGGGTGGGTTGCAGAGTACGTCAGAGGGTATGGCAGATGGCAGAAGGCACAGTTGATTATATAGCTGGCATTTTGGGAGCGTTGCAGAATGCGAGATTACTCTATACTAGCTTATTTCATGTTAGATACTGGGTGAGGAATATCAATGCATGACATGGAACGTCCATGGCCTCAACACACCGAAGAAGATTAGACAGATGTTGTCGTATTTGGACAGAGAGAAGGTGCAAATCGCATTATTGCAGGAGACTCACTTAACCAGGTACACTGACTCTAAGGTCGCGAGCAGATGGTCGGGGTTTAGACTGGCTTCGTCTTTCTCATCCTATGCGCCTGGGGTGCTCATCCTGATCAAGAAGGGTATCGCCTTCCGCCCTATGCGTACACATATAGATACTGAGGGGCGCTGTGTGATGGTACAGGGTACACTGGGGATGACTGATCTCACCATCATCAACACGAATGGCCCAATAGTGGATGACCCCACCCCCTTTGCACAGATGCTTACTGTCCTACGCTACTGGCCAGAAACAGCAGTGTTATGGGGTGGGGACCTGAACACGCACTTTGATCCATTGGTAGACAAATCGAACCCTGCGGGAGCGTGCGCACTGAAGGTCGCACAATGTATACACGAGGCTATGTCGGAATTGGGACTTGTTGATGTCTGGAGGCTGCGTGATGAGCATGTCCTGGAGGGTACGCATGTCACACCTGCTCACAACAGCTGGTCCAGATTGGACTATTGGCTACTAGATGAAAGTGCAAACAACTGGGTTACAGGCACACATACACTGCCCCGCACTCTGTCGGATCACAATCCTGTAGTGGTGCGGCTGCAAATTCATGCTAACCCTCGCCGTCCATTTACATGGCGCTTCGGAGCTTAGTTACTACTAGACCCCATTTATTTATTTTTTGGCACCAGGTTGTTTATTTTTTTTTATAACAATTTTATTGGCTTTTACAGTGTAACAGTACACGTAGAATTCGTTTTCGTACATGCAGGCATTGGTCTGTGGGATCTCCATTATATAACATGAATAGTACATTTAGTAATCCGCGAACCTGTACAATCAGCACATCAAATTCTGTGTCAACAGTAGCAAGGCGATCCTTTGGTGTATAACCCTCTGGGCCGAACCCATCTGATGTGTATGTGAAGGAACAGTATATCTTGGCATCTGCACTACATCACCACAATATTACATTTGGCAAGCCTTGAACAGTTACAATCAGCACTTCATCTTCATATCGGCAGTAGTGAGGCGGTCCTCGGGTACCTTACTCCTTGGGCATAGACCACCTGTTGTGTGTGTGGGGGACCTTCAATATCCAGCTTTCCTGTCAGAAACGAGTTACGCTGGTTTACAGTGCTTACAGTTATTGACCTTGGGAGGGTGGCTGTGTTCGGTACCCTGTGTCACCTCCACCTCCCCTTCCTATGGGCTCGCTGTCAGTTCAGACATTTCCTGTGGTGGTTCGCATATATCCCCTCGGTACGTATTCCATTTGCCCCATATAGTGGACCATTTTCGTGGGCACCCCCTGTGTATGAATACCGCCTTTTCTGCCACCATTGCCTTGTCCATGTCATTCCCCCATTGCGATCTCGTGGGAACTGTTCCGGATCCCCATTTTCTAGCTATGTTTCGTTTTGCTAATGTCATTCCCAGTGTTGCCCAGGTCTGTAGCCCCCGATTGAGATCTGTGGGCGGCCATATATTTAATAGACAGCATTGTGGGTCAAGTTGTATTTCCAACCCACTTGCAGTCGAGAGTTCCGATATTACTCCTGTCCAGTATGTTTGTATCCTGGGGCAGTCCCAAAGAGTATGGAAGTATGTTCCCGGGATGCCGCAACCCCTCATGCAGTCAGGCCCCGGGACGTGACCTAATATATGTAGTAGGGTGCGGGAATAATAGACTTGGTGTAGAATTTTTAATTGTATGAGTTTGAGTCGGGACGGTATGGAGGCGTCTCTGGCTGAGGCAAGGGCATATAGCCAGTCTTCGTCTTCTATGTCCCCTAATTCCACTCCCCACTTGCTGCGGAGGACCACTGTGGGGTCTGGAACATTGTTTATCAGCTTGCGGTAAGTTAACGAAATTGCTTTTGTTTCAAGATGGTCAGTGAGGAGCCGATCCTCCAGTGGAGAGGAGTCAACCAGGGTCGTTCCCGTCGGGATGGCTCCCCGTAGGGCGTGTCTAATTTGTGTGTAAAGATACCGTTCTGTGTTTGCCATTCCATATTTTTCTTGCAGAGCTTCGAATGTGACGATGTCGCCTCTGTTCCACAGGTCTCCTATTTTTGAAATACCTATAAGGTCCCATTGCCGGAAACCCTTGGTGTTAGCCAGGGTTCCCAGGCGACGTGTGTCCCATAGCGGGGTGGCCAATGTGAGCACCCCCTCCCAGCCCAAGGTTCGCTGAGCTGTATGCCAGATTTTGACTGTGTGGGCCGTAGGGCCAGTAAGTGTGTGACGCCGTTTATTGGTGTATAGGGCCTTCATCAATTGGTCTGCGGGGAGTAGTGTTCGATCTAAACTGTATGCGGGATCATTGTGAGGGGCGTGTAGCCATTGATTGACCACTGTCAACTCTGCCGCCCAATAGTAGAGTTTGACACTTGGTAGCGCTATCCCCCCGTCATACCAGCTACGGATCAATTTGGAGTTTGCTATACGGGCCGGTTTCCCGTCCCAGAGCAGGGAAGAGATTTCTGCGTCTATAGCCTTGAAGTAGGTAAGTGGGACCGGGAATGGGGTGTTTTGTAGTGCGTAGAGGAACCGTGGGAGTGAGAGCATCTTAAAGAGCGCCGTTCTTCCCAACAGCGTTAGTGGGAGGGAGCGCCAATGTGTCACATCCGATCTGAGCCTCTGCAAGGGTTTCTGCAGGTTCTCTTCCGTAAAGACGGTGGCTTGTGGGGTGACATAAATGCCTAGGTATTTGAATCCCCTGGTTACTGTTTGCAGTGGGCAGGTGGGGGGGAGCGCGGGCGTTGGGCCGTGTAATACATACATGAGCGATTTAGTCCAATTTATGGTGTAGTCGGAGGCCTCCCCATAGGTCTTGAGTATGTTTAATAGGGTAGCTATGGATGATGTCGGGGACATAAAGTAGATTAATACGTCGTCGGCATATAAGGATATGCGATCTTCCCAACCCGTTTCCCATGTGATCCCGCGCATCATCTGGTCTGTTCTAATTAGTACCGCCAGCGGTTCCAAAACAAGGGCAAACAAGAGAGGGGACAGGGGGCACCCCTGTCGCGTGCCACGTCCCAAGGCGATCGTTCGGGAGGTATGGCCATTGGCCACCACCTGTGCCAGAGGAGCCGTATATAGTAGTTTTATCCAACTACAAAATTTGGGGCCGAAGCCCATCTTCTTAAGTACTGCAAAAAGGAATGGCCACTCAATAAGGTCGAACACCATGGTGGCGTCCAGTGAGGACGGCCGCCTCTTCGCGAAGGGTAGGGATGCGGTGGAGTACCCCATTCAACCGTCTCAAGTTAAGCGAAGTGTTTCGCCCGGGCATGAAGCCCGATTGGTCCGGGTGGATCAGGGTGGTGAGGTGGGGTTGTAAACGTAGCGCCAGCAGTTTTGCCAATATCTTCGCGTCCGCATTTATTAGTGAGATCGGACGATAAGAGGACGTCTGGTTGGGGGGGTTTATTGGGTTTATGTATTGCTACAATGGTGGCCGACCGTTGATCCGCCGTTAGTGTACCTCGCACCAGGCAGTCAGCGTACATGGACAGCATGTTAGGGATAAGCTGTCGGGCCAGTGCTTTATATAATTCCACCGGTAGACCATTCGGTCCCATTGCCTTGCCTGTGTGTACCGCTGCCAGTGCCTTCCCCAATTCTTCCGCACTAAGGTCCCGTTCGAGCTCTTGTACGTCATCTTGTGAGAGGGTGGTGAGTGGTATGTCGTGCAGGAAAGCTATGCAGTCTTCTTCTGTAATGTTACCCCGTGGAGTGTATATGTGTTCATAGTAGGAGGCCAGTTTTTCCACTATTTGTTGGGGGGACGAAGTGTGTGTGCCATCTGGTAAGGTTAGCCGTGCTATCCATCTGTCCGTTCTTTCTTTCCTTTCAAGCCATGCTAACATTTTCCCTGTCTTGTCGCCCAGTTCATAGATCCTGTGTAGTGTATCTGTGTGTCTGTTTTTGGCCAGTTCCTCTGCATAGGTTTTGTACTCGCTTGATGCCATAGTGAGCGTTTGTGCCGTATCATCTGTGGGGTTGGTTGCATGTGCTATTTCTGCTGCCAGGACTGTTGATTCTAGCGCTTCTATCGTTCGCCTTTGGTCCTTTTTATGGCTAGTTATGGCGGAGATGGCCTGCCCCCTAATGACTGTCTTGAACGCCTCCCATAGGATCGAAGGAGAGTCTACTGATGCATGATTTTCATCAAAGTAGTGTGTGGTCGCAGTGTCCAATGCTTTCGAGATTTTGTGGTTTTTTAAGTAGCCCGGGTAGATGGGGTATATTCTTTGTCGCCTCGTGGGGTGTGCGGTGTAGGTGAGGGACACCGGTGAGTGGTCCGATATTCCCCTTGGTAGGTGTTCTATCGCCGTGACTCGTTCAGGAGGTATTGCTAATGTGAATATGTAGTCTATGCGGGAGAGGCTATTATGTGCTCCAGACCGGAATGTGTAGTGACGGTCATGTGGGTGTTGCAGTCTCCATATGTCCACCAGCCCCATTGCGTCCTGAAAGTCTCTAAATAGTTGGTTGGGTCTCGCTGAGGGTCGCGGAGGTTGGCGATCCATCGCCGTGTTGAGTACGGCGTTGAAGTCCCCTCCCACCACCATGTCCCCTTCTGGGAGCTCGAGTAGGAATTTCCCTAGGTCCTGGAGGGCCCCTTGGTGGAGTGTTGGGGGAATATATACTGATATTACATTATAGGTCCGTCCCTCCCATTGGCACGTAACTGCAGCAAACCGCCCCTGGTCGTCTGTCCGTGTGTTCCTGACTATCAGCGGGGCGCTTTTGTTGACCAGTATGCCTACTCCGCGTGAGCCCGAGGAGAAGTCCGAATGTGCGACCATTTTGAAGCCCCACCTGTTTAGTGCCTTAGACGCAGTGCCTGTCAAATGTGTTTCCTGTAGCAGGGCCATCGTTGGTGCCTTACGTTTTAAGTACTGTAGTACCAGACCCCTTTTAATTTTATGGCCCAGTCCATTCACATTCCAGGTAAATAATCGTCAGTGGTGGGGAGAGCAGTTTGTTTCCTGGGGATCAGGTCCCGGTGTAGCATTGTCCGTCATGGCGTGTGTCGTAGTGTTGTAATCGCGGTGCTGAGTGCCGCGCACGAGTCGGGATCGTCAACCAGACATTATCTGACAAGTGCTGTGGGTCACCAGGGGGTCGGTCTATGAGGTGGATGTGGCGTGTAGTCGTAGCGGCCGGCCTCTCCCTGGAGCGTGCCACGGTCCAGGTGATGTGTCTGGGTGCACAGAGACGAGTATGAGCCCGTGTTGCATGTATGCATGCGTGAGTTATCAAAGCCAGTAACAAAGAACATGAACAAGTCAAACATAAAATGTGTAAATCCCTTACCCCCCTCCCTGCCTCCCTGCCCGGTGGAAAAAGAACCCTCCACCTCCCCAACTGAGCAGAGTGCTTAAAGTCCCAACTTATAGTTATAGTTATAGTTCGTGGGGGTGAGACTTCTGCGTCTGCTGCCGAGTCTCTTCTCCGACAATACCATGCAGTGCCTGTCCAGTTCAGAATGTCTTACCTGCACGGGCCCTTAGTCCTATGGTCAGTTTCTTACCACGGCTGGCCCCTTTCTTCCGAGGATAAATGTTTTCCCATCAGGTCGCCATTGGCGCGTCTCTGTCATCTTAACCGGGGGTGATCTCAGGTGTTCCAGTCAGAAATGTAGTGCCGCCCGGTTAGTGCCTGGAAGAGTCCTCCGGTACTGTTGCGTGTGCTTCTCGGTTATTCCATCTCTTCGGTGATCCGCGGGCTTCCGTTGCCGCTGCCGCGCTGTGGGCCACGATTCCTGGGTCCTTTAGCAGGTCTCCATCCCTCCAGCCATTCACGGGCGTCTCGCGGCGACTCAAAGAACCAAGTCTTCCCTTCTGATTCGACGCGCAGTTTTGCTGGAAAAAGCATGGAATATTTGAGTTTACGTGCTCTGAGTTCCTTTTTTACGTCCGTGAAGCCCCGTCGTTGTTGAGCCACCGCGGCCGTGTAGTCAGGGTAGAAGTTAATTTCTGCGTTGCCGATTCGTATCGGCGGGCGTGCGCGTGCTGTTTGCAAAATGGCGTCCCGGCTCTGAAGTTGAATACTCTCATGAGGATGGGACGGGGTGGTGCCCCTGGTTTTGCTTTTCCTCCGGGTACTCTGTGGGCGCGCTCAATGGAGAAAAAGATCGATAGTCCCTTGGGTTGGAGACGATTTTTGATTAGATCCTCAACGTAGAGGTCCAGGGCATGGCCACCTTCCGTCTCCGGCACACCAACCAGGCGTATGTTATTGCATCTTGAGCGGCCCTCCTGGTCGTCCAGTTTAGATTTCAGCGTGGCGTTGTCGTCTTCCAACTGTAAGACTCTTCGCTGGAGCTCTGACGTGTCCTTTACCAGTCCGGTGGTCGTCTTTTCTACTTCTACGAGTCGGTCCGACATCTTTGCGAGGTCCGCCCTTATCAAGGAGACGTCTGTCGATATCGTGCCCATCGAAGATTGCATCGCCTTCAGCGTGGACATTACGTCCAGTAGGGTGACCTTGTCCGTGTCATTTTGCGTTCCCCCATTTTGGGGGCGGCGAGCGCTGTGGGTCCCCTTTCGTTTTGGTGTTGTCTGGCGGGTCTTTTTGGTAGGCAAACTTGTCCAGCTTTGAAGTCTGCTGGCCTCTGGTCCCTCTGCCAGCCATGGCGGATGTCCCAGGATATGGGCAGTTGAGAGGGAAGTAGTTCGTGTAGTAGGTTTGTCGATTGCCCACCGGTTGAAGTGGTGTTGAGTTGGGGGTGCGAGGGGGGATTTGCCGATTGTGCACCCCTGTGCCGCTCACCTTGTCTGTAATGGCGGCCTCGCCAAAGTCCCTGCAGCGTTAGAGGCGGCGCCGTGCACCTTCCTTTATTTATTTATTTATTTACGGCGCCCAGTTGGTTGCACTGCAGTTAATGCCCAATTTTCTTAATGGCAGTGCAAGTGAGCCTCAAGGTGTGCCCCCCCGTGAGTTGAGGAGCGCAGCAGCGTTCTTCTCCGTTCTTCTGCACCTGTAATGCCGCTCGCCGCCGAGTCCCATCCGCCCCCTCACTTCGCGCCCGTACTGGTCGTCTCTCTTCCAATTTCGACCACTGCGCTGTTAACCCGCCGCCGGCACCGGTGGATCTGCTTGGCGGTAGTGAGGGAAAGCTGTGTCAGTGCAGCTCCGACAGCGGTGTGAGAAGCGGCGCCGTCGGATGTACCTTTTCGCGGTCGGCGCCGGTCTCCGCCTCTGGTCCCGGGTCCCGCAGAGTTCTACTGGAGTCCACGGCTGTCGGCGCCAAACCAGGCCGCTATATCGATCACGGTGCCGCTTCACAGGTGTCAGCCGCCCAGGGATTCTAGGCAGTTCTCTGTGCACCGGAGGTGTAGGAGATTCCGATGGTGCAGTAATGACACTGCGATGAGTCGGATTAGTAGACGGATTTCACTGGAGACGGCTCTTTAGCTACAGAGCTCCGCTATGCTGCTGCCATCTTGGCCAGTAGCTAGCCACGCCCCCCCTAGATCCCATTTTTAAGGATACAGTAAGGACTGCCATTGTGCATTACTTCGCTGAAAATAGCGGTACGGTTGCTAGTCAGGCTTTACTTTGGGAGGCGTTTAAAGTGACGATCAGGGGGGCCTGTATTGGCACTTCAGCAGGCATACTGAAGGACATCAGGGGGCAACTTGTCAAAACGGAAACTGAATTAGAGAAACTTGGAAAAGAATATTGTACAGTGCCCTCTAACGCGCTCCTGGCCAGTATCAGGGGGGTGCTTAAAGAGTACGATGAGTTAGCGGAAACGGAGGCTCGCTACAGAGGCAGGAGACATGTGGCCAGGGCTTTTGGGGAGGGCAATCAATAATATGTAGGGGCCCCCTGAAAACTGATCAGGGGCAGACCGGCAGGGGAAAACAGAACCAACCAAAAACAGAAATGTCTGCCCCTTCTGATTTATAAAAATGGCTCACATAGAGTCCAATGTTTATGCATAGCAGAATTGAGCTCACAACAATGCATAACCAGCCCACAAAATTAACAGAACAACATAATAGACAAATACAAAAGTTTTATTTATTAAATTCATTACAAACAGATAATTACATCATCAAAAAGAACACAGATAACCATATTCACAGATCAAAACTAAACCGCCCCACATAACCCAAGCATCTTTCATTCACTCAACAACACTTAATAACATTCTCGACATCCTCTCCAAACACATTCCAGCAAACATACCCATATATCCATCACATAATTCATCACTCATCCTTAATCCTGATATTGTTTTTTTTTTTTATTGTTTTTTTTAAAAACCTTTATTTGAAAAAGGAGTACAGTTACAGACCCACAACCACCAAGGCCGGTCAATTAGACGGATAAAAAATACCAAAGCAGTACACAGCTCATCAGCCGACAACCAGAGGGTCCAGCAGCGTATAAACTCGATAGTATCCGGAGCTCATGGCGGGCGGGGATAATAAAAGGTTTCATATTTTATAATACATACACAACAAAAAGAAAACACAAAAAAGAGTTCGAGGCAAAACCAAGCAATATAAGGACTGTTACATGCGATAGGGGGGAGACAAATGAGCAGCAAGCACAGAAAAACCACGGAAAAGGGGGGAGTAGGGATCGAGAGTGAGCAATACATCACAAATAACAGTAAGGCAAAATACCGAAACGTACAGTCAAGGAGATTGCGGAACATCAGGGGACTCAACAAAGGGAGGCTCACATCTCTCCACGGTACGAATTCCACTGACCCCATATCCTTCCCCACTTCTTAGGTCTACCACGGGAGATGTACACAATTTTTTCTCTAAACATGCACCAGTCCATGTTCTCTTCCCAGGTCGAGACCAGTGGTGCCCTCTGAGATCCCCACAATTGAGCGATATCCCTCTTCGCTATCATGTTGCCCAGTGTGACCCATTGAGTCTGAGCAACCGTACAGTCATTCGGTTCCCAGATATTCAGCAGACAGCGTCTGGCCTCGGGGAGTAGCCCAACACCAGTGACCTCACTCAGCACCGCATGCACTCGATTCCAGAAAATCACTACCTCCGGGCATTCCCATATAATGTGGAGGAAAGTAGCAAGCATACCACAACCACGCCGACATGATCCATCCTCAGAATAACCCATATGCATCAACCGTGGACCCGTGACATAGACACAATGCAGAATCTTCAGCTGCACCAGTCGGAGACGCGCCGGAATCGCAACTTCCCTAGGGGAGGATATTGCAGCCTGCCAGTCTTCATCGTCTATCTCCAAACCATCACCAGTCCATGTATCCCTTAGCTGTATAAGAAGGTCCGAACGGGCATTAATACGTTTTTTATATATGAGGGAGATAGTGCTGTCAGGGACATGCAAATTCCAGCACTCTATCCTCCAGAGGAGAAGACTCAGGGATCGCAGTACCAGCAGGGAAGACCGAGTCAAGAGCGTGGCGGACCTGAAGATATCGGAAATACTCCCTATCACTCAGCTTATACTCCCGTTTCAGCTCTTCAAACGACTTGACTCTGTCAGTAGCCCAAAGATCACCCACCCTGCTGATACCAATAAGGTCCCATCTATCGAAACCCCTCGAGGACCACAGGCCACCCAATCTCTCAGCTGCATACAGGGGAGTTGCTCTAGTCAGTTTATCCGTCCAGCCCGTGGCCGATGTTGCACTATACCATACACGTACCGCCACCGCAGTGGGGCCCGTCAGATTCCTCCTGGCTGTCCTGGAATAGAGCGCTCTATTATAATCGCCCCCCGGCAATTGCCACCTGTCCATCTCATAAGCGGGATTTGGAACGGGACCATACATGGCATGATTGATAGCACTCAACTGAGACGCCCAGTAATAGCGTTTAACATCAGGCAAAGCAATACCGCCATCATACCAGGGCAAAGTTTGTTTTACCAATGCTATGCGAGGCCGTCCGCCCCAAACCAGTCTCCTCTGGAGGCCCTCGATTTCCCGAAAATAGCCGGCCGGAACCAGATCAAGGGTGTTTTCGATGGCGTAGAGGAACTGGGGAAGAGACATCATTTTAAACAAGGCCGCCCTACCCAAAGGGGACAGAGGCAGTCCACACCACGCCGCCACATCCGACTGAAGCCGGGCAAGCGGAGGAAGTAAGTTCCGCTCATAGCGTACCTTGGGGTCCATCGAAACGTAAATCCCCAAGTATTTGAAGCCAACGTCGGAGACAGGAATAGGGCAAACGCGAGGCAAAGAAGGCTGTCCACCTGTAAGTGGATAAATACAGGATTTAGCCCAATTGATAACCAAACCAGAGTCCTTTCCAAAAGAATTCAGGACGTCAAACAAAACACACAACGACTTACGGGGAGAAGTAAGGTACAACAGTATGTCGTCGGCATAGAGCGACACACGATCCTCGAAGGTAGGGGACCACGTATGCCCCGGAGCGAGGGCTCCCAACGGAGCCACGCAGCAAGGGGTTCAAGAGCAAGTGCAAAAAGGAGAGGCGACAGAGCGCAGCCCTGCCTCGTGCCACGCCCAAGGACAAAAGGGTCCGAGGCCCTTCCGTTGACCACCACCTGAGCCAGTGGTTGCTCATACAAAAGTCTAACCCACCCGACAAACTTAGGACCAAAGCCAAACTTGGCAAGGGCAGCCCACAGATAAGGCCATTCCACCGTGTCGAAGGCCATCGAGGCGTCAAGGGAGACCAAGACGGCCAGCTCCTCAAGAGACCCCGCCCGTGCCAGGACACCATGAAGACGTCGAAGATTGAGTGCGGTATTGCGGTGGGGGATAAACCCGGACTGATCAGGGTGTACCAAATCACCGATCACCGTAACCAGTCGGCTTGCCAAGATCTTAGCAAGGACCTTGGGTTCCACATTCAAAAGCGAGATCGGCCGATAGGACGAACAGTGGTCACGAGGTTTGCCATCCTTGTGGATGACCACAATGGACGCTAGTCTCTGATCTCGTGGAAGAATCCCGAGATCTCGCGATGCCAAAAACGTCCGACGAAGATATGGCGCCAATTTGTCTGGGCCCAGCTTATACAGCTCAACTGGTATAGCGTTCGGGCCCGAAGCCCTACCCGAACGGAGCGCACGGATAGCGAGCGCTACTTCATCGGTGGAGAAATCCGCCTCCATAAGCTCCTGATCAGAGTCCGACAGTCTAGGCAGCGCTATATCGCGGAGCAACAGGTGTGAATCCTCCTCTGGTCCGTCCGAGACCGGCGCATAAACCTTCTGAAAGTGCTGGGCAAAGACCTCCACTATCTCGACCGGGTCCACCACTCGCACACCATCCACTTTCTCAATAACAGGCACCACCCGATTCAATCTGTCCCGTTTATCAAGCCAAGCAAGCAAATTCCCCGCCTTGTCACCCACATCATACAGACGCCCCTGCTGCTCACGACTCATTGCCATAGCTGCATCAGTCACCAGAGCCTTGTATTCAGACTGTTTAAGCGCCAAGGAGTGCAAGCCATCAGGCGTAGTTCCAGACTCCATCCGCTCCTCCAACTCAGTAATATCGTTTTCCAGTCGCACCACTTCCATAGTTCTGCGCCTCCTCTCGCTAGCAATCAAAGAGAGAGTCTGACCACGGATAACAGTTTTATAAGCCTCCCACAAAGAAACAGGGGAGGACACTGACCCCTCATTCTCAGCAAAATAGTAATCCATACATTTAACCACTTCCGCACCAATGCGGGGGTTACGAAGATGCCACGGATTAATCGGAGCAACCCGACCCCCGGATTCTAGCCGCACGTCAAGAGTGAGCCAGAGTGGGGAGTGATCCGAGATTCCCCTAGCCAAATGCCTAATTTCCCTTACAGAGACCATCTGCACCGCTGGTAAAAGGATGTAATCGAGTCTCGAAAGACTACCATGAGCTCCTGAGTAAAAGGTGTATTGGAGCTGGCCAAGGTGAAGTTGCCTCCAACAATCAGCCAATCCCAATGTGTCTAAAAAATTCCCCAACCACAACTGCGACGTGGGGAGGGTCCTACGAGGGCTACGATCCTCCTCTCCACTGACGACCGAATTAAAATTGCCACCCACTACCAACAAGCCATCGGGGAGCCCGAGGACCACCCCACCCAAATCAGAAAACGTAGTGGACTGTAGACCGGGGGAACATACACAGACAAAATGGAGATCGGCCTTCCCTCCCACCGACCCACAACAGCGGCATAGCGACCCCTATCGTCCAGCACCCTATCATCTATCTCGAGAGGGAGGGAATTTCTAACCAGGACGCCCGCCACCCTCGATCAAGTAGTGAATCCAGAGTGGGCCACCAAACGGTAGCCTCGTCTATTCAGTGCGTGGCACGTATTACCTACAAGATGTGTTTCCTGTAGTAAAACAAATATCCGGGGAGTGTCGCTTCAAATACTGCAACACTATCCCCCGTTTAATCCCATCCCCGAGACCATTAACGTTCCAGCTCAACACTCTCAGCCCCCTACCCCCATCCCAGAAATGAAAAAACAGTCCCCCCCACCACGAAACAGGCACAAAGGATAGAATACCAACCAAATCGTAGCCTCGAAACAAACAAACAAGAAAAGACCCCCCCACCACCCCCCAAGGAACCCTCAACACACAACCCCCCACCCTGCACCCCTGTGGTAGACCAAAAAGCCACCCCAACTTGCAGTGTGCCTGTCGCCCCATTAAACTAACCTACAAGAAGAGAGAGAAAAAAGTCCCCTGAGGAGGAAGAGTCCCGAATCCCCCCCACCCCAGGGTATCTACTACGTACAAACAGTGCTATCACAGAGCCACTACAAAGCGTCCAGAAATTGGCTCGTCGGCATAGACTCACTACTCCTGTTCTTCCAAGCCGCCCACGGCTCCCCTCGAATTCTCCGGACTGGTATGTTGCGTCGGCAGGTTGTCCAGCCAGTCACTGGCCACCTCGGGTCGATCGAAAAAGAATGCACGGTCATTATGTTCAATCCTGAGGCGAGCCGGAAAAAGCATGGCGTATTTCAGTCCCATGTCCCTAAGATGTCTTTTCACCCCCGTAAAGCCCATACTTTGCTTCTGTACAGCCTGCGTAAAGTCCGGGTAGAAGCTAATCGATACATTTTCAAACTTGGTAGGGCCAGTAACACGGGAGGCCTGCAGGATAGCGTCTCTGTCTCGGAAATTAAAAATCCTGGCTATGATGGGCCTCGGAGCGGCACCAAGCTTGGGCTTCCCACCCGGAATCCTGTGAGCACGCTCAACAGCAAAAAATTTACTGAGGCCCTTTGGCGCCAAGTGGTTCCGGATAAGGTCTTCTACCAAGAGGTCCGTAGGCACATCCGTAGAATTCTCCGGGACACCTACGATGCGAACGTTGTTACGCCTGGCCCGGCTCTCGGAATCGTCCAGTCTACGGGCGAACGAGTCCCTCGCCGTGCGGAGATTACGGACCTCGGTCTGGAGATCCGAGACATCCGTAGTCAGGCTTGTCGTCTTGATGTCCAGGGTCTTGACCCGCTCATTAGTTCGCCCCAAATCCGTCCTGATAAGATTGACCTCAATCGCCACCGTGTCCAACTTAGTGCCTAGTGTTTCATATTGCTGGCCCATCGCGGTCTGGACACTGGTAATGGCGCCCATGACATCCTTTAAAGTCGGCTCTTCAGTCGCAGGCGTATCGTCACCAGTCTCCCCAAGGGCCTTGTTCGCTCCACCTGGGGATCCCTTCGGGCGAGTAAAGCGATCTATAGTCTGAGCTTGGGCAGCCCCCCCACGGTTTGGGCCTCTGGTGTTGCGCCTCTCAGAGTCCGCCCTGCCCGTCATGATAGGCGACGAGCTCCGACAGGACCTTAGGAAACTGGCCAAAATAATTCCCTCTAGGGCAAGCCTGTAAAGTCGGAAGGGCGAAGATCGACGGCAAAAGTAGAGTTAACACCAGACCAGGGCAGCAGTATAGATCAGCACCGAGGGGGCGTCAACAATAACCAAAATCGAAACCGAAAGTACCACAGGGGCAGCAGAAGTATCTCTCCAGCCGTTGTTGTTCAATTGCCACCTGGGTATCTCGGGAACTCAAACCCCCGGTTGGCCTACGCTATAGGCCTCAAATTACGAGGTGCAGCAAGTCCTGTTCCCGGCGGCCAAATCGAATTACAGAAAAAGTTTTTGGTATCAGCAGGGCATCAGCAAGAAATACCCGTCGTCCAAATCAGGATTTGCTTCAGGATAGATGAGGGTGGCGGAAGGGGTCTCGGGAACCCTGCGCTCACGCGTCCATCTTGGATCCGCGCGTAGCTCCTCCCCCAATCCTGATATTGTTAATCCTGCTTACACTTTGGGCAACAGGGAGTGGGACCCTTAGAAAATTTGGCCAACCTAGCAGGAGACCAGTATACTCTGTGAAGAGAAAAAAGATGGTTGCGCTTTAAATTGGCGGGAGAGACTGTAATATAAAGTAGATCAAAAGATACTTGCCATAAAGCCTGCAAGTCGACATCCGAAATCTGGTCTCCCCATAGTTGAGCCGGCAGAGAGAAGTCCCCATCTTCTGCTTAGTCCAGTACAGGATTGATGTTTTTATCCGCCTGGGCTTCCTCAGTAAAAGCTCCTCCAACATGTCTTAGCGCCAATTTCAACTGTGATGGCCAGACTCCAGCTCTTAATTTGTAGATATTTAAACTTGGAGAAGTTATTGCCCGTGAGAATAGAGATCTCCCAAGTTAACAACACCCCTTCCGGCATTAGCTGACCCCAAGATTTTAAATTGGCCACCAGAAGAGGAGTAATCAATGAATCTTTAGTCCACTCTGGAGAGCCAGGTGACTCCCAAATAGGAGCCCAAGCAGAATAATATGGGATACTCAGCGATCTTCTTATCCTGGCCCAGACGTATGCCATATCTCTCAACATCTTTAAACGAACCTTCTTAAAGAAACGCGGATCCCCGAACTTCAACAGGAAACCCTGAGCGCCTCCTTGAACCCCTGATAACATCGTCTGGAACTTATTGCCTATTTCTGTCCTCTCTGGGGTATCAAATAGCATTACCCCCGCCTTCATTAGCAAGGTCCAGGCATAAAATTTCAATTCTGGAGCACAAAGACCTCCTTTGCTTTTATTCCTACGGAGCTTCTTCCATGCAATCCTTATACCCTTAGCGGCCCATACAAAGGAATTCCATTTAGCTTGGATTTTGCTTAACTTGACTTCTTTAAAAGCTAGCGGAATATTCTGGAATAAGAAAATCAATTTAGGGAGCAACATCATCTTGATAATATTGATTCTCCCAATTAAAGTCAAGGGAAGAAGTGACCAGCTTCTCAGAGATTCAGCAGACTCTCTCTCAATTTTCGCCAAATTTATATCAGCCAGTTGTTCTATATCGTGCATAATTTGTACCCCCAGATATCTTATTTCATATTTTAAGATTGGAATTGGAGTAGGAGTGGTTATATTCCAAGTCATGCATTCAGATTTAGACTGATTAATCTGGTATCCAGAAATTTGCCCAAACTGAACGGCGGCGCTATAAATACGGGGGATTGCGTTAATTGGGTCTGAAGTTTATAGCATCAAGTCATCGGCATAAAGAGACACTTTTTTCTCCCAACTTTTATATTTGAATGGTAGAATACCCTGATCTAATCTAAGTTTTTCGGCCAATGATTCTATATATAAATCAAAAAGCAGGGGTGGGAGAGGACACCCCTGTCTTGTACCTCTGTTGATTTTTATGGGTGCTGAAAGACTTCCATTTATCAAACCTCTTGCTATTGGAGCATGATAAAAAGCAGATATAGATCTGCAGAAATTCCTGTCCAGATTGCACCTTTCTAGGACTTTCGCCAAGTATCTCCAGTTAACGCGATCAAATGCCTTAGTGGCATCTAGTGTTATGATCGCCATCGGAAGTTTATGAAGGGAAGCGAGATCAATAGCCCCCACTAATGCTTGCGTCAGATCTTAAATGGACCACCCTCTGACAAATCCCTTTTGATCAAGATGTAATAACCTACCAGCTACCCCATTTAATCTCTCTGCTAATATTTTGGCCAAAAATTTATAATCCAAATTAAGCAGAGAGATAGGTCTGTAAGAATCACTCTGGAAGGGTGATTTAAGAGGTTTGAGGACAAGAACGACAGTAACTTCATCCCAAGAAGAAGGGATTTTACCTCCTTCCTCAAAAATTTATGTGAAAAGCATCTGGAGAACAGGGGAGATTACTGGAGCTAGAACTTTATAAAGCTAGGCAGGCAGCCCATCCGGACCCGGAGCCTTACTTCTTTTAGCTGACTCTATTGCCCCAACTATTTCTTTCAAACTAATTCCTCTGTTTAAATTCTCAGATGCATGATCATCAATTTGCCGAACAGCATATTGCGCAAGTCATGTCTGAATTGAATCTTCCTGTGGAACGAAGTCTTCCTTATATACTTGATCAAAGTGATTAAAGAAAGCTTCCTCTATATCAGCCCTGCTTTCTGAGATCACACCCGTGTTGCCCAGCTGGACTCCTTAAATTATATTCCTCTTCTGCTCCTTTTTAGCCTTCCAAGCTAGTAGCTTACCACTAGCTTTCCCATATTCAAAATGAGCGAGAGAACTAGCCTGCCATCGCTTTTTAAGTCTATCATCTAGAATGTCTTCAAGTTGTGATTTAAAATTTAACAACTCTTTCCGAATATTTGCTCCTGACGCTGAAGCTGAAGTTCGATCTAATAAGTCTCGTTCTAATGTAGTGATTTTTAACTCAATCTCAGAGATCTTTGCCCTATATATTTTATGTCTGGAAGACTGAATTGCCAATACTATCCCTCTCAAAAAAGCTTTATACGAGTCCCAGACAACAGGAAGTGCAGCTGTCCCTAAATTGTTCTCGAAAAAAGCTTTAGACTCTGACATCAGTTTCTCTATTATGTCTTCCTTCAACAAAATACTCCTATCCATAGTCCATCTTTTATTGCTCTGTGAGCCCGATAGTTTCAAAGCTAGAGAAACTGCCGAATGATCTGAAATATGTGCTCCTAAATGTTTAACTTTGTGTACGAGCTCACAAAGCTGATCTGAAATTAGAAAAAAATCTAATCTGGACTTATGGCGCAGCTTCTTAGTGTGAAAAGTAAATTCTCTTTTTGTACCCCATTTCTTCCTCCATATATCCTTCCAGCCAAACTGATTGATTGCATTTACTAATAATGATCTTGTTTTAGGGTTGTGCTAAGTCTTAAGTTTATATGATTTATCTATTTGCGGATCCAGGACTAGGTTAAAATCCCCAGCTAGTATTAGAGGATCATCAAAATCAAGGAGCTCAACTAACGGTTCTCTAAGAGGGAGCGGATCATCTAAATTTGGCCCATAATATCCCGCTACCGTAAATTTATAAGAATGGAATTTTATCTTTGCTATGACCCATCTCCCTTTCTTATCGGCTCTTGATTCTAATTGTGTTATAGCAGGGTTTGACTTAATCAAAATTGCAACTCCCCTAAGAAGTGCTTTGCTGTGAAGTGGTTATAACATGCTGAATCCATTTTTTATTACTACTAATTTCCTTTAGCTCCTGCTCCGTAGAATGCATCTCTTGCACAATAAGAATATGCTTGGGGGCATCTTTAAAATATTGAAATATTCTCTCTCTTCTATATTTGACCCTTAAACCGTTTAAATTCCATGACAGAAGCTTCATATATCCCAGTGGAGTTACCCTATCCTGTAACATATTTTCCTTGGTAGGTGTAAACGATTGAGTATACTATTTGGCGATTCGGACATTTTTTTTCCACATGCTCCCCACCCAGTGCCCTCCCTCCCCTACACTGTACACCACTATCCCTCCCGTGCTCCCCTGGAGAACCCCCCTCCTTCTACTTGGCCTCACTCAAGGCCTTGAGGCTCCTTCCTCAGATGTCCGGATGGTCTAAGTATTTAGTGGAACTGCTAAAAAAAAATTTTAAAAAGCAAAAAAAGAAGAAACACTCTAAGCAAAAAAAAAAAAAAAAAAGTTAAACTATTTACAAAAGCGATTCTTGGGAGAACATACAGTGATTGAGTCAGCTTATTAGCTTGTTAATACGTTAGTCCCTTAGTCTCACTTCCGCTGGTCCCCTTTAACATCCTCTGTAACTAATTGGAGATACGCTTCTGCCTCCTCAACCCTTTTAAAAACTCTCATTTTGTTTTTATACATTGTTTTTAGAGATGCAGGGAACTTCAATTGGGCAGTAGCGCCAAGTTGCCTAAAGGGATCTAATAATTTGCCAAGCTCCCACTGTCTGGATGCTGTGATCGAGGATACATTTGACCTGATCTGGAAAGTAATTCCTTCAGCTGAAAGAGAACTACTTTTGAGCGCCCTATTGAGTATCTCGTCCTTAAAAGTATAGGTCAGGAAATGGACTAATATCTTCCTGGGTCTCGGTTTATTAGGGTTTTGTCTAAACGGATCCCTATGCACTCGTTGTATGTCCTTCATCAGATCTTGTTCTGAAAATTCGACTTCAGTTGCTTGCTTGATAAGTTTGACCACAAACTCCTTAATATTACTCCCTTCTGCCCCTTCCGGGACCTTGAGGAGACGCAAATTATTTCTCCTTTGCGCATTTTCTAGTGACTCCATCTTCTCCTGGTACCCCTGTTCTCGTTGTCGAAGATCGTCTATTTTCCTGGTATGTTGGAGTGCGAGTATTTTTAAGTCAGAGACTGTGGACTCCAATTCAGTGGTTCTAGCCGCCAACGCGTCAAACGTTTCTTCCAGCTTCTCACAATATAGTTTTATTTCTTGCTGATTTTTCTGCGAAGCTACGAACCCATTTTTTACCTCGTAGCTTAAAGACTGAAGCATAAGCAAAACAGGTTGATCACTAAGTGGAGTCTCAACAGTCGTAAAAGTACTACTAGTTGATATGGCTGAGGGATCTATCCCAAGGTTGTGAGTAGGTGTTAATTCGTCAATACTGGAATTTTCTAAGATATTGTCATGGACCCTGGACTCATTGTCAACCATCTCTGAACTCTGCATCGTAGCAACCCTTAAAGACTCTGGTTGCTCAAACCCTTGATCTTGTTCTAACTGACCCAAAAGATAATACCTATTGGGCGTATGGAGATCCTCTGGGAACTGTAATGCGGAACCCCCGTCTGAAGGTTTAAGTTCCAATACTGCAAGAACTGTTTTAAAGTAAGCCTTTAATGAAGGTGGTGGTTTGACCTTAATATCAGGCTTCTGAGCTTTAGAAGTATTCTTTTTTCCCGTCTTCTTGGAAAGTTTAGCCTTCAATTTAGCCAATACCGGTGGTACAATATCCGTCCGTTCGCCCCCACCATCTTGTTTCCCACCTTTGCTTCTAAGTGTGTAACCGGAAGCCTGGCTTCCCTGTACCTCACTGCCTGACATACGAGAAACAGCTTCTTCAGCCACTTCTTTTTGTTCGCAATATTCCCAGTATTAAACAAGCTGTTTTGAAAGCCCGCCCCAGTGCATTGTGGGTTAGGTAGTTTTTGCTGCGTGGTACCAAAATCTCTACCAACGTAGGAGATCCTCGATGCTACTCTTCTCCCTCTCTTAACTTCAGAGGCCGCCTTTGCCCACTGTACAAGCCCCCTTTCAGCAATACTGATACTATGTCCTCTCACCTTTTTATTGCCGCTTTGGAGATGCCTTATAACGATAGTGGCGGCTCCCGCCGCGTCGGGGCTTTGTATATTATCCAGGTTCGAGTCCAGCTGAGCATCAGACCCATGCCCCAAAAACTAAGCAAAAAAAGCCGAATGGCGTCTTCGTCCGATGCCCACCGGGAGCTCTGAAGCCTGTCCCGCCTCCAAACACAGTATCCGAGTAGCGCGATCCAGCCGCGACCCAGGCGCTGCAGCAGCCGAACCTGCAGCGTTTGACCCAAAAATCTCCCAAAGACTGAAATTTACCAAAACTTCATCCTGTAGGAAATAGACGAGTGTTCCTCTATCCTCCGATGGTCCAAGAAGACGCTAGTCTCGCGTTGCAACCACCCGGACACCCGAGCCTCCCGGAGCCTCCCGACTAGCCGATACTGCTAGCCGCCATGTTCTCCTGTCAGGTTCCTCAAAGGTCCTGCACTTCCACAATCAGTAGCCAAACAGTGTTGTGCACACTTTTGACATTTGTTTACAGTTCTGCCAATACAAAAGCAGTGATGAGCACATGTGTTTTCCCATAATTTAGGTGCGTGGCCAACTGGTGATGCACACACCTTTCCTCATCTATTATCTGATTGAATGATTCTGGCTGTTGCTGATATAACATCATGTGTCTATTCTTACACGGCTGTCATCAAATATTCTCCGGTGATGCGCACAAGTTTAGGGTATTTTGAATCAGCGTGTTGTCTTTAAACGGTGAAACACACCTGGGCATAAAGTAGCAAACACCCTGATTTGGAGTAGTTCTACATGTACCATAGACTCTCCAACATACTCTCTAAACCATATACATATTTTGCTTTGTAGGTTAGGGTGTTTTACTCATTGTGTAGCCTGTCATGCAGGCTGTGAATCCCCCACCACCATTTTTAGAGCCACCTCGTACTTCTAGCATTCCATGGAAACATGTTTTGACGTATTCGAAACATATCTTGGTGCCATTGGGGCATCACAGTATAGTACAGAAAAAAAATTATACCATTTATATTATATTAGATTTTTCTTGCTATTCATGAGTTTGAAAAATAATATATCATCATGGAGGAATACTAAATGTTCCCACTTTAGTGTCCAACACCTTCCCCAAAATTGTTTTGATTGGAGTGTGAATAGTAAATATAATCCCTTTAATGGCTAATACCTTCCTCCAATTGGTTTTGGTTGGAATAGGAATAGTAAATTTAACCCCTTTAGTCTCTTAACATTTTCCCCACAATGGTTGAAATTAAAATGGGAATAATACATTTCACCCATTTAGGGTCGATTACGAAAGGCTCCAAACGGCATTTGATTCGTCCGAATCTGATTCGGAACCCACCTTTCGGACCGACTCGGACACGTTTCCTAACAAGTGATTACGATGGCTGGGAAGCATTCAAACTGTCCGACTCGGTTCCAAAAGGCTTTGGGACTAAGCGAGCCGGTCGGAGACGAATCGTAGCAGTCTACGGAGCGCGTTTCCAGACGAGCGATTACGATGTCAGATTCGGACAGCCTTTCTGAATCGGTTGTTCTGAAACGAATCTGCTGTAGGAATCTGACTTTGGGAGCCCGTAGCAGGCCTAGGCCCTCCGAATCAGGCCCATGGGGATACCCATGGGTCCCCTTTACCCATGCATGCACAGTGTGGCAGGCACTATGGGGTGCCCGCCACAGGATGCAGGGTTTTTCCCAACCACCCCTTTTGTCAGTGGGAGCCTGTGTTCTGGTTTGGAACACAGGTTCCCATTGAAGTCAATGGGAGTCCAACCGAATCGTATCCGGATGCATCAAAATCGCTCAGTCGAACTCCCTGATCTGAGTCATTCGGAAAGCATTCCGGAACTTAATCGGTCAGAATGCTTTCCGGACAAGATTGTAATCGACCCCTTAGTGTACAACACCTTCCCCAAAATGGTTTAGATTGGAATGGGGATAGTAAATCTTGCACTTTCAGTGTCCAAAACGTTCCCCAAACTAGGAGAGAGGATGTAGCCTTGCGGTTAGAGCTGTCGAGCTCGAAGCTGGGGAACCGGGTTCGAGTCTCGGCAACGACGCTCAACATCCTGTGATTTTGGGCACATCACTTAATCTTCCCGTGCCTAACAAAAATGAATGTGTCCATCTGTAACAAAACTAGTGCTCATGTAAAGCGCTCTGATACCCGATGTCTCTGGTCTAGTTTGCGCTATATAAAACTCTTTAAAAAAAAAAAAGATTACATTGGAGTAGAAATAATAAATGTTACTCCTTTAGTGTTCAACACCTTCCCCAAAATGGTGTAGATTAGAGTGGAAATAGTAAACCTTTCCCATTTCGTGTCTAACACCTTCTCTATTGTGGTTTAGATTGGAGTGGGAATAGTAAATACTACCCCTTTAGTGTGCATCACCTACCCCAAAATAGTTTAGATTGGAGTGGGAATAGTAAATCCTGCCCTTTTCGTGTCCAACAGCTTTCCCAAAATGCATTACATTGGAAAAGGAGTAGTAAATATTACCCCTTTAATTTCTAACACCTTTCCCTAAATGCTATAGATTGGAGTCGGAATATAAAATATAACACCTTTAGGGCCAGATGTAGGTGGCCAATTACCGGTCGGTAATGGCCGAATTCGGCCGTTACCGACCGGTATTTGGCTACCGAGATGTAGGGGGACTGTAACGCTGCAAATCGGTAATTTTACCGGTCGGTAAATATACCGGTCGGTAAATTTACCGACCGGTATATTTACCGACCGGTAAAATTACCGACCGGTATATTTACCGACCGGTAAAATTGATATGTAGGTGGGACTCTTCTGAGTCCCACAAGGCCTACAAAATCGGTATTTTACCATCAAATTGTATTTGATGTTAAAATACCGATTCAGGTGTGCATGCACATGTGTGCATGCACACCTGTGCCATATGACAGGCAGACCTGCCCTTAGGGCAGGTCTGCCTGCCATATGGCCCCCGAACCTTTTTTGGGGGTGCCAGAGGGTGTCAAAGTGACACCCCCTGCACCCTTGTCAAAATCGGTATTTACCGATCGGTAAATACCGACCGGTAATGCCCCATTCATTCCTATGGGCTTCAAAGCCCATAGGAATGAATGGAGCATTACCGGTCGGTATTTACCGATTCGGTAAATACAGATATTTACCGATCGGTAAATTGGAACATCTGGATGTTCCTACATACCCCCCCTTCTTATTTACCGATTCTTATTTACAGAATCGGTAAAATTCGGTAAATAAGAATCGGTAAATAAGTTTTACCTACATCTGGGCCTTAGTGTCCAACACCTTTCCCAAAATGGTCTAAATTGGAGAGAGTATAGTGATTCAAACAATTTTAGTGTCCAACACCTACCCCAAAATGGTTTAGATTGAACTGGGAACAGTAAATCTAAACCCTTTAGTGTCTAACACTTCCCTAAAATGGTTTACAATGGAGTGGAAATAATAAATTTGACTCCTTTCGTGTTCAACAACTTCTTCAAAATGGTTTGCATTGGAGTGGAAATAGTAATTTTTACCCTTTTAGTGTCAAATACACCTTATCCAAAATGGTTTACAGTTTGTTGTTTTGTATAGCGTGTTGTTTTTTAGAATATTAACCAATACATACTAGGGTTTTTACAAATTAACTACTTAAGTATTTTATTTGATTGACATTGTTAGTTTTTATTTTTGATGATTTTTTTGCAAAAAAAGTGGTGTAATTTTTAAAATATATTTATGGTAGAGTATGTCATGGAATGTATTTTAGACACACTGTTAAGAAGTGTATTTGTAAACGTTTATATTAAAAAAGTGCATCATTTTTTCATACATGTATTTTTTTGTACATACTTCATTGTATTTTTTTCATGTTTGTAATGCATTCTTAGTATATAGTAATTATTATTTAGTTAGAGTAATGCTTTATAGCATTGTATAATTTTTATTTTCCATATACATTTATGTTTGTTCAATACATTGTTTAACATTTCTTAAACATTTTATTAAATAGTTTACATACAGTTTTGACACTTTTTGATACATTTTTTATAATATTTTGATTGATTTCTATAGTAAAATAGTCTTTTTTTATTTTCATTTAGCAGCAATTTTGTATACAGCTACCTATGTTTTGTACGCTAATTATTGCATTTTGAAGTGGTTTTAGCTTGTGTCACTCACGGACAAGCAAAGACCTTTTTAAAATTTTTATTTATGATGTTAGGGGTAGTGGGGAAGTGGGTTGGTCTAGCTAGTGTGGAGTATGTGTTAGTATATTGGTTAAGGTAGTTTAATGGTAGTTTGTGTTGTGTTGTGTTGTGTACTGCAGTAGGCCTAAGTAAACGTTTGTAGTAGTAGTATGTGTTTGTACATATGGTCATGTGTAGTACTATGTTTGTAGAGTTGTTCATTTTGTATTGTATTTGGGATGCATGTATAGTGAGGGTGGGTATGTTATGATTTTTACAGGTGCGGAAGTCAGAGTGCAACATTTGGTGTTCCTTTATTGCCTTTGTCTTTCAAAAAAGAAAATTATTCTGGTTTAATTTAAACTACTATTTTCTAATTTCATTTGATTTTTCGCATCTCCTGGAGTGGTTTTCACTTTTAATTTTTTGCTTTTATATCGTTTCTAGTTACTATAGTTTACATCAGTGGATTTAATTTGAACAGTTCATTTTTGCATTAATTTGGGTTTCATTTGTGTTGTACTTTTTTGGGAGGTGGTGGTGGCTCATCATCATCATCTTCAATAAACTTTATTTCGCATTAAAAATGCATAAAAGTACATAGAAAACATTACAAAAAGGCCAAATACATCAAAATTGTTCCATGGCAAAGTAAGAATATCTTACATACAAACATTACCAGTCATGTTTATAATAATGAATTCGCATCACAGTAATTTAACATTCATAAATAGTTTACACCCTCGAGAGAATATTATCTGTACTATTCCTCGCGAGCCAACGAATTAATAAAATTATATCCACATGTACTTTATAATATCAGAGGACGTATTCAATTACCCATTTTTGTCCCACTGTACATTTTTATCGAAAGGCTAAACTTACAATTATAATTTCTTTAAGTTCTTTAAGTAACTAGAGGATTGACAGTTTCACAAGTTTTTAAAGCTGGTTGTAAAAAAGAAGCTGTTACAAAAAATACATAAGGTGTTTCTAGTTGTTACACGTCGCGAAGTGCTGTCATGTGACTACACAAGCTAAATTTGTTTAGAAGTGGAACAATAAACTTTTTCCTCTTCTCATAAAATAGGCAAAAGTATAAAATATGTACAACCAGAAGCTTTGGAGTAGCATCACATGGACAGGGTAACAATTGATTCAATGAAAACACATTTGCAGGATACCTCAGCATTAATGGAACATGATTTAAGCGGAATCTTGTCGGAATATCCTGGGGACGATAATTTTCAACTAAAGCAAGGTAGGAAGAGGATCCATATAGTGGCGGGGTATAGCATGGTATACAATTAATGTCGGTTTTTCCTTATTTCTAGTCCATCCATCTTGTGTACTATTCTCCAAGAAAAGATTTTTTAATCTCGCCTTTGAGAAGGTTTCACAATGAGTAGGATAATCATGGAGGTCCACCAGTCCCAAAGAATCAAATGACTGCCGAATATAGAGCAACCATGGAATTTTAAATGCATGATCTAAATTCATAACTTCCTTTAAAATACGCTGATTTGACTGCCCTGTCTTCCTTTTCCAAATCGACAGCCATAATAACAAAGGGGCCAATTTGATTGTGTTAGTAATAAAAGGTAGGCCTAGTTCTTTGTGGGAAATAAAATGATTGCAGGCATTTGGGACATATAGTAATCTTTTAGCAAACCTTTCCTCTATCTTTTATAAACTATCGACTTGAGCTATACCCCAAATTGCTGCACCATATGTTGCTTCAGGTATTGTATTTGCCAGGTAGATTTTAACCATCTCCTGTTTGGGTTTAATGCCTACATTTGTGGCAAATCTAAAGATTGCAGCTATACTTTTATTTTTATTCATAGGTGTGGCCCTTGATGCGACCATTACGTTCCAACTTAATTTAGTGTTGAAAATAATGCCCAGATATGAAAAGTTACCTACATATTTAACTTTTGTATCTTCAATCAGGTAATTTGCTTTCCGTTTCCTTCCTTCTCCAACCGACATAATAAAGGACTTTGTTTTATTAACGTGTAGGTCCAGATCACTCATAAAAAATTGATAATTTGTAATACGCTTTTGTAGAGATGGGGCGTTTTTGCCAACAGAACCTCATCATCTGCGTACGGGAGGATGGTAAACAGGGTGGAGTCTGCATAGGGATTATCTTTGGACTTTTCCACCAGGGTCTCATTTAGTTTGTTTGTATCGAGTGAGAACAAGAAGGGAGCAAGAACGCAGCGTTGTCTTACTTCCTCCTCAATTTTAAAATATTTGGTACATTCACCATGTTTCCCTTAGCAGACCATTGCGGTGACACCTAAAAATAATTGTCTAATAAAAGAAATTATTGCGCATCCACCTCCATTGCCTCCATAATACGCCATAGCTTGTTAAGGGGGATACAATCAAATGCTGCTGACTGGTCCATGAAGGCCATATGGAGGATATCTTGTTAAGCCAGTGAATACTTTGCCGCTAAAAGAGCCAGATTTAACATTGATCCACCGTACCCCTGCCCTTCCTGAATCCATGTTGAACCTCTGTTAAGCTCCCGTTTTCGGCAGCCTAGTCTTCCATTCTATTTAATAATAATCAACCCATTGTTTTCGCCGTACTATCAATTAAAGCAATGGGACGATAATTTGCAGGATTTGAACCTTTCCCTTTCTTGAATATCGGTATAATTAAGGATTGCTTCCACGAAGGGAGTGGCGTTAAAAACTAATGTAAGCAAGGGAATCAAAAGTATTTATTAGTAAGAAATATATCCACAGGGATTCCATCTGGACCTGCTGCCTTTAGGACAATGCTTGTGACAGAGCAAGGTCTACCTTATCCATTTTAAAGTCCAGAGGAGGGGTATCTATAAGAATTTCGGGCGACTCAGCAAGAGTGCCTTTCTTTTTTTTGGGAAGATGTTCTGAAAGTGGTCAATCCGTGTGTCCTCGTCTACTAATACATTCAGCAAAGGGCCTCCCTTATCTTGCAAGAAGGGGGTGTTTATCACTTTCCAAAAGGCCTTGCTTTCGTTACTGCTGGATGCTATCCATAATTTTTCCCATGCCTCAGTTCTGCGTGTTTTTTTCTATTTTCTATAGATGTTTTGTATATTGCTCCCAGGATTTTAATTTGTTTCTTGTCTCTAGGTTTCACTTCTAGAGCATTGCAAATATTTGCCAATGCGTTGGAGCAGTTTTTATCAAACCAGCATTTGGATACTGGTTATGTGCGAATAGAGGACAAGATATTTAGAATTTGATACTTTCTAAAATTTTACCAAATGCATGGGTTACCTGAAATGTATCTGTGGACGGTTCTAGGCATGTCAGGACATCATTATAGTTATTAGATATAAGATGAGTGAAAAGAGAACTTAATTTGATTCCACCTCAATATATATCTGTTTAATCTTGCACGGATAGGTTTAGGAGTTAAGGTACCCTGTTTATCAATGGATCTTTCCGTGGGAGCATTGTTGAGATTATTGCATGGTCGCTAAATTCCATTATCTTAATGTTTGTCTTGCTATGAATGCATCCATAATTAGCAGAAGTTATTATGTGATCTATTGATGAGGTAACCCCAACTCTATAAAAGGTAGGAATCAATTGTACATCCTTTAAATCTCTCTCGGTCCTGATTTCTAGCTGCCAGACTGTTAATAGGGCATGTAAGGCATTTCCATATGCAGAGTGGAGGAAGTGATTTTCTAACTCTTCATCATGAATGATTTGCTCACATTTTCGGTAGTCATGATTCATGCATTCATTTATGTTAAAATCTGCAACCCAGATAAAGTACACTGGTTTTAGTTGTTGAAAAATAATATCCTCCAGCGCACTTTAAAGTTCCTTTTCCACTACAGTCGGATTGTCAAAGTTGTTATTATAAAAGTTTATTATCATCAAATTAACCCTAAGATTGCAATTTATGAGCAGGATATGAAAGTAGGGCAATTTAGTAATAAAAGGTTACCAATTTGAATGAAATTGTGTTAGCTATACAAGTTAGTAAGCACCCTTTTGCTCTTCCTTTAGTAGATGGAAACTCTGGGGTTAGAAAGCATTGATACCCGTTTAAATAAGGAGGTTCCACCACCCATGTTTCTTGAAAGAATATGATTTTATGATTTATTATTTTATTATGCCAATCCTTATTGTGTTTATTAGTTTTATAACCTGCTATATTCCAAGAGAGTAAAGTATATTTAGAGTTTCTCATTAACTCTGGGTTACATATCTGTTCATTGGAATTAGAGATTGGAGGGGGAGCGATCTAACTACTATTTCCTGGGATGTCTGTTTGGTTTTCCACTAATAGGATATACAAATGTATATTTATCAAGTTGGTTCTCCTATGGGTCTTAGAATTTGGCCTATCAGGAGGGCAAGGGGTCGAAGACAGTCAATTGAAACTATCCAGATTTTCTAAGGCCGAAGATCTATTAAATGTGGGAATATTTTGGTTCTCCCTTAAAGTTTTGCCAATTCCTCCCTTAATTCCCCTCTAAACATGTTGTATGGATAGTAGAGCTGTATATAGGGTGGCTTGTAAAATAAACCCAGGGGCACGGTGTAAATCTGAGAACTAGATGCAGGAGGTGTGGGAAGCAGAGTTAGTAAATTGTTGGAGGGTGAATTTTTACCTGCATAGCTATCCAAGGACACACCTATCACCTGCACAACATGACCCCTGTGTAGGCCCTGCTGTTTAGAAGTTACAGGCCTCAGTTACGTTGCCCTGAGCACTGCCATTTTCTCTTAGCTTAAGCAGAAGCAGAAAGCAGGTCTGACCCAAGCTTCACCCTGCTGCTCTTGTCTGCAAGGACCCGCACCCCTACCAGGCCCCCACCTCATTGTATATTTCCCACAAGCTGTAGAAGTCAAGTTCCTCAATAAATCTTGCAACACACCCCACGTCCCCCACCTAAGCCATGAATAGAATAAGGGAAGCTCGCACAGCAACTACGTCAAGCAAGATATCCGATAAACTAAGGATAATTGTGGCGAAATATTATCGCAAACTGCCTGATTGACACATGAATAGAACCCTTTCGAAGCAACAATAACACATTTCTGATTAATGACAAACTTCCAGTCAGAATGGCAGGAACTCAGTCTAGGCTAACGTACGTGCCACACAATTACGAGAAGGTAGTCACATTTACACCAATGATGGGAAAGTCACCAGACAGGGGCGTGAGAGGCGACAGAAGGATATGTGGTTCGAGGTGACGTGATATAGCGTGACCATAGGCCCCTCACCCCTGAACAATATAAAAGGCTGGTCCGCCAGAGTATCGTTGAACTACTCCGCGTCTGCACCTGAGTGTCTGACAGGAGTTTTTCCCAGGGGTTACTCGAGATAGCCCTTGTTTTATGTACTTAGGTTTCATGTACTTAGATTCTGCTCCTCCATTGTATATTCTGCTGTTATGAAATGCTTTTTCCTCTTTACATTTAAAGTTATATTACGCTATTTGAAATGTTATGTTTTCTCTGACATTGTTTTATCTCCACTGCATTTAAGGTGTTTAAACTTGTACTTTCAGGATATCATACATGCAGTGGTGAGTGAGTGTGCCCAATAATATGTGCTTAACCTTTTCTAAACCTTTTCTATGCAATCTGCCTCAGCTCAAAAGTGTATTTAAAGCAAAGCCTCTCTCATAAGCAGCTGCAAACTGTACTTTGTAAAACTCAAACTGGTCCATGTGACTTTCAAGAGAATGCTGGGTACAGGGCCAAGTACTATGTGGTTTTTATGCTATCATTGATTATTTCTAGAAGCTGTGTCTTCAAATAAATTGTACAACTCTCAAGCTTCAGTCTCCAAGAGCTCATATATATGTTCTTTCCTGTTTTTAGAGCAAGCGTTCCAGGAGCACCGGTTACAAATTAAGCCGTCCTATTCCCCTTAGTTCCTTTTCACAGTCTCTCCAGCGCGGCTTCTGAGCTGCTGCTCCAGACCCCTGGCCCCGCCTGCCCCTAATTAATCATCCCCTCCGACATTTTGGTGACCTCGGACGCGATAATAAGGAGTTAAACTGACAGGATGCAGCTGGGTCCTAAGGAGGAAGTACTAAACTGCTAGACGATCCTGCGCAACCGTCCTGCCGAACCATTGTGAGGAGACCTCAGCGCTGACGGGTAAGCATACATATTATTGTGTCTGCCCGCCGCTGCGCTGTCTCTCTCTCTTGGGTGCGGCCGAATGGTATTCAGTGTTGTAGTGCAGCAGTGCTTCTGCCAATGGTCCAGGCTTCCTGTCTGTTAGCCTTGTTATATGATTCCACGCAGAGGAAGGGATTGTGTGCCATGTGGAGACTGAACTTGACGGTTAGGTGTTTACTGAGATTCATGAATTTCCTCTTTGCTTTGTGAATAGTCGCATGTTATTGCTAAGCCTCGTGTAAATACAAAGTAGGATTGTGTTTGTCATCCTTATTTTTAGCTTTTTATTCAGCATCTATTTAGCGGTTAAAGGGAACCTCTGAAGTTACAGGGAAGGAGAGCCGCACGTGGCAGGCCTCTCAGCTTATGGTGGAGCCTCCTCTCTGGGGGAGGGCCTTTGATACACCTACAATAGGGTATCAAGGAAGAGAAGGTGAAGTATACATCCTTCTGCTTAAAGGGAACCTCTGAAGTTACAGGGAAGGAGAGCCGCACGTGGCAGGCCTCTCAGCTTATGGTGGAGCCTCCTCTCACAGGGGGAGGGCCTTTGATACACCTACAATAGGGTGTCAAGGAAGAGTGAAGGTGAATTATACATCTTACTGCTTAAAGGGAACCTCTGAAGTTACAGGGAAGGAAGAGTTGCGTCTGGCATCTTTTCGATATATTCGTGCAAGTGATCCTCTGTTAGGAGCGACAGAGACGAGGAAATCTCTCATGTCAGTAGTCCATGAGAAAGAAGGAATTTCAGCAGGTCCGATTAGCTACCGTGACCTTTGATCTTTCCTTAGCTTAGCGGTGATATCCCCTGTTGTATGTCCAGGGAAGAGTTCTGTGCGGGACTAGCAAGCTTATTTACTCATATTGTAGGCATTATATTTTTGCCAAGCTAAACGTGGTTTTGTTAATTATTGTTGGTGCACCCCATATGTATAAAGAATACTCTAGCACACTCTAGTGACCATAGAGCGTGATTTTTTGTAAAATAATTGTTGAAATGTTTGCATTTTACTTATGCTCTTATAAGATACCTGTTTAAACACAGACCTGCATGTTAGCACCTAGTGTTTAATGGTGAATGTATTTAGGTTCATAGAACAAGAACACTTGTGTGATCCTTACTGTTTTGATGGTCTCTTTTGTTAGGAGTCACTGGCTGGCACAGAGGCTGACCATAGCAAAAGTATACTATTGATATATATATATGCTGCTAATATATTTTGTGGCCATCGTTTGAAAACTGGGATATGTTTTAGCGAGATCCAATAACTAGGGAGATTGTAAATGGATTTTGGTGTATCCCATGTATGTTGATCTGCCACTGACTAACTGAAGAAAGTTTATAAGCTACAGCATTTCGAGCGCCACGGCTGTCACACAGACATATTGTTTTCTTTTCTTCTTGCTGCTGCTCCCCTGTGTGCCCACCTGGCAATACAGGATTTCCCCTTCCCTCCACGAAGCACTGCAGGCTTTGCGAGGGAAGTCTCAGGGAAGTGCTCTGCGTTATTTTATTTTACTACAGATCGTTTAGACTAAATAAGAATGTTTCTTTTTTTAACTGCATTCCACGCTAATGAATAGGTTACATGAGTGTAGGAGGTAATCAGTCATCACAGAAGCATCGTGCTTGTGGTAAACTGCCCCACTCCCGAAAACAACTGACAGGAAGTCAGCCAGATGTCCGGTACATATGTGAGCTATAGTGGACAACAAATAGTTGAGGTAGTTCTACACATATTAGACAATAAAATTGTATCAGTGCAGAACGTGAGTGAACAAACTCATAGAAAATATAACAGAGGCGAAATTTCCCTAATATCTAGAGCGTGGGACTTATTGGGAATCCCACTCACACAGGGTACTGAGATAAGGGCATCTACATTGCATCTAGTGAAAGTGTGCCTCCCAGTGCCAACGTATACATCCCCCACTGATGACACACAACTTACACTTCAGTCAGTAGGTAGTGTAGTATGTAGCGAAGAGCCTTGATACTGCTCACCAGTGTTCACTCACACCGCCTTCTCCAAGCACCAGCTGCCCGGAGGGGCAGGGAGATTCACAGGATACCCTCACTCTACTAGGCTGTGAGCATCACGCCCACGAGTTACATGACCAGCTGCAGAGCAGCCATCACCAAGACTCACGGGACTGTTACAAAGACACCCTTCCACGACGCAGTATCCAGAAATGTGGGCATATTTACAAAACCGCATTTTAAAAGGAGATTAGTTTCGCCACATTCACTGCCACAGATAGCCCACCTCAAAGAAAACTCGACTCTAGGATATGAGCAGACAGCCCAGACAAAACCCAAGACTACAGATCACAGTACACATAGTGAACGGCTGTATTGTTGCCCTTTCTGAAGGTACAGCAACATCCCCTGAGTCTGTCTCACCCCTGACATGTACAGTCATTTTGACACTAATCTCAGCCCTAGGAATTGACGTAGCATCCTTGCAGCAGGTAAGGCTGACAATAACACCCGGTGGCGTTACACTCTTACCCCTGCTTACACTCAATACAGGAGAATAATGTCAACACCCACAGCACATCCACCAGCCTATGACGCAGATGACATTAATTTAGGACGAGATATAAAGACTGACATAGAACTCTTATCAGATGTCCAGGCAGTCGTAGCCCATGACGATGCCTTAGCCCCAGACATCCCAGACAATTCACGAGATAGTACACCAGAGAGTACATCGGGTCAGCTATCCCTAAGCCCAGTACTGCAGGATGCAGCATCAGGAATGCCAGGTCAAATTGACACACTATTGATAGTAAAAATGAGACGTATCCAACTCTGCAGCCCCCAGCAGGAAGAAAACAAAGAGAGCCATGAGGTCTCGGGTGGTTCGCAGCACATCTCCCACATGTCACTCCCCAGACCTGACCGCCCAGCACCCACATCCCCCACTGAGAATGACAATACTCCAAGAACAAGAACTAGACATTATGGCCCATTCCGATTCCCGAGCCACCAGCATTGCAATACACAGAGTCAGTATAATGAGTGGCAGCCCCTTAACACAGGTCCTAATAGAGAGGAAAAGCACCTGCTACAGTTCAATGATGTAAAGAGAGACAGCGAACTGTATCCCTCTGAGGTAGTAACTGAGGGAGACATTAGCAGGACTAGGGCAGAAAGTGACATATGCCAAAGAACAGGTAAAGAAGAAGAGGACATGTCACACAAACAGTACTCGAGAAGCCCCATAGAAAATACAGCAGCACTCCAGCAACTTGCATTATACCTAGCCAGTATAGGGGATAGAATGACTGAGCATATGGGTGCAAAGAAACGACCAGCACCAAATCAAGTAGCTAGCAGTGTGAAGGAGGTAGAGCCACACAGTGGTGGGGTCCCAACTATCATGCCACAGCAAGGGCCATGGATAGACTTGCATCAGGAAGCACAAAGTGCAGCCCCACCACAGATCAACATGGCAGTCTCTCTCGCAGCCAACTTAAGTGTACCCCAAGCTCCGTCTGCAGTCATAAATTATAACACTCAGGTGACACGACCACCTACGCCTATGCCTCAGGAATCACCTCTAGTAGTTACACCACATAGACCAATGACACCACAGCTAGAGCAAGACTATTTGGATCTGCCAAAATTGTTTGAACAGGCAGAAAAGAGGAGAAGGCAGAGAAGAAGAGAGATAGAATGTGTTACTATGTTAGGTAACGAAGGGCGACCTGAGAACATCCCACAGGAATATAATGTATCAGGTACAACACGCCTGCGTACAGCAAGATCTAGAGAACTGAACAACATTGCCCTTTACAGGCCAAGACAGCCATTGACCAATGGCCTGACGCCAAATGAGATAGTAATACTTGGAGAAGGGAGTGACCTTTATGTCATTCCATTCTCAGATAACTTGGCAGACTGGACAAAGGCTAATGCATTTCAAGAGAATGTCTGGCCCCGAGAAGGATCTTTTGAGCCAGAGCAAATGGCCACTGCTGAAGAATGTATCTTGCAGGAAGCAGGAGATGATGATTGGAACTACACCTACATGCGCCAAGGCCTAAGGGTCTGGAAGAAATACGCACGCAGGTATGAGAACACAAGACCGACAGGGGTAACACACCAGCTGCCCCTGCTGTCCAAAGAGGTCAATGACCCCCCTTCCTCAGTAACTTGGTCCCTAACGGACAAAGAAAAACTGAAGAGAGAACTCCCACCCCTCACAGAGGGTGCGGAAAAGTGGATACAAGCCTTTGAGAATGACACTTCAGGTGTGTCACTGACTATTTGGGATATGAGACGTTTGCTCACATCCCTGATTGGAAAGGATGCAGAAGATATGTTTTCACGCATCGACACAAGGCTTTGCACCACTAATTCAGAATTAGAAGGTGATCCTTTCAATAAGATAAGAGCAGCGCTATGGAACGAACTGCGCCAGAAGTTTCCAGATGTCTCAGACATCGGATCTCTAATGTCACAAACAAGGCAATCAGCTATTGAGAACACAGCTGCGGAATTAGAACAGCAGAAAGTAAAGAAAAGAAAGACTCTTGATGATGCAGTTAGGCTAGCTTCACCAGTGAGTCAAGTGACTACTGTCACTAATGTTTCACAAAGTGCCTTAAATGTGCTAGGAGGTAACGCACAGGTAACAAATGATCACATACAACAACAGCTACCTCAGCAACACATGCCTGTGTACCAACTGGTGTCCCAGACACAAGCTCCTGTATCACAGGGAGCTACAGTACTGCCCCCCATCAATCCGGTTTCACAGGGCACCACCCAGCAGGACCAGGCAAGTTAGAAAAGCCCACAGATAACTCTAGTGTTTCCCTCATTGACATTAGAGAGGACCCCATTGTGAATGTCAGGATTAATAACATGTATAGTTTTTTGATTGACACAGGTGCCACATTCTCCTGTATCAAGGAGGGGGCACTGCCCATCTCCAACCAGAGCACAAACACACAAGATTGCTCTGGAGCGATATTATGGGTCCCTTTCACAGAATGAGTACAAATAGAAATAGGAGGTAAAAGTATTCAACAGCGTCTACTTTATACGCCACAGTCCACATGGTCTGATGGCCAAATTAAATATGAGAATATGTTTCAATGAAAATGGCACAGTGCCCTTTACGGTTCCCAAATGCACGCAGACTGTCAATTTTATGTTTGCATTTTCTATATAGAAATAGATAGTTATGTTATGTGAATGGTCACATATAATTCACACACACTGTAAATTTCACCTAATAATGCAAGACTGAGCAACTAAATAGAATGATTCACTCCCACGTCCCAAAATTCAGCAGTAGCTGACACAGGCACAAGCCAGAGATAAAACGATGGAATGGAATGCACACTAGTTGCACCACACTTCTTTTCAGATAAATAAATATCACGAGTTACGAGATCATGTGCTGCTAGAGCATTTCATCCTTCTAAGGTGGATTCAGAGAATACCTTGAGTTGGAATACAATAAAGATCTGCTGTTTATTACAAAAACACCATTGTGAGTGAACATGTGCATTACAAATAAGCCATCTTTATTTTATAATACAACACGTATATTTTGCATATTGCAAATAGAGACAACACATGTTTTCAGATATTATAAAATACAGACAAATTAATAGAGTTTCTTTTTATTTTCGGGCCATGTTCATAAGTAGCGTTCCTGGCCAGACTGCATATTCTGGGCGTAGAGCCAAAAGAGGAAACAGGCTTCCTGTAGTTGGCAGCAAACAATAAGAAGAGATAAGGAATACGTTTCCAGAGATGCACCGCCGTGTACAGCTATTACTTCACACATGCCCAGTGCTAGGGAAAAGCAAATTAATGCAGAAACACAGTAGATTTCAATGTTAAAAGTACGAATGCAGGGAATAAGCAATGCTCAGCACTATGATTTCATTGCACAGCTGCACCTTAGGGAGATACAGGGAAGTGCCCCACCTGAAGGAAAAGAGCTGTGGAAGAAGAGGGGAGTACACAGAAATAAGATTTTATTTGTTTAATTTTCAGACACACAAGGATAGGAAGGCTTTTTACAAATAGCACTCACTCAGTTACACCTTCCTACACATGTCCCTCGTGATATCATGTCCACTACTTTGCAGACAGAGTGGTCCATCCCCAATGCACATGAGCATATACAAATCTTGGTTCATTAATGCCTCATGGTAGCGACAGTATTTCCCTAATTCAGCTATAGAAACAGTAGCATCAACAATACCAGAGCCCAAGGTCCCATTGACTATGTTGACATGCTTGACAAATGCCAGAAATACAGACACAACATGGTAGTGGTAGCCGGACCGTGTGTCCATTGTGACACAAAGGCCGCAACTACATTCCTGCTTTGTGAGGTCATATGTCACTGGGGATTACTGGATGCTGTTGCAGTGACTCGCAGTGACAGTGGCGGTCATAGTACCCAATTGGAAGGTAATGGCTACATTGCCTTTCCGTTGCTCTGTTTACACTAAGGAACACTCCCAGCTCTGATCATCACATCAAGTCTCACCGGCTTGTCATTGACAGATCAATAGATGTGGTTATTCTCTCCGCAAGACTTAAAAAGAAGTCACTGGGCCCTCTTCTGATATTGTAAGCGATGAATTGTTCATTTATGTGCACTAATGCGTGCTCCAAAGTTCTTTTTCATTCAGATATCAAAGACAAAGACAAGCGTCCTATCCCTGATGAACTTCCGCCTATCTGCTGTGGGACACACATCTTTTTATGAAGCAGTTCGGAAGTGGAGAAAATTCAATTCAATGAACACTTGCAAATTAACTTTTTGAGGTTCCACCCGTCACCGTCCGAAATCTGAGCATTGACAGCAAAGAAGACATCATGTGCCACTTAACGATCCAAGATCAAGGAAGTGGAGATCGTATGATGGCCTACGGACTGAGAAGCAGCAACAGAACAACCCTCCATGTCAAGCTTTCAATTAAAAAGATATGTACAGCTATTATTTTCTTTTATGTTTGTAGCTGCAGTAACAGCATTTCACTGGTTAGCAGTGTGATCAGAGAGAGAGAGAGGAGCTACTAGTAATATTAAATTTGTCACGACCAGACACTTCCTGATAACAAGCAAACTGGGAAAAGCACCAGTAGTAGCTATGACACCTCTGTGCCTGTCTTGACACCTTCTGTACCCCATGCTGACCCTACAGGAAGGGACTTGGCACTCGATATCATCTTGACCCCCACTGTGCCAGGTACACCAAGACGATCCCGTCAAAATAAAAGAAGTCTTAGACATAGAATGAGTCGCGAGCTAGTGCCAGTTAGATATACATCGTGTATCCAACGTAAGCAAGAATAGGCTTTGCGAATTCCAGACTGGAAAAGACAGTTGTTTACACCTTCGACCAGCACTCTATGCCTGATTCCCACTCCCAGCGCCCTAGTGATAGAGCAGAGGATAATGAGATTCACAACGTTCTATTAGATAACATGTGGTATAGACACATGAGGGAGGTTGGAAGAAAGGTCACAAATGAGTCTTGCCTTGTATGTTCTCACATTCCACACGCTGTAGGCGCAGATGAATTGTACTTTACGTAAAGTAGTCTCACCACCCGCAGCCAAATGTCTTTTACACCTGTACCTTTGCTGCATACATGGTCAGAGCTCCACTCAGCCAAAGTGGATGATGCATTTGTAAATACCACAGAGTGGGATGACTAGTATGTAACATTTAAGGTGATCACTAATACATTGGAAATTGAAAGGAGAATGGAGGTTTACCGTGATATGGAAGTACCTGCCCACATAATGCAGATTTGGGAACATCACTATAAGAAACTAGGGTACTTCACCTTCCCAACACCCACATCCAAATGCCACTCACCTGAACATCACCAATGTAACCACACCCATGACACATGCCCTTGTCAGTGGAGACCTATTCTACACCTGAAGGCCAGCATTTATTTCAATATCAAATGGAATGGTCCACATGACTTGATATGTAAAGCAGCCTCCTTAGGTAGCACAACTGTAGGACAAGAGCACAAATATAATTTAAATGAGGAGATAGAGAGGGAGTGTGCTAAGATATGGGGTAGGGAAACTAGAGGATACACATACAGTAATGGTACACCATACACACAGAAAAGAGCATACAAGCTAAAAGTCTCCTCTCCTTTGCTTCCTAGGTAATGGGACGGTACCTGTGGGCAGGAATGCCAATTGCAAGAGCACTAGATTTAATTCGAACCTGAAGTACGGCTCATCCATCCTCATTGGTATCTACGGATCTGCGGAGAAAATATGTATCTGCAGTTGCCTCCCCAATGGCAAGGACTTTGTTCTATCGTGACGATGCGGATAATGGCATCTCGTCGTCCCGGCAACGAACATTTCCCACATCCGCACACACCCAATGGCAGGTGATGTCACCCTGCCCCACCACCGAAAAGGAGAAATCAAAAAGCACTCCTCAGATGACATATTCCATGAGATTCCGGAAGATATCAACGATGCTGAACTTTACCTTGGGGGAGTTATCCCCATGTTCCAGACCAAAGACAATGCCTGATGGCTCCAAGTAACAAGATATGAACTTATGCAGCTTGTTAACAACACCCGTGATGGGTTCAACGCCGTGAAAGAAGAACTACGACCTTTGAGACTCGTGGTTCTGAAACAACGCTATGTTTTAGACCAGTTAATTGCGATGAATAGTGGTGGATGCGCCAGGATGGGAAATTCGTTCTGCTGTGCCTTGATATTGGCCGATGATGCGGATAACAGAACACTTACAAAGGCCATTGGGGATTTGGACAATTTGGGATAACAGATGCCTGAGGATGGAAGTGCAAAAGCAGATGTTTTAAGTAATTGGTCCAACTTGGACTGGACGCCTTTATGGCTATCTGCAGTACTAAAATTTATAATGCCTATATTATGTGTGCTTGTAGTTGTGTATTTCGGAACACAGATTATGTTGCATTATGTTAGAAAAATAAGGTCTAAAAGAGTTGAGATGAACTACACAGATGTGAACACAGGTATGCACAGGGGACAAGGGGAAGATGTAGAGATAGCAGTGTTGAACATAGAGCGTACTGTCCGTACTGTCCCCGACCCTCACTTAGAGCAGGTTCCTTCTGAAAGTCAGTACCAGTCCCCAGTACATGGTGGCCCACCACTTCTCTCAGGGAGAGACTTGGTACGTCCCTATGAGACAATGTGTAAGAGACTAGGAGGACCAGGTGAGGATTTAGGAGCTACTTCTTTATAACTCGCCCTGGCCACTTCCCCCATCTCCAGCTAAGTATGCAGTTCGTATGATGTTCGAGATGTTGATTGGTTCAATAATTTGAACCAGAGGGGGGAATGTTGGAGGGTGAATTTTTACCTGCATAGCTATCCAAGGACACACCTATCACCTGCACAACATGACCCCTGTGTAGGCCCTGCTGTTTAGAAGTTACAGGCCTCAGTTACGTTGCCCTGAGCACTGCCATTTTCTCTTAGCTTAAGCAGAAGCAGAAAGCAGGTCTGACCCAAGCTTCACCCTGCTGCTCTTGTCTGCAAGGACCCGCACCCCTACCAGGCCCCCACCTCATTGTATATTTCCCACAAGCTGTAGAAGTCAAGTTCCTCAATAAATCTTGCAACACACCCCACGTCCCCCACCTAAGCCATGAATAGAATAAGGGAAGCTCGCACAGCAACTACGTCAAGCAAGATATCCGATAAACTAAGGATAATTGTGGCGAAATATTATCGCAAACTGCCTGATTGACACATGAATAGAACCCTTTCGAAGCAACAATAACACATTTCTGATTAATGACAAACTTCCAGTCAGAATGGCAGGAACTCAGTCTAGGCTAACGTACGTGCCACACAATTACGAGAAGGTAGTCACATTTACACCAATGATGGGAAAGTCACCAGACAGGGGCGTGAGAGGCGACAGAAGGATATGTGGTTCGAGGTGACGTGATATAGCGTGACCATAGGCCCCTCACCCCTGAACAATATAAAAGGCTGGTCCGCCAGAGTATCGTTGAACTACTCCGCGTCTGCACCTGAGTGTCTGACAGGAGTTTTTCCCAGGGGTTACTCGAGATAGCCCTTGTTTTATGTACTTAGGTTTCATGTACTTAGATTCTGCTCCTCCATTGTATATTCTGCTGTTATGAAATGCTTTTTCCTCTTTACATTTAAAGTTATATTACGCTATTTGAAATGTTATGTTTTCTCTGACATTGTTTTATCTCCACTGCATTTAAGGTGTTTAAACTTGTACTTTCAGGATATCATACATGCAGTGGTGAGTGAGTGTGCCCAATAATATGTGCTTAACCTTTTCTAAACCTTTTCTATGCAATCTGCCTCAGCTCAAAAGTGTATTTAAAGCAAAGCCTCTCTCATAAGCAGCTGCAAACTGTACTTTGTAAAACTCAAACTGGTCCATGTGACTTTCAAGAGAATGCTGGGTACAGGGCCAAGTACTATGTGGTTTTTATGCTATCATTGATTATTTCTAGAAGCTGTGTCTTCAAATAAATTGTACAACTCTCAAGCTTCAGTCTCCAAGAGCTCATATATATGTTCTTTCCTGTTTTTAGAGCAAGCGTTCCAGGAGCACCGGTTACAAATTAAGCCGTCCTATTCCCCTTAGTTCCTTTTCACAGTCTCTCCAGCGCGGCTTCTGAGCTGCTGCTCCAGACCCCTGGCCCCGCCTGCCCCTAATTAATCATCCCCTCCGACAAAATCACCCACAACATACGAGTTATCGAAATTCAGTACAACTCAATGCCCATCAACGGATTTCGCAGATGGGCCTATTCAACGTATTCTTCGGCCATAATTAAGTGATCTTACGTAGAGAGTGACATTCTGGTGGATTTTGTTAGCCAGTGCCTAGATTTATCCATCAGTTGGGTAGTTGATTCTTGTTGATCTGCTCTGAGGGTCGGTACGTTTACCATGGAGAAATGGGAGAATGCAACTGCACGATGTGCGGTCGCATCAGAATTAGGCGGTCGGCGGTCGATCGGTCCCATTTCTGCCACGGTGTAGGTCGGAGGAAACTCTGACCGAAATCGTAATAGGCCCCTCAGTGTCGACCAAACCAGAGCATGGTCAGAAATAGCACTGATATTGATTTTGGTATCCACAAGAGTGAGCAATAGAAACCGGGAGATTAAAAAATAATCAATTCTAGAATACGTCATATGGACTTTAGAATACAACATGTACTCCTGCTCTTGAGGGTGGTGGTGGCACCAGACGTCCGTAAATGTAATTTCCAACATACCCTGCATCAGAGCCGCGGGCGGGCGAGGTTCGTCCTGTCGGGGCTGACAGCAGTCTAAGTGAAAGTCTAGGGGGACATTAAAGTCACCTCTGAGCACTATGGCACCCCTAAGGAAGTGGGAAAGCCTGGGAAATAAATCATTAAAGAACTCCTGATTATCATTGGGGCCATTGAGCAAGGCTATAGCAATCGGGTAATACCAAACGTGCCCCGTATACCAATCTGCCGTCCCTAGTGATCCCTCTAGCTGCTGTCCAGTGTAAAAGGAAGGTTGCAACAGAGTAGGATAGCCATTCCTCGGGACTTACTGGTATAACAAGAGTGAAAATGCACGGGGTACCAATAGGAGCGGAGGCAGTGGATGTCAGCTCGGAGCAGGTACGTCTCCTGTAAAAGTACCACATCTACCTCCTTACTGCGCAGCCAATGTATCAATGCTTTACACGTGAGTGGGTTGTTAAGGCCCTGTATATTAAGGGATACTACATTGAGGATAGACATCTAAAAACATGTATACAAACCCCCAATAAACCTGAGTTGAAACAATATGAGTGTGACTCCCACATCCTGGCATGACATAATATGCACATATGAATCAACAACAATGAAAATATACCAATACACATAACTTGTAAGAACAAAATAAAAGGGGCAATCTGCAAAGAAGCTGTCTAGCCACCTGTCATTCAACACCCAGATAATTGCAAGAAAAATAGAAAGATCAACAGAATAAGAAAAAATGCAAGAAAAAGACTGATAGAAACAGCACTAGGAAAGAGAGGAGCTGGTGGTAAATCACATACGGCCCCCAACATTTAGAAAATCAGAACGAAGTAAAAAAAAGAAATAGTCATTAGCTGAAAATGAGGAACAAAGAAAAAAAAGAGTACCCCACTCACCCCTGCCCCCCACTCAACTACATAACAGCAGAGGAGTCTGATGATGACCATGCAAGGCCGTCAGGGTGGCGCATCATCCTCTGAAGAAGGAATGCAGCAGTCACCATCAACCCGTAGCTTCTGTTTTCGTGCTTTCCTCTTGGACTGGCATGAGGGCTGGAAACGCCAACCACCCCTCCATCAATTAGTGCGAGGTCTCGTAGCTCAGGAGATTCAGCGTCATCAAGTGAGGGGACCGGGCACAACACCTCTAGGGCTTCCTGGGGCATGTTGGCAGCCACTTGCTTATCCAGATGCGTGAAATGAAGGTGGAGAGGGAAACCCCAACGATACGGGAGCTTATTGCTTTGTAAGTGGTGCGTAATATCTTTGAAGTCCTACAGCAGACCAAAGTATCTCCTGATGTGTCCTGATACAAAGAAACAGAATCATCGTGAAAGATGATCAGCTCTTGTTGTCGGGCAGCCCTCAGAACCGGTTCTTTTTGGTGAAAGTAGTGCACTTTGTCAAGGTATCGGAACAAGCCTATGAAATGGCAGAGGACAGGCCTCGGATGCGAATGTTATTACGTCACGAACGGTTCTCCAAGTAATCTATCTTTTCCTGCAATGTTATTTGCCCCCTCTCCAATTTATCTATCCAGACCGTTCTATCGACATTATCAAGGGTATGCTCTGCCATCATAGTTTCCACCGCAGCGAGGTGGGTATCTGTCTGATGCAAGGACTGGTCGATGTCAGATATGGCCCTCGTGAAGTCTTTTTTTTAACCATATTTTCCAAATATGTAGCATTTACAAATATCACAAATAAGGCACCATGTCCCACATATCATAAACAATCATTGTGCAATTTGTATATGTCAATCCTAGTAATATAGTTTCAGGTGTCAATTGGCACATCTAGTACAGTGGCATATCGTGACAAAGGATATCTTACCAAAAACGGCCCCACCACTAGCCCACCCACAGTTTGCATCCCCGATGCGCCTGACTCCCATCCTCCCACCCACTGCCAACCCAGGCACGCAGCAACACAACACCACTCATGGTTGACCGCAATGTAGACTTTGATAGTCGATAGAATCACCCCACTCCCTCAGGCACAATACCATTTTCTGACTGAGTGTTTGAGGCCTGCTTAGTGGCTTCCACATATCTCGTAAATGGGCACCATATATCCTTGAGTCGGGACCCAGGTGGTGTAATGCAAGCATAATTCTCCACGTTAACATTACTATAGGCTAAACTGCGCAGCCAATCCTGCACTTTGGGTCCCTTTTTCCTGCCCCAGTGTATTGCAATCTCCCGTTTTGCCAGCAAGAGCCCCAACGATGCAAAATGCCTAACTCTCTTGGGAAAGTTCACTGTGTACCCCAGTAGTGCAACCTCTGGAATAGGCTCAAGAGGCAGCCCTAGTGAAGTCTTGACAAAGAGATGAGAGATCTTTACGGAACTCGGCCAATAGTAGCTGAATAAACTCTTTAGTCGCAAGAGCCTGAGAATCAGAATCTCCGGTCTGGGCCGTTGGCTGGGGCTGAGAGTCAGTATCCACCACTCGGGAGGAGTCAGATCTTAGGCGGAAATCGCAGAGGGAAGTAAATCGCTGAGGTTTAGCCTCATGTGCCCCAAAAGACGATCTGCAGGGAGAAGCCTGGCGGGGGCATGATAGTTTTGCTCTGAGGAATATGTCTAGAGTAACACACCAAAAAGTGGATGAAGCCCACCCAGAGTCCAGTATGGTGTACCCCACAGGCCCCGGTGAAAGCACAATCCATGCCACACACAGTCCCTTATAGATGAGGGGGGTCACCAAGCCCAAACAGTCCCAAGCACATCGCAGGGCCCTTCCTCACAGGTCAGCAATTGGTGTTGCGGTGGCATGCCCATGCAACATCCATTGCACTCCCCTTTGCCACAGGCCACTGGGGCTGAAAGGGGCATATTTACAAGGTAGTGTTAAGCCATGCAAAGTGGCTTAGCACCACCTTGTAAATATGGAAAATGGCACTGCGCCACCGGAGCATCAAAAAAGCGACTCTCCGTGAGCGCTGAGGGCTTGTAAATATGCCCCAAACGTTCTCTATTTCAATATCTCTCGATGATCATATTGCGATATTTATTTAATTTAATTTTATTTTAAAGGTTTTATATAGTGATGGCTAGACCCTGAGGTATCAGAGCGCTTCACATGAGTAGCAGATCATAGTTGCAGGTTACATCGTTACAAAGGTTACACAGTTATTAGAGCATCCCAACTTAGTTACATGTAAGGTCGAGATAAACAATAAGCACATATACGTAAGGGAAAAAGCAGGCAAGGTGAGAGATTAAGGGGAGGGGGTAGGAGCAGGGGAAGTAGACAGAGAATGAAGGAGGGAAAGAGGAGGGGAGGGTGAGAGATACAGCATGGAAAGAGGGAGGGGAGGGCGACGGTGAGATAAGCCGGTAGACGAGTCAAAGCTGCGTCCAAAGTCCAGTAAGCTGTAATCCTAGGGGAAGTGATATCTCTGTTGCGATGGCTCCCTTTACGCACTGGACTCGCTCAGAGTGGGTCTCTGAGACTCCAAGGCCTACATACTGGATCCTTACCCAAAAAGGGGAAAGTTAGTGCTTTGGCAAGGGGTATCACATATAGTTGGGGCCACCCCTTTCATATTATGTATACTTGGCAAGATCAGCAATACCAAGTTTGCTCACTCTTGGAAGCCTGCAAAATCCACAAGGAAGTACTTTCAGCATGTCAGCCTCAGATAAGCCGCCGGCTTATCTGAGGCTGACATGCAGTAACTCTTGTGGAGCACGCTTCCTTTAGTTTGTCACCTATCATAGTGATCAGAAGAAATTTTAAAATCTGGACTGTACTAAACATATTGAACATTTTGCGTCGTGTTTTAAGTGACTGTGAGTTCTCTAGCAAAAGTGGGAGACTAATTGAAAGTGCTTCCTTGTGGACATCCGTACCAAATGGATTGATCCCTTACAGATCTTTGAAGTACTGAGATACCATGGTCCTGGGGCTGCAGTGATCGGTATAAAGACTCGTGCGTTGTGAAATTTGCCCTGAAGAAGCCCCATCTCGGGCGAAACGCGTTGGCTGTATTATTCCATCATTTTACGCCACGAGTGGTCCGAGAAGCTATTAAAGGATCACCTTTTGAAATCACTGAAGAGTCCGGATTGATTGATGTTCTGTGCATTTATGGTTTGAAATATTCATGTTGCCTCTCTTAGCATTTTGTACTGTTTTATAATTGTTGGGTCCTTTGATAGTGGACTAAGGAGGTGATCAACGTAATTTATGAGTAGATTTATGACCTGTGTATAACGAGGTGGTGCGGCTCTTAAGTATCCCTTAAAGCCGTCCCTTTTTTTCTGTATACTGGTAATCTAAATCACGCCTGTTCCCATTACTGTGCCTTAATCTTGCTTTCCCAGCTATTCCTTCATTAGCATTTCTGAGTTTTCCAACATGCAAGTTGATTTGTATAGCACAGCAAATACCAATTACTTGTCCATTTAGTTCCTTATATTCTGGTGGGCAGACTCATGTCTGTGAACTGCATGATAGTCCTTGTGCTAAGCAGCAGGAACTTTACTCCTCTATGTTACTTTATGATGTCAAAACTTTTCACTGCTAATTGTTAATACAAAGCACTACGCAAATGCAATGGAAGTACAGTAATGTGCATGTTTTCACAGCGCCAGTAAAAAAACATTATGCTATAATGTGCTATGACCATGTTCTCAGAGTGCAGGATGTGTAACATGCCCATGTTTTTAGAGGTCAAATTTGTGTGCCATGCCCATATTTGTGGTCCAATTTGTGTAACATTTTCAACTTCTTACATTGGTGCATAAAGCACAATGCAAATGCAGGTACAAAATGATATGTGTCAATGTGTTCTAAGTGCCATCGTGTGGCATGTCTGGTTGCATGTTTCTGTGACATCCTATGGATTTTTAGAGCTCTGGGCAAGGCATACTTTGGGGCCTCCTGTTCAGGAAAACCTTACACCCAGCTTCAGCTATTTCAAGCCTTCATGGTGCCAAACAATATTGAAATATGTTGAGCTTTAGCAAAATTCGCTTACTCAAAACACCTAAAAGCTCAAGCAGCATGACGTTCCTTAGCCAAAAAGAAATAAAAGAAAGCTTCAACATGTCCTTTCCTTTTGTGACTGAATCTCAATATTTTTGTCTTGTAACAGCAGTATATTAAGTGGAATTCAATTATCTGATTTGACTGCTTCTCCTCAAACCATTACATTGATTGCTGATATCTCAACTAATTAACACATTGAACAATAGTAACATCCCAAAATGCTTGTTCGAATCATAAATTGAGCTCCTAAGTTGGCAACACTTTACTGCACTGTGGCACTGTGGTATTTGATTCCAGAATCTCCAATTGGCAACGATAATCACACAACTGGCAGAATGGTAAAAATTACTTCTTGGACATTTTCCATCTAATTGTTATCCTCAAAGTTAAAGACATTGCTGCAAGTATTTTTTCACAATGCTGATTAGGGCTCCCTTCTCATATCTTTTAATTCAAAGGCACTATTTGGCCCCTTGAGCTTCATTACAGATGTTTTGAAAAAAATAATGTATTTTCTATAACTTTAATTGGAGGTTTGAGTAGCCATGATGCATCTGTAGGACTGTTGTACACTCAAGAAGTGATGCACAGTTCTGCTGCAAGTGTGTGTAAACTTGCGCTCACTTAATTTCTTTTTTCGTGGATACATTTCTTGTTCAGTATGCGTCATAGTTATACAACTTTTTTCTCCCATATTTAATAACAGAAAGGATAGCTAGCTACCTACTAAAGAGATGCCTAAGCTAAAGTGTTCCAGCAAGAGGAAAGGCAAAGGCCTTTCCCCTTTTTGAGCAATGTCGGGAACAGTGATGCGAACATGTTCTGCAAGACCTGCAAATCTACATTCTCCATTGCCATGGCGGAAAGTCTGATATTAAAGAGCACACACAGACAAAAAAGCAAGTTGTGTGACGAATCTTCAAGCAGCATGCAGCAACAGCAACATTACCTTTTTTTGGGGGAAGGTAGCCCCTGGACATGCTGAACTCAGTAGTGCTAGTGCTGAAGGTAGATTAGCATATCATTTTACTAAGCATAACCACAGTTTCCAGTCAATGGATAGTACATCATCATTGATTCGGAAAATGTATGATGAAAAGTTTTGCTGCACTCGCACCAAGACAGAAGCCATGATCAGAAAAGTACTGGCACTTCTTGCAATGAATGACCTTAATTCAGACTTGAATAACATTGCTTGTATATCTGTGTCTATTGACACTTGTAATAAGAAACAAGTTAAATTAATACCAATTGTCATTAGGTATTTCAAGTACTTTGAGGGCGTTATAGTGAACATTTCAGAGTTTACCTCCGCTCCTGGTAAAACATCTGCAATACTCTTTGAACGACTGCACCAAGCCCTTGAAAAGTCTGCTTGAGAAAGTAGTTGGGCTTTGTGCAGATAATACTAATACACACTTTGGGGAAAAGGTTAGAACAGGAAAGAACAATGTGTTCTGCAATCTTAAGGAAGCTATTCCTGATAATAAAGTACTTGGGTTAGGGTCTGCAGCACACATTGTCCGCAATGCAGTACAAACCGCTGCTGATGGGCTGCCTATGGACATAGAATCTTTTGTGTTAAAATTGTACAACTATTTCCACATCTTCAGTGTACGAATGTAACTGAAATAAAAAAATTGATAACGAATTTTATTGATTTTAGAGAAAATGAGCACAAAGAAAAACAAGAACAGAAACATAAGAACAGCAGCACGTAGAAGCAGCAGTGTACAGCAGAGACATAGCGATATTATGACAGCAAGTACGTCCTGGATATTCATAAGCATAAAGGGGAACAGGGTAACGTCCACCGTGGCCCAGACTGCCCCGGAAAACCTCAATCCTCTGTCACCCCACCCATTTGCCCCACATTTTGCGGTATTTCTTTGGGCATCCCCTGGCTTCGTACAAGGGTTTTTTCTGCGCTGCACACAAGTCCACCCCCCTGCGCTATCGTGTTAAGGTGTGGGCCGTCGGGCTCAGCCAGCTCGCGCAATGTCTCTTTTGGCCACCATCAAGGCTGCGTTTAGAAAGAGTTTGTCAGTCCTAGATCCATCCAGCCCCTCGGTGACCCCCAGGAGTACATTCAGTGGGTTAAGAGGAACCTCCCAGCCCAGGACCTCGGTGAGTTCTCTGACCACTGATTCCCAAAAGCGTGTGACTACTGAGCAAAGCCATACCATGTGGTTGAAATCAGGAACTGAAATAATTTTTTGAGTTTGTTGATATAGATTATCAACGACTCCTAAATACTAGCAATACTCATTGGCTTTCTCTACTTCCTGTAGTTGATAGGGTGATAAAACCTTCTCCAGCCCTATGTTCTTATTTTTTTGTCCCAAGGAAATCCCCCAACAGCAATTGTCATGTTTTTTGAAAACCCTCTTGCTGAAATCTGACTCTGGCTTTTGCGCAACCAACTGTCCAACTGTCTATTTTTAGTGACACACTAAAGGAGATGGAAAAGTAACATGCAAATGCCATAGATATTGCAAGACAACTAACGCAATAGGAAAACTGAAGGAAAGGAGAGATGTCTGCTTCATTGGCCTTAGGTTGAAGGAGCTTCTTAAATCCCTGAAAAAAAGGACTCTCACCAGAAACAAAAATCTATAGCTCTGTATGTGCTTTCTACATCAGCAGTATTGATTACTTGGAAGTGTAGGGGGCATATTTTTCTGACTTGAACGCTTTTTCCTGGATCCTTTTTGATATTATTCCTGTCTGGGATAATGGTGAAATGTTGCTGCTATTTGTCCAATCTATATTAAGCACATTTAAGATGGATGAAATTGAGCTTTTTGACTAAATCACTTGTGTACGAAAACACACAGCAGATAGACTTGTCAAATGGAATGATCAGAAGACTGCAGAAGAACGCATGGACATTTTCATCCATTTCCAAACTCACAATATTACATTTAAGAACATTGGCCTGATGGTCCAGTTTGCATTGTGTCTGCAGGAACTAATTCTCCAGTAGAAAGAAGCTTTTCTATTATGAATAACACGTGGACTGATGAAAAAACCGAATGGACTGGAGACTCTGAAAGTGTTATTGATCATAAGGGTCAACTTTGAACAAAGCTGCAGTGAGTTCCACAATCGTTGCTGCAAATCAAAATGGTTCTGCGGCAAATCTATTCCTCAGGTAAGTAATGTGCAATGCATCAATAGACCTTTTATATCAATCTTTAGGTTTGGTCCTACTTTATGGATTTTTACCCTTTGTATATAATTCTCCAATCCATAATGTCTTGGAAATGTGAACTTTCTTTTAATAAAGCAAAAAGTATTTACATTTCAGTCAACTGAGTTGAATGTAGGAGGAGTGCTTTATGAGGAAGAGTATTCTACAAACAGCAGTACCTGATTTTGACATAAGTATATTGAACGCATGCTTGGAGTTTCAATGCCTGGGTAGTCACCAACTGTAGCAAATGTTGAGGCAAAGTCTGTTGAAATGGAATTAAGGTTACAACCAATAAAAGGCCTCTGATTTGTCGTCTGCAATTCTTTATCTGTGTATTTGGAGGAGGCTGTCATAGTCCTTTTTCTATGACACATGTTAAATACTCATACTTTTATGTCGATAGTTGCTGCTAACTGCAGTCCTACTTCTGTGTCTATGAATTGTCCCACTTTTTTCTTTTGAGAATCTGGTCACCCTAGACTAAGTGCGATTTCTGACCGCTTCAGGAGGCACAGCTCTTTGCGAAAGATTGGCACAAATTAAATCTATATGGTTTCCCAGATAGGACAGAGGAAAAACTGATCTCTAATACATTTACTGGGGAAGTGGCAATAAAATCTTCGATTTTAGAAGCAAGGTCCCAGGGTATAGGATTAGATTATATGGGGAGAGTCTGACTGTGGCCAGTGTCTATGCGTCTAATGGTTGAGAAGAAGCTTTTTTAACCGATGCGATCATGGACAGCCTGTAGACGCCTGACAAAAAAAATCATCATTTTTTTTTCTTAAACTAACTTTATTGTTTTATGGTACATCTATTACATGTAATATCAAGGGCTACGTAGAATTATTTACACACATATATTCTTGTCTACAAATATTATTTTCTCTCGTTAAATAAAATTCCAAATTAATTTGGGATCTTGCGTACAGAAGTCTTGCCATACGTTCTGCCCATGTGATAACCTAATTGATGTTATATATGAATACGAAAACTAACCCCCTACCCCCGTTACTTAGTACTCTGTTGCACCTGGTGCACAAGATGCCCAACAGTGACTTTTCAATAATAATACGGTGGCCCCCCTCCGGTTCCATCTGCTTCACAAAGTATATGAAAGTGAAAGCAAACAAATTTGGGCAGAAGTATAAGAACAAAGCCTTTATTTATCGAGGCCCAGAGAAAAAGAAACCTCCAATTTAACAGTGAGAATGAACTATCTATTTAAGAACCTTGTCCTGATGAAGGTGCTATCAATATAAACCGAAACGCTGCGTCGACTACCTTGAACTTTGTGATTTTAATGTTCCTTATGTGGAATGGCACATCTTTTAAAAAAAAAAAAAAATTTGATTAACTGTGCACTGTTGTTATCAAACATTTTACTGTACTTTGTGGAATAAACTGTTTATCTTTTAAGAAATTGCTTTTTGATTGTTTTTGCTTGTATTTTACATGCCAAATGGTATATTGTCTGGATTATTTGTTTGTTATTAAGTTTGGTTCTTTGAGTTATGAGGGGTGTATACAAGAGGTTCTGTTAAAGACTAAATATTGGGACTTGTGTATAGTTTCCTGTACTTGTGTGATTCCACATAATATATGTATGTTTGAGGTCATGTCATGCATGTACATAAGTGGTCCAGTCATGTGTGCATTGGTGCATATCTTTAGTGGTCTCATGCACATATGTATGACATTACAACCATACTTTTACCATGCAGTCTTTACCACACCTATCTTTACCACGCATAAGTCTTTCTAACATAAATCTTTACAACGGATAGAGTAACATTGAAAGCACCTTTATCACACATACCTTTACCATGCATAACTTTACAACCCATTTTTTAATAGAAATATTTCTTAACTTAAATAAAATGTTAAAGCCAATGTAATGATTAAAAATACAGACAATATTTCTTTACAAATTTCCCTAATTTGCCTAATATTACAAATATTAAATGAAACATACAAATATACTTGTATAGCACAATATCAAAGAAATTACATTTGCATCGCATAACACAATACAGGAGAACACAAGGCAGCACAAATGGTACTGCATTATCTATAAAGACAACCAAGGGTCGAAACCCGGAGCGTTACGTGACTTTATAAATAAAGCGTATTAATCAGTACCTCTGTCCCTAACCAAGATTGCGGACATTCATACTCATTATCAAAAACGTGACACAAATTGCTATCACTTAAAATATACATTTATTCACACATCTCTTTGCATTAAAAAAGGACTACAACTGTTTTTTTGTTGCAAATTGTGGTAAACCATTGGAAAAGATATAAATGTGTCTGCCCTCCTTTTTGTGCTCAGTGCTAGACAGACTTGTGAGCTGACAAGACACACTGTTGAGAGGAGAGTTTCCTAAGACTGGTTCTGCAGTACTGCCCTCTGTATATCAGTCTAAATATTTCTATGTATAAATTGACTTATTAAAACAAATATATATTTCAAAACAATAAACATGTGAATTAGTTTATTTAAATGTTTTCAATTTCAAACAATATTTCTGAAGAAATACATTTTCCAGAAAGTCAACACTTTCACAACCATTGAAAAGTTGAACCAAAATTAGTTAAATATTTACTGTAATTATTAAATTATTATCAACTCATGGAAGGTGATGGACACTGTGGAGGGCAGATTTACTATTCCTCACACCAGTCAGGACCAAATCAGGAAGGTGCTGAACATTGTGAGGGGGCAGATTTACTATGCCTAACTCTAGTCAGGGCCAACTCTGGGAAGGTGCTAGACACTGTTGGGGAGGCATGTAAAAATAAATAAAAATGTGAATTCAACTAATGAAGAAAGCAAAATTAGTTACATTTTAGGTATTAACTACCTCGTTTTTCGATTTAGGAGGTAGCTAAACAAATCAAGACCTTCAAAAAAAACAATCAACCATCACCAAAAACAGACATGTGGACATCTATTCATCCCAAAAAGAGGAAAGAGTTATAACAAGGATAAAAAATGTAAACATTTGCAATTTGATACCTCAATAACCAGAATTTACAATCTAAGCAACACAAAAAAACAAAAGTACAAGTTATTTTCCTTAGCTAATGCCTTTTCTGGTAGAGACTCTATCTAGCCGCAGATTCCTTACCTTAGAATATTCCCCAGCCATCAGAATGGATCCAGAGAATATTGAACAGAACCTCTGCGTGCCAGTAGGTGGTGTTGATTGACTCTGCATTGGCGTCCGCACCAGAAGGGGAATGTGCACTGCCTATAGAGGCGCGAATTCAGTGCTCTGACATAAGTTTCTTTTTGTGACATATCTGCACCAGAAGTACAGAGCCACAACAGAATGCTGACGGACCAGTGCGCATACACTAAGGACCTACAAGGGCCACCCAGTGTAGAGAAATTGGTTCGCAGAGCAGGGAGAGTGGATGGGAGGTAAGGAATCTGTGACTAGATAGTCTCCACCAGATAAGACTTTACCAAAGGCAAGTAACTTTTTTATCCAATAGACTTCTAGCCACATATTCCTTACCTTGGAATAGATAACCAAGCAATACCTCCCCGAAGGTGGGTCTGCAAACAGATTTAGAGGTCCGAACGGGCAAAGTGCCTGTCACAAAGGACCTGACTGACCAGGCAGTAGTGCTTGATAAACGTGTGCAGAGACCAACACGTTGCAGCCTGACAGATGTCCAGGACAAGAACTCTGTGAACTAATGCAATGGTCACATCTTGCCTCTGGAAGAATGAGCTCACAGGCCCTTCGGGGCTGTTTCTTGGCCAGTGCACAGCAGATTTTCTTGAATAGCACAGTTCATCTTGAGATGGTCCTTTTCTGCACGGTCTTTCCTTTCTTTCCCCCTACGAACCCAATTAAGAGTTGATCAGTCAACCGGGACTCTTTAGTATTGTTGATGTTGAATGATAAAGCTCTTTTTGGGTCCAAGCTGGAGTCTTTCCTCCGCTTTGGAAGAGTGAGGCTGTCCAAAGAGGCCGGCAGTGTGATGTTCCGGCCTATGTGAAAGGATGCCATCGCTTTTGGTAGGGAAGAAGATCGTGTTCCCAGAACCAGTTTATCTGGGGGGACAAAATTGTGTAAGGAGGATGCACAGAGAGTGCCTACATTTCGCTAACCCTTCTGGCCGATGAAATGGCCACTAGAAAGGCTTTTTGATGGTCAGGAGACGGACAGTGCACCTATGCATTGGTTTGAATGATGAGCACATCAAAAAGTCAAAATCAAGTTTAGGTCCCATTGGGGCATGATGAAGGATTTAGGGGGAAACGGGCTGGAGACCGTTGAGAAAATGGGTGACTTGAACAGGAAGGGTTGATTCAGGAACCACAAGAAAGCTGATATGGCCAAAAGGTAACCTTTACCTGTGCCCAAAGCAAAGCTTTGGTGACCTAACGAAATAAAAAAGAATGACACCTTGGACAAAGGTGCTGTAAGGGGATCAATACTTTTGGAAACACACCGAGCCACAAATTTGTCCCAATGGAAGGTGTATACTGTCTTAGTTGAGGGATGCCTGGCTGTCAGAACAACATTGCTGACTTCTGCAGGAAGGTAAAAAAAATGTCAATTGCTTCCACTCAAACTCCAGACATCAAGGCAGAGCATGTGCAGATTTGGTTGCAGGAGCCTGCCCTGTTGCTGTGACAGTAGATCCTCCCGAACGGACAGCCTAATTGGAGGGCCAATGCTAATGCTCAGGAGTTCAGGATACCACAGTCTCAATGCCCAATCTGGAGCTGTAAGAACGAGTTTGGCCAGGTTATTCCTGATTTTCTTGAGATCTCCAGGCAGGGGTGGTATCGGCGAAAAGGGATACAGAAGGCCTGAGCACCACTTGAGACAAAAAGCGTCTCCGAGCAAACTCCCTCGTGCAGAAGTACTGACATTACGCTTTCTCAACTATGACAAAGGTTCTTCCCTGTCTCTGAAGAGACCTTCTACCACTTTTAGAAGGAGATGCCATTTGTGATCCATTAGGTTTCGATGGCTGAGTTTGTCCGTTCTGGTGTTCAAAGAGCCCACCAGATGTTGAACCAACAGGAATATGTCCTGATATTCCTGTCATGTCCAGCAACGTAGGTCCTCTTACTGGGCCCACAACCCCATCTCATCCTGTTTGCTGCAATTCCACACTGCAAGCTCATTGCACTAGGCACTTTGGTAAAGCACTGCATGTATATACTCTCATTAGGCAGGTAGGAGTATTATGAATAGGTTTAAACTACCTATGCCCTTTTCGCACAAATTGCGATAATGTACAGTTAATCCTTGATAATACCTTTTATACACAGTAGCGTTAAGCTTGCATTAAGCATCATGAACAAATGTTGTTGTGCACTTAACCCTAGCAGGTGACGTGAGCTGTATGTTCTGTCTCAAAATGTTTACACTGTCTTTGCCCCTTTGCACAGTAACCTGTGGATTTTTGCACGTCCCATAGGTTGCACAATCCTTGTTAGTACAGGATCGTATATTTAGTTATGATTTTTATAAAATACTCTTAGTGATTTCCCTGCGCTCATATGCATGATACAGGAAAGCCAATGGTTTTAAACTAGTTAACATTCCCAAATTTTTATCCCGTTGTATGCATGATTTTCAGACTTGGCTCAGTGCCCATGTGATGGACATACCGGTACTTAGATTTCCTGAAGTAGAGATTTATTGATTGTATTGTATTGGTGATTAGGTTGTGAATTTTATTATGTGTATGGTTTTTTATTAACTAATAAACTTTGATTTGATTGCATTCCATATGGCAGTGGTATTGTCAGTGAACACCTGAACCAGACTTCCCTACATGGAAGGAAGGCTTTCAACGCTAGGCAAATCACTCTCAACTCCAACATATTGATGTGGACCTGAGACTCCACCAGAGACCAGAGTCCTTTGATCTCCACCTCTCCCAGATGGCTGAACCAACCCAGCAGTTTCCCATTTGTCACCACATTCTTTTGGTTCTGACATGTGTTACCAGCCGGGGACCCGCAATCAGGGCTCGGAGACCTGTGCGTTGCTTAGACACCGAAACGCCGAGGCCGGCGGCAACTGAGTATTATTCCCCAAATTTGTTCCTGTTTCCCACCTGGGATCTGGTGGGAGGCTCCCACCTGGTAGCCACAAAGGCCGGTGCACCTAATGGTGGCATGGGGTCCCCGTGCCCTGAAGAATTTGCCAGGAAGTAAAATGGCTGTTCTGTTCAAAATGGTCTAAACATGGGGGCGTGGTCTGGCCAGCGATGTGGTGAGACGTGTCTTCGGTGAGCTCCCGGCATCCGCCACCAACATAAGTGATTATAGCGGAGCTGGGGGCCACAACTGCTCTCCTGGGAGTGGACGCTGGCCAGAGTGACCTGGGGCACCTGTAGTGCGGTGCTTTTGCGGCCTGCAGCGACGACAGACGGCTAGGGAACAGCGGAGGCCCCGAGGCGGGAGCCGCCATCTTGTGGATTCCGCGCGGAGCCCTGTCCTACAGATTGGCGGCCCGAGGGGATCACTGGACCCTGTGGCGTGGTGCGATCCATTATTGGCGGCAGAGAGGACTGCGGACGCCGGGGCGGTGCGGTGCAGGGACGAGCGACTGTACCACCGCCGTTGATCCTCCAGCACTGGCGGAGGCCCCGGGGCCTGCAGAGGAGCAGTGATCGGGCCTGGAGAGCGGAGGCCCCGAGCGGTGTTGGCAGCTTTCTTCCCCCCTGCCCAGGAGAGTTCAGGAAGGAGCAGACCAGTGGAGGCGGGGACCCTACACGTCGGCGCCTGCAGCAACCTGAGCCTGGTGAGCCGGCGACTGGCTGTGGAGGCCCCCTGGGACTCGTGGCTGGTCCGCCGGCGCTGCTGGAAAGGAGGCTGGGCTGAATCGGCACTGGGGAGAGATCGGAGGGGACCCCATTGGTGGGGTCCCTCGCTGTGAAGCGGACTCTGCCCCCTGAGACTGCGGACCCAGCAGGTGAGCGGCAGTATTGGGCGCGCTCGCCCGGCATTTTGCCCTCGTGTATTGGAAGGCCTGGCACCTCTGGCCCCTGAGTGTCCCAGCCCCCCTACGACCTGTACCCGGATCAGGGGCCCCATCCTCCGGTGTGTTGCTGCCTGGGGGGCCTTGAAAGCATCTGTGAGGGGCGGAAATGGACAGGCTACCGTGGGGAAGCAAGGAGGGAGCTGCGTGGCGGAGCCCTCGGCTGCCATTTTGTGACTGCCCTCGGGAGAGGCCTGAAAGTGCTGGCTGCCTGCTCTGGCGCCCTGCCCCTGCCTCAGAGGGCAAGAAGACTTGACTGTCGGGGCCCCGCGTACAGTGGGTGATACCGCCGCCGGCAGGGAGCGCGGTGAGGCGGGTGCTTTTCCTCCCATTTCAGAGCGTGTCCCCCTGAAGTGGCCCGCGGACACTTAATTTTGCCTGCGCGCTGTGGCCTAGCGCTGTTTGCCCGGCCTGTGCGAACTCCGATCCTGAGCATGACAGGGGGTGACTACACTGCGCTCTGGGAGATACTCAGTGGGGTGCCCTGAGAGCATTGTCGGGCTACGCATTGGGGAGTGACCAGCTTGCTCCTATACCAAGATTGCGGCCCTAGACACTGTTGGACAAGTACTTCAGCGGCGGGGGGCGGGGGACTTACCTTCCTGACTACCCTGCATCTTATCTATATAGAGCGCCTTACCGGGCAGCTTGCGAAGCTCTTTGGAACTGGTGATGACACGCTCCAGAGGGGGCAAGGCCGAAGCGGCGGCCCCCAGGGACAACACTGTGGTAGCGATGTGGAGGAAGGCGGGGGCGACGGTTCCCGTGGAAGAGGCACCGCAGGCCACCGGGGATTTGATGCCGGTGACGCAGGCATTTATGTCTTCCTTCATGTTAGAGCTTAAGATGGAGATTGGCTTCCTACGCTCTGAGGTGCACACCTGCGTGCGGGAACTCCGGCGAGAGGTCACGAACCTGGTTGACCGGGTGGACGGGCTGGAAAAAACGGTGGATGCTCATACAGAACACCAAGAGCACTTGTGGCAACGACTGGCGGTGCTGGAGGAGCAAAACATAGAGCTGCAGGTGAAGCAGGAGGATTTGGATAACCGGAGCCGCTGGATTAATCTTCGCATCCGGGGGGGTTCCTCTCGGGGAAGAGGGGAAGCACATCCTGACGTACGTGGCGCAACTCCTTCATGAAGTCTGGGGCGATGAAGATGCCTCTCCGCCGGCTTCCGGGCCCGCTGGGAGGGCAGGGCTTATCCCAGACATCTTGACAAGGGTCCACTTTTTTACGGAGAAGGAGGCCATCCTACGGGCAGCAAGGGGCAAGCCAGACCTTAGCTTCAGGGGCCATAAGATACAGATCTTCCAAGATCTGGCGCCCAACACCCTACGACGTCGACGGGCCTTCAAGCCGGTGACTGCGAAGCTGCAAGCCCTAGACATCCCCTACCAATGGAGCCATCCTTTCGCACTCATTTTCCAGTGGGAGACCAAGCGGAAGGTGATACGGACCTATGCGGAAGCGGCACAGCTACTTCGCCTGCCGGCATCCCCGCCGTCCAGCCCGTCTCGCCCGCGGAGAAAGGAGCGGACCCCGGCCAAGCCATCCTGGACTACGGTTCAGCACCATCGACGATCGCCCCGCGTGGATGAACAGACTGCTTCACAGTCCAAACAAGACATCATTGCGCACATTAAGTCTCTCGAGGGAGATCGTGAGGAGACCGCCTCACATCCATCGACACCATGAGCATCTGGGCAGACACCTGACATGCACCGGGACACACAATCCTGTAGCTTACGTTCTCCCCTCCCTAGGTTTGCTACCTTTTGTGACACTGTGATTCTTGCTCCAGCTCCCGATCGATGGGGTAGGGGGTGTCGGGACCTTCCCGCTAGACGACCTAGGTTCCTACTGAAGACCTCCCCCGGAGAGCCCCTGAGGGAGTGACATCCCTGAAAGTATCCGAACCCTTGGGTACAGGATGCCCTGGCCATGGGGTAGTGTAGTGCGGCCCCGTTGGCTGCTACAGTTATACAATGATATGTGGTCTGTCTGGCCACCTTTTTGTTTCTTGACCTTTTCCCTCTTTCTCTGTCTCTCACTGGTTTTCTTCCCTTTGTCTCTCCCCTTCTATGTGTGCGTTGGGTGGGGGGCTACGCGGCAGCGGCACTCTGCGTGTGATGGGATGGATGACTCTGCATGCGCTGTGTGCGGTTGAAGGGATGGGATGGAGTGGCGTGGGCGAGCCCTGTCTGGATCCTGATATGACTACTAACTTACCCAGCCCCTTGAAGGTCTTGACACTTAATGTCAAGGGCTTGAACTCCCCCAATAAACGGCGGCAAACATGGCGCTATCTTTTGCAGCAGAGTCCTGACATCATACTTTTACAGGAAACCCATCTCATGCAGGCTGACATAGGGCGCATGGCTCACCCTAAGTACCCTCTCCAATTTTGGGCTACGGCAGACACCAAGACAGCAGGTGTAGCGAAATTGTGCAGAGCTGGCATGAGGAGGGGAGAGACCAAGCCCTTTAGGAGCGGGGATGGACGCTTTCTTAGAGTGAGTGTGGGGATTGGGCGACGCACCTTCACTTTATGTAATGTATACGCGCCCAACCGAATGCAAGATCGCTACCTCCGGACGCTGCTGAAAGAGTATGTCTCACAAGGGGACCCCTCACTGATTTTGGGGGGGGATTTTAACTTAGTCTGGGACCCGGAAGAGGATCGCCATGATGCCTCATTTAGCGGGGCTGGGGCCATGTCCTCAGTACTGCATGCGCAGATAACGGAACTGGGATTGTTCGATGCGTGGCGCTACCACTCCCGGGGTTGAGGGATTACTCATTCTATTCCCACGCTCACCGCTCATACTCCTGTATCGATTACTTATTTATTTCCCACACCCTGATACGGGACATGTTGGGAGCCTCCATGTCTGATATTTCCCTTTCGGATCATGCTCATGTCAAGTTGCTCCTGCAGGACCAGGCCGCTTGCCCTGCTCGAGAAGCGAAGTGGCGCCTGCTGTCGGGTATCCTCCGGGATGCGGCCGATGTAGAAAGCATTAGAACGGCCATAGACTCCTATTTTGCTAGCAACGATCTGCCGTAGACGCCCTTCTCTGTGGTGTGGGACGCCTTCAAGGCCACGATTCGGGGTCATATCACTACTCTCTTGTGAAGGGGCCACGACCCCTATCTCGGCGAAACCGCGCCTTCCCTCACAATCCCGGCGCCCGCCATCCGATCCCCGGGCGTCCAGAGCAACCCGGACTCCACCCCTCTCTCCTTCGTTACAGGAACCAATCCCGACGAGCGGGATCCCGGAAGGACTCTCCCGTGACCCCGGAAGTCCCTCCCACGGTGCAGAGGCGGAGCACAGAAAAGCCGAAACCGAAGACAACAGGGCGTTTAAGCAGGAAGACTCGTGGCAGGAGACAGCGTGCGGAGAACCCCAGGAGCCGAGCGGTGAAGCGGAAGAAGAAGACGAAGTCTGGACGGAGGACTGGTGGAGTCCGGTGGAGGAAGCTGGAGAGCGGCCGTAACTCGCGGGAGAGTTGCGGCGGGCCAAGTGAGTACCGACTCCCCGTGTATAGTGTAAATATTGTAGTGTACAGTAGGCCATCCCCCACCTTGCACCCAGCACTGTAGGATACTGTATATATAACCCGTTTGTAGTCACTGGCACGATTGTATATACTATCCCCTCACTTGCCCGTCACTCAGTCACCCTTCTGCCCGCCCCTACTTCCTCTTTCCCTCTCTTAACCCTCCCCTACCTACCTACCTCACGTTCGCTTGCAGTCCCACACAACCCCGGTGAAGGTAGATGGCATCACTCAGTTCTGAGTGAAAGAACTAACGGCCCTCTTTTCTCTCCTTCCCATACCTCCGAGGAGCCACCGTCCTGCTGTTCAACTAACCAACCCCTGTGGAGACCCTCATCACGTCTTCCAGCCAAGCACCTTCCCTCAGCGAAGAGCCATCATCTCGACGCAGCGCCAAGCATCGCTTCAAGACTCTGTTCTCTCTTTCCCTCACCCTCTAACTGTGTATTGAAAATAAAACTCGGCTAAGAGATAGCCCCCTACATACGGCCTCCACGCCTGTTATTCCGGTCCGCCTACACCCCACGATCACAGGTGGTGTCAGACGTGGCATCACCCGGAAGCATGGAGGCCGCCGTGAAAAAACTTGCGGAGACCCAGGAACAACTCGGGAAGATGATGGAGCAATTCCTTAAGACGGCCGTGGACAATTACACGATGTCCTGAAAGGCCAGGGCACAGCTCAGGATCAAGTGTTGGGCAAGCTCACCGACGTCCTAGGACAACAAAGACCTGTCACCACTCTTCCCTCGGTGGTTCTCCAGAAGTATGTGCCGGGAGAAGACCCGGACTACTTCTTCACTAACTTTGAGCGACTGGCCAAAGCCGATGTCTGGCCCCCTGACCGATGGGGTCACTATCTGGGTCCCCTGCTGACAGGCGAGTTACAGGCGGCGTACCAACAAGCCAATATCCAGTGACAGACCCCTTATGGTGACATCAAAACCTGTATCCTAGAACGCCTGGGTATTGACGACGAGACCTATCGGTTGAGGCTACGCCAAGCCAAAGAAGGAGCACAAGAAACCCCTCGGGCCCTGTCTTTTCGTATCAAAGATCTGGCTGATCGCTGGCTGCGACCCGCCACTGCCACAAAAGAAGAAATCCTCTCCAAAATCTATTTGGAACAGTTTTTGGCTTCTCTCCATCCTACCACACAAAAATGGGTTCGTCAGCACGCCCGCCTCACACTGGAGAACGCGGTAGAGATCGCCAGCGCCTACAGCCGGGCTCAAGACTATCAGAAACCAAAAGAAGAACATAACCACAGACCCCAACCCCATGGCCACAATCGGACCCCGAGACCCTTCTTACCCAAAAAACCGGAAACCGCTCCTCTTTTCCCTTACCCGGTTATGCCTCGACTGCCTCCACCCGGACCACAGTGTTATCACTGTGGGGGATATGGACACATTGCCCGGGTATGCCCCCAGAAAGAAGAACCGATGGAGGTGGGTCTCGCCCGGAACTTTGTCTGCCTCCCTGCGGAAACAACCCCTCCCGCATACCACGGCCCCGTGAGAATAGATGGACACCCGGTACTATCCCTTGTCGACACGGGTTGTAGACAGAGCGTGCTCCGACCCCAGGAACTTCCTCACCCGGTGGGACCAGTGACCGGTACAGTAGCCATCCAGTGTGTACACTGTGATACGAAACTATACCCTACCGCCCGGATCAGAGTTCAACACCCCATGGATCACGGAAGCACGCTAACAGTGGGTCTCATACCCTCTCTTCTAGAACAAGTAATACTGGGCAGCGACTACCCCGGTCTTCCCCGCCTTCTCCACGACACCACCACCGCCTTAGAAAAGTGGTGGTTGGAAGCTCCGTTTCCTCACGACCCTCCGTCTACAGACACAACAGCCGCCAGACCGTACAAAACAAAAACCCAAAAGAAAAAGGAGAAGAGGAACTATTTTACGGCTTTTCCCATTCGTGTGGAGGAACACCCCTGGGAAACAGACCGGGAGTTTTGTGCCGCTCAACAGGAGGACCCCGTCCTGCAGGATGCATGGGGACGTGCCCTGGACAATGAAGACCCCCTACAAGTAGGTCCATACTTCTATAAAAAGAACAGCCTTTTGTATAGAAAGGGGGGAGCCAAACAACCACCCCAGCTGATAATCCCGGGGCCCTTCCGCGATAAGATATTGTTTCTTGCCCACAGTCACCTCTTGGGGGGTCATTTTAGCGATGAGAAGACCGGGCAGGCGATCCTGGAAAAGATCTATTGGCCAGGCGTCTACCAGCAAGTAAAACAGTACTGCCGTGCCTGCCCGATCTGCCAAAAAAACAGTAGATATCGGACCCCCAGAGTGCCTCTTCAACCATTACCCCTTATCGATATCCCCTTCAGTAGGGTGGGGATGGACATAATAGGCCCCATGTTACCATCCAGAAGCGGGTGTCGGTATACGTTGGTCCTAGTTGACTACGCCACCCGTTTCCCGGAAGCTATACCCCTACGACAACCCACCACCCAGAACATAGCTAAGGCTCTAATCACGATCTTTTCCAGGGTAGGCTTCCCTAGGGAAATCCTGACGGACCAGGGGACACCCTTTGTATCAGCCCTTATGAAACAGGTATGTTCCCAATTAGGCATTAAACAGATAAGAACTTCTGCTTACCATCCCCAAACAGATGGGCTGGTTAAGCGTTACAACGCCACCCTCAAAACCACCTTAAAAAAGTTATTGGCCTTGGAGAGCAAGAGGTGGGAAGAGATGCTGCCCCTAGTGCTGTTTGCGATCCGCTGCAAAGTCCAGAGCAGCACAGGCTTTTCGCCCTATGAGCTTCTGTATGGGAGACCCCCGCGAACTCTGTTAGACATGGCCAGAGAGGCCTGGGAGGCCGAACCCGACCGAACCAGACCCCTCCCGGAGTACGTAGAGAACCTTAGAACCCATTTGGGTCAAATACGAGACATAGTGCGGCAGAACATGGTGACAGCCCAAGCAAACCAGAAACAGCAATATGACAAGGGCACAAAACCACGGTCCTTTCTTCCCGGTGAACTGGTACTCCTCCTGATGCCCTCCTCAGACCACAAATTGCTGGGACAATGGCAAGGCCCCTTTTCGGTCCTGAGACAGGTGACGCCGGTTACTTATGAGATAGAAACAGACCCTACCCGACGAGTCACCCAGATATACCACGTAAACCTATTGAAAGAATGGGTAGGCCCTCGTCCTGTTCTCTCTAGCACAGTACCAGAAGCTGTCCTCTCCTATGAGGTCTGCATGGATTCAGATTTAAAGGACAGTCAAAACAGGAGCTCCGTACCGCCTTGAAGCCGTTACAACAGGTGTTCTCCTCCTACCCTTGCCACACGTCTGTCATTGAGCATGCCATCCTAACAGAGCCCGGTAAAACATTACGCCAGCGACCCTATCGGGTCCCTGAGGCCCGTAGACCCGTTATCAAGGAGGAGATAGCCCAGATGCTACGTATGGGGATCATAGAACCCTCTATTAGGAGTTGGAACTCGCCGATTGTGCTAGTGCCAAAACCCGACGGGTCGATCAGGTTTTGCATCGACTTCCGCGAGGTCAACAAGATCTCATCCTTTGATACCTACCCTTTGCCTCGTGTCGATGAGATGATAGAACGCATAGGGAAGGCCAAGTTTATCAGCACGCTCGACCTCTGCAAGGGCTATTGGCAGATCCCCTTGAGAGACGAAGACAAAAAGAAAACGGCATTCTCCACTCCCGAAGGGCTGTACCAGTTCACCGTGTTGCCCTTCGGCCTTCACGGTGCCCCCGCAACTTTTCAGAGAGCCATGAACCAGGTGTTACGGCCTCATTCCCAATACGCGGGGGCCTATTTGCATGACATTATCATCTACAGTGATGATTGGGACCAACACTTACGCCACCTACGAGAAGTCATCTCCTCCCTGGGTTCCTATGGGTTCACCATTAACCCCTCAAAAACCACGTTAGCGGCACAAACAGTCAAGTACCTGGGTTATCTGTTGGGCGAGGGAGTGATCCGACCCCAAAACAATAAGATCACCGCCATACAGTCCATCCCCTTTCCCCAAACACGGAAAGAACTCCACACATTTTTAGGCCTTTTAGGGTACTATAGGAGATTCATCCCTAACATTTCTCAGGCCGCAGCCCCCCTAACCGATCTCTTAAAGAAATCTACAAAGACGGAAGAGGCACTAAGGCAGCCTGACCCCTCTTTGCTACACGCATTCAACAACCTTAAGCAGACCCTGATGTCTGGGCCTGTGCTCATCAGCCCGGACTATTCCCAACCCTTTATTCTCCAGACTGATGCCTCAGAACAGGGCTTAGGGGCTGTCCTCTCTCAAAGAGACCACAAGGGAGACATGCGACCCATCCCTTCTTGAGCAGAAAACTGCTTCCTAGAGAGATGAACTACGCCGTAGTAGAAAAAGAGGCTCTGGCAATCAAATGGGCAGTGGAGAGCCTCCGCTACTACCTGGACGGACGAGACTTTATCCTCTACACTGACCATGCCCCGTTGGAGTGGATGGCGCGTAACAAGGGACACAACAACCGCGTTCTTCGTTGGTTCTTATCCCTACAGCCCTTCAGGTTCAATACCTTACATCGGAAAGGCGTTGATCAGGGGAACGCCGATTATCTTTCCCGATATCCTCTCCCTCCAACCCGATCAAGAAGGACAGCTAGGGGAAGGGGATGTGAAGGGGCCACGACCCCTACCTCGGCGAAACCGCGCCTTCCCTCACGATCCCGGCGCCCGCCATCCGATCCCCGGGCGTCCATAGCAACCCGGACTCCACCCCTCTCTCCTTCGTTACAGGAACCAATCCCGACGAGCGGGATCCCGGACGACTCTCCCGTGACCCCGGAAGTCCCTCCCACGGTGCAGAGGCGGAGCACAGAAAAGCCGAAACCGAAGACAACAGGGCGTTCAAGCAGGAAGACTCGTGGCAAGAGACAGCGTGCGGAGAACCCCGGGAGCCGAGCGGTGAAGCGGAAGAAGAAGACGAAGTCTGGACGGAGGACTGGTGGAGTCCGGTGGAGGAAGCTGGAGAGCAGCCGCAACTCGCGGGAGAGTTGCGGCAGGCCAAGTGAGTACCGACTCCCCGTGTATAGTGTAAATATTGTTGTGTACAGTAGGCCATCCCCCACCTTGCACCCAGCACTGTAGGATACTGTATATATAACCCGTTTGTAGTCACTGGCACGATTGTATATACTATCCCCTCACTTGCCCGTCACTCAGTCACCCTTCTGCTTGCCCCTACTTCCTCTTTCCCTCTCTTAACCCTCCCCTACCTACCTCACGTTCGCTTGCAGTCCCACACAACCCCGGTGAAGGTAGACGGCATCACTCAGTTCTGAGTGAAAGAACTAACAGCCCTCTTTTCTCTCCTTCCCATACCTCCGAGGAGCCACCGTCCCGCTGTTCAACGGACCAACCCCTGTGGAGACCCTCATCACGTCTTCCAGCCATGCACCTTCCCTCAGCGAAGAGCCATCATCTCGATGCAGCGCCAAGCATCGCTTCAAGACTCTGTTCTCCCTTTCCCTCACCCTCGAACTGTGTATTGAAAATAAAACTCGGCTAAGAGATAGCCCACTACATACGGCCTCCACGCCTGTTATTCCGGTCCGCCTACACCCCACGATCACATCTCTCGATTTCACGGGCGCGTGTGGCTCGGTCTTTGGAAGATAGCCTGGCCAAGGATATAAAGCTAGAGGAATGGCGGGATCAGGGTAGACCCTCACTGGAATCCAGGCGGCGACTCGCTAACCTTAGAGGGCAACTGCGACTTCTGCTCACCAACAAAGCAGAAAAGTCTTTGCTGGCTCTGCAGCAGAGATACTTCGAAGGGGGGGACAAGGTGGGCAGGCTGCTGGCGGGGCGTTTGAGGGCGCGTGCGACCAAGGCTCACATAGCCAATATCCAGCTTCCGGACGGGACGAGGGTCACCTCGGAGAGGGACAAGTGTGAGGCGTTCCGGGCTTACTATGCTGCCCTGTATAAGGAAGAAACGTCGCCTCCGGATGTGGTGGCGAACGTCCTGAGTAAATACACGGGGACATCGCTACACCCGCATTATGCAAAGACTCTGGAAGGTCCCATCACCCAAGAAGAGGTAACAGCAGCCATGACAGATCTCCCCCTTGGGAAGACTCCGGGGCCGGATGGTCTTCCTTTGTCCTTCTACCGCATGTTTCAGTCGCAGCTTGGGCCTCATCTCCTAAGGCTGTATAATTCCTTTACTGATACAGAGGGCCCGTCCTCTGATATGGGTATGGCGGAGATAGCTATGATCCTGAAACCAGGGAAGGATCCGGCACTTTGTGCATCATACCGCCCCATTGCCTTGCTCAGTACTGATTTTAAAATCTACACCAAACTCTTGGCAAAGTGTCTGGACCCCCACATGCCGTGTCTTGTGGATCCGGACCAGGTTGGCTTTATCCGCAACCGGCTGGGAGCAGACAACGTGCACAAAATTGCGCACCTAGTGGGGAAAGTACATCATTGGGGAATCCCGGCCTGCCTTCTGTCGCTGGATGCGGAGAAGGCGTTTGACCGGGTGGATTGGACATTTCTGCGGGCGGTTTTAAGTAAGATTCGACTTGGTCGAAAGTTGATCAGTCGGGTCATGGCTCCGTATCGTGCCCCACGGGCTAGGATTCGAATCAATGGGCAACTTACGGCACCGTTCACTATTCATAGGGGTACCAGGCAAGGGTGCCCCCTCTCACCCTTATTATTTGCCCTTGTAGTGGAACCGCTGGCGGAGATGATTCGCCAGGTGACTGATATACATGGTATCCCCATGGGCGGACGCGAAAATAAGGTGGTGTTGTTCGCAGATGATCTTATCTTCATCCTAACACGTCCCCGAGAATCCCTCCCTGCACTGCACACAGCACTGTGCCTCTTTGAGCAGGCCTCTGGCCTCAAGATCAATCATGCAAAATGCAAAACAACAGTTGATGGACAGAATGCAGAACAATGTCATACATTCACCCCAGTACAGAAATCTGGGCAATCATGGCAAGTCCTGGACCCTTAATTTCACTATCCCATGGGAAGAGATCCCCCCTCTGGAGAAACTCTTGCCATACCAGTGGGCCTCCCAGCACATTCGCTACCTTGGCCTCCGGGTGACTCCCTCTCTAGACACTTGGACGCAAGTCAATTGGCGGGAATGTCGAAGGGCGGTCCTCGAGGACCTATGGAGGTGGAGACCTCTAGTGTTGTCGTGTCTGGGCAGACTTAACGCCATCAAGATGTCGACCCTTCCCAAAATATTATATCTATTTCAGTACCTCCCCACGCCTATTCCGCTGCGTTGCATACGGGGCCTCCAGCGCGACATTACGAATTTTATTTGGTGAGGGAAACGACCTTGGTTCTCGCAGAAGCTTCTGATGGCGACGCGAGATAGGGGGGGATTGGCCTGCCCCAACCTAGTGGACTATTACTGGGCAGCGCACCTCCGATTTGTGGTGGAATGGGGGGTGACGGAGAGCGAGAAGGGATGGTTGCATATGGATCGGGCAGTGGCGGAAAGAACCATCTGGGACCTTGTATGGCATCATCGGGCGGCAGGCTCAAAGAGTGCCTATGTTGCGGTACCCACAAGAACGGTCCTGGACATATGGGATAAAGTAGCTATACGTAAAGGCGTTACGACCTTCCCTTCACCGCACACCCCGATAGAGGGGAATCCCTCTTTCCCACAGGCATACCACACGCGTGCCTTTGCCAAATGGACGCAAGTAGATTGCAGGGTGGTCACCGACCTGTTTGAGGGAGATATGCTTAAGACCTTTGCTCAGTGCAGGGAGGAGTTTCGGGTCCCGTCCACAGCGGGGCTACAATATGCCCAACTGAGACACTGGGTGTCCGAGGAGGAAATGTATCAGGTGGCTACACGCGCCTTCACCCCTTTGAGAGACTGGCCCGAAACCCTGTAGAATCGAAGGGGCTGATTTCCCGTATCTATCAGATTCTGCAGCATCCAAAGACGCCGCCCTCTTACCCTTACCAACACAAATGGCAATCAGTGTCGGACACAGACATTACTTCCGCGCAGTGGTGTAGACTATGGCAGGATATCCCCAACATATATTGTAGCATCCCACAACGGGAAAACGCCTATAAACTCATTACTCAATGGTACTATACGCCCGAACGCTTGCACAAGATGTTCCCTGCATCCTCTCCCCTATGCTGGAGGTGCCGGTCTGCTTCCGGGAACTTTATTCATATTTGGTGGTCATGCCCGTCGCTAACTCTATTCTGGAAAGAGGTCTTAGCCACATCAAGGTGGTGTTGAGGTTCCCCTTGCCTGAGGTCGCGAGCACAATCCTACTAGGTATCAAACCTGCAAGCCTGAAAGCGCTCACCCGGAGCGATTGGATCTTGACTCTCCAAATGTTAGGAGCGGCCAAGCAGCTTATAGCCCTGTATTGGAAAAAAGCCGAAGCCCCTCCAATCTCGGCCTGGTTTGTGCGTTTATGGCATGTTGTTACGATGGAGCTTTTCACAGCGCGACTGCAGGCTCTTGACACACGTTTCTGTTTGGCAACCCTTAATTACCTACCTCTGTGCTGTTGAACATGCGCACTACATGCCCACCAAGCTCAGGAGGCTGCGCCTTTTTGAAGATGCTGTTGCTCCCCCTGATCTGAGTAGATTGCTGCCATAACTACCCTCATGCATTGCGACCCCAGATTTGCCGGCGCCGGGCTGCCCCCCCCTCTGCGAACATTGTCCTTACTTTTGTTGTGCTGTCTCCCCCTCTCCTCTTCTAACCTATCCTTTCCTTCTCTCTCTCTGTTCCTTTTTGGGTTACTGGGTCCTGTTGGGCCGATTGTTGAGTTTGGGCCAGTTGCCTGTTTATTATGAAGATGGGCCTTGGGGGTCTAACCTTACCACAGGAACGGATGACTTTACACTCTACACTATGGAACGCGGCCGACCCCTCAGGGGGTTGTAGGCACAACACTGTGTACAATATAGCCTACTATAAAGAATCTTAATGTTGTCACTGTATCACTCAGTATCGCAGCCGGCCCTGGATAGGGTTGTAGGCCTAACGCTGGGTTTTAAATAGCACTGTGGTATGTGTTTTCAACAGAAAATAAAAAAGATTTGAAATAAAAATGGTCTAAACATGGTATGTGATTTTTAAACAATGAGTGTGGGCACAACAAATTAAAGACGTATGCAGTGTGCTATCCGCAACTCACTTTTTTTCTGCCAGTGAGGAAGAAGTATTGCCTCCTTTCACAGAGCTTTATAGGGAGTTGTTGAGCTGTGTACCACAAATGATGGAGGTTTTTAGGTTACATACGCATTCTTCTGCACTTGCTTGGGTGTTGGTTCCGTTCCCTGTATAGGAAAGTTGCCGATGATGAAACAGTGAGCAAGTTTGTGAGAACCTACCAATCACTCTTTGATGGCTGCTTATGGGATGCAATTCCTATACAGACACTATTACTTACATTTCTTACATTTAGCATTCACCGTGACGCATGTGACCTGGTTTTAATTAAATACACACAACGGGGTTGTTCATAGATCTTTAGAACCTTTTCCCCATTTGAATTTGAACAAGAAAAGGGGAACCCTGAAAGTATCCATTAGATGTGTGATTCGTAACAAGGGCTTTTGTTGTGTTGCCGAACTGTTTATGTCTAGTAGAAATGCAAAAAATAAAAAAGGGCAATTTCTCCCACTGAACTGAATGGAAAACAATGGGAAAGCTTTGAATTTTTGTAATTAAAATTATAAGATTTTATTACAAAAATACATATTTAATTTAAATAAAGTATATATTTGTGTATTTTATCATTTATTTTGTTTTAATTATTGTTAGAAATATTTTTGCATACATATTTGTTATACCTTCATAATATTTACAATCACATTTTTTATAAGTGTTTTTCAGACTGTTTAAGATGTATTACTGTTCAATAAATTAAATTTAAACATGCTTTTTACGTTAATTTATTAATGAACAGATATTAAAATTATTTCCTGAGTACTAATACACTTTCTCACCCAAGTCAAGTCAAGAATAATTTTATTTTGGTTCAAAGAACCATAAAAGTTTCACTATATATTTTTTTTTACAATTAATAAAACTTCATCAAAGAAAATTAAAACAACATATTATTCCCTTATTAAAGACAGCAAGATTATCAATATCATTCCCTGGCAATCTTATGCAAATTTCACTCATATAGCTTTCTAACCACAATACAACCACTTACAATGTTTGCTACTGTGATACAGATGTCAGTAGAGGCCATGAGTATCAATAAATAAAACCATCACTATATGAACATGGATGCACATTCCTCAATAATGGAAGCAGAAATCTACTTCTTAGTGACTTATTTAAAGTGCGAAATAATAAAAAGTGCTTTGTGCTTTGCCTAGAAGAATTATCACAAGAACTCCTGAATAACCTCGTTGATGAGAATTGCGCATGTTAACCCTAGTAAGGAACGCCTGTTTGATAAGGACTTTAGCATTTGGAGGAATTCTTTCAGGGAATTAAAAAAATATATCCTAGACCTATCTCTAGGAACTTGTCCCTCAAGAAAGGGAGCCAGGGGCTCTTACAGCATTATGCATATTAAGGTGATATACACCCCAATGTACCCCAAAATAGGCCTAGGTAGTTGCACAGCCTTTTACCTACATTTGTCTTACCTTGCAAACATAATGGTTCTGGTGCTGACCTTTTACCTAGTTAGGTGCTGAATAAATGTTGTGTGGTTTTCTTAGAAAACTAGCCTCATTTATTATGCATGAGGAATTTTAGTATCACAGCAGGATTACTATCTTCTGCTAATAGCTCTGTACAAAAGTCACTGCTATTGTCATCCTTGGCCGACATGCCCACAATACCATGACACATCTAGGTAGAACCCCTTAGGGTGCCTTTCGGATATATAAGTACAACATCTTTGCTGGGCAAACCAGAGGAGAAACTTCCATGCTGACACGAGACGCTGAAGTCCCTGCATGCAGACACTCCAGCACACAGTGGTCTGACATCCCTCACCGGGTGTCCAACTCGAGACCAAGAGAGGGTCCTGCGTTCTTTCCAATCAGGTAATGGGGTTGGCGCTTTCTTAGTTGGATTCTTGGCTTTCCAGCTACATACATGCTAGGTGCACTTAGGTACACTTAGCTAGGGTAGCATCTTAGGAGTAAACATGATTAATGCCATGTATATATATGCCTGCATATACTCACTGTTTTAGCACCATGGTAGAATTCTACCTTTTTATTTACTCTGTTGATGCTTGTAATCGTATATATATCTGTTTCTGTCTAATTGTTGTTGCAGCACACATATGTTATACTAGAATGACGCTGGTTCAATAAATACTTATTAAAAACGTCCCCACCTTTTATTCTGTGTATCTCTCTGAGACAAAGTGAGCACAAGTGACTGAGCGAAAAGTACTGTATTGTTTCCATGATCCCTGAGGGGTCAGGGTTGTCATGGTCGATAGTTGCCAGAAACTATTGGCTTCTTGGTAAGGTTGTACGGCTTATAGTGGCACTATGAGCTAGCTGGTCCACAGGCGAATATATCCTTTGGGGGTGTCTGGAATCAGTCTGGACACCAATCCCTTAGTTTATGTTGTCTAAACGCGCAGATTGTATATGGATTTGTAGGACCTACACAACAAAGACAGCTCTTAATAACATCTCCCGAGAACTCGAAGTACTCCAAAAGCCAGATCTTAGCCCATAAATACAATGGGACACAGCCAAGACAGTCATCTATAATCTCCTGGCCCAGTTCAGCATGACAGATTGATGTGGGGGCGCTTTTTGGTACCATCAATAATCTCTTGATAAATGTATTCTATACTAGTTGAAGCTGTTCGCTTCTATTATACACCCAAACCCTGGCCCCATATGTAGTGATGGGAAGTCATTTAGCTAGATAAAGAGTTAATAATTCTTTCACTGGTTTATGCCCCATCTTACAAGCGAACCAAAATAATGCATCCACAGCCCTGCTTGTCTGCTGTGCTCTAATGGTCAAGAGGTTCCCACTTCATCTGATTATTAAATAGGTTACCCAGGTAATAACAAACTACTGACTTTTTCTATCTGCTTTCCCTGGACAACAAAAGCTGTGGTCTTTGATCCACATACCATAATATATGATTGAGTAAAATTTACTTTTTAATCTAGAGATGTCATAAAATCAGTAAAAGTTTCAAGAGATTTCTGCAAACTCATGGCTGTCCTTGCTAATAACACTGTCATCTGTTTACTGTCATCTGTTTATGAAAGCAGGGGGACACATTTATTACCAATTTTGGGGAAATCAAGCTCCCTTTTTAATAAAAAGGCCTCCAGCCCGTTTGTTTAAGATGAAAAAAAAAACGGGGTTAAAATACATCCTTGGCGTACTCCTTCTGTGGAGATGATTGGGTGTGTTTTTTCCTCTTACTACAGTATCTTACGATAACTAAAGTATTCATATGGAGATTTCTCACTAATTACCCTATACATTTTATATCCCACATCTAAAATAGTATTCAGCATATTTTAAAGTAGTCTGCAATAATGATTTTAATAATTATAAAATCGATTTTAAATTACTTTAAACATTCAAATCTCGAGTACTATTAATACACTTCCCAACCCATAACCCCTATATCCCTTACGTGGAACTCCTAAACCTTTAATGTGCATATCTTAAATTAATATTTATTTCTTATTTTATTAATTATAAAATAATTTCAAATTAATGTAATTCATTTATTAATACTCGGTTATTTGAAAAAAAAATGTAAATATATTTTATTGAATAAAAGCATTACAGTACATAATCAGACAGAGCACCACCGACTACCGAATTGTGACAAAATAGGGCGCAAATCTGCAGGGAAACCAAGCCGAGTATTACACCATCGTACATCGCTTTTGGGGGCAACGCAACATGCATTAATCAGACATCCAATCAAATGGTACTGCAACTATATATCCCTTCACAATTGAGTTTTAAGGAAAACAAAGGGGAACCAGACCCAACGACCACCACCCCCCCACGCCCTCCCCTCTCCAGGTTCATTTAACACATAACTGCATAACATTACATTTATCCAATTCAAACTTGTGTCTCTGTGTGCAGCTGCTTTAGGAACCAAAAAAGTCCATTCCTAGCCAATAAAGTGTCCTGTTTACATTGTCCATCTTAAGCGCTGGAGAAGTAATCAGAGTATGTCCCTTGAGGCCACCGCTCCAAAGGCGCAGGGCTCTGCGCTCCAGAGACCACTGCCACAGCAATGTAGGAAGCGCAAGGTTATTTGAATTTTTACCTGAGTATTAATACATCTCCCCACCCATTACCCATTTATTCCTTACATCCCACTCCTAAAACTTTAATATGCATATTTTTTAATAAAAAAAAATATTATTAATTTAATTAAATTAAACAAAAAAAATATTTTATCAAACAAATATTAACTAAATACATTTTTCTTCAATTTTTAAAACACTTAACTATACTTATCATTAGGTGTGACAAAGACATGCGTGGTAAAGGCCCATGCGTGGTAAAGGCATGCATGGAAAAGACATATATATTCATGGTAAAAACTGCATGGTAAAGGCTGCTTCCCATCATACACATGGGTAATGGGGTGATGGGATTGTATATATGTATGTGAACAAGGGCACTCGTTGCCCGAAACGCGTCACTGCTGTGAGGAGTGAGAACGAAGAAACATATTGCCATATATATATATATATATATATATATATATATATATATATATATATATATATATATATATCCAAGTGGTGGTCGTCATTTTTAGCTCGGTGTGGATGTCATTTGCAAGTCCATACCTCTGCGGCTAGACTGCTTTGCCAACTCCCCAGAATGACCTCCACTACAGGTTCAATCCGTGAACTACATTGGCTTTGGGTAAGCAATCGTGGCAAATTTAAAGCCCTCTGCTACATGCATGAGATAAATACGGGCTCTGCTCCTCACTATTTAGGTGCTTTGGTACACTATTACCGTCCCTATCGTCTACTACGATCCTGTAATCAATTAAAATTCCAAGTTCCCAGGATCAAATGAGCTAGAATGGGCAGTCGCTCTTTTGTCTAGATAGCTTCTTCCCAGTGGAACTCACTTCCATTTCAATTACGCTACAAAACGAGTTGCCTTAAATTTCGTAAAGATCTAAAAACTTGGCTTTTTAATCAGTAGAACTTGGCCATTTCTCCTTGTAGTGCGTGTCCATAGGCGCCGGGAAATCTCTGGGTAGCTGTGCGCCACATACATTTAAGTAATAATAAATAATAATTTGATGATCCTATGCTTAACGAATTTTCTCTTAAAAATTGCAAAAAAGCTTTGTCACTTTCTAGCTCGATATGGATGGCACTGTGCTAATCCTATGCATAAAAACTCTCTGAGAAAAACAAACATTTGAGGTGAGTAGATTTAGAGTTCTGGTGGTATTTTGGAGTGGAAAAACAACAGTTGATGAACAGAATGCAGAACAATGTCATACATTCACCCCAGTACAGAGATCTGGGCCTAAATTCATAGTTTTCTGTTCACCATGCCATTCCAGTTTGAACCAAGCCATATGCATATGCAAATCAGTCTTGACCCTGTGCCTCATGGAAACAGTCCCGCCCGAACTGCCAAGCCTCACTGGACTGGACTGGAAAAAAGCATCCTAGAACCGGTTTCGGGGTTTCACCAATAAGAGAGTTGTTCACCTAAAACTGGGGCACTACCCAGCGTGCCCTGTGTGTATGTGTATATATATATGACCAAGGCCGCAGGGACGGTCAAAACGCGTCATGACTGAGCTGTTTGTTGGGTGAATAAACAGTATACTGCAAAAAAGTTGGTCCATGCCTTGTAATTCACTGTAATGGTGGAGCGCTGCGAGGTATTGCAGATATATATATATATTATTTTTGTTTGGAAATGAATTGTATAGACAATCTAAGGGCACTGCAATGGGCTTTTCTTTTAGTCCGTCGTCTGCCTCACGATGGGCCATTGGGAAAGGACATGGGCCTGGAGATGTGAAAACGATGTATCAGTATCTAAAACCATAGCATGGCTGAGATACATCGATGACTTGCTTTTGATTTGGGATGGAACGGAGGAGGAGTTTGCAAATTATTTTGAAGTGTTAAACAATTCCAACTTTGGTCTTAAATTCACCTATACAATCAGTGAATCAAAAGTGATTTTCCTAGACACTGAAATTTTCATCGAAAACAATGCCATACAAACAACTTTGCACCGCAAAAGCACAGCGACGAATGCAATATTGCATGCTCAGAGTTTTCACCAGCCATCTTTAATCCGTAATATCCCATACGGAGAGTTTTTGAGAATCAAAAGGATATGCTCTAAAGAAGAGGATTGGATTATCAACCAGAAATTGACAAGAAAAAGATTTGAAGAATGCAAATACAAGCCGTTTATAATTCAAAATGCAGTGAAACGATCCTCCGTCATCAACAGAGTTGATCTGCTGAAAGAAAAATCAAAATCAGAAACTGAGAATCAAAAGATCCGGTTTATCACCACACACTCAACAGCAAATGATTCCATAATTAAAATCCTGAGAAAAAATTGGCACATTTTGCACATGGACCCAAAAATTGCAGAAATTGTAGGAGACCATCCGAATGTAACATATCGCAGGGCTAAAAACTTAAAAGATAAATTAATCTCAAGCCACTTCCAGGAGCAGACTAAAATAAAGGCTTGGTACAAGTCCAAAGGTTTCTACAAATGCTCAAATTGTAAGGTGTGCTGTATTGCCCAAAATACCAAAGAACTAAAAATGGCAAACAACAAAACCTGGACAATCAATCAACTGATTAACTGCAAAACACAATTTGTAATTTATGTGCTAGAGTGCCCATGTTCACTCAAATACATTGGGAGCACAAAAAAAGAGCTCAAATTACGAATTCTTGAACATGTCCGTGCAACGATCAACAGTGACAGAAGTAACGCCATGGCTAAGCACATGGAAAAAGAACACAAAGGCAACTGGAAATAACTCACATTCTATGGGATTGAAAGTGTGGGAGCAAATCAAAGAGGAGGAGATCGTGAAAAAATAATGAGACAAAAGGAGTCAAAACATATAATGAACTTTCGAACCATGAACCCCTTTGGGATCAACTTGGATGAAGAACTTCATTGCCATCTGTGAACCTCCAATAAACTGTATTGAAAAGGAAACAAACATAAACTATCTCTCTCAGTAACCTTTTAAACCCATTAATTAATTTTTTTTTTTAAAGTATATTATTTAAATTTCTTCGCTTGCAAACATGAGATATAAGGAATGAAATTATGAATAATTTCTGGATTTCTAATCACCCACCAGAGGGTTGTATGAGCAAAATCGAGTTTAATGATTTAACTTATATATCAAGTTAATTACGTGATGATAATGGCTGTGGTAAATTTAATTCATACCCACCAGAGGGTTAAATTGATCAAAATGTGTTTGAGAAATATTATTGGTTCAAACTCAATTACCTACAGCTAAATCCAAATTAGAAAACCCTTTTTTGATAAAGAAATAGGTTGAAAGACTACATGTCCCATAATCCCCGTGCTATTAACAGGAAGTGATGTGACAGGATGTTTGCATTCGTTATACATTTTTTTCACTTTATTTAAACTCACTAAAAAAATGTAGTAATGTTTTCCTGTGAGCAAGGTCTCCGTAGAGACCGAAACGCGTCAGGTGCAGCTGGCTTGCTAAAATAAACTGAAGACTGAACTACAATTTGGATGTTATGACCTTGTTATTTACCAAAAATCCGGGAGTGCGTAGAGACAAACTTCCCTTGGGAAAACTTGAATAATATATATATATATATATATATATTTTTTTTTTTTTTGGGAAAAATCAAAGGAAGTTAACGTTCTAGTTAGGGAGGGGCTGCAATAGTATACAAACACATGATTAAAAACCAAACAATCACTGAGATTGACCATTTATAGTTGACTAAGCTTACCACAGCATGCAACCCGCCATGCACTACTTATGACCTCACATATCACATTGTCTCAAATGACATCACTGATTACATTATTTATTAGCTCATAGTCATACAGTATAGAGTTTCTGAGTGTACACCTGTGGGTCCATAACATGGAAATAGTGTAAGCCCTGGAGGCAAGTATGATTGTGTATTTTGACAGTCATATGGTTCACCATATCATGACTTTTGTGAACTACGAGTGGTGAAGTGCACACCAATTACAGTAAATGTCGAATGCGCTTAGTGTGCAATGATTACAGTGACAGTTTGCATGTAAAATTGTTAAATTCTGTTCTCCTAAGGTACAGGATACAGTTTCAGCCTGATTCCTAATTTGGTGGGCAAAGGTTAAGTCCATTGGGCAACAGAGTATTTTACTCTGTTACCCTGATGGAATCATCGCCCTCCAAATTTAGAAATGACCGCCAAACTGGCGGTCATTTATAATGCATTGGCAGAAAACACTGACTTGGCAGTTGTTGACGTTGCTTTTTTAAGTTTGACGCAAGATTACGTCAGCATTACAGAGCAGTCCGTCAAAGTTATTTTGTTTTTCTTTTCAAGAAAAAACTCAGAAAGCTGAATTTTCTTTTTGAATATAAAAAAACAATGCCCCCTCATCATGGGAGCCATCTCCTGTGGCAAGGGGGCATTTTTAGTTTTTTGCCTCCCCTTACCGCCATAGTTTTCTTGGCAGTGACAGGCAGTAAAAAAATGGCTAAATGTCCCCCCAATCTAAATTTGGCGGGGTGGACATATAGGGTATTCTCCAGCAAACTCTGGCAGGCTGCCAGAGATGTTTGGACAGCGGAGGCTGCCGGAGATAGTGTAGTATCCGCCACTGATACATTATGGTATGCCAGCTTCTAAATTCAGCAGGCAGACCATTATATTTGTGGTAAGGACACCCAATTGCCGTAGCGACAGAGTATGCTTACCACCAATATATAAATCAGGTCCTTAGTTAATAGACCAGTCACACCCAGGATGGGTCTCCTACATTCAGGGAAAGTTTGTTTTCAAAAGTAGAGAAACACCAATAAGGGAACCCCAGGTGGACTGAATGTAACTCTTTCAGCTATAGGCTGCTAGACAAATGTTTAGACAGAAAGAACTTGATCAGACCAAGTGTTAGATAATCTGTGAAGGGAAACAGGTAACATCAGACAAAGGTTAATTGAGAATCTTAGTGACTGAAAATCTATTTAACTCAAGTTCTCCCTTTATGTTTCCTAGCTAGATTAACAGAGAGGTAGAATTCCATGGGCAAGCAGAGGGGAACAGGGGGGTGCTAGGTATGTTTGGGTGAAAGATGTTAATAATCCATGGTAGATAAGACAACATTGTGTCTGTCAGAACCCCTTCGAAAGGGTAATGGGGCAAGCAGTAGCTACTGGGCCCCACAGTGTGGGTTGAAGACTTTAACTCGTGATGTCCTGGGGCCCAACTTCCTATCGATAATGACCACCTGGGCTAAATACCCCTTCAGCACTTGAATGTCAGAAGTAGTCCAACTCTTCTTAGGGGGATTATATGCAGGGTGCGTGAACACAGGCTCACAACTTAAAATACATTCAATAGCAGCAATAAGGGGTTGTTATGGTACATATAGGTACCCTAATATAGGCCCGGGTAATATCAAACACCTTGTTAGATTTGGGGATGTCTAGTTGGCACAGGTAGGTACTTGTGACAAATAGGGACCCTTTCCTCTAGTCAGGGTAAGGAGGTACACTCCTAAAATAGCCCCTGCACCCCCTTAATAGCCTGGCACCAGCAGACAGGCTTATCTCAGAGGCAGTGTGTAAAGCATTTGTGAACACATACAGTAATCAAGTGACAACACTACAGATGGACACCACACAGGTTTTATATAAAAAATAAGTATACTTTATATAGACTTATCACAAGACCACAAACGACAAAAATCCACAATACTGTACTTAAAAGGGTAGTTTTATCTTAGTTCTCTTTAGTTCTTAAAATGCGACACGCTGAGTCAATGTACCTTAAGATGCGACACGCAGGGCAGGGCAATGAAAGTGTTGCAAAAATGGAAATGGACACAAACTAGGACGCATTTCAGAGCCTACCTGCTTGAGGGGCTGCGGTCTCCAGGGAACGTTCTATCACATACTATGGGATTGTCCTAAAATACAAACGTACTGGGCGCACCTCATGTCAGAGATCTCGGAAGCTAGTGGGGTAGAGCTACAACCAGAACCAAGGTGCTGCATACTGAATATTTGGTCACCCACAGATCTCAATAGAGGACTGCAGACATGGGCTACACTAGGCATGGCTCTGGCTAAACGCAATATCGCCAGAAACTGGGGGTCTAACCTACTACCCACGAGAACGCAATGGGGGAACGACATGGATGCGGCAATGGTGGCGGAAAGGGCGGTATATGTCCACAGAGGTTGCCCCAAAAAATGGTCTAGAATATGGGGGAAATGGAATGAATATCGAGGCAATTTATGTGAACCCCCGCAAGAATTGTCTGACTCAGAGACAAACCCATAGGATGATTGACAAATTAGGATAGCAAATATATTCCTGTTGAGTCCCAGGGGGGGGAAGAAACCGGGGAACACATGAGATATGATGGTGTCACTGATATACCTGTTTATTGATGAGATGGTCACAAGGAGATAACACGTTAAAGACTGCCACCTGATGATATTGTCGTCTAATGGTCATCATATGTCGTGAGAACGCATGTATACTGCCATCTATGGTAAAGCGAGAAGAAATGTAACGTGATGATACTTGTTATGATTAATAATTGTCTATTTATGTAAGAGAATGAATACAATGCCACATGTATGTAATGCAACAATGGAAAAAGTCAATAAAAATTGTTTATAAAAAAAAAACGTTTTGAAAAATGGAAATGGGCCAAAATCCGGTGCGAAGAAATAAAGACGGGAAGATTTTCCAGATTTTCCAGATGAAGCGAGAAGTTTCGGTTCGATGCGCCAGCTGCAGCGGCGACACCCTTGTTCCTCAATGCGACGACAACAGCTTCGGCTGCGACACTCTTCTCCGACATTGCGAGACGCTTCCGCACAATGCGACAACTACAGCGGCGACATTCGAGATGCGACGACAGCAGCTCCGACGGCGGCACGCTTCTCTGTGGATGAGAGGCGCTTTTCTTGATGCGGTGCAATACGACAACTACAACGGCGACATCCAAGATGCGACCGCAGCAGCAGCAACGGCGAAACGCTTCCTCTTCATTGCGAGACGCTTCTCTCGATGCGGTGCAATACGACAGCTACAGCGGCGACATCCACAATGCGACGGCAGCAGTAGCGACGGTGACATGCTTCCTCTTTGTTGCGAGACGCTTCTCTCGATGCATTGCAATACAACAGCTACATCGGCGACATCCACGATGCGACGGCAGCAGCAGCGACGGCGACACGCTTCTTCCTCTTGAGTCGTGCTTCCAGCTCCTTGCGACTTGCAGTCCCTCAGAAGGCCCAAAACAGCAGCAGGCACTTCAAAAGAACTCTGGGGAGCTGGGGAGTGAAGTTTGTTGTCCCTGAGACTTCAGCAGGAGGCAAGCTATGTTCCAAGCCCTTGGAGTCCTTACAAGTTGATGAAAGTACACAAAGTCCCTTTCTCCTCTCTTTGGCAGTCAGGCAACCACTGCAGGCCAATCCCTCAAGCAGCACTTCAGCTTAGGGATAGTCTCTCCTCAGTTTCTTCAGGTTCCTCTCCTCAGCAAAGGTTTCTTCTTGTTTTCCAAAAGTGATCTAAATTCTTGGGATCGGGGTCCCAATACTTATACCCCAAAATCCTTTGTCCTCTGAGGGGAGAGGGGCCTTTGCTCAGTCCAAACCAGTTCTGGAGCACTCTGTTTACATGACTCCTTCTTTCCTTTCACAGTGCAAGGCAGAAACATCAAACGCTCCACAGGAGGTGGAGCCAACATTGTGGAGGAAAAGCACAGCCCTAGAGCACTCTGTTGACATGACTCCTTCTTTCCTTTCAAAGTGCAGGGCAGGGACATCAGACGCACCACAGGGGATGGAGCCAGCACTGTGGGGGGCAGGCACAGTCCTATTCAGGTCCCAGGTGCAACTCCTCCCTTCCATCTAGATGCAGATCTCTCTATTCACCACTGGGCGGACTCACCCTGTCTCCTGGAATCCCCCAGCCCTGTCACTCAAACTCCAGACAAGGAATACACAACCTAGCAGAGGCAGGCTTGGATAGTTAGACAAGAAAATACCTAATTTCTAAAAGTGGTATTTTCAAACACAGAATGTTAAAACCAACTTAACTAAAAGATGTATTTTATCATTCTGAGTTCAGGCATACTAAACTCGAATTTCTACCATGTTCCCTGAGTCAGTTAGGATTATAAAATGTGATAATCTAACTTCCCATTCTGGCCTGTGGAGAACAGGTAGCCTTGCAATAGTGAAAAACGAAAATTGCTGTATATCACTATTAGGACATGCCACACACACCAGGGCATGCCCTACCTTATACTTAAAATGCACCCTGCCCTTGGGCCTACCATAGGGGTGTCTGATATGAAGAAAAGGAAAGGTTTAGGGACTGGCAAGTGGGTACACTTGCCCAGTCAACATGGCAGTACCAGACTGCACACAGGCTCTGCAATGGCAGGCCTTAGATACACTTTTACAAGGCTGCTTCTGTGGATGGTACAACCAGTGCTGCAAGCCCACCAACAGCATTTGGATTTACAAGCCCTGGGCACACTCAGTGCACTGTACTAGGGTCTGACAAGTAAACCAAACAAGCCAATCATGGAATCACTAATCCATACATCAATTTACTTTTTTTTTTTTTTTATTGCCACAGTTGGGTCATTTGAGAAATAATACATTCACAGCATCAAAATATATACATCCACAATCTTCTTTTACAAAATTGTCTGAAATGGACGGGGAGGACAAGATTACCAAATTCATATACAAAATACATAGATCCATAAACTATTCTTCTAAATACTCTTTAAGTACCCCCCCAAATCGATATACCTATTCGTTTTTTCCTAACACCCTTTAGAGCATACAGATTCCATTCTAATTCATATGCATTAAACAATTTCCTTCTCCAAAATTCAAACATCGGTGCTTCAGGTTGCAGCCATTATGTGGCTATGCATAACCGGGCTATGGTCATTGCCACAAATAAAAAGTTCTTGAATTTACACAAATTCACATTTTCATTGACACATTGCCCCACCCCTATTACCATAAGTGCGGGGTATATTTTAATCGGATTATGAATGACTAAAGATATAAACCTTTCTATACTGGAGATGAAAGACGATAGTTTAGGGCAGTTGTAAAAGACATGAACAATATCTGCATCTTCCCCTCCACACCGAAAACATTTTCCATCATACATAGGCCCCCTTGTTGCCATTCGTTTGGGAGTATAATATAATCTAAATATAGTTTTATATACCTGAGTTTTCAGATTGGCTGACAAACACATATCCTTAGCCATCAAAATAGTATCTACAATATTTAGGTTGGTTTCCTCCAGCTGGTTCTGCCAGTATACATTATATTTGTTCAAATCATCAGGTTTATATTCCGTCAGCAACCGATATATCACACCAATCCTTTTTTTGATTGAATTGCCTCTATTCATTTATTAGGAGTGGGTCTAGTTAGTTTCTTTAAACAAAAATCTCTGACTTGAAGATATTTAAAAAAGGAAAAATGAGGTAACTGATATTTACTACCCATATTTGAAAAAGATCTGAATATCCGTCCGCCTCATATAAATCTCCAATTCTGACCACCCCTTTCTTGCTCCATTCCTTCGCTACATTGTCCCAGAATATCGATGGAAGTATTTTCTCCGCTGAAAGAGGAGTGTGATACGAAATTCTCTCTAGCTTCATGATCCTCGCGACCTTTCTCAAAACTTTATATGCAGCCTCGACCACCTTAAAACGGGTGTGCTTGTAGTAGTTCCCCTCTAACTCTTTTAACAAACATCCCTTTGCATGCTCCCCCAATAATAGATAGAATATCGACGGGGACTCTGCCGGATCCTCAATTTGTTCTCCAGTCAGCAAGATTCTCATTCTTTGTAAAAAACAAACATAATAATAAAACACAAAGTCCGGAATCCCACGCCCACCTCTCTCTATTGGCAAAGTCAACCATTTCATTGCTCGCCTAGTTTTTCCGGGTGCTCCAAAAAAATTTATACATAAAGTTTGCAACTGATAAATATGATTTAAGGGTATCTCTAAGGGAATACTGCGATATAAATATAATATCTTGGCTAATACATTCATCTTGATAATGTTGCCTCTCCCAATTATAGACAATTGGAGTCTCCCCCATCTATCTAAGGATTGCTTGAGTTGTTGCATTATCTTACCCCAATTAACGTCCACTATCTCTTGTGTATGAGATTTGATTGTGATTCCTAAATATGTAACTTCGGGGGTAACCCTATATTCGTTAAATTGAACGCTATCTGTACAGAGCACTGGCGTTTTTGCGGCATTTAACTTATAGCCAGAGCTATTTCCAAAATCAGTGGCCAAGCGTTTAATCTCTGTCATTGCCTGCCCAGGATCAGTGGTAATGATAGCTATGTCATCCGCATAAGCGAATACAGAGTGAGGTATGCTTGAAGCAATGAATGGTTTAATATGTGGTGACTCTAGCAGTTTAGTTAAAAATGGGTTAATAAATAACGCGAAGAGAAGTGGGGAGCAGGGACACCCCTGGCGTGTACCTCTTGTGATAACTATCCTTTCTGACTTTGGGCCCATAACTACAACTCTCGCATTGGGAGAGCTATACAATACCTTAATAGCTCTCAGGAAGTTTTTACCAAATCCGATTCTGTTCATTACTGCCCACAAGTATGCCCACTCTACGCGATCGAACGCTTTCTCAGCGTCGAGTAATATCAATGCCAAGTCTCTTCTCTCGGTTTCTGCTATGTCTATCAAGTTGATCACCTTATTAACATGTGCCACAGTTCCGCTATTTGGGATAAACCCATGCTGAATCAGTGATACTAAAGGTGTTATAACCTTAGACATGCGGTTTGCAAGCATCTTCGAATAAATCTTGCTATCGCAATTTAGTAAAGATATGGGCCGATATGAGGCGGGCTGCTCTGGGGGTTTCCCTTTTTTAGCGAAAACAACAATTGATGCATCATCCCATGACTGTGGAGCTCTCCCCAATTGTGCCATTCTAAAAGTCTCCAGCATAAGAGTTTTTAAAGGTTCAAAAAAGCATTTGTACACCTCCCCTGGAATAAAATCAGGGCCAGCTGCCTTCCCATTCGGGATAGTTTTGACTGCTCTTTCCAGTTCTTCCATTGAAAAAGGCTGATCTAACGCCTCTTTCTCAAGATCTGTTAATTTGCTAAAAATGACCTCATGCAAAAAAACGCCGGGAGATAAGTTAGATTGATGGGTATATAACTCAGTATAAAACTGGTATAATATTTCCAATATTTTCTCTGGATCTTCAAACATAACCCCATTTTATCTTGCATTTTCGCAATTTGGCGAGCAGACTCCTTCATTTTTAATTTTAGGGCCAGAGCCCTTCCTATAGCCTCCCCATACTCATGAATATACCTTCTATATGTTAGATATTTCCGAGCTATCTCCTCACACCAAACTCCTGTGATATTAGCACGGCATTTAGCAATTGACCCCTCGCACTCCTGGATTTTAGTCGCATTATCCCCCTTCTCTATTTCTTTAATCAGATATTCTTCAGCCTTACACAGCTGATCATACAAGTCCCGCATTTTTCCCTGTTGCTGACTTTGATGATAAAGTCCATAACTCACCGCTTTCCCTCTGAAACAAGCTTTCCAAGTATCCCATATTATCTCAATATTAGCAGATCTCATATTGTTCTGTATAAATTCTACAAGCCATTTACCCATATATTCTCTATATTGTTCATCCAAGCAGAAGCTTCTATTATTCGAATCTCAGCTGGCACATTGGGAGTCTTCCCCTTTCTTTTCTCTTCTACCACAGTGAAAAGACCCGGAATAGTTTGTCTCTTCTCCGCCGGTTTCTCCATAACAATCCCGTTCCCAGCCACATTCTTTTCCGTGCCCGCCCCACATGGGTCTTTCTCACCTCCGGTATTGGTCGCAGTGTTCCCGGCCGTCTCTTGGACTCGTGCCTTGCGGGTGCCCTTGGGAGCCATAACCGCTTCGAACTCCCCAGTCCACGTCCTCCTCTCCGTACACCCGCGCTGAAATCGGCGTTCTTTGAGCCAAGCCGCAACACCTGAGTGTGTTACCGCCCGCCAAGCGCGGTGAGATTGCAGAAACGCGAAGAGAACCTCCAGCATCGATGTGTCTCTGACAAACAAACGGAAGGTTGGATAGTCGATGAATTACAATCAATGTTTCCGACCATCCGTTTTCTCCTGATAAGTCACTTATTCTCCCGGTAAGTTCCAGCTTTATCGCAAGTGCATTTTGCGATACACCTCCTCATTTGAACTCCGCAAAAATGTTAACCTGCACTCCGAACAAAGTTCCACACAAACCGCTTTTCCTTAGCCGGGGACTAACAGCAGTTCAGCTCCGTGTCTCCCACCTGTGGGCCAGCGAGAGAGTTCTGCTCACATGTCTGCCTCGACTGACCGTGCGGACGCCATCTTGCCCCCCATACATCAATTTACAATAGGGAAAGCATATGCACTTTAGCACTGATCAGCAGTGGTAAAGTGCCCAGAGTCATAAAACAGCCAACAACAGGTCAGAAAAAATAGAGAAGGACGGCAAAAAGTTCAGGGATGAGCCTGCAAAAAGGGCCAGGTCCAACACACCTTCACCTATATTACCTCCCTTACACTACACAGTAACAAGCTTTTAGGATTTAACCTTTACCTAGTTCTAGTCCTGGGTGCAGAAGGAGGGGTTTTCCCTGAACAATAGCGTCCTATAACTTAATCAATAGACTGACTCACACAGTATGAATGAATATTCATGAGGGTTCTTGGAAACCAGGCAGGGGCTATACCACCTACATAATATCTACGTACAAGGTTCATCCCATACATTATCCTGAAATCCAGCAATGGCTAATACAAGAAACAAGGGACAAAGGACAAAGGAATCCTAGATACTTTCTGTATAAATTCAGCACATCTTACAAGTGTTAGCTAGAGGAGACTAAGACTTCCAGCTGACACACTGAACAGAGACGCTGAGGCTCCGGCATGCAGACGCTCGAGCTGATAGTGGTCTAACACATCCCTCGTGGGGTGTCCAACTCGAGACCAGGATGGGGTCCCACACTTCCTCACTTCAGGTAATGGGGTTAGACTAAATCCTAGAGGGATTCTTGGCTCCACACCCTACTCACATGCTAGGTACACTTAGGTACATCTAGACAGGCATCCTAGGAGTACGCGCTTTCTTTTTAGCATGCATTTTATATTCATGTATGTATTCATGGTCATTGCAAGATGGTAGAGCTGTACTATCCTTTTATGTTCACTGTAGTGCTAAATCATGTATATCAACTACTGTCTAACAGTTGGTGCAGCACATCTATTTTACACTAGAAGAACAACTGTGCAATAAATTCTTATTGTAACACGCCCAAATGTTTCTTCTGTGTAAACTTTCGGAGACAGAATAAGTGAGCAAGAGTTACTGAGCGAAAAGTAGTACATTGTTTCCCCGATTCTGAGGCATCAGGGTTGTCAAGTTCTAAGGTTGCCAGAAACTATTCTCTCCCAGATAAGAGGAGATTCTAGTGGCACTGTGAGCTAGCTAATGCAAACAGGTTAACATACTTAGTGGGGGTGCTCAGAACCAGTCTGCCACCAAACCCACAGTTTATGTTAACCGAACATGCAGATTCTGTATAGGATATATAGGAACTACACGACAGGATTATTCAGTCAAACACTAACCTTTATGAAAAATGTAGTATTTGTATATGAACACAAAGTAAAATATGACATGCACAAACAGTGCATACAGTCCCCTGAAGTCAGGGCTCTGCTGTTCGATAGGCAGTCCCTGAGTCCCACTTCCCTCTCACTGACGGTAGTGGTTATTCCACATTCACCATAGGTGACATTCAGGGTAAGTCCCACTAATAGTCCAAGTCTAAGGAGTCCCACTCTGACTCTTCTAAAGTTAACAGTGTTCCAGGGCCTGACGCGTCATGTGGCAGAACAAGTTCCACCTTGCTTTCCAGCCCTGCGATCAGTCATACCTGCTCCAGCAGGGGTTGCACTACCAGAGTTCTTGGGGCATTTCACTCTCGGACGTCACAAAGGACTGCAGTGGTTGTGCATGGTGAATAGCACTCACAGCTATCTAGGGGAAGTGGATGGGCATTCACAGCATTTCCTCCTGTGAGATGGTCAGTTCTTCTGACCCTTTTCCCAAGTAGGGCGAGGGATCACTCGGGTTCTGATCCTCAGTTGGTATTCGAGCCAACATGGCCCCTCTTCTCTTGACGACGGTGGAACCAGGGGCAACATTCCTTGTTCTTCATGGGGGCCTCATCTAGTATACAGGAACACTGGCCTTAATTTGCACTTGCAGCAGCTTCCTTGTAACGGTGGCCCCCTCTGCCATAGGGGGATGCTGCCTTCACATAGCAGACAGGCTATGGTCTGATCAGCATGGCAGTCCTGCAATCTTCTTGGCAGCCCCCTTTGGCATACGAAGTTGCAGAATTTACTCTGCACACCTGGGGCGACACAATCAGTGTAACCACGGCTAACTTCACAGCGGTCCCCTGTGGCATACGGGGTCACTGACTTGAATCTGCTCACGGACAATAACCCAATCAGTGCAGCAGCCATCTCCTAGCACCTTGTTTCAGGGATCCACTTGCCAGTAGCCCCCACTGGACCTCGCTCCCTCTAATCGCTCTCCTCTTCCTCACAGGACACACTTCTCTTGGCAAGCAGGCAGGCGCTGGTGCTTCAGGCTCTAGGGGCAGGTGGTATTGGAATTGCCTAGGTGATGTCCCCTCACCCAGCTGGGCGATTGACAGGCATTAGACCCCAGTCCTGGTCACAGGAAGAAGTCTCGCAGAGCGTCTCACCCTCAACATCCAGCCCAACTGCTTGCTTGACAGTTGACAGTTTTGTTGGGCTTGAGCTCCCCTTCCTATAGTCCATTTCTGGTCACCAATGTGATTTAAGATCTGATTCTTTGAGGTTTGTGGTGCAGTCTGCTTCTGAGTTTAGCTGCTCACTCCTCTGTCTTGCCCTTCCTCCAGAAAACAGTCAGTCATAGGAAGAGTGACTCCAAATCTGATAGTCCCACAACACAGGCCATGGAGTGCCTAGAGGGTCAAACCTAGATGTCAGCCACAGTGAAATGCACATCAAAACGTTACCCCTGGGGCCCAGCCCTACTCTATAAGATTCTCTTATCAACCCCATCTCCTTCCTGGGATGTGCCAAGGCCCCTTTCCAGTGACCTTTCAGTGTATCAAAGCGAACCCTTTGAAGTGTGCTGAAGAGTCTGGCTTCCCTTCCTCCAGTGTGTGTCCTACTCAGCCTTAGGAATGCAGCAATCCTCAAATCTGTCTGGTCCTTTATCTCCTCATTCTCCTCCAGTTAGCCCTATGTCTCCCAAAATGGAGCCCTGAGCCTTCCATGCATTGCACCATTCACAGCCACACATACACAACACAACACACACACATGCAACCAGATGTGCACTACACAGTGCTACATACACATTCAATATAAGCAAAGGGTGAGTTAGGCACACAACAGCAAAACTTCACAAGTGAGCATGTAGGCCTCACTCCAGTGATACAGCCAAACAAAGGCCTGTTCATTCCTATTCACTACACGGTATGCTGCCACCACCATTTGTGCCAGTTAACTCCTGGCAAAGGCAGTAAAATGTCACCCATATGAGGGCAATGCTTTAGGCGCCCCTTCCTGTTCAACAAGACTGTAATCTGTGAAACAGGCCTATGTCATGGCGCACACACATTATTCGTGTTTGCCCATGAAAAGAAAGATCAGCTCCACAGATCCAGACGTTGCTACAGCTTAGTAAGTCAGGGCAGGCACACACGTCCGTCACCATGCAAAGGACTTATCTGTACCAACAGACGCCCTTCCCGGATGAGACTACCCGAACCAACTCCTAAACTGGAGAGGTGGGGTGATCAGATCAGTAAAACCAGCGGGGAAGTCCATCAGCATTCCCATGGCTCAATCTGGCTAATTACTCCACTACAAAGTCTAACCTTTGCCGAAAAATAAATGATCTCGACAACTTGGGATTGTCTCCCTTCATAGCCATCAACTATTTCAATGGCTTATGATCCGTATGCTCTACAAACTTAGTGCTGAACAAATAAGGGCGGAACAAAGCCCACGCTACAGCAAAGCACTCTTTCTCATTAGCCACCCAGTACTGTTCTTTGGGTAGTAACCTCTTACTAATAAAGGCCACCGGACGCTCATTACCCTTGTTATCCAGTTGCGCTAATACAGCTCTAACTCCCTTGTCAGAGGCATCTGTCGGTACAATGAAAGGCTGACTGTAGTCAGGTACTTTCAGTAAAGGAGTAGTACATTGTGCCTTCTTCAGTTCCTCAAAAGCTTTTTGACACTCCTCAGCCCATATCACTTTCCTCTGCTGCGTCTTGGAGGTCAAAGCAGTCAGTGAATAAATGTATGAAAAATATAATACACAGTTACTTAAAACCATTTGCAGTGTAACAAAAGCATTTAAAATCAGAACGTTAAAATCAATTTATTTCAGAGTTTAACCAATTTCAGTTCAGGTACAAAATGATTAAAAATACAAGGCTAAAAAGCGAATAGTTGTATATGAGGCATTATGACAAAAGTTATTATGACATTTACAAAGTATGCTTTGATCCGCCACGGCAAGTCTATTTTCTCACGGTTTGACAAGATCTTATTCTTCAACAAGTCTGGAACGCACCTTTTCCATGTATCTCCCGATTCGGTCGGTAGAATGCAAGAGAATATAACTGTGACCACTCCTTTCACAGTCCAAGCTCCTTTGCGTAGCCATATTGGCTTTAAAAGCTTCTGACGAGACTGTAACAGTCCAGGGCAGCAGCACTTCAGTTGTGCTAATGATTATGTTTTAAAATTGCAGATTCTACAGCTGATTTTGTTATCAAGGGATTTCCACCCAGGATTCAGTTCTTTAGTCTGGCCCATTGAATGTTTTTTAGAGCCTTCCTCCCCAAAGGTTGGCGAAGGTAAGGCTGGGTTGTGTGCTCTATATATGTTGCAATTAGCCCAGATTGACCTCCTCCAGTTTCCAAATTTGATACGTCAATTTTTCGAGACAATATATAGCATTGTTGATTGATTGCATTTTTGATGGCCGAGTAGTTTATGTCCTCTTGACCCCAATTCTGTGTTGCCAAGCCTAAGATTTCTACTGCTTTTTACATGTAGACTTGTCATGGGTTGGTTGGCCCTCCGTAGATGGATTTTAGCATGCTCTTCAGGCTTCCATCCAATCTTAAGCGTTTGGTAATAGTATTTTGCTTGCACACCCAAGTATTCTTTCTTCTGTTACACCAGGCCGAACTCCATGTGAATACAGCTATTACCGGTGTATTTAGTTACCTTGAATATGCGTTTATACGACTGGCATTGCACTTTTTCCATAATTATGTCCATTTTACCTGGATATGCCTGTTGTGCATACCCCGCAATTGCCCTTATTTTAGATTGTAACACCTTTCTGATTTGGCTGGTCGTTGGACTTTGCATTTTCCCATGTAATTTGCACAGGGCGTAGATTGTTGATTGTGCTTTAGATTTAATTTTGTGTAGATGCAAAGTCGCTTTGCCCAAGTCTCTCAACCAGCATCCAAAATAATTGTAAGACTTTGAAACAGCGATTATCTCTTTACCCATGTGCCATTTAGGGAATGTTTTTTAATGCAACGCCCAAAGATCAATACCTTGGTCTTGTCTGGGTTTATTGTTAATTCATTAATCTGGTTGTCGGTGTTTAAAGCGTCTAATCCCCTTTGTAACCCTGTTTTTGTATGATCCATCACCACTAGATCGTCTGCATATTGTAGCAGTTGAAGTTTGTTAGCTCCAATTTTAGGGACTGCTAGGTTGGCAATATTGAGCATCTTACCCAGGTTTGCTGTATATAAGTTGAATAGTGTAGGGGCTAGTACGCATCCCTGTTTTAGGCCTCGATTTGGGAGACACTTTTGTGGGGGAACATCCTTTACAACGCGGATGTTACCCCGCAGTGCAGTTATGACGCGTCTTTTACAATGCAAGTCGTAACCACGACTTGCGCTGGAGGGCGCTCTAGGCTAAAGAATAGTAGATTTATTATTCCAACACCTTCCCTACTGTACGCAGGCTGGTGTTGGAATAGTAAATTTAACTATTCCTAAGTCCAGCACCCCTACAGCGCAAGTCGTGGTAACGACTTGCGTTGTAAAAGACGCGTTGTAAAGTACAGCGATGTAATACATCGCGTGGTAACAACGTACATCCCTTTTTTGTCGTGATGTTGTTTACTGATTTGACTTTGATCCAAGTGTTGCTATATAGCGAGATAATGGCGTGGAGGAGGCCTGGTGGAATTTGCCTGTTGCACAATTTAGACCAGAGCTTGCATCATGGCACCCCGTCGAAGGCTGCTGAGTAGTCTACGAAACAGGCAAACACTGGTTTATTGTTTTTGACATTAGCTTGCTGGCTTATCTATGATATAGCCCTGATGTTATCGATTGTCGATCAACCTCTTTGCAGAACCCTGTTTGATAGGGGTGAAGGATTTCATTTTCTTCAACCCATCTGTTTAGTTCTGTTAATAGGGTACTCGCATAGGCTTTCCCCTTGATATCCAAGAGCGCGATTAATCTGTAGTTTTTTGGCTCTGTGTTATCACCTTTCTTGTAAATAGGTTGTAGAATTGACCCGCACCACAAGTCTGGCACCCTGGCATGTAGTCGGCATTCAGTGAATAGATTGGATAGGACTCTACCCCAATATGCTGGATCTTCCCTAAACATCACTCCAGGGAGACCACTAGGCCCTGTTGCCCCATCTTTTTTTAATCTTTTGTACTACTTTTTCAACCGCTGTGCCATCTTGAACTTTGCACATGGCTTCAGTAGCAAATTCTACTGCGTTGTTTCTCCTCTCCATGGGGTAATCCACACTATTTCCGGGTTCAATGCATCCTTCCTTTTCCACATAAATTGTGGAAACATGTCTCAGCCATGCGTCAGCGTGGACAGAGTTACGCCTGTCCACTTTGTCATTTTCCAATCGAGCTATATATTGCCAGAGTTGTCGGTGTTTATGAGGCTTTGTTAGCTCATGTATCTTGATCCATTCTTCCTCTAGCTTGTTCTGCTTGAGTGTCCATAGTAAGTCCTTCCACTCATTGTGCAGTTTGTTGCTCTTATCCAGTGTTCTTTGCTGCCCCCACACTTATCAGCTCTTTTTGCCTTATTTAGTTTACGTGTTATGTCACTAAGTTTTATGTTGTTATACATTTGTGTAATGGGTTGCCCCTTTGATTTGAGGTCAGCTTTCTTGCTGTTGTTCCGAGCTGTATTCAGGGCAGAGGTCCACTCCAACCATTTTTCCATGTGGTTACCTGTGCCTTCTTGTTCGTCTTTCCATGCTTTAAATGCAGTAGCCTGGTGATTATTCAATTTTATTCTTCTGACTAGGGCAAATTCCTCAATGCTGATTGATTTATCTACTGGGATGGTTCATCCCCGTTGATTGATAATAATGTCCAGTGTAACCTGGAGTATTGCAGGATCGCTAGTATCATCTACGTTGATTTCAAAGTGAATAATTTTGCATACGAGTTGGTTGGACAAAAAGATGTCATTGATTGTCAAACAATTCTTAAATGTGGTTGTTCCAGGGCCATTTGGGTCTGAATTTTTTAATACATTCTCAATTGACTTGAGATCATAATTTTGTAAGAAGTTATTGGCTAACTGCTGGCGTGAGAGGCTGCTGAGGCTTCGTGTGCTTTGTTATTTTAAGAACTGCTTTTAAAATTGTACTCTCCTGTCAGAGTGAGCGCTTTTCAGCGCTGTGCTCTCTCGTGCATTTGTTCGTATTTAAATACGCTTGCTTATCTGCTCTGATCGCCGCCTCCGGCGCAACGCCTGTTTCTTGATCGCCACCTTGGCGCAACGTGTTGTACTAGCAATTGTTACTGCTCATTGCTCCTGGCACCGATCCGCCACGGCTTGTGCCGTTAGTAGCGGCGGTGGCCACACGAGCGCACTCTGACCCCCGCCCTCCATACTCACTTCCGCCCTGCTGCCCAATTCGCAGGTTAGCGGTGCAGTGATTATCTCCCTTGGTGTATTTAATGCCTTTATGGCGGAAGCGCAGCGGACGAGCGCAGCGGGAGCGCCGACTTCGCGCCGAAGTCGTGCCAAAGTCCTGCCCGTCTGCGCCCGTCCGCGCCAGCACGGGCCTAGGGCTTAGCCCTTCTGCACGCACTCCTATCTCCTACTCACGTTCCTCTCTACTGCAGTTGCGGGGACCTTTGTGCCTCTCGCATACCGTTTTAAACTGCCAAAATGCTCCCATATCCTGCTCCCACTGTTCCCTTCTCTTGGATGCCCTCGATTCATGCGTTGACAGTAAGTCATCCACATTCTGGAACTACCCCTCCCCTATACGCCCCCTCCCTCCCACTTTGCACAATTCCTCACCCGCTTTGAGCTTCATTAGCATTAACTGTCGGTCGCTCTCAAAACACAAGAGAGACATATTCGACCTTTTGGAGACAGTTAGTCCTGCTGCCATGTTTATCACCGAAACGTGGCTAAATGACAGCTCTGGCCCTGATATCGCCATGGCTCTCCCCAATGATTACACCTATGTGGGGCGAAATCGAGTGCTTAAAGACGGCGGGGGAATTGCTATCATCTTCAAGAGAGAATTCTCCTGTAAATGGGAAGACCTTGACTTTCCTAACTGTGAAGCGGGCCTGTTTAAATTAACTCTCTCTCCTCAGTTTACCGTAACCGGCTCCCTGATTTACCGCCCGCCTGGCTCAGCTAGCCTTTGGGCTGCCTCACTTCCTGAACTGATCGCCCCGTTCTTAGCACTATCTACCAACTTCACTATTGTTGGGGATTTAAACATTCATTTCAACTCTGCTTCTTGTGCTATTGCTAAACGCCTTATACAGGATCTTGAAGCCCTAGACTTGCATCTCCTCAATTCCGACCCTACTCATAAGGCCGGTAATCTTCTAGATCCCATCATTTCTAACTTGACTGGCATCTCCTATCAATCTTCTACCCCGGTTCTCTGGTCAGATCATTTTATTGTCAATTTCTCTATTAAAACGTGCGGAGGTGACTCGTTCAAGCCTGACCCTCCTCACAAAGCCAGTAGGAACTGGAAACGTCTAGATCTTAACAAACTAAACTCTCTCCTTGCCAATTCTAAACCTTCAATTTCCAACATAACCATCAAAGAGCTACCTGCTATTAGATCATGGTTAAATACTGCATTGGATTCTTGTCTCCCTGCCCAAAAAAACAAATCTCAAATTCATCACCCCCCGGCACCCTGGTTTAACGACTCCCTCCGTCTTGAAAAATCTAATTGCAAAAAACTGGAACGGATCTGGCGTTCTAATTATAACCCTGAGCATAAAGCAAAATATAGGTCCGCTCTTAAAATTTACCATGAGGCATGTGACACTGCTAGAGCTAACTTTGCCAACAACACCATACTGACAGCTCAAAACAGACCCAAGGCCCTGTTTAAAATAGTCAAGGAGCTCTCAGGTGCCTCCTCTGTTCCTAAGGATCCCTGCTTAGATACTGCTCAGTGTAACGCCCTAGCCAATTTCTTCCTTGAAAAAATTGACAAAATCTATGCCATCTTTAATTCTACTCCAGCCGCTCCAACCTATGCTGCTCAAAATTCTTATAACTCTCCCCCAGTTACTATTCCCTGCTCTCTGCCTCAGCCACATGAGATTACCACCACCCCACTTCATGCGTGGGATCCTATCTCCCCCGCACTTTTAAAAAAATATCTTCAGGACATCAAATCTGGCTCCCCCCTCGACCCTCTGCCCCCTCAAGTTCTGAGTTCCCTTGACCCAGCCCTACTCCACATTATTTTGGATGTCCTAAACGCTTCCCTAACAGAAGCAACTGTCCCAAATGAATGGAAGCACGCAATGGTGGTACCATTACTTAAAAAGCCCAATGCAGACCCCAATAATCCCTCCAACTTTCGCCCTATTTCTTTGCTTCCCTGCTTCTCCAAGATTCTGAAGAAACATGTTAATTGTTTGCCTAACTCCTTTGTTGAATCCACGAATTTTCTTCATGGTTCACAATCCGGGTTCAGGGCTGGCTTTTCCACGGAAACAACTCTCCTTGGCGTGTCAGAAACCATCAGACGTCAAGTGGATAATGGTGAGACGGTGGCACTCATCCTGCTTGATTTGAGTGCCGCTTTTGATACCGTCTCCCATTCCATCTTATTGTCCACTCTGAAGGCAGTTGGTGTCGGTGGTACCGCCCTGGCCTGGATCGCTAATTTTCTTTCTGACCGCACATTTCAAGTTTTTTCTTCCACATCCGCGTCTTCTATCCTCCCTTCTTCTTACGGTGTTCCCCAGGGATCTATCCTTAGTCCCCTTTTTTTTTAACATTTATGTGAGGCCTCTTGCTTTCCTAGCGGAGCAAGCTGGTCTCACAATTTATTCTTATGCTGATGACACTCAAGTCATCTACTCACTTTCAACTAATAAAAACCTCCCATTTTCCTCTCTTCAAATTGGGCTGAAACACATATTGGACTGGATGCTGAAGCACAAACTAAAATTAAACGGGGACAAAACTGAGCTGCTCCTGTTTGGCCCAGACACCTCCCTCTGGGGCCCACATCATTGGCCTCCGGAGATGGGTCCTCTACCCATTCCATCAGTGTCTGCTCGCAATCTTGGTGTGATCTTTGACAACCAACTCACTTTCAAACAACACGCTGTGAAAGTTTCAGCCACCTGTACTACCATCATCAGGTGGCTGAGAAAGATCACCTGGATGCTGCCTGCGGACACCTTAAGGACCGTAGTCCAGGCTCTTGTCATCTCCCGCCTGGACTATGGGAACATCCTTCTCTTAGGCGCCGCCAAGGAGGTAACCAGGAAGTATCAGGTGGTACAGAATATGGCAGTCCGCCTGATCTGTCACCTTCCGGCCAGATCCTCGGTTACTCATCATATGAGGAACCTACACTGGTTGCGGATTGAAAGCAGAGTCAATTTCAAAGCACTTTGCTACATGCATAAAATCATGACGGGTAAAGCCCCCCGTTATCTCTCTAATCTGGTGCAGCAATATATCCCCCCCCGTACACTCAGGTCCTCGACGCAGAATAAATTTAAAATTCCGCGCATCAACAGAGCCAAGATGGGAGGACGCTCGTTTTCCCTGTTGGCCCCATCCTTATGGAATTCTCTTCCTCAATCTTTGCGCACTGAAGTGTGCTTTCTGAAATTCCGGAAGGGAATAAAAACGTGGCTCTTCAACAAATAATGCCTGATCTTACGTTCCTCTCTACCTTTCATCTGTCAGTTTGCTCTAGCGCCGGGAAACCTCCGGGTAGCTGCGCGCTTAATAAATGTAATTATAAATAAATAAATAAATAAATAAATTGAAAGTTCTTTCAGCGCTAGTTAGGTGCATCTTCTTGCTCAGCTTCGTACCCAGGTGGTGCAAATTGAAGTCCCCCACAAGCAATTTGACTGGTGACAAGTACATGCATAAGATTTCCTGTATTGTTTTGATCATAGATTTTGTGGCCGCTAATTCTGACTGACCAAGTGCATTTAAATATATGTTCATTATGAGCAGTGAAACTCTGTCTTCCTTGTCCCCTTTTCCCTCAACTACAAGTGCCTGTAGCATATTTAAGTCGGTATTTATGGTCCTCACTGTCAGTTGTTTTGCATGTTTGACGTAAATCGAGAACCCACCTGATGGTCTTCCATACCGGTTGTGTTTAATAGCTAATTTGTGGAAACCTGCATAGCCTTCCAGATGTACCGGCTCTGTAGCTCAGGTTTCTTGTAGACATAAGATGTTGCCTTCCTACAGTTTGTTTGTTGCTGTAACATGTTTAAGAGCTTTTTGTATACATGCAACATTCCAGGAGGCAATTTTGAGGCAGTTTTCTGAGTTTTGAATAGACCTTAGAGTCTAATATTTGCAGTTGAAGACAAATTTGTGTTGAGTTGCTCTTGTGGGTCAGGTATGGCGAGTGCAACACTGTGTTATACAGCTAGTCCTGTTGTATTGCTCCCTCCATCGGCTTTTCTGAGGCGTCTAGTCTTTTACTATTCTGTTTATGTTCGTCTCCTCCTGTGTTATGACAGATATTCTTAGGTTTTTGTAATTCAGATCTAGATGTATTTTCGAGGTACCTTTCAATATACTATGTGAGTGTTCCTTAGCTTTCTTTGTGTGGTTGGCGGTGTTAGATGGTTCAAGTAAAATTAGCGAGTATTTTTCTTGCTCAGGTGTCATTATTGCTATTCCCCATTTTTTAAAGATTTCTTTTTCATTGATCACTGCTTCTGGAATATGATGATTTATCCAAGTCACTACCGTGTTTTCCTTGGGAGAGTCTTCATTCCTTGGTTCAAAATGAACACTCACCATATCAGCAATTCTTATATTAGCAAGTGATGGTATGTGTTGAAGGAGCCTTAATAGGTTCCCCCGTTTAATGTATGGTGACTACCCTTTGATTTATAAAGTGGTTGTAATATACTTTCGTTTGTATTACTTGTGTCGACCAGGTTTCTATTACTTGTGTCTGCAAGGTGGACTTTGTTGCCATTCACACTCTGTAGGTGTTTAATTCCTTCGCACGATATCATTCCAGACGAATTAGGTGTGTTACCAATCAAGGGCTGAAGTTGCTTTTTTCCTTCATAAGTTGTCTCATCAGGAGGCTTGTATGTGATTTTATCCGGGCAGATTCCTGTGGTGACTGGTGGGCCCCTCTTCGCTGACTCCTCTTGATCAAATTTCTCCTGTATTTCTCGGGAAGCTGGTTCGGTTATGTTATTCACCGTAGCAGCACCATCTCCTGACAGTTACCATCTTAATAAAGATCAGGTATGTTTTCATGTTCTGTTGCAAGTCCTGTTTTTGAGGCGGTTTTATTGCTGATTCAGTCAAGGCATGTGATGACTGCCCCCAGCTTTTTCTAATTTGTGTGGTCTTTTCGCACTTCTGTTTTTTTCTTAGCCTTTTCTTCATGCATCGTGTCAAATTCACCTGCGTACATTGAGTTGGGTTTTCCAGCTTATCCTCTGTGTGTGGTTTTTCTATTCTGCCTGTCACTTGATTTTCAAAGGCCGAGTCTGTGTTTGTGCTGACCTTGCTTGAATCCTCTTTCGTAGTGTTATGCTGAGACCTGGCAAGTGTTTTGTAAGAATCATAATTAGTTACTTTAATCTTTAAGTCCTCGATAAGGGTGGTCAGGACTTCCGAGATTGTTGCTAATTTATCAACTGTTGGGCAACAGGCACACTCCGTATTTAGTGTAGTTGTGTAAGCCTGTGCCCACGTGATTAAGGAGTTCAAATTGGCCAATTTTTGATCAATCCCTGATATTACTTTTGCCATAATATTAGGCTGGTCTACTTAAACATCCATCTTATTTGATTGGTAGTTCAGTGCCTCTAATGTAAGTTGTGATGTTTAAAAAAAGATATCCCATATGGTTCCCGAATCGAGTGCTGGTACTGTGTTGGTTACTGGTGCTGAGTTGTTGATATCAGGGATTTGACAGGGATTCGTACCCTTGAACTGATTGGTGCTAGAATTTGTTTCACTCGCTAATTTCTCACAAGTTTGTGTACTTTCCTTGTTGTTAGGTGTCCTATTGGGCGTCCAGTGATCCACTGGCTCATTCTCCTTGTTCTGGGAAGCTGTACATTTGATACTCAACCTTGGGTAATCTCCTACTGCTACTTCCTTTGTTACATTATTCTGTGATGTGGGTGACTGTTTTGGTGTATTTGCTTTGATGCTTGATTGCTGATTTTTACTTGTACCTGGATTTGTTGATGAACCCCAACTCTCAATGATTATTCTCGAGTTTTTTGCAACAGTAGATTATCAGACGCCTCAAGTAAACATTTTGTCATTTGTGGGGATTGTTCTCTATTTGTAAGAAGTTCCAAGTCCGTAATGGATCCCCATGAGTGATCTTTGTGTGCTATTGATTCTTGTTCTAACAGAACCCCAATTGAACCTGTGGTCCCTTTTGTATCATTTGTATCATTAATTAAAGCGGTCCTTGTTGTGGTTTCCATTGTTGGTGTGATGGGTACTGGTAGTTGGTCTTGTTCCTCATGGTTAGTAAGCATTGCTCCCGCTGGGTCTTTTAAAAAGTCAACCTTGCTCAGTGCGTTGATTGATTTTTGCGAAAATTAGAAACACTGGCGATATTAGTATTTGTGCCTCCCCCTCGATTTTTGCTTTATTGATCTTTGCCGTCAGTCCTTGTTTTTTTTGGGTTTTTTTTTTAGAGGGAAGGGTGCTCTATCTCATTCTGACCTCATATTTCACTTTTTTTTCCTTCTAATTCCTTTTTCCCCTTTTTCCTAGGCTGTTCCTTTGATTTCTTTTATTTATTTTTTTTATTTAAATTTTATTTTTTTACGCTTTTTCCCCCTCTTTTTGTTGTTTGGTTATTTACTTGTTTCCCTTGTCTCTGTATTAACCAGGCCGAGAGTGTAATCGCCGACTGCCCAGGAACGTCCTCAAACCCCTAAAGCAAACACCTAAACCCCCTAAATAAATGTCACTCCCCTTTTATTCACTGTGTTTGCTTGTGTTTGCTTTTTCCAGCTTTACTTTGTAACAGCCATTAAAGGGGTGTGGTTGGAGTGCCTTTTTAGGCTTTGGTCCTTTTGTGGTCATTTTGAATTGTAAGCAGAGCTTCAAAGGCAACAGTTTTGCTGCTTTGCCGCTCTGCCGTTTTGTCAATTTCTGACGTTTTATGAATTGGCGGGCTGGCGTTTTCCCCCCTCTCATGGAAACTGTGAAACAGCTCTCATAGACCCCTGTAGAGCGAGGCCGAGGCACACACCGAACTCCAACAGTTCAAACAAACCGCTGCGTAGCCCCCCTGTGTGGCTTAGGGACACTGTGCGCACTGGTGCCCACCCAGCACAACCAGACAGACTGCTGTTTTTGGCCCCCACCCCCGGCAGAGGCACCCAACGGAATAGCAGCGGGGCGGGGAGCAGGAAACAAAGTGGATGGAAAGCAGGTAGGCAGGCAGAGCCGCACTAGAGATGCTGGGCAAGCTGGAGGAACACTCCGCGGTCACTCGCTTACCCCGCCGCTTCACCCCAAGGTCTGTATCCTGCAGCGGTCCTGGGTGCCTCTGTTGATTTGCGGTCACCGTTCGCTGCCACTTGCGCTGTCTATCGTCCGCACCCGCAGCTCAGCTCTGCTCTGCTCTGCTTGCGGTCTCACCGGCCTCCGGCTTCATGGCGTGTCACGTGTCAAACCAAGACAGCCGCCTCCAGTGGTTACTGAGTGGAAGCAGTCAGTGAGACAACAATACTTTGCCACAAAGAGTGTGTAATGCCTGGTGAATCCTATATAGGCCCTCACTTAAGTTTGGGTAGTAGGCCCCTTCCACTCCATCACAGACTAAATTGTTGCATACAATAGGTGAATCTTCCCATTCCCCACCTTATTCCCATGGTAGACTTCAGCCCCACCTAAAACTTTGCCACCTTGATGATTCGTTTTGCCTCATGTATCCTAGCCAGCACCTGTTCTAGGTGTATCACCTAGCCCTGCCATGAATTGCTGAGCCCCGCAATGTTATCCAGGTAGGCCACACAGAACTCATCCAGCCCAGAGAGAGGAAAGTGGCAGGAGCATTCTTCAAGCCAAAGAGGATCACATTAGCTTGATATAGCCCTTCTGGAATAGAAAATGCAGTCCTCTCCTTGACATCTGGTGCTACTGCAGTCTGCCAGGGCACGCTGGTCAGATCCAAGGGGCTCAAGTATTTTGCAGCATCTAATCGATCCACAAGCTCATCCGCTGTTGTGAATGGATGGGCATTGGTTTTGGTTACCTCATAAAGGTCTCAGTAATCCACACAGAACCACAAATCAATGGGCCCTTGCTTTGGTACTAGTTCCACAGGACTAGATAATAGACTATGAGATCTCTCAATGTCCCCCAGGTCCAGCTTTGTGGCAACTTCAGCCTTAATGCATCCTGACCTTGGTCAGACTTTCTGTACAACGTTCCCTTCACTAGCAGACTGTTTCCTGTGTCTATGTCATGCACACAGACAGGTGTCAAACTTAGAGCCAGGGATAAGAGGTTGGCAAACAGTCCCAACACCTCCCTAAACTCTCTGCTGCTCAGGGATTAGCTCCGGGGCTACCTGTATTGCTCTGCCTTTCAGATAATACAGAATCTCCCACACGGTGGCTCAAATACGGCAAAGCAAAACATAAAACACAACAACACCTAGAAAGGGGTTTACTTTACAAAATGCAGACTCTCTTTTTAGAATAAGGCTTGATGTTTTTTTTATGCAATGCTTTCTAATAGAAAGGCTTCCCCAGATGTCAAATGAACCACATTCAAATTTATGTATATGTGTGTGTGTATATATATATATATATATATATATATATATATATATATATATATATATATATATATATATATATATATATATACATATATATAAATAACACACCTGGTAAATGCAACAGTTAAATGCATGGATAATAATATGAATTACAAGCAGCAAATAATATGAGATAAGACTCAAGCAAATAATATGGGACATCCTGCAAGAGACCAGAAAGATATATATATATATATATATATATATATATATATATATATATATATATATATATACACTAAATACATCAAATGGTTACTTTGGATGTGCACTCTGAATCATTCACACATCACAAAGAAAACACCTCAAATGACCACAGCTACTGGAACCACGCATCACAATGGCACTAGTCAGAAACAAATCACCTCACCCGATCGTTCACTCGACATCCTTGCCTACTCAAGCTGGGGGAGCCCGTTACAGCCAGGCAGTGGACTCGCGATCAGGACTCAAATCTACATTCTTGTGGCAATATGGCTATTCCACAAGTGAACTCCCACCCTGGCTGTCAACAACCCTCAGCTTTATAGTCTCAAAACACACTAGAAGGGTCGAGAGTCTTCCCCTCTGCACTAAGGAAACTTACTGGAACTGGCCAGCATCCAGGCAAGTCTCCACAGCAATAAGAAGTGCCCATGTTCCTCTACATTCCATCATGTTCCAGCCTTTATCATGACGAAGCTTACGAAAGCCTTCTAGGTTACATTAAACAATCTCTCACAAAACAGACCTTAAACGTGATTAACCCAAACAACTTGCAAGCCTGTCTGTGCGCCAGAAAAGCTCAAGCAAGGCAGAGTCAGAATTCAGGATGACATGAGACCATGTCAAAGCCAATAGTAAGAACTTAATTATATTTGCCAATGTACAACACAATGCACATTTGTGCACCACTGCTTATAGCATCACATACTTCATTTCTAACACAGTGCACATGTGTGCACCACTGCTTATAACAATGTACTTCGAGACCAAAAAGTACATTCCACACCTTTCTCTCGCTCATGCTTTCAAATGCACATCCCACGTGTTCTGTTCTTGGCAAGGCTGTTCTACTGTGACAGCTCCCACTTCAAAACTACGAGAAGAGAAACAAGGCATATGCAGGAATTCGTAGATTCAGGCTATGATAAAATAACATGCCAAAGTCAATGAAAATTATGGTATTCAAAGGTCATCACATGGTGTCAGACCACATGAGTGCCTCTACCTCTACATTCCACCACATGAACTTTGACTATCATAACATACATATATCAAAACATGGACTTCTTAAATGAAAGTACAAATATAATTGAAGCACATGTTAAAACAGTGACATTATAAACGCATGTGCTTAACTGAAAGCACGCATTAAAAAAGTGACATCATAAAAGCATGTAGCAATCCTTTCAAAGCATGTAAAAATAGCTCATGCATATGTGAATACTCAGCAACAAGAATAAATGTATGATGGGTACACAAATGAATGCACAAATAAAATCAAGCATATGAACTCAATGCTCCTAATGTCACAAATGGCTAATTCTGGAACTTCTACTATTGAAGCAGCCAGACTTATATATTTTGTGCTTAAAAATAAAGGAACTTCAACATCATCTTTCATCTTCTGTAATTTTCTGGATATGCTTACAAATAAAAATATCCTCCTGTGTGAAAAGTCAACACTCTCTTTCTTTGAAATGTTTAAACATTTTACTTCATTTCCACATGATCAGTCTGTTATCACTGGCTTGGTAAGTTCATCTGGTTTGTTCAGCCAAATTATGTCAGCTTTCATCGTCCAGTGATCACTCCAGGTTTGGGAGAGTATGGGGTCCCACACCCTCATGGGCCGACTCAAAAGCACCAGCACGCAGGACCAGGACATCAGATACACCAACACATCGCAGTATGATCTGGAAAAAAAACAAGCATCACTCTTCTTGCAAAAAATATTTTTCAAAAAGCGCACGTTCTCCTTTTTCTGTTTTGGGTCAGATGGCACAGTATTATCATTCCTGTCCGCACGGTTCTCTGCTGGCTCTGGGGAATTATCTGAGAATTCTACCCACACTATGGCCTCTGAATTCTTGGTATTGGAGTGAAACTCTCCTTCTCCTTGCTTAGTAAAAAGGACTTGGGCAGTCTCCTTCCTGACTATTTCTCCACACACTGCTGAATATGTGCACCCTTGATCATTTGGCAAGAGCCCAAGGCAATCCATCTACCCTATTTTCTCTGGTAATTTTCCTTTCTTCAACTGGTCCCTCACCTTCTTTGGCATTGGTCTGCGCCGTACATACTGACACATACGAATCACAGTTCTAAGTAAGTCTAGGGGGATATGCATCCCTTCATTCTCTGCCAGCCTGTTAGTTGGGTCTTTCTCTCCTGGGTGTTTGCACCAAATCAGAAGCATGTGTCACAACCAGTGTCTCCAAGATTTTAGCCTTTTCATCTGTAAGGGAATTAAAGGTTCTGTCTAGTGAATGTATAGGACCATGAGCATCTACATGATGCACAGTAACTGCGCTTTGCAGTAAAATGTGCCACTTCACTGGGGAATCCTGTGTTTCAGGCACTTCAAACACCACCACAGGACTTTCTATTGAGACCTGCACCAACTGTTCATGCAAAACTGCAGTTTCTGTCTGTATGTACCATTTGATTACATTTGCTTCTTGAGCATAACATGTTCTGTATAACTCAAGGAAAGTCTTTAACCATTGCATTTGAGAAGATTCAAAATCACATTATGTCTCATTGTCATCTGCCCAGTGTCTGTCAGCGTGAAAAAGCACAAAAGCATCTGTAGCTACCCTCTCTCTATCACAGCACAAAAACACACAAATAATTGTGTGTGCATAGTGTCTGTCAGAGCACAACTTAAAATCAGCAGTATCTGCCCTGCCATGCAGAGCACAAAAACACACACACAACTGTGTCTTCCCTGTGTCTGTCACAGTGCAAGCAAAACATTCTCCAGCATTTGAAACATTTTCAGTTCAAAAGTGGAAAAGCACACTCTTCTTTCCTTGTTTTTCGTGCATACTCAAAGTGGCACACTGCCCCTAAACTGTCACATGTAATTCAGTGTCTCCTTTCTGTATTGGCTACATGTTTAAAACACATTGCATAATCTATTTTGCAGATTCAAAAGCACATTGCTGTTCCTCTTCAAATTTAAACTAAGAGTCAAGTTTCAAAATCACATTTTCTGTCACTTCTTTTTTCAAAATAGCATCTCTCCATGTAAAGTAAGGTTTTTCATTCACTGACATGTCCAATTCATAACTGCAACCAACCATCACTAGTTCTAACAGGCTGGTTTGTTTATCTTCCTTCATGTTTACATTTTCTCAGTTGAACGTTACTTCGGAAGCTTCAGATTCAACCAAGATAACATTCATTTCTGGCTGAGGAACGTCCTCAAAAGAATTAATTAAAACCTCCTGTGAGCACCGTAAATTAACCTGCAGCTTCTCTGCATCCACATTTTTCACGAATGAAACACTCTGGCTATCTAAATAGCCTGGCACAATTAACAACTTCGGTGCTTGGTACATTTTCAACTTTTTTTGCAAAGATTTATTTTCAAACTGAGCGTCAGCTAAGTCTCTTTGCAGCTCAATACTTTCTTTTTCCAACTGTTCACATTTTTGATACATTCTGAGCAATGCATTAAAAACGACACCACTATTTCTGTCTGAAATACCAAGTAGTTTTCCCTGTTTTATAGAAAAATCTTGTACACATTTAAATATCTGTGTTTGCCTCTCATCTGTTAAACATGCATCAGAGGCAATCTCCCACTGAAAATAACTCAGTTGGCATCTGGAAACCTGCAACTGAAAACATGGGCATCTTAGAGAGCATTCTCCCCTATTAAAATTGCACTTTTCTGGCTATCTAAATAGCCCGGCACAATTAACAACTTCGGTGCTTGGTAAATTTTCAACTTTTTTTGCAAAGATTTATTTTCAAACTGAGCGTCAGCTAAGTCTCTTTGCAGCTTAATACTTTCTTTTTCCAACTGTTCACATTTTTGATACATTCTGAGCAATGCATTAAAAACGACACCACTATTTCTGTCTGAAATACCAAGTAGTTTTCCCTGTTTTAGAGAAAAATCTTGTACACATTTAAATATCTGTGTTTGCCTCTCATCTGTTAAACATGCATCAGAGGAAATCTCCCACTGAAATAACTCAGTTGGCATCTGGAAACCTGCAACTGAAAACATGGGCATCTTAGAGAGCATTCTCCCCTATTAAAATTGCACTTTTTTATAAATCCTACAAGTGATGCCAAATATATTGCTCCGCCTTTCAGATAATATAATATAAAGTTCCACAAATCTCACTTCCAGCCAGTGGCTCAAATGCGGCAAAGCAAAACATAAAACACAACAACGCCTAGAAAGGGGTTTACTTTACAAAATGCAAAGACTCTCTTTTTAGAATAAGGCTTGGGGTTTTATTTATGCAATGTTCTCTAACAGAAAGGCTTTCCCACATGTCAAATGAACCACGTTCAAATGTATATAGAAATATATATATTTATATGCAACCAATAATAACACACTTGGTAAATGCAACATTTAAATGTATGGATAATAATATGAAATACAAGCAGCAAATAATATGAGATAAAACTCAAGCAAATAATATGGGACGTCCTGCACGAGACCAGAAATATATATATATACACTAAATACATCAAATGATTACTTTGGATGTGCACTCTGACTCATTCACACATCATTCCCTTACTGGAACTGGCCAGCTTCCAGGCAAGCATTCCACAGCAAAAAGGAGTTCCCATGTTTCCTCCACATCCTCACATGTTCAAGCCTTTATCTTGACAAACCTTACGAAAGCCTACCAGGGTACATTAAACCATATCTCACAAAACAGACCTTGAGCGTGATTAACCCAAACAACTTGCAAGCCTGTTTGTGTGTGCAGAAAAGCTCAACCATGGCAGAGTCAAGAATTCAGGATGACATTAAGCCATGTCAAAACCAATGGTAACAACTTAATAATACTTGCCAATGTACAACACAATGCACATTTGTGCACCACTGCTTATAGCATCACATACTTCATCTCTCAATGTACAACACAGTGCACATGTGTGCACCACTGCTCATAACACTGCACTTCGAAACCAAAAAGTACATTCCACACCTCTCTCATGCTTTCAAATGCACATCCCACACAATCTGTTCTTGGCAAGGCTGTTCTACTGTGACAGCTCCCACTTCAAAACTACGAGAAGAGAAACAAGGCATATGCAGGACGTCGTACATTCAGGCTAGGATACAAAAACACACCAAAGTCAATAAAAATGATGGCAGTCAAAGGTCATCGTGTGGTGTCAGACCACAAGAGTACTTCTAGCACTACACTACCTGAACCCCTTCCACAGTGCCACTTCCCACTATAGCTTCCTCTGCCATAACCTTGACATTCACTGTACAATCACTCCAGAGGTAGGTGTCTGCCTGTTCACATAGATTATCCTCTTGGGTTTCCTTGTGGCACCTATGCCCACAAAGTATTTAACTTCTGAAATACCCTGAACTACCTTGTATGACTTACACCATTTGTCCTCCAAAGCCTGGGAACAAATAGGATTTAGCAGCAACACCTCCTGATGTTCCTGATAGCTAGGCAGGGCCTGCTTTAGCTCTGGTGGCACCCAATCAGAAAATGTTTGTTGAAGCCCCCAGTGACCACCTCCACCATGGGTTTTGTTACTGCCACCTTTTAACAGTTCCCCTTAAGTCTTCATAACCACTCTCTCAGATGCATTTAATTTGTTTTATATCACCACTCATACTAGTATCGGGTGTGAGAGCACTTAACATCAAAAACACATTACACAGACACAATCGATCATACATGTGTAAATCATTGTATAGGAAATGTAACATAAGACAGAGGACTACAAGGTGTAAGAGTCACATGTCATTCATACTGATAGGCAGTATAGTTTAAGTCATTCGGGTCTGGTGGCTCAGTGGACTAATGCATCCACTGCAGGGGCCTGTGTTTGACCTCATGTTCACAGGTTCAAGTCCCAGCAGGTCCACTCAGCCTTTCATCCATCTGAGGTCGATAAAGTGAGTACCATTGAGTTGGGTAACAATGGACATCTGTTATTCAGCACCAAGAGACCCCATTGGGGTGAACGTGCGCTTTACAAATACACATGTTATGTTAAGAGTGCTTGGTCTGGAAAAGCACAAACTCAGAATTTAAAATGTTACACCATGGTTGGAGGATCTAAAAGAAACAGGTTAGTGTTAGATTCCTTACCTTAGAATATCCCCAGACGTCAGACTGGATCCGGAAAGTTTGCGTAGCAGTACACCTGTGTGTCGGTAGGCGTCGTCTGCGGCTCCGCGTCCGTCGTCGGCGTCGTTGGCACCGGGATGACGTCGCCGGAGTACTTAGACGCCATCCTCGCGCGCTGACGTCAGTTCTTTTTTTTTCAGCGCCAGCAAGCGCAGATCTGGAAAAAGCAGTACTCCTTAGTCACTTTTTGACTAACTTTTTCGATCTTTTTGATCCTGTTTCGAGTCGTAAGACTATCGGTGCCGGTAGGGATGCTCGGGTTCAAGCCGTTTGCCAATTGCAACCGACTGATGTTGGTTACCGACCCCCATCGCCGGTGCCTGTATTGCCTTGGGGCCGACAATGACGACAAGTTGTGCCCCGACTGCCGGGCCTTTACGTCGAAGGCTAGGCGGGAGCGGTCCTGTAAGCGTCTCGAGCTCTGGCAGTCGGCCCGCGCCGTTCACGGTCCAGGTCGAGGTGGAGGTCGAAGGACCGGTCGCGGGGCCACAGTCATCGCAGCTCGACGAGTCGCCACCATTCGTCGGGCTCCAAGTCCTCAGGTAAGTGGCACAAGAAGTCGAAGAGACGACATCGCTCTTCCGACTCCCCCCGATGCTCACGCGATGCGGCCAGGGGTTCGGGCAACACCGCCCACGCGGCTCCACCGGAGCCGCAGGTGCCGTTGCCAGCTACACACCTGTCGGTCCCTGGGCTGAATGCAACGCCGGAGGAGATTGATGCCTTCCTCATGGCCATGAGGTCGCTCTCTCCTCCGTCGGGTCCTGCTGTGGCACCTTCGGGCCTCGCGGCCGCGACTGGGAGCCCAAGCGGGCCGGGTGCTTTGGCCCCGGCACCGTCGGGTGCTTCCGCTCCGGGGCCGTCGACAACTTCGGTCCCGATGCCACAGGGCCCCACCGGATCCGGGTCGCCGCTGGTCGACCTTACGACCTCTCCGCCGGTGCCAACCCCCAGGGTGTCGACGTCGTCCCCGGTCCCTCCCTCGGTCCGGATCCGGCGTCGGACCGGCATCGCTCGATGCTGCATTCGACGCCGAGAGAAAAGCAATTGTTCTATGATCCGGCCCCATCCTTTGCACCTGACTATCAGGAGATGGGAGGCGAGAGGGATTGGATGGGGTCTGAGGACCCTCTGGCACAAGAGTGCCAGTCATATCAGGACTGGGCAGTGGATCTAGGGGAGGCCAGAGGCTTGAACACTTCTCCCGCAACTGGCTTTATCTCCCCTCCTACCGTGGCTACGGAGGAGGGGGCTGCTTACAGCGTGGTGCAGGCAAGCTCTTCGGAGCCTCGACTGCCGTTTAATGAGGCCCTTACTGACGTTCTGTTGGGCACTTGATCCAGGCCTGCTACAGGTCCCCCTGTAGAAAGGAACGTGGCCAGGCACCACCGCCCGGCCCCGGGCGACCCTAGCTTCCTGTCCACCCACCCCACCCCCGAGAGCCTGGTTATCCAGGCCTCTAACTCCTTGACCACATTCCCGACTGCACCACCTGATCGGGAATCCAAAAGGTATGAGCAGTTTGGTAAGAAGCTGTTCTCCTCACTTAGTTTGGGGTTGCGGTCGGTCAACACCACTTGCCTTTTGGGCCGTTATACCCACTCTCTGTGGGACACGGTCGTGGACGTGCTGCCAGCTTGCCCGGAGGAGGCCCGGGTCAAACTCGCTCAAGCCCTTGCGGAAGGCGGGATGCAGCACGGTATTCTATCCGATGTGGGCTAGATACCACAAACTCGCTGGGCAGGGCGATTTCCATGACGGTGGTGGTTCGCTGCCATGCCTGGCTGAGGTCCGCCAACTTTTCGGCTGATGTCCAGAATTCCCTCATGGACATGCCGTTTAATGGCCATCGCCTCTTTGGCGACAAGGCAGACAGTGTGCTTGAGCGTTTCAAGGACTCCAGGGCTACGGCCAACTGCTTGGGCCTATCGGGCCAGCGCCACCAAACTTCTGCTTTTCGCGCCTTTCGTGGCCAAGGAAGGGGCGCCCCCTCACGTCATGCCAGCCACGGGACGCAGACTAACATCCAGCGCAGCGGCGGACCTGGTAACTGCCGTGGCGGTGCCAGGGGACAGCGGCGAGGCCAGTCCACATCCAGCCCCGCAGCATTCGCCTCAAAGCCTTCCTAGTCCGAGCTTTCAGGCCCATTCGTCGCTAGTGGGGGGCAGGGTTCGCCATCACCTGCTCCACTGGCGCTCCATCACATCGGACAGATGGGTGCTGCAAATCGTCCAATGGGGCTACTTCCTCCCCTTCGAGGTGACCCCTCCAGCCATGCCACCGTAGTACCACCGCGTGTCGGGGGATCACTTGCAACTTCTGCAAGAGGAAGTTATGGCCCTCTTGGCCAAGGGGGCCATCGAGCGTGTTCCAGGGCCAGAAGTAGAGTGTGGGTGTTACTCCCACTACTTTCTGGTTTCCAAGAAGGGCAAAGGGGACCAACACCCTATCTTGGACCTGCGGAACCTCAATGGCTTCCTCCGGAAGGAGAAGTTCAAGATGCTGACTTTGGCTCAGGTCTTAGCTGCCCTAGACCCAGAAGACTGGATGGTAGCGTTGGACTTGCAAGACGCATATTTTCACATCCCCGTCCTGCCGGCCCTCCGGCATTACCTGCAGTTCACGGTAGGCCATGAGAACTTCCAGTTTACCATGCTCCCCTTCGGCCTTACCAGCGCCCCTCGGGTGTTCACGAAAGTTATGGCGGTGGTCGCAGCCCATCTGCGCAGATTAGGGTTGTCAGTCTTCCCCTATCTCAACAACTGTTTGTTGAAGAAGGGCTCGCCCCAGACGGTCGTCAGCCCCCTCCAGACTACGGCCGACCTCCTGTACCTGCTGGGGTTCTCCATCAATGTGCCGGAGTCACGGTCAGGTTGACGCTGCGGCTTCTGGGGCTGATGGCCTCCTGCATCCTTCTGGTGCATCACGCCAGGTGGCGGATGCGGGCTGTGCAGTGGGACCTGAAGTTTCAGTGGGCCCAGCATCAGGGCAACCTGTCCGACCACGTCCTGATCTCGGAGGGCACTGCGAGACAGTTGCAGTGGTGGCTCACGGACCGTGATTGGGTCAACGGCAGATCACTCTCCCTACCCCAACCGGAGCACATAGTAGTGACGGATGCATCCCTCCTGGGCTGGGGGGGCCACATGGGAGAGGCGGAGATCAGAGGCCTCTGGTTTCCGGCGGAGTCCCAGCTCCATATCAACCTTCTGGAGCTGCGGGCGATCCGACTTGCACTGAAGGCTTTCCTTCTCTCTGTCCGGGGAAGTGTAGTGCAGGTGTTCACGGACAACACCACCGCCATGTGGTACTGCAACAAACAGGGCGGGTGTGGTCGTGGACCCTTTGTCAGGAGGCTCTGCGCCTCTGGCAATGGCTGGAACACCAGGGCCTCACCCTGGTGGTTCAACACCTGGCAGGTTCCCTGAACGCCAGGGCGGACAAACTCAGCCTCCGGTGCATGATGGATCACGAATGGCGTCTGACCTGGACGTGGCGCAAGGCTTCTTTCAGCGATGGGGAGAGCCTTGGTTAGATCTATTCACCACCGAAGAGAACGCACAATGTCATCAGTTCTGCACGTTGGAATTTCCAAGGCGGCACTAGATCGGAGACGCTTTTCGTCGCAAGTGGAGCTGCGATCTGTTGTTCGCCTTTCCGCCTATACCACTTCTGCCCAGAGTGCTGAAGAAGATCAGGCGTGACCGGGCCCAAGTCATCCTTGTGGCTCCCGACTGGGCACGAAGATACTGGTATCCAGAGCTACTCTGCATGTCAGTCGATCCCCTGATTCGTCTGCCTCTTCAGGAGGACCTTCTGTTGCAGCAGCAGGGGACGGTCCTCTACCCGAACATGTCCAGTCTCCACCTCCATGCGTGGAGATTGAGCGGTGACAGTTGAGGCCATTTGACTTGCCTCCTGAGGTCTGTGATGTGATTCTGGCAGCCAGGCGTCCCTCCACAAAATCGGTATACGCCTGCAGGTGGAACAAATTTGTGGCATGGTGCACAGCAAAGGCTGTGGATCCACTCTCTGCCCCTCTTTCTGAGGTTCTCCTCTTCCTTCTTTCTCTTGCCCAGCAGGGCTCTGCTCTGGGCACTATTAAGGGCTACCTCTCTGCCATTTCCACATTCTTAAGGCTACCTGATCAGCTTTCTCTTTTCAAGTCCTCTGTTGTAAATAGATTCTTGAAGGGCATCACTCACATGTTTCCTCCTGTTCCTTTCGTGATGCCTCAGTGGGACTTGAACCTTGTTCCTACTTATTTGATGTGCGCTCCGTTCGATCCACTTCACAATTGCCCTCTTCGTCTTCTCACTCTTAAGACTGCCTTCCTGGTTGCCATCACCTCTGCCAGGAGGTGAGTGAGCTCCAGGCTCTTTCTTCCAAACCTCCTTTTCTTTCTGTCCATCCGGACAAAGTTGTCTTGAGAACGCGTCCCTCTTTCCTGCCCAAGGTAGTCACAGCTTTCCACATCAGGCAGTCCATCACCTTGCCCACCTTCTTTCCGCGTCTGCATCCCTCGAAAGAGGAAGAGAGGCTTCACCGTCTGGACCCAAAACGTGCGCTTTCATTCTATCTGGACTGCACACGCCAGTTCCGGGTGGACGACCAGCTCTTTGTTGGTTAAGTGGGCGCTAAGAAGGGATGGGCGGTGCACAAACGGACCATCTCTTGGTGGGTCAGTTGTGCATCAAGGTATGCTACTCTTTGGCTAAATAGGAGCCTCCTGTTGGGCTGAGGGCCTATTCCACTCGGGCCACGGCGTCTACTACTGCCCTGTGTCTGGGAGTCCCCTTGCAGGACGTCTGTCAGGCAGCTACGTGGGCCTCGCTGCACACGTTCGCTAGAGACTACTTCCTGGACAGCCAAGTCCGGAGAGATGGCTTTTTCGGCCGTTTTGTTCTCCAGGACTTTCTGGTGTGATCATTGGTTAGCAGACCCACCACCGGGGTTGGTTTTGCTAGAGTATCTATTCTAAGGTAAGGAATCTAACACTAACCTGTTTCTTTCAGATGCACAAGTTACTTGCCTTCGGTAACGTTATATCTGTAACAGAAACAGTAGTTAGTGTTAGATTCCTTACCGCCCCACCCATCCTCCCCGTTCTGCGAACCGATATCTAGGGTTAAGGTTCTTCCCTTTTAGGGCCCTAGTTTCATGGCACCAGTGTCGGTTTTTATCATGGCTCTGCATTCCTGGCGCGTAAAAGCTGTGTATAAGAACTGACATCAGTGCGCCAGGGCGGTGTCTAAGTACGACGTCATCCCAGCGCCAACGACGCCGACGACGGACGCGGAGCCGCAGACGACGCCTACCGACACTCAGGGGTACTGCTACGCAAAACTTTCCGGATCCAGTCTGACGCCTGGGAATATTCTAAGGTAAGGAATCTAACACTAACTACCGTTTCTTACAGATATAACTTTACCAAAGGTAAGTAACTTGTGCTTCTACTCTTTTTGCAACATTAGGATAATGAAAGACATGAAAAAATCATAATGCTCTAATCTATACCTTTTAGTTTGAATGCAGCTCTTTGTGTCATCAATATAATAGCTAACTGTTCTATGTTAGGATTTTAACTTATAAACTGCTAGTAACATAAGTATCTCTCTGACAAAAACAGCAACCCACTGCATGACTTCATGGTGCACATTATATGCAGCAGGCATATTAACCCCCTGCGCCACCGTATAATGTGTCAAAACTTCCACTAGGCAAAACTCTGATCTCTCTCCAGCAAGAACATTCATCACCGATGATATCTTGATATTTTTTATGTTGCCTGAAAATTGCTGGTACAAAAGGGGGTGGTGATGGACGGAGCATCTGAATCAATCAAACACTCACACCCAGTCAACAGATCTGGGTTTAAACCATCACCGTTCTCTAGCCCACTCTGCCACCCCAGTTCAGACATGGTCATATGCAAATCAGTCTGACCCTGTGCCTCATGGGAACAGTCCAACCCGAACTCCCAAGCCATGCCTTCCCTGGACCGGAAACAAGCTTCCTAGGACCGGTTTCTGGCATTTCAGCCGTCTCCAGCCAGGCTTGCTTGAATCCAGTGGCAAAGTGAGCAAGGGACTCACGTCTGAGCATACCCGGCCAACTTATGGCGAACAAAGCAGTACAAAAGGGGGTGGTGATGGACGGAGCATCTGAACCAATCAAACACTCACACCCAGTCAACAGATCTAGGTTTAATCCATCCCCGTTCTTTAGCCCACTCTGCCACCCCAGTTCAGACATGGCCATATGCAAATCAGTCTGACCCTGTGCCTCATGGGAACAATCCAACCCGAACTCCCAAGCCATGCCTTCCCTGGACCGGAAACAAGCTTCCTAGGACTGGTTTCTGGCATTTCAGCCGTCTTCAGCCAGGCATGCTTGAATCCAGTGGCAAAGTGAGCAAGGGACTCACGTCTGAGCATACCCTGCCAACTTATGGCGAACAAAGCGGTACACAAGGGGGTGGTGATGGACGGAGCATCTGAACCAATCAAACACTCACACCCAGTCAACAGATTTGGGTTTAATCCATCACCGTTCTTTAGCCCACTCTGCCACCCCAGTTCCGACATGGGCATATGCAAACCAGTCTGACCCTGTGCCTCATGGGAACAGTCCAGCCCAAACTGCCAAGCCATGCCTTCCCTGGACCGGAAACAAGCTTCCTAGGACCGGTTTCTGGCATTTCAGCCGTCTTCAGCCAGGCTTGCTTGAATCCAGTGGCAAAGTGAGCAAGGGACTCACGTCTGAGCATACCCTGCCAACTTATGACGAACAAAGCGGTACACAAGGGGGTGGTGATGGACGGAGCATCTGAACCAATCAAACACTCACACCCAGTCAAAAGATCTGGGTTTAATCCATCACCGTTCTTTAGCCCACTCTGCCACCCCAGTTCAGACATGGCCATATGCAAATCAGTCTGACCCTGTGCCTCGTGGGAACAGTCCAGCCCGAACTGCCAAGCCATGCCTTCCCTGGACCGGAAACAAGCTTCCTAGGACTGGTTTCTGGCATTTCAGCCATCTTCAGCCAGGCTTGCTTGAATCCAGTGGCAAAGTGAGCAAGGGACTCACGTCTGAGCCGAGTCACGTCTTGTGTACCGCGGTGAAAATTGCTGGTGGCAAGGAATGTGGCAGCAGGTGTTTTAAAAACAATAATGTATACTTACAAATAGGGCACCCCCACCCGAAGTCAGCACCTGTTGCGGTGGGCAGTCGCACCGCCCTGAAGTCGGCCCTGTACCCAGGCTACATAGCTTTCTGGTCAATCCACCTCTTCATTAATGCTTTGCTAGCCTGAGGATTTTCCTTTGCCTGACTCATGTATTGCATTTTCAACTTCCTGAGAGCGATGCTTCTTTCACTAAGGTAAGTTAAGCCCGTACTGGTTGTCCATACAGAAGTTCAAAGTGACTAAATCCTGCCCCCTTCTGCAAAATCGTTCAGTAAACAAACAAAAGACTTGGTAGGAGAAGATCCCACTTCCTCCTGAGGTACTCTGGCAAAGTTCCCATTATGCTCATCAGTGTTTTGTTAAACTTCTCTACCAAACTATTGCTTTGTGGGTGGTATACTGTGGAGAAGTGCTGTGTCACCCCTGCTTGCTCCCACACCTCTCTCATGTAAGAGGAGATGAAACTGGGTCTGCAGTCAGAAATTACTGGTCGCTGAAATCCAACCCTAGAAAAGATCCCCAGGAGAGCTCTTTCTTCCATCAATAGAGTCATGCTCCTCAGAGCATGCCGCTGGGTACCTGGTGGCGTGTCCATCACAACCAAGATATACTTGTTGCGCGACTATGAAGGGAAATCAAATGGACCAACTATGTCTATTCCCACCTGCTCAAATGGAACATCTACAACTGGTAGACGCTCTAAAGATTTCTTTTCATCCCTCCTGACTTACCAGTTACCTGACAAGCAGGACCGGTTCTACAGAACCTGTGTCTCTGTGCATCCCTGGGCAGTAGAACAGAGGATCCAACCTATCATGCATTTTTCTTTTTTTTTTTATCATTAATCCATGATAGATCGAATACATTACAATTCATTAACCCAAATTATTCCATAAAATCGATACCACACATAGTACACAGAAAAGAAGCGAAAATAAAAACATGGCAGCTGAATAAATAAATAAATAAATTAGTTACAAGATTGATCTTAGTTCATCAGGATACATAAGGTCAAAAAGATAATTCCGCATCTGGTCCGCTCATTCGTCCATATAGGAGGCCACCAGACCCCAAATCTCACAGCCTAAGTTTTTTTTTCCGGTTGCCTTTCAAAGCATATAAACTATATTCTATATTAAACATTGACAGAAATCTAGCTCTCCATAATTCAAATGATGGTGCATCCTTCTAAAGCCACATTGAGGCAATACATAACCTAGCAACAGCTGTAACTAAAAAGATCAGGTACCGAAATGTGTAAAGCAATTGGTCCGATTTCTCTACCTTAGCTACCCCCAACAATACATGTGCAGTGGATAGTCGAACAGCCCCCCCCCCCCAATGTTTCCGCTAAAAACTTCTCTATATGGTCAAACAAAGTGTTTAAGTGCCTACAAGTATAAAAGATATGTACAATATCGACATAATCTGACCCACTGCAAAAACATTTTCCATCGTTAGACCCCCCATTTAGACAATTTAGCTGGGGTGTAATACAAGTTAAAAACCGTCTTATAGTGTTGTGCACGAAGATTAGCAGACATAAGCAATCCCTGCCAATTCAATAGAGGTTTCAACCCGAGTGCCTAGGCACCCCAGCCGGTTGTCCCATTTGAGATTTTGAGTCTCTAAATCGCTACCCTTAGTATCTGACAGTAAGTTGTAAAGTGTGCCAATACATGCATTTTTCCTCACGGCTTCAATGACAGGATTTACTTCATTTTCCAATGATGTTTGCATAAATAATTGCGGACTTGCAAATATTTAAAGAATTCAGAGCGGAGGAGATGACATTTGTCAGTTAACATTTCAAAGGACATCAAATCCCCATTGATATAGAAATCTCCAATATATTGAACCCTTTAGCCCGCCACCTATCTATAATCCTGTCCCAAAATATATGTGGGAGGAGAGTTGTAGCAGTTAGCGGGGTATAGAGTGATATCTTCTTTAGTCTGTAATTCTTTTTCACTGCCTTCCATACTTTATAAGCGTGTTTAGGACCTTAAACCTGGTACTCTTATAATAGATCATCTTGAGATTAATGAACAGTCGATTTTTGGCATCACTGCCCAGCAACATTTGATATATTGAAGGGGCTTCGGCCGCACTAATTGGTTCTGCCCCGGTTAATTAAATATTCACATGCTGCAGTATACACACATAGTAATATAGGGTGAAATCTGGCACAGCCCAACCACCTTGCTCCAGAGGAAGAGTCATATATTGCATGGCTTCCCGAGATTTACCCTGAGACCACAAAAATCTGGCTCAGATAGATTGTAACAATGCCAGATTGGCAGGAGAGATCTCCAATGGCACAGATCTGAAAAAATATAGAATTTTGGGGAGAATCTACATCTTAAGAACATTGTATCGTCCTACCATAGAGAGATGCAAACATTTGCACCGGTCCAATTGTTTACACGCATCCTTTAAGATATGTCGCCAGTTAACCTCAACCAATGCTTTTAAACAGGTCCTCAACGTGATCCCCAAATATATCACCTCACACAGGACCCTTTGATCGTCAAATGCCATTATATTAGAACACAAAATTTGCGTCTTAGCAATATTGAGTTTGTAGCCTGAGGGAGCACCAAACTGTATCACGAGTTGCTCTATTTCTGGCATAGCTATTAAAGGGTTCGGTGTTACCACTGCTACATCGTCTGCATATGCAAACACCCGGAAATGCTCTTGTCTCCAAATTACCGACTCAATCCTTGAACTATGTTCTAACATTTTTAAAAACCGATCTATATACAAGGAGAACAGCAGAGGAGAGCAGGGGCATCCCTGCCTTGTTCCCCGTGTAATACGTACAGGAGTAGATTCTAAGCCCATAATGCAGATTCTAGCTGTAGGTTGGCGGTATAAGATTTGCGCGGCAGAAATAAAGTTTTGTTTAAAACCCCGAGAGCATAATACCGCCCATAAGAATCCCCATGCGACCAGGTCAAAAACCTTTTCGGCATCTAGTAATATCAGACTGAGTCCGCTCCTTGTGGTACTAGCGATGTCCAGCAGAGTTACCACTCTATCGATATGGTTGGTTGTCCCCCTCTTGGGGATGAAGCCGTGTTGTCGAATTGACACCAACGGGGTTATTACTTCGGCCAACCGGGTCGCAAGGATTTTAGCATAGATCTTGCCGTCTGAATTTAAAAGAGATATAGGACGGTGTGAGGCGGGTTGCTAAGTGGGCTTATACTTTTTTGGAAAGACTATAATGCTGGCCTCGTCCCATGTTAAAGGGGGAGCTCCTGCCTGTATAAACATAGCAAGCATATCGGTCTTCAAAATTCCCAATTTTTTTTATATATTTCCAAAGTAAGTTTATCAGGTCCTGCGGCCTTACCCAGTGCTAAGCTATTAATGGCTCTTTTCAACTCCTCCTGTCAGGAAACTCACAGTTGCTACCATTTGGAATAAGTCTTCACATGGTGCCCTGAAAGAAGAATCAGAATTATAGTCAAGCCAAATATGGTCAACTATTGGTATAACATTGAATAATAGTTGACCATTACAAGATGGCAGCCGCTTTGGCAAGTTACTCTGCACTATTTTTAATCACTCGAGCAGTCTAGTGTATAAAGGTTATGCGCGCGGCTTCACCTGCGCACTTCAATTTAGTTTTGTTGGCAACAGCATGTCTGAACTGTTTCTCCGCATTAGAGAAGTGTGTGAGAGAACGGTTTTCGTAGACTTTAACGATAGCGGAAAGGAAAGTATTCGCTTCATGTGGCGAGGGTTGCGCCATATCTTTAGAAACGAAGACATTATTTTAGCCTCGAAGAGTCACGCTTCCGTGTGGGAGTTGACTGAAGATTTCCAGAAGGTTCGACGGTTGCAGAGAAGGCAGCCAAGGTCTTCCTAGTCTCAAGTTGCTGAGAAAGTATCACGCCTGGGAGCAGAGATGGTGAGTTCTTTCCGAGCAAGAATTCCTGGTGAGACAGAACCTAATTCATCGAAGGTCCTTTTCAAGTAAGACAATTCCACGGAGGCAACGCAGCGCACTGTCAGTTAGCCAGCTACTTTAATCCATTTTGGCTCTCTCTTTCCAATGCGCTTTCCTTTATCTTTTCCTCCCTTTCATACCTTCCTTGTCCCTTTTTGCGCACTTCAGTCAAGAACATTTACTGGCTAATAAGACTGCAAATATCTCGAGGATATAAACTGTAAGGACTTGTACATATTATACCAGTTTCTTCATTATAGAATAGAATACCAACCAACGAATTTCATTAGAGTTAGAAGGTACAGTTCTGGAACAGTAAATAACATTTGAGGGATAATCAGTCGAGTACAAATATTTAAAACCTATTCTCACTATTGTAGATAGTCTACACTTCTATTGTACACTACTGAGTCTAACTCACTAAGACAGAAGAGAGGCTTATACTCCAATACTTTCTGGTAGGAAGCAGCCTGGTCTAGAGTGAATTAACAAGGATACAGGTAGAGAATAGTAGTGATTTTTAAGTTTCTCTCCCTCTTCCTCTGTGTATTAGGCACCCAAAGGCTGAAGGAACCTCAACACAGAAGAATTCCAAGAAGCACATTGAGGGTGGCAGCGATTGGCGAAGTGTCTCTTCTCTTCTCTTCCCATTCCCCTTTTCCCCCTATTGGTGACGTTGCTCTGTCAGAGGAGTGGCGGCACCGGTGGGTGGGCATAGGGAACAGCGGCTATTTGCTCCTGCGAAGACTATTGGGTTTTGACATCTCCATAGTGATAGGGGCCTCTAATACCTCTGCATCTTGCCTATCCAAGTTGTTATCACAAAACTACTGTAGCAAGGATTCCTCAACTTGTGAGCCATAAAGTTCCCCCGTGTATAATGTTTCATAGAAGTCATGAAACACATATAAAATCCCAGCGTCAGTTTCTATGAAGTTACCCCTAGATGCAACAACTGCGCTGAATATCTGGGCCGCCTCTTCAGATCTAAGCTTCTGTGCGAGGCAGCGTCCACTTGCCTCCCCATATTCATAGTTTAGCTGTTTGTTGATCGAGTATTTCTTGGCTATCTCGTTACTCCAATGGAGATTTATTTTGGCCTTGCCCCGGGCCTCTTCAGTTTGAAGAGCAGTAATCTCCTGGCCCTCATGTATGCCTTGCATTAGCTTTTCTTCTGCTACAGCTAGAGCAGCATATAGTTCCTGCAATGCTGCTCTCATTTGTTTTTGCTTATATAGGCGGAAGCTGAGGGCCTACCCCCTCAAAGCAGCTTTAAAAGTATCCCTTACACACCCAGTCCCTGCACTGTTCCAATTTAGAAAAAATTGCTCAATCCTTGTCTTCATATGAGCTACGAAATTTTCATCTAACAGCAATTTCCTATCAAATGAAAAGGTTTGCGGCTTAATTCCAGCTCTAGGTAGCCTTAGGCCTAACACAAGAGGGCCATGGTCTGGGGTAACCTGTGGATATATCTGTATTTTTGCTCCAGCCAGCAAGAGACTTGATGCGAAAAAGTAGTCCAACCGTACCAATTTCTGATGTGGACAAGAATAAAAGGTATACCCAAGCTCCTCCCCTCTTAAGGTAGCCCAGGTATCCACCAACCCATGATTGACCAGAAGAGACTGTAGTGCCTTAAATACCCTCGTTTTCCCCCCTTTATAACTGTAATTAATATTGTGTAAAGCTTTAGGCCCCAGATGTATATTTAGATCACCACAGATAATTAGTGGAGTGGGCCATAGAGCCAGTTCTACATTGAAACCGTCTATTATTAGAGCCTCATCAAAATTTGAACCATATATGGAACATAACGTGCAGTTCTGATAGCCAATCATGCATTCAACAATAGCCCACCTCCCTTGTTTGTCTGCCAGTGCTCTACCTGTCCCTTGTATATGATGTTTAGCTAGGATTGCAACTCCCCGTGTGGTGGTGGACTGCTCTGTACATATCAATACTGTAAGGCCTAAATCTGCAAATAATTTTCTTTTGGCCCATGCTATATGAGTTTCCTGTAAGATTATCAGGTCACTCTGCAGCATCAGCAGCTCCTTCGCAACCCTCTGCCTTTTATTATAATTATTTAAGCCACTGACATTCAGGGAACAACACCGGATACCTCCACATATACCACTATCCCCTATCTGTTTTTCCTGTACCTTTGAGCTTGTAGACTGTGTACCTAAGACCATCAACTTTCCGGCCTCTCTTCATTGTACCATCATGAATTATTTTTTTCCCTAACTAACCTTGAACTAGCTGATCTTCCATTACAGAAAATCCTCTCTTCTGCCTTGACAATCCTTGTTGATATATCCGTGCACGACTTAGCAATTCGACGCTCAGTATTCTGCAGTTTGCGAACCGCACCCTGGTTCCGCATGCCTTCAGCCTTAGTTTCATCCCTGTGTGCCATTATCACCTTATATAGTGAATTAAGCGTGATTTCGCTGTCACCATCAAATTTTAAGGCAGAGCTAGCGCCTGCATCTTCGTCATCAGGCTGAGATGAAGGTGAATAGTCCCATATAAGCTGGCCAGCAGGGGTCGGAATCTCTTTTAACCGCATGCGCGCTAGCGGTTTGCGCGCTGCGATTTTGAAAAACCCGCGTTACATGACGAGCTCATCTCGTCATCAGCGTAGCGCAGGTTACGCTCATGCCGAGCTGAGCTCGTCATGAGCGTAGAAGGGGTTAAGAGAAGATTACCAGGATCTTGTATCTCTCGGACTGTCTCTTGATTCATGGAGAGCTCAGAACTTGGATCATCATCCTCTTGCTGAGAATAATTTTCATCTGACCAATCAACTACCGCACTCTCATTCTCATTCTCTGAAAAGTTTGACACATCGGACATAGAATAGAACTTCCCACCAGAGCCGGCAGATTCCGCATCATTCAACATATCCTCTACAGGGTTCCCGGGGTTCTGTGGGTTCGGTAAGTTCCGTGGAACCACCACCGCCTCTAACAGTCTAGCCCCAGGAATCAAGTTTGAGCTCCCATGTATGCCAGAGTCAGCTCCTGCTCACAAAGCAATTAATTGATACAGTAGCACTGCTCAGAGCATTGTTCAAATCTACTGTTCTATTCACCGTACTCTCTTCTCCAACAGCTACTGCTGAAACATTGTTGCAACCTGGCTCTCCCAACACCTGAGCTGTATGCTGATTATCCAATAACTCCTCCGGTTTACCTCTTAATGCGGGTTTCTTTTTAAAGATGGCAGGAACAATTCGCTCCTTCAGGGGGATACCATGCTGCTGCCCTCCACTGCTTCGTCATGCAGCATCCGCCACAGTCTCCAGATCAGCCTTCTGACGTTCACCATCTAGAGCGTGCTCTACACAGCGGCTTCTGTCCTGCTGCCCTGCTCCATCCCCGGACTGAGGAGGAGCAGCTGCTGCCACGGTATTGTCTGCCGCCGCAGTCAATGGAGCTGCTTCTGTTGCGGCTACCGCCCCCCGGGTCTTTGCACCCCTCCCGCTCCCTTTCGGAGCAATTCCAAACCGTAGCTTAGGGGCAGGAAAAACTGATAGCACTGTGCTGCGCGAGCAGCTTCCACCGCCGACTTTGTTGATCCTGGTGCCGCTAACGCTGACGCCGACAACACCAGAAAAGCTGCCACTGATGAAGCCCCAAAAACCACAAAGACGCCACTGAGCAATGGCAGTATATCGCTGCCAGACGAGAGCGTTTTTAACACACAGCGGGGAACGAACACCGGCACCGGATCTTGAAAGGTACCGCCGCATCGCACGGACCCCCCGAGAGCTGCAGGTGAGGAAGAAATCACGGGTAGGTTCCTTGACGGGGAGCACCTCACAAGCCAATCACACAGCCACCACAGCGACCACCATCTTGCCTCCTCCCCTATCATGCATTTTTCTAATGTAGGATTTACCCCAGTATAAAGTAGGCTTTCCTCCCAGCCAACATAGTGTTTCCCAACCACTCTTTTGTTGACCTGTTACTGAGCTTTCTTCTGAAGTCACACACGTATTGGGCACTCCTCTTTGCCTTGTGAAAACCTCCAGCAGTTAAAAATCTCTCTAGCACTGAGAGCAACACAGACTTCAGCACCTGGTCTGCTTCAGGAGCCTCATCCTCCTCTTGCTTTGGAGCAGAAGTGATGACTTCAAAGCTACTGCCTTCTTGGAGTCTGCCCTTTTCATGCAAACTATCTTATCCTGGTCCCTCCAAATGATAAATGATCCCAGTCTCACTCTGAGACTAGCGTGGAGCCTGTGCTCTGGTCAAAACAACCGGCATGCTTCAAGTCATTCTGGTCGTGGCACAAAGGCAGGGGGATCAAGTAATTGCCCAAGAGATATCCAGCACATTGTTTTTCCCTTCCCTTATTCATCAACCATGGCTGCCTTGCCATTGAGCTCTATCTCAACCTTGGCTAGCGGATACTCCTTGCACTCTCCACTAGCTACCAAACCGTTATCCTTGGTACTAGGGAGCATCTCCTCAGGATTACGGCACTTCCTCTCAACCATATTGCGGAAGGCTCCAGTATCTCTCAGGGCAGGCACTTTCTGACCATTCATATTAACTTCCTGCACAAACATGATTGTGTTAGGATGAATGTGCTTCAGAGCATCTGAGTCCCATTCCCAGATCTCCACAGCTACTTGGTTGAGCGCAAATGGACCCTCTCGGTTCCCTTCACTCATGTGTAAAATGCGTGCTATCACTGTTGCAGCTGGGTCAGGATCTTTCGTCTGACAATTCTCTAGAAGTGTTCCACCCGATGGCTCTCGTAGCAAGTAACCACATTGAACTTGAAAAAAATTCCCTATCCTCCATTCTCATGATTCTCATGATTCTTGTTCCCAGACACCCCATTACCATTTTGCCTGGACCTTCCTCTGGTCCCCTTGGAATTACCCTGGCACTTGCCCTCTGGTTTAGAACCAGTCGGTTGAGGGTTCCTTTCCAACTTTGGCTTAACATCATACGCTAGCCCCTAGTGAATCCTGTTAGATAACCACTTGTCAGCCAGCACCCTCAAACTCCCTTTCTATCAGATCTAACGAATATTGCTTAAGTGGGGTAGAGCTGATGTGGCACCATCAACTGGTTAAGAGACTGAAAGTCTACTACCTGGTCTGAACTGGATCTAGATTCACTTATCCCTGATGAAGCTGCCATCCTAAGCTTCTCTCTCTCAAGTACTACCTTTTCACTCACCAGTTCTTTCCTTTTCCTTTTCCTTCTGTTTCTCCTCTCACTATTTTGGTTTATCTTCCCTTTCTCTTTGTTTCTCTTTCCTCTCTCACAACTTCTATTCCCAGGCCCATTCTTCCTATTCTCCCACCTCTTCTCTTCCTGTCCCTGGTGAGCTAGTCCTAGCTTCTCCATTTCAAACACCCCAGCCTTTCCCTCTTGCTCAGCCTTCTGAAGATACAACTGCCAGCTCTGGGGTCTCTGCTAGACTCAATTCACCCAAGAGATTTACTCTTGAAATTGTTGACAGTGGCGCCCTAGAAATTTGAGGTGGTGTACACCCCTGGGGCATTCTAGAAACTACAGATGGTGAGTGTCTGGGGGAAACTCTGGAAAATGCATTAGGGGACACACTCTGTGTGTCTGGGATAAATCTGTCCTAAGAGTATCTGAAAGTCTGAGTTCACAGCACTCTCATCCTGAGTTCCTAACTTGGTTCCCTCCCCAGAGTCAACTACAGCCGCTTCCCTTTCACCCAGTGTCTCAAACTGGTCCCTGGTGAAATCAAGGACCTTTCTGTCATTACTTCTGGGGACTCTCCACCCTCTCTCTTTTCATAAATCCTTCATCTGATCTATGGACATGGTCCTGAGGTCTATTCCCAGCTCTGTGTTGTCTATTATTTATGCATACAGACTGTGTGTAAAAATTGGACTTATTGTATTACTTGTGTAAATTGGAAATGGCCAATTCCACACATGCAACCAAGGCTCCCACCTCTTGCCGCCAATTGTCAGAAGCCCTTTAAGAGTGCCACAAGGTAAGCAGGAACCACTGGGCACAACCGTGAGGGTTTAGGTCTTTTACTGCTGATGTCCCGGGGCCTACGTACTATTGATCCTGAGCAACTGGGCCAAATACCCCTTCAGCACGTGACTCTCATTAGTAGCATGGGTCGAGCAGTCCAGGGCATGGAGTGGGTAGGTGCAGAGGAGTGAACGCAGGCTCCCAACTCAAAATACATTGAATAGCACCAATAAATGATTGCCCAGTCAAATACTTGCTTTTATGAAAAAAAGAATATTCATATATGAATATAAAATAAAATATGGCATACACAAACAATGCACACAGTCCCCTGAGGTCAGTAATCTATTATCTGATAGGCAAGTCCCAGAGTCCCACTTCCCTCTCACTAATGGTAGTGGTTATTCCCCATTCACTATAGCACCATTCAGCTTAAATCCCGTTAGTAGACCGAGTCTCAGGAGTCCCACTCCGACTCTTCCACAGTCAAAAGTGTTCTAGCCCCCCAAAGGCTAAGCGGCAGAACAAGTTCTCCCAGTGCCTTCTGGCCCGTCATCAGTCTTACCCACTCCTGCAGGAGTTGTGCTACAGGAGTTCCCGGGCTTGTTACACTTTCAAATGTCACTGAGTGATGCTGTGGCTTTGGATGGTGAGTAGCATTCACGGCTTTCCGGGCAGTGTCTGGGCATCCACAGCATTTCTTCCAGTGTGACGGTAAGTTCCTCTGATCCTTCTCACAGGAGAGAGGAGTGATTGCTTGGGTTCCAATTCTCAGTCAGGGCTCGTGCATGCACAGGTCACCACAATGCCCTCTCCTCTCAGCGATGGCCGAACCATGTCAACGTTCCTTGTTCTTCACAGTGGCCACCTCCGGCATGCACAGTCACTGACCTTACTCTGCACATGAGCGATGGCCCGATCTGCGCAGCTGTGACTTCCTCATCAATGTGATGCCCTCTAGCATAAGTGGTCTCTGACTTCCCTCCACCCACGGGCTATGGCCTAATCATATGACAGTCATGTAATCTTCACTATGCACTCAAGCAGTGACCTGACTGGTGCCACTGCAGCTAACCTCACAGTGTCCCCCTCTGGCTTATGGGATTGCTGACTTGAATCTGCACATGGGTGATGACTTGATCAGTGCTGCATCGATCTCTTCACTCCTTGCCAAGAGGATCCACTTGCCAATTCCCATAATGGATCTGGCTCCCTCCAACCTTTGTCCTCTTTCTCACAGAGCTCACTGGTCTTGGCAAGCAGGCAGGCACTGGTGTTCCAGAAGCAGGTGGTTCTTGGATTTCCTTGGTGATGTCCCCTCTCCGAGCAGGGAGACTTATGCCCTTAGTCCCCAAACCTGGCCAGAGGCAGAAGTCCTCCTCCTTCTCTGCATATAGACTGACTGGCTGCTTGCCAGTCGGCAGTTTGAGGGAGTTTGAGCCCCCCTTCTTATAGTCAATTTCCAGGCACCAAATGTAAATTAAGGTCTGAGTCTTTGAAGTTTGTGTCGGAGGTCTGTATGCTTTTAAAGTTCCCACTACTGTATCCTGCACTTCTTCAGAAAGCAGTGTGTCACAGCAGGAGATAATCCAAATATGACAGCCCCACAATACAGGCCATGGTAGTGACTAGAGGTTCACACCTGGATGTCAGCCCCAGTGATATGTGCATTAAAATATACCCTAGGGCCCAAACGATGCTTTTTACTATTCTCTTATCACCCCATCTCCTTCTTGAGATGTGCTCATACCAATTCCTTGTGACCTCTCTCTGAATCAAAGAGCACCCTTTGAAGTGTACTTGGGAAGCCTGACTCGCCTTTTCGGTATGTTCCACCCATTTCTCAGCAATGCAGCAATCCTAAAATCTGCTTGGGGGGATTTCTTTACCTCCTCATGCTCCTCCAGTCAGCTCTGGGTCTACCAAGATTGAACACAGAGTCTTCCATGTATTGTACCATTCACAGCCACACATACACACAGCATACGCATGCAAAATATGCATGCTGCACAGCGCTAAATGCTAACTTGATGTAGGCCAAGGGTAAGTTAAGAATACAGCAGCTAAACTTTACCTGAGTGAGCCAGTGGGCCTCACTCCAGTGACATAGGTAAAACGTGTCTGTTCACTCCTACTGATCAATATACAATCAATCAATTAAGCTGGATTTATAATAAGCAACTAATTTCCCGCAAATGTATCCAGGCGCTGAGGTACAAGCTGCTGGGGGCATCAGTTGAATAGCCAGGTCTTGGGTCCTCTTCTGAACTCCTGAAGAGAGGGTGACGTCCTGAGATGGAGGGGGAGGCTGTTCCAGGACTTTGCGGCGAGGTGGGAGAAGGAGCGTCCTCCACTGTTGCTACGGCGGGTGCGAGGGGTGTCACCTAGGGAAAGGGAGGCAGATTGCAGGAGTCTGGTGGGCTGATGGAAGCTCAGTCGATGGTTGATGTATGCTGGTTCTTTGTTGTGCAGGGCTGTGTAGCGGTGAGTCAGAATGTTGAATATGCATCTCTGGTGGACAGGGAGCCAGTGGAGTTTCTTCAGGCGAGTAGTGATGTGGGCCCATCTGGGGAGGTCGAGGAAGAGTCTGGTCAGTGCATTCTGAATCGTCTGTACGCTGCAACCACTGCTCGTGCTAGTTGATTCCTGGCAAAGACAGTATCCTTTCATCCCTATGAGTGTAGTACTTTGGCGTCCCGCTTGGTGCAATAAAACCACCGTACATGAGACAGACCTGTGTAATGGCACACATGCAGGATTCCTGTTCGTCCATGATAGCAAAAATCTGCACCAAGGATCCAGACATTGTTGCAGCTGGGGCACTCAGGGCAGATGTACATGTCCATCGGTATCATCCTTCTGCACGCGTGCATTGCCGTCCCTCCAGAACCCCGAATACATCGAATTATTTATTTGATCCATAGAACCTCGCTAGATTAAAGTTGGTTTGTATTCGATGAAGACGTCTCTCCTATCAACCCCTAGAGGGAGCTTCGACAAATAGCAGAGAAATTTCCGAACAGAACCCCGAATACATCCAAATATTTATTTTATCCATAGAACCTCGCTAGACAGAAGATGGTTTATATTCGATGAAGACGTTTTTCCTATCAACCCCTAGAGAGAGCTTCGACATATAGCAGAGTAAATCCCTAACAGAACCCCCAATACATCGAAATATTTATTATTTTTTCAACAGAACCTTGCTATATAAAAGATGTTTTTATTCTATGAAGACGCCTCTCCTATCAGCCCCTAGAGGGAGCTTCGGCATAAAGCAGAATATTTTCTGACGATAGCCAATCCACGCAGTCTACGAAAGCAAATATAAGAAGATGTCAGCATATTTTGAATACATTTACACTGTATTTCTCCTCTGATCCTAAATACAATTTAAAAAAAATATTCTTTTTGTTGTTTGGTGGAAAATGACGGTCTCCTGATGAAGGCTGTGGCCGAAACGCGCGTAGTGTTCCATCTCACCGCACTGCCAACGTCAATAGTCCCAATACCAACTGGTCATTTGACATTGTTTTCTGTTTTTTGTATTTGTGTCTGTATAATCTTGTACTTTTTTTGATCATTTTGTATTTAAATTGTTATCAAATTCTTATATATAAAAAGCAAAAATATGAAAAAATAAATAGATAATATATATTTTTATATCAGACATTTTGTGCTTTTTCTATATTGTGTGTGTATTGCTATGTAGTCCACCTTATAGACATTGGCTTATAAGAATTGATTTACTTGCTACATTCTGTTTTTCCAATTATATATACATGTCCATCACAATGCAAGGAACGTTTCCATCCCAAAAGTATCCTCAGAGCAAGGAATGTGTGAAGAAGTGCCTTGAGACAGGAAGATGATATAAACTTCTTCTTTATTTCAAGATGATCTTACAAAAGCATCCTACCCACAGGACACCCAGCAGCAACTGACAGGGAGAATTCAGTAGCTAAGCACCAAGCACATTCCACGTTCTAGAGCTGCCAGCATGAGTGAAACACATACGCAGGTAGGAGACAACTGAAGCATACAAGTAAATAACATAGTAAATACCACACACCTTCCCCCAAACACGTAGATTATTAACAATAACTGAAGTGTGCAGTTGTAATCATGAAGTCTTACAGGAGTTGTACATGTGCGAGTGCTCCTGCGCAGAGGAGAAATAAACTTGCAAGACATAGGTTGAGTATGAGAATTGGAGGAAGCAGAGGAACATGCAAGAGCAATTCTACCCAGAATCCAAATGCATCTATCAAGTTTCACAGCATTAAGAAATAGCTTCATTACCTGGCGAGGGGTAGAGAACTTTGTGCCTCCAGACTTTTGCGGAAATCTTACTCACATGCAATCACCTATGTGACTAAGTTATGAGCAACAGCATGTCTCACATCAAAGTTGGCTTTCCTTTTAGCTGACTTAAGATCCTGGAGGGCCCTCCACTGAGGATCCTCAGGAACCCTAATATCTACCCCATTCCCTCTCATCCAAGTTTGGAACAAATGAGTGTTGGGTGTACGCCCCCTAAATAACTCAAAGGGAACTTTCTCAGTGGTGGAGTGAGGAGTCAAACAATAAGCCAAAACATTCTCAAGTATTGCAGTTCTCCAGTCACGACCTTGCTCTTTGGCTAATTGAATAGACTCTTTTAGGACATGGTTAAACCTCTCAACCATTCCATTACATTCTGGGTGGTAAAGAGAACACCGTTTATGAACAATTCCTTTCTTAGCTAGAAAATCTTCCATCTCTCTTGACACAAGTTGTACACCGTTGTCTGTCAAAAGTGATTCAGGAAGACCCTCCCTGTAGAAGATCCCTTCCAAAAATGTTATAACATCCCTGGTTTCAACAGTCTGAGTAACCTTGACTTCCGGCCACCTAGAGTACATATTGATAAGGACCAAGACATAGGACTGGCCTGTCTTGGAGGAGACAGGAACTAAGAGATCAAGTGCCACATTTTGCCAACATCTAGTGGGAGACTCACATATAATCATTGGTTGAGTTCTAGTTTTGCAAACTTTCTCACACATTTTACACTCCAAGCAATCTCTAACCATTTGCTCAACATGAATGTCGACACCAGGCCACCAGAAGTGCAAACAAACCCTCTCCTTGGTTTTGGAGATGCCCTGATGACCGTCATGCGCCAAATGAGCCAAACCTGGTTCAAGGACGATTCCCTCCCCAACGTGCTAACCGCCCTACCATCCACTTATTCGGCTATCCGAGCGGATCGCCCTGAGGGCAGGCGAGGCGGTGGAGTGGCTCTAATAGCTCGAACAACTTTTAACTTCCAGCTCCTCCCCTCCCCCCCGATTCCGGACGTGGACTACCTATTAGCTCGTTCGACCTCGCACCTGGTTCCTTTCACCTTTGCTCTAATCTATCGTCCCCCTCAGTCTACTCCCTCCTTTCTTTCCGACATTCAGTCCCTTCTAGCCACACTGGTGATCAATAACTCCTCAGTACTAGTTTTGGGAGATCTCAATTTTTGGCCAAATGAACCTGCTGAGAGCCCTCAGTCCAGGGACTTCACCAACCTCATGCTTAGTCTTAACTTTACACCAATAGTTCGTGGCCCGACTCACACTCACGGCCACACGCTAGATCAAATCTGGGTACTAAACATCCCGTCATCATCCCCCACAATAGTTCCCTGTCCCTGGTCAGATCATTTCATCATCGCCTTCTCTCTTGCCCTAGCCCCGATGACTAAACCTCAACTTCCCAAAAATACCTGGGTCAGGAAATGGGGCAAAGCCGACATGCCTTCCCTCTGCTCGACTTTGGCGAACACCAGTCCAGAGTTATCGGGCCTTACAGCCACCTCGCAGCTGGCCGCCATTGACAACTGGCTGACCGTGGCAGGTGATGAATTTGCCCCTTTAAAGCGTCTTACGGTCAAGCGAGCCCATGCCGCCAACCGCTGGTTCACCCCGGAACTAAAAAAACTGAAGTTGGCCGCACGGAGGGCTGAGCGAGTCTGGAGAAGATCTTATAGCCCCGAGCAGAGGACAGTCTACTTGTCCGTGCTACAAGTTTACAAAAAGGGCATTCTCGAAGCTAAAACTGAGTTCTACACGAACAGGGTGATGGCAGCAGAGTCTCAACCCAAGGAAATATTTGCTACGGTTCACGAACTGGCTTCATCTGGCAGAACCGCGCCTACCATCCCTCCATCCCAGTCCCTCTGTAACTCACTCAATGAGTTTTTTATTGACAAGGTTGCTAAAATTAAACTTAACATTCCCCCTCCCTCCCCCACATTTGTCAATCCCTCCCCTCCCCACACGGGTCCCAAATTGACTACCTTCCCTCTGTTAACCATTGATTCTCTCCCTCCGCTGTTGGTCCGAGTCAAGTCAGGCTCCCCCTTGGACTTCGCCCCAGCTTACATCCTTAGGGAAATTTACGTAGCGTGTCCCACACCGGCCCTGACCCTCCTCAATGACTCACTTACACTGGGCTCTGTTCCCAGTTTTCACAAATCAGCTGTGGTTGTCCCAATTATAAAAAAAACGGGTGCTGACCCAACCTCCCCTGCCAACTACCGCCCCATCTCCCTTCTGCCCTACCTAGCAAAAGTCCTTGAGACTCATGTTACGACCTCTCTGAGTGCTCATGTAGAAGCCAATGACTGCCTCTCCTCCCATCAAGCCGGGTTCAGACCCCTGCACTCTACGGAGAAAGTGGTGATCTCGGTGATGGACAGGCTACGGGAAGGCATTGATATCAAGACACCTCAAGCCCTGATACTTTTAGACCTATCCGCCGCTTTTGACACGGTGGATCATTCCATTCTTCTCTGCCGTGTCAGGGCGGCGGGCATTGAGGGCTTGGCCTTCTCGTGGCTTGAGTCATTCTTAGCCGGGAGAACCCAGGCGGTTCATCTTACCGGTTTTTCCGCGGCCTCCCGTAGGGTTGAGTGTGGGGTCCCCCAGGGCTCGTCACTTTCCCCCCTTTTATTTAATTTGTACATCTTCCCCCTCATTTTTATGTTACAGCAGCTGGAGGTCACGGTGTTCAATTACGCCGATGACCTCCAACTAATTTTTAACCTCTCCCACTCCCCCTCATCTGCCCAGAACGTCCAGTCAGTGATGAGATTCATCCAGGACTGGATGAACTGCAATCACCTCAAACTCAATCCAGACAAAACCGAGCTGGTCTTGACTGGAGGTGGTTGCAGTCCATGGTCCCCTTCCTTCTGGTCCCCCTCACTTGGTGTCCCTCCTTCTCCTGTGCCTAAAGTCAAAACCCTTGGGATTTTTCTGGATTCACAACTCTCTATTCATTCACACGTTAGCTCAGTCGTCTCCTCTTGTTTTTTTTCTTTGAGAACAATTAGGAAGGTTTCTCGTTTCTTTTCTCTCCCCGCCTTAAAAATCATTGTGCTAGCCTTGGTATTGTCCCGTATTGATTACGGCAACGTAATTTACAACGGGGCTCCCGCTTACGCGATCCACCGCTTGCAGCTGGTAATGAACCAGGCTGCGCGCCTGATTCATGGCCTTCCCAAATACCACCGGGCCAGCCCACTATTAAAGGCTCTACACTGGCTGCCGGTGCGGGAGCGTGCCCTCTTCAAGCTCGGCTGCCTCACTTTCCAGGCAAGAGCAGGGACTGCCCCTAAATTTCTTTGTTCCGCTGTCATCCCTTATCTCCCCTGCAGAGAGCTCCGCTCTTCCCACGCGGCCCTCTTAGCCATCCCTCGATTCAAGAAACTGAGGGCTGGCGGCGCGAGGTTCGCTGTCCTGGCCCCTACTTTCTGGAACTCCCTTCCTGTTGCCCTTCGTACTGCGCCCTCCTATACCCAGTTCCGGAAGGATCTTAAAACTTTTCTTTTCATTAAAGCCTATTCTGTTTAATCCCCTCCTACTGCTGACATCCTCCGTTATCGCAATAGCGCCATGAAACCGCTAGGTAGAAGTGCGCTGTATAAATGTTTTTAAATTCAAATTCAAATTCAAATGAATGATTTTCTCTCGGAGAGAGGACGGAGGGAGAAGACGCGTTCCTCTCCTCAAGAGATCATTACATAGTGAAAGCTCATTCCTCACATTCCAAAATTTCTGTGCATCATCAGACAGAGTCTTAATACCTGCCCACCCATCACAGACAAACTTGCAAATTTCAAGGAGAACATTGTCATTCTTTAAAGAATCTCTCCACTCCATTTCAGAGACAACACCTTCAACAACCTCACTCACTTTGAAATTATAGACTTCCCATGTGTCTTCAGCATCAAGAACATCAGAGCATTCAGGTACTAAATGAGATAGACAATCCGCCACTATTTTGTCCACACCTGGGATATACTTGACTATGAAGTCAAAATCTTCAAGTGCCATGACCCATTTGGAAATCCTAAAAGATACAGCATTCAGTTGTTTCTTGCAAAACAGGTCCTTAAGCGGTTTGTGATCCGAATGTACCACAAAAGAGGTGCCCCAGAGAAATTTCTTGAGCTTCTTGATGGCCCAGAAAATGCTAAGGGCTTCCTTTTCAATCACAGAGTACTGTAATTCCGGACCAACAAGCGCTCTTGAAAGAAACATAATAGTCACTTCCTTTCCATCCTTTATTTGCTTAAGAACAGCTCCTAAACCTTTAGAACTCGCGTCAGTGACAAGGACGGAGTCCAATGAAGAGTCGAAGCTCTGTAAGGAAGGAGCAGAATTGAGGGCATCCTTGATTCCCTCAAACTCCGATTGACACTGGGGCGACCATGAAAACTTTAAACCCTTCTTTAGAAGAGACCTAAGAGAATGAGAGCGGCGGGCAAAGCATGGCACAAACATATTATAGTACTCGGCCATACCCAAGAATGTTACCAGTTCCTCCCTGGATTGAGGAACCGGCAGTTCCTCTATAGTTTTTACTAAGCGGTCTTTGGGTCTGACTCCATCACAGGTCAAACGATGACCCAGCTAATCGATTTCGGTAAGATTAAACTTGCATTTATTTTCACAGAGAGTTAAACCTCTCAAGCGAAAATTTCAAGGACACACCCCAGTCTCACATCATGTTCAGCTTGAGAAGAACCATAAACCAACACATCACCTTGATAGATCTTGACTCCCTCTACACCCCTCAACACATCTTCCATCACTCTCTGAAAAACAGAGGCTGCAGATACCAAGCCGAAAGGAAGACGTGTGAACTTGTACGTCCCAAAAGGGGTAATAAAGGCAGTCAGATCCATGGAACTATCATCTATCTTGACCTGATGATAAGCAGTACATAAATCAAGTGTGGGGAAAACATGAATCTCTCAATTGTGCTAGCATTTCAGTAATGTTGGGGAGCGGGGACCTGTCAGCAATAACTGCATGGGTGAGGGAGCGCAGGTCCACACATAGGCGCACCTCTCCTGAGGCTTTGCATGCAAGAACAACTGGAGCCAAACACCGACTGGCCTCAGTCTCAATGATAATCCCATCAGCCTTTAGTTTCTCAAGTTCTGCACGCATAGACTCTCATGGCTAAAGGAACCTTACACATAACTGGGAAAGCATCTGGTTTCAAAGTAATTTTGTGAATATATTTCGAGAGACAACCTAACCTTTCGCTAAAAACCTCCCCGAATTCATTTCGTTGTGCAGAGCTAGAATCACCCACACTTTAAACATAATTGCAAACTTTGTCACACAATGTATTGTTTATGGGAGGAGAATAAGAGGTCACAGCTCTTAGAACAATGCAGGGATCAGCACCAGGAACTAAAGACACCCCCAAATCAGCCTGGTGAAACCAGCTGATTATGCTGTCCCCTCTGCATGACACATAAATCTTCCCAGCAGTCAGTCTTCCTTTATATGCGATGTTACCAAGAAAATAACCAAAGAGCTTTATAGGTCCCGCATACGCTTCCACAACAAACATCTGCATACCTAGCTGACAAATCAAGAACTGTAAGCAGTCGACAAAGACACAATGCAAGCTGACAGGTGGGGTCACCCTTTGACTAAGCCATGCTTCCTCACTACATTCTTCTCTCACTCCACACTTCCTTTGCCCTACTAGCTTTGAACTTACCTCTGTTTAACCACCACAAGGTCAGGCTAGGTTGATAGCAGAGTTTGGGACTGGTAACTCAATGGATGTGTGTTGCTTCATCAGGAAAAAAAAAAGCTCGCATGGAGAAACTGATACCCACAGATCACATTTCGAAGGTGAGAATCTATAAAAGATAAGCTCAGCAAAAATAATATCCTAGAGAATGAAAACGAGCCATTAGAAAGGTTACCGAGAGGTTTCACTAAGTGTGGAAACTGCAAAGCCTATAAATATAGCTGTAATGTCAAACCTTATAAAAGACTGGGGGATAAGAAAGACGGAGTGATTATAAAAACATATCCTGCAATTCCGATTTCATTATGTATGTGCTGGTGTGTCCTTTTGAGAAATGGAAATCCAATAAACGGAGTGTGGAAATCGCACTCAGGTTTGTTTGTCTAAAAAAACTAGTCTTTCTTTTCTGTGGTGCTATCGAGGTGAACCCGCCTGGGCTGCGGTGTGAATGACTGATAGATGCTCGAAAAAACCAACTGACAGAGCCATTGGGAGGAGGACGCGACAGCTAAATCGTGCCGTCGAGCTGCGTTGCTAAGCGGAGGATAGATTGAACGCGGCCGGAATCCACACAGCAGCCTTTGGCGCACAAGCCAGGGGCGCCGCAGGGATCCCTCAGTATTTGAAGTGAATAGACCAGCAGCTGCAGCTGCATTTATACCACGACTTTGGAACCACTAAAGTTGTACCAAAGAGTTCAGCATTTGTGAAACCTTGACCATCTGGCTATAGTTGATTCGATATTAAGTCCCCTGATGAAGGGCAGAAGCCCGAAATGCATTGGGCATAAATGATGAATACATATTATGAAAACAATAATATGAAGAATGAAAAAGTGATATGAAATAAAGATATTACTCTAAAGAATAAAGAGATGGACCTTCATTGAACATTTGTTTGAAAATTTAACCTCGAGTGCATTGAGGAGACGATACTCCCAAGGGAAATAGCGCATCTATCAGTCTTTTGAGAAATGGTACATTGGTATTACTATTCATCCAGTTAACAAATGAGTATTGGAACATCTCAGAGCCATTTCTCACAAGATCCAACAGACCCAGTGGTGTGGCAATATCATAAAAGTAAAACTAGACTCTTTTTTACACAAAATCTCTTTATTGGAATTTCAAGCTAGGTAAGATATTAGACTCTTAAGGTACTTTGCTATTGACAGAGTTGAAAAAATATACAAGTAGGTGATAGGACACTGGCATTAAGAAGGCTAGAATCACGTTACATTGTGGAAGTTGATACAAATGTACCTGGAGGGTTAAATATGGATGAAGAAATGACTATACATTCAGGTTAAGTCATTGATCTGTGATATCTCTTTTTAAATTGATTCCCTGATTATTATTTTTTTAACCATTTTATTAAGTTTTTCAAATTGCAGGCTCAACTACATTATTGTTTACACAGATTACATGTGCATTACTGGTAGATATTTCTAAGGTCTAGATTCTTTGTTACAGGTGGGTAGGAGTAAAAATTGATGATAAGATGAAATTACATCAAACTTCAGTTGAGTTCACGTCTGAGTGTCGGGGGCGCGGTTTGGTGGCTGGGCCTGGCACACCTGCTCCGGAGACAGTCGGCTCCTGAGAGGGGCCCATGACCATAGTGGCAGCCCTGCCAGTGGAGCAGTGGGGCTTGGAGTGTTGGCCTCTGTTGTTGGAAAGGGACCTGGCACCGGCTACAGAGGGGTGATCATACGATCCGACCCGTCAGTGTGGGCCCTGGTCGGCGGACCGTTTGCGCTGGTGAATGCCCCAGGGTGCCGACTGAGATGACACGTGGTGGGAGGGGAGAGGGTGCCACAAAGCATGGGCCCATAGACAAGTATACTGAGACAAATGGAGGGGCCAGGGCAGCGGGGGGACCCCCAAACTCTGGTCCTCATAATGCAACGCTGCTGGCTGCTATAAATCAATCCCGGGACGCGCTAGATGCCAAAATTGGGGCTGTGGGGGCAGACGTTACCCTGCTGCGTCAGGACCTGCGCAACGCAGTAGCCCGCATCACGGAAGCCGAAACAAGGATATCGGGGGTAGAGGACGATGTGACGACCCTGAAGCGTAAAGTTGCCAACATGGAGAGTGTGCAAAAGAGTCTGGCGCTTTGGGTCGAGGATGTGGAATGCCGGGCCCGACGGAACAACCTGGGCTTTGTGGGGCTCCTGGAGGGTTGCGAGAAGGACAATATGGAGACATTTTTGCAGCAATGGCTGACGAGCTGGCTCCCTCCGGACTCCCTCTCAACTTGCTTTATCATCGAGCGGGCGCACAGGGCCCTGATCCAGAAGCCGCCGGTTGGGTCTCGCCCCAGGCCGGTGATTGCCAAATTATTGAACTATCATGACCGGGACACTATCTTACAACAGGCACGGGCAAAAGAACCTCTCCTCTATGAGAACCAGAGGATACATATCTTTCCTGATTATACAAAGATGGTGCAACAGCAGCGCCAATCATTTATGGCGGCCAAGGCTTGGCTACGGGACCTCAAGCTTCCATACCCTCTACTGTATCCGGCCCGTCTGAGAGTGATATTCCAGTCTCGTGAGCCGTGCCGGTTATCATGCCTTGAATTTGTTATCCTGCCTTGAGAGTACTTATCCGGACTTATTGCGCTAACAGTGACCACCAGCATATACCATTCTTAGGACCTTCCTAGTGATATCTTTCCACCTATATAAAAGCAAGGTACTGTGCATGAGATTATGGCGTTACAGAAAGAGACCAAACCGGATGTAGGCTGGTCCAAGATGGCGGAGTGAGGACGCGGCCGAACGGTAGCTAACCTGGCGGCTCCCGACTCCCTCTGATGTGAACTGGGGACTGAAGGAACGATAACGCCTCTTCGAGATACTTTTTACACTTCTTTACACTTCTACACTTAGGATCTAATTGCCGGAGGGAAACTCGGAGGAACCCACGAAAAGTCGGAGGAAAAGAAGCTTGTCTGCTCAAAAGACTTACTGATGCTCTGGCTTCTCGGTTTTCCACGGACTATCCGGCAGGCGATATACAGCTTGATCGCTGGCTCGGGGTTTGGCTGGTCCGGTCTTCAGCCCGCGGCTCGTGTGTGGGGCTTCAGAAGAATGTCACCAAAGAATCCACCCCGCTCCACTCGCAATACTAAGAACGCCGCTGCCCCCCCTCCTTCTACAGCTGAAACGTCAACGACAGCTTTGGCACCCCCCGTTATCGCAGGAGCAAGGGCAATAGGAGCGGCTTCCTCGGGCTCTATGACGCTCCCGGCTCCCTCGGGGGGGGGGGGACAACAACGAGCAGCCTCAAAGATAAGCCCTCTGCAGCTGCGGTGGTGACAGGGGATAAGGGCTCGGATTGAGCGACTACCGGTAAGCCATCATCACGCCTCCCGACTGCTTCCTCTCTGAAAAATGCCGTCAAAAGTACTTATAAACCGGGGGCTAAACCGGGGGCTCTAGTAGGATCTCTGACAGGGGGAGAAGCGTGTTGTACAACTCCCCCGATAGATATAATTACTTTGAATGCAGCAGACACGGCAGAAGCTACTGGTGTTATTGAGGAACTGCAGTCTAGCAACAATGTTTCATTTCGGCCAAAGCTGCCCACAGACTTAAATACTACACTTATATCTTCTACGGAAATATTAGATTCAGCTAAAGAGGACCCGATGTATTGCAAAGATCTAAACCCAGACGCAAATGTGAATTTAAACACTAGAGTTTTGGTTTTGGAACTAGCAAAGGAAACTGCAAATGCAGAAATAAACAAGGCAGGTCTCAATGCCGGCAAGATGAATGATGGGAATTTGGGTTCTATTGAATTACCATTAGACTTAGATCCGGGTCTGACCACAGTTCTGGCTACTAATAATGCGGCCACTAATGAAAATTGACCTTCTAATACAGAGGCGAATGATGGGCTGGCTACCTGCAATATCTCTGCAGAGGTGGTAGAAGAGAACACTGATTTAGGCTCTGAGGATTACGAAGTGGAGACGGAGGAAGAGACGGACGATCCGTCTGACAATACAAGGAAATCTCTGGCAGATAGAAGGCGCAAACTGAAAACTAAGCCTAAATTTAAAAGAGGGGGGAAAGCAGGAACTACCTTAAATCGAGTTATTACAAGCAACATCTCGACCGCTAAGAAAATTCTTATTGACAAGAGTCCTCTCAGAAAATGGATCGAGGCGAAGGGACTAGTTAAAAATATGACATTTAGACTATCAGGGACAAGTTCCACGGACTCTGATTCCACTTTAGGCAATCTAGGCTGCTCTGCCCCTCCAGAAGTCAACTTAATAAGCTTACCTTCAATTGTGCCATCAACTGCAATACTTGAACCACCTGAACAAGAGGTTGCGCCTATTCTAGGGCCCAGCTTAGAGACTTCACCACATAGTGGCTCGACTATGACCATCAACACCCTAACAACAGCAGCTACTTCAAACACTAACAGGAATACAATTACGTCCCAGGGAACAACACCATTTGGGGAGGACAAACAAGAGACAGATCCCTCCCAACTGGACATCATACTGCAAATACTAACCAATCAACGTGCAGAAGCGCAGGAGCACTACTTACAGCTGCGGGAGGACAATAATAAATTACAGACTTCTCAACAAGAACTGACCTCTAATCTTAGTGGGGTTTCGCAGGACATCGAAGAGCTACAACACCGGATGGTGGGTGTAGAGGAGACGGCCACGCGTATGAACATTGTAGTAAGTCAACATAATGCCCAGATGACGTCTCTTCAGCTAAAGGTGGAAGATTTGGAAAATCGGCAGAGAAGATCAAATCTGAGACTCTTTGGGATACCGGAGGGATCCGAAGGCTCTGACCCAAGGGCATTCCTTGTTAACCTACTACCCCAAGCTTTCCCAGATTTATCAGACTGGGACTGGGATTCCCAAATCCAACGGGCACATCATTTACCTTTAGCTCAAAAGAACAAAGAGAGTAAATTCCCGCGTCCCTTTCTCATCTGTTTTGGCAACTTTTTATTGCGACAGCCTGTTTGGCAGAAAGCACGTCCCAACACTCCTATAGCTATAGGGAATTTTTCTCTGTTTGTACGCTCTGACCTAAGCAAAGCCACCATGGACAGACGGTGGGAATTGCGTAAACTGATCGACCCAATCAAATCTACCGGGGGGCAGGCTTATCTTCAGGAACCTGCCCGTCTTAAGGTCACCAAAGGCGGGCGTACATATTTCTTTAGTGACACCAAAGAGGCTGAATCATTTCTATACAGTATAAGTAAGAGTTAACTCTTAACTATAATAAATGATCAGATAGAACTACTACTAGGATGACACATAATAGTCTGGGAGACTAAGATTTAGATCTAAAAAAAAAACTTCGAGGGGTATAGTTTATCACTTATACTTTATAGTTTCACCTTACAGCTCTCAGTTCTCAATAAAAAGCATTGATTATGCTTAAGGGGAATTTTAAAAAAAAATTCAGAGGAGGGGGCTTGTACAAGGGGCCCTATCGTAGGAGCTGCCTCTACAGCGGCAGCCGAAGCTGAAGGGGGGTCCCTCCCCGGTGGGGGTGGGAGACAGGGGTGTGGAGGGAGGGGGTTCTTTGTTCTCCGCAGGGTGGGGGGTGCTAGGGGATAAAAATTTGGAAAGCTGTATTTCCAACCTGATGGGGAGACATGCTATTAAGGAAAATATTATGAGTAAATGTTTGCTTTTGTGTGGCTTAAGGATAGAAGCTTTCCACTTGGTTATTGATTTGTTGTTTGCTTTCTTTTTGAACTTTTTAAATGTATAAATTAAAATTTTAAGCATGGAATGTCTCAGGGCTAAACAGTAAAAATAAGAGACGTCTTGTGTCAGAAGAGCTGAGATTACGTAACCCCCATTTCGTGTTACTATCAGAAACGCATATCGCTGGCAAGGATAAAAAACTGCTCAGCCAATTAGGTTAAGATATTCTAATCTGCTCTAGTTTTGGGGCCTCTATTAGAGGGGTTGCAATTCTCAAGGACAAAAGATTTAGGGTAGAAACTTTGCAAACTGCATACGATAAGGATGGTAGATGGGCTATCGCTCAAATGAGCATTGAAAACAAAAAATATGTCTTATGTGTGGTATATGGCTCCAACCAAGATGAAACCAGGGTCTTCGACTATTTAAACGTAAAACTTTTGGATTGGGAGGGGGAGCTTATTATAATGGGAGACTTTAATTGCATTATAGATTATGAACAAGATACCACCAGGCCAGGGAGTTTCCAGCGGATGCGCAAAACTAGAACTGCTATTTTAGACATGTGCCGCATTCATAATATTAAAGATGCCTGGTGTTAGACTTGGGCCTTAGGGCAGGTTCACCCCTAATCTTTTTGCCTTTATTTGTGACCCTGTGTAGTGATTTGTGGGTCTTGGCGCACTTTTTCCCTGTGTCCCAGAGTGAAAGTGCGTGCGTGTAGTATGGCTGGCCTGCCCTCCCATAGGAATGCATGGAGGATGTGTGTGTCCCTGTTAGTTCCTGATGTGTGGGGAGTGCAGGCTCGAGTTTAGTATGTATGAACTCGTGAGAGTGAATGCTGCAAGATGGTGTCTGCGGCATGTATGTGTCTAGAAGGGAAGTGCTACTTCTGGACATTGATGTATGTGTGCAGTGAGGATGGTGGAGCGTGATTGGCTGGAGCTGGCTGGCATGCCAGGCTCCAGGAAGTCTGGATGGGTCTGCCCGGTGGTGAGTGTGAGATCAGCATGAGTGATGTGTGGGAGGAGTAGATCTGTGTCCTGGATGGGCTGGGTTTTTCCCCACACAATGCTGGCTCCGCCCCCCTGTGGTTTGTCTAATGACCCTAGCCTCCCCAGTGAATGAAAGGGGTGGTTGGGCCATCAAGGGTACTCCCAAGCCAGCTGCAACTGGTTTCCCCCCACCCTGCACCTCCTAACAAAGGATTTCTCTGTATAAATATGGGGCTGTGTCCCCACAGAAGTTGTTCTACTTTTGGATCCTTGCCAGAGGGGGCTGTTGCTGCTGCTGGGGCCAGGAGGACCGCCACTTGGCTTGTCTCCCTGCCTGGAGACCCAGTGTGCTGGCTCTGGCCCTGCCTTGCCCCCCTGCCTGCCTCCAGTCCCTGCTGGAGCTTTTGCTTTTTGCTTAAAGTGCCTGGAGGCGCTCTTATTTGATTTATAGCGCTAGGAGCGCTTTCCTGGTGCCCCAGCGCTCAATAGCGCTTTGCTTATATTTCTAGCGCTAGGAGCGCTTTCTTTAGCCCCTAAGCGCTTGGGAGCGCTTTGTGTCCAGCCGGTGCCCACCCGGCATCTGCCCGCCTGATTTGGCCGATTTGCGGCGCATCGCGAGTGCCTACCTCGCTTTATGTTTTAATTTGAAGGCCGGTGCCACCCGGCATTGCCCCGTACCTGGATTTTATAATTACCACGAGGGAGCCCACTCCTCGGGTACTGAGAGCCCGCCTGCCTGTCTACAGCGAGCCGCCGCGCTGCCCGCGGCGACCCGGAAGTATCTGGCCGACCGGCCAATCACTGCGCGGCCCCCTCGAGGCCGACCGGAAGTCCTGCCCCCGCAGCAGAGAAGCCACCGGCGTGTCCTGCCCGAGGCTCCCGATCGGAGGGAGAGCCCCGGGACGAGGGAGGAGGAGAGCCTGCAGTGTTCCTGCCCCCGCAGCACCAGCGAGGTACCGGTGAGTGCGGGGACAGGGTCCTTTGTTCTTTGAGCGGCCCCGATTGGCAGAGGGCCGCTCCAACGTGTGTTGCCTTTCTTCGTGGGAGCCGAGAGGCTCCTTGCAAGCGTGAAGCCCGAGGGCTTCAGGGGGCATTTATTCTTCAAGCCCAGAGAGGCTCCGGGGGCATTATTGATTCCTGAGTCCCCCGTGAGGGACTCCCACGTGGCCGCATTTTTGGTGCTTGGAGCCCCGAGGCTCCTGGGGGCAATTGGTTTATTTAGAGCCCGAGAGGCTCCCGCCCTACTCCTATATTTACGAGCCCCGAGGCTCTGGGGGCATTTTAATTGTTTTAGAGCGCAGAAGCTCTACATTGCCTACTTTGTTTTGCGAGCTCAGAGAAGCTCGAGGGGGCAGTTGATTTATTTAGAGCCAGAAAGGCTCACAGCGCCCACAGTTGTTCTAGAGCCCCAGAGAGGCTCTTGGGTGCCATTCCTTGTTCTTGAGCCCACCTGGCTCCAACGTCTGCCTACCTGCTATTCACAACTGTCCAGCACTTAGTGGACAGTTGCTACGTTTAGGCTTTTGTGTTCTGTGCTGCCTGCGCAGACCTCCCTGACACTGAGACTCAGGGCATTCCGCCCCTTTCGAGGCCAGTTGGCCTGAGGGACATTTTGAGTGTTGTGCTACATGCACCCTGCGCATTGTGATTTCTTTGCTATATGATTCTTGCGCAAAAGTTCTAACCTGCACCTCTGAATGTGTTTTAATGTTACATGTGCAATTCTTGTTTATTATTACCTTTGCTAAAAGTGACCTGCTTAGGTAATGCCTTGTTCTTTTATTTCCCTTTGCTAAAAGTAACCTGCTTAGAGGAATGTTGATGTTTGATTGCCTTTGCTAAATGTTACTTGCCTAGGTGATTATCTTAGGTTTCCTTCCCCCTGCGTGATTTCCCTACAGAGACTAGGGTGGCGTAGGAGGTGATAGGTTTTCCTTCCATAGGTCCTGATGATAAGGTCCTAGCTTCCTGCGTGATTTCCCTACAGAGACTAGGGTGGCGTAGTAGGTGATAGGTTTTCCTTCCATAGGTCCTAGCTCCCTGCGTGATTTCCCTACAGAGACTAGGGTGGCGTAGGAGGTATTTTCCCTTTACCAGTAGTTACTGGTTGTATGCTACATTTTCTATTTCTGTGTTACAGTCATTATATGTTGATGTGCTAAAGTGTTATACCTACAAGTATTATTTCTAAAAGTGCATACCCCTGACAGTGGTCCAGGTGGCCCTGTCCTGTACATAATCCCTTGTAAATCTTGCCCGTGCCTGTTGGCACATTGTAAAGTGTGTGTGTTATCTAATGTGTTTTTATTATTATAATACAAAGGCTATTTTTGATATAACCTTGTGTGGAGTTTCCTTTGTGGTGGGCCTTTGGTTGTTGTCGCTGGGGTGCGCGCGCAAACGCTTTACACATCGCCTCTGAGATTAGCCTTGCTGCTCGCGCCACGTTACCTAGAGGGTGAGCGGGGGTTATCTTGGTGTGTGACTCCCTAGCCCTGACCTTAGAAATAGTGATCCCTGACTGACCTCGACGCGAGTCTTGGCCGGCCAGGGTCCCGTTTCTAACATTGGTGGCTAGCGGTGCGGATTGGACTTGCGTTTGCGCTGTACCACAGTGGCGACAGGCCACACTTCAAAACTCTGCAATTTTAGATAACCACATTTTGGGGATTATTGTTTTTTAGGGAAATTCAGTGTTGCTTCTCCTGAAAGGTGTCATTTGTATTCTGTTCAGTACATTTGTTCCCCGCCCTGCTTCCAGAGTTTGGTACCTGTGTCACTTGTGGTCAGGTTGAGAAATCAGGGGTGGTAGAAACTGCCTTACCGGTCCGAGGGGAGGGTGTGTGTGAATGAGTGGTGTGTTACACTGGACAGTGGAGTGCAAGTTCTCTGAGATAGGAATCTTGCTGAATTTTGTAATTGTGTACTCCTGTGTAGGCTCAGACCCCCAGGTTCCCTGTGTCAAACTCTTCTTGAGAACGTCCGCCAAAATGGAGCCTACTTTTGATTTCTGTGATCTGTTTAGATACAGTATGTTGGAGTTGGTCAGATTCTGTGAAGAAAAAGACATAGGGGTGGATGAGTCAGATACTCAGTCAGAACTTAGGAGCAGCCTGATCCTATGGCAAAAGGGTCAGTGGGATCTTGAGCGCAGTGAGAGAGATAGGGCCCGGGCCGCATGCCATGAGGGTGGTGAGTCTGTGGAGAGCCCTGAAGAATGTGAGTTGTATGATGATGACAGTGGATGGATATCAGCAGATAGTGAGGACCCCATAGGTAGGGAGTCCCTTGCTGAGTCCAGTGTCAGTACCAGCGCCACATCCCTTGTCCTGTCCCCAGAAGAGTGGGAAGATAGGGAGAAAGAAAGGGAGCATCAGTTAGCGATGGAACAGCTCATGTTAGAGCATGCCCAGGCTATGGCGCAGCTAGAGATCGAAAGACTCTTAGCGCAGGAGAGGATAGAGGTGGAGAGAAGGGCCATCATCCGTGAGAGAGCAGCCCTAGAGGATAGACTCTTCCCTGCGCACAGTTGTAATTGTCTGGATTCCCCAGGGAGGGTGAAGTCCAGTGGTGGCAGCGATTTAAGTGTCAGTGTAGACAGTCCCACTCCCAGTTCCCCGAGTATGGTACCTGTTTCCCCAGAGGAGGAGAATAGGTTGAGGTTCAGGAACCTTAGGAAACTGTCTCACCAGTCTTGGGAAGAGTTTGTGGATGAATGTCAAGATGCACTGTGTGATTGGCTAGAGGTTCACATGGGAACTGAGTTTGCCAAGCTATTTGATCTGGTTCTAAGAGAGCACCTGCTCAGTTGTTGTTCACCAGGGTTGCGCACACACCTGTTGGGGTGTGGATTGTCTGAGGCATGTGAGCTTGCAGCGGAAGCAGATCGCTGGGACAGTGCGAAAGGTTCTTTTGAGTCACTAGTGAGTGATTCCAACAATAGTGGGTCAGGTGTCTTCCAGCCCAGTGTGGTGGAGGAGGGTGAGAGTAGCCCAGCTAGGTCCTTGGTTAGTGAGAAGGGTGTAGGGGCTGACTGCCTGTCTCAGTGGAGCGGGAGTGAGTGTGTGACCGAGAGTCCCCAGACGCCCGAAGCCCTGTCACAGAGCCTGGATGGTTCCTTTAGGGAACACCAGGAAGGGAACCTAGACTTGCCTGTTAGTTCACTTGAGGGAGATCTCCTAGTGGGTAGAGAACCTGGAGCATCTGTAAGTGGAGCTTCCATGGTTATAGAGTCTGGCAGTACTGCTCCAGTAGGGAGAGTACCGGAGTCCAGCGTGAGGAGTGATTGGGGGAGTTCCCCAGTGGAAGAACCAGTGGGTCAGGGACTACCCAGTGGGGCTAGGATCCCGTGTAGTGACCATGGTGACACCACTTCTGTGCTGGGGGACCTTTGCGCACTGTCAGGTGGACAGGAGGCGGGAGATCTGCGCCAGGCAGACAGTCACACAACATATGTGTCATTTGCTAGCCTCAGGGGGATGGTGTGTGAATCCCCAGAAGTCCTGGAGTGCCAGGCAGTGATTCCACCAAAGGTTCTAGACCGGAGGTTGGAGGTCCAGGTTCAGGATTCGCCTGACCTGAAGGGTGGGAATACTGTAAACAGTGTCCTAACCAGTTCTTTCTCCAGAGGTACCGCCCCGCTTGGGAGGGAGCAGGACTCTGGAAGGGGGTGCAGAGGGTGGGAGAGCCCACCTCTGACCCCGGTACCACCTGAGGGGTTAAACCCTAGGTTGGGAGAATGTTGTTTAGAGGGGACCCCTCGCAGGAGGAGGAACCCTAGGAGAAGAGGTAAGGGGAGGAGAGCCTTCCCTGAGACTCCTGGTCCACCTAAGGTTGTAGACCCTAGGCTGGAGAACCAGTGGAAGTCTAGCCCTGTCTTGCAGACAGGAAGAGTGGAGCATGGCTATTATGTGCCAGGGGTTACTACCCCCCACTTTGTGAGTAGGCAGGATCCAGTGGTACCTGGATGGCCTAGGGCCTGGTCCTGGCCGAGGGCAGCTGGAGAGTATCAGTGGGGTACCCCAGTTAGTCCCTACAGTAGTTTTAGAAGGAACCCTAGGGGTTCACCGTGGCGTAAAACAGGAGGGTGTCCCTGCAGTTGTGGGCCCGCGTCCTTGTTTTATCGCCCCAAGCAGGGAAGCCCATCACGGTGGTGATCGGTCTGCCCTGCGTTTTGGCTGGAAGGGGGTCGTGTTAGACTTGGGCCTTAGGGCAGGTTCACCCCTAATCTTTTTGCCTTTATTTGTGACCCTGTGTAGTGATTTGTGGGTCTTGGCGCACTTTTTCCCTGTGTCCCAGAGTGAAAGTGCGTGCGTGTAGTATGGCTGGCCTGCCCTCCCATAGGAATGCATGGAGGATGTGTGTGTCCCTGTTAGTTCCTGATGTGTGGGGAGTGCAGGCTCGAGTTTAGTATGTATGAACTCGTGAGAGTGAATGCTGCAAGATGGTGTCTGCGGCATGTATGTGTCTAGAAGGGAAGTGCTACTTCTGGACATTGATGTATGTGTGCAGTGAGGATGGTGGAGCGTGATTGGCTGGAGCTGGCTGGCATGCCAGGCTCCAGGAAGTCTGGATGGGTCTGCCCGGTGGTGAGTGTGAGATCAGCATGAGTGATGTGTGGGAGGAGTAGATCTGTGTCCTGGATGGGCTGGGTTTTTCCCCACACAATGCTGGCTCCGCCCCCCTGTGGTTTGTCTAATGACCCTAGCCTCCCCAGTGAATGAAAGGGGTGGTTGGGCCATCAAGGGTACTCCCAAGCCAGCTGCAACTGGTTTCCCCCCACCCTGCACCTCCTAACAAAGGATTTCTCTGTATAAATATGGGGCTGTGTCCCCACAGAAGTTGTTCTACTTTTGGATCCTTGCCAGAGGGGGCTGTTGCTGCTGCTGGGGCCAGGAGGACCGCCACTTGGCTTGTCTCCCTGCCTGGAGACCCAGTGTGCTGGCTCTGGCCCTGCCTTGCCCCCCTGCCTGCCTCCAGTCCCTGCTGGAGCTTTTGCTTTTTGCTTAAAGTGCCTGGAGGCGCTCTTATTTGATTTATAGCGCTAGGAGCGCTTTCCTGGTGCCCCAGCGCTCAATAGCGCTTTGCTTATATTTCTAGCGCTAGGAGCGCTTTCTTTAGCCCCTAAGCGCTTGGGAGCGCTTTGTGTCCAGCCGGTGCCCACCCGGCATCTGCCCGCCTGATTTGGCCGATTTGCGGCGCATCGCGAGTGCCTACCTCGCTTTATGTTTTAATTTGAAGGCCGGTGCCACCCGGCATTGCCCCGTACCTGGATTTTATAATTACCACGAGGGAGCCCACTCCTCGGGTACTGAGAGCCCGCCTGCCTGTCTACAGCGAGCCGCCGCGCTGCCCGCGGCGACCCGGAAGTATCTGGCCGACCGGCCAATCACTGCGCGGCCCCCTCGAGGCCGACCGGAAGTCCCGCCCCCGCAGCAGAGAAGCCGCCGGCGTGTCCTGCCCGAGGCTCCCGATCGGAGGGAGAGCCCCGGGACGAGGGAGGAGGAGAGCCTGCAGTGTTCCTGCCCCCGCAGCACCAGCGAGGTACCGGTGAGTGCGGGGACAGGGTCCTTTGTTCTTTGAGCGGCCCCGATTGGCAGAGGGCCGCTCCAACGTGTGTTGCCTTTCTTCGTGGGAGCCGAGAGGCTCCTTGCAAGCGTGAAGCCCGAGGGCTTCAGGGGGCATTTATTCTTCAAGCCCAGAGAGGCTCCGGGGGCATTATTGATTCCTGAGTCCCCCGTGAGGGACTCCCACGTGGCCGCATTTTTGGTGCTTGGAGCCCCGAGGCTCCTGGGGGCAATTGGTTTATTTAGAGCCCGAGAGGCTCCCGCCCTACTCCTATATTTACGAGCCCCGAGGCTCTGGGGGCATTTTAATTGTTTTAGAGCGCAGAAGCTCTACATTGCCTACTTTGTTTTGCGAGCTCAGAGAAGCTCGAGGGGGCAGTTGATTTATTTAGAGCCAGAAAGGCTCACAGCGCCCACAGTTGTTCTAGAGCCCCAGAGAGGCTCTTGGGTGCCATTCCTTGTTCTTGAGCCCACCTGGCTCCAACGTCTGCCTACCTGCTATTCACAACTGTCCAGCACTTAGTGGACAGTTGCTACGTTTAGGCTTTTGTGTTCTGTGCTGCCTGCGCAGACCTCCCTGACACTGAGACTCAGGGCATTCCGCCCCTTTCGAGGCCAGTTGGCCTGAGGGACATTTTGAGTGTTGTGCTACATGCACCCTGCGCATTGTGATTTCTTTGCTATATGATTCTTGCGCAAAAGTTCTAACCTGCACCTCTGAATGTGTTTTAATGTTACATGTGCAATTCTTGTTTATTATTACCTTTGCTAAAAGTGACCTGCTTAGGTAATGCCTTGTTCTTTTATTTCCCTTTGCTAAAAGTAACCTGCTTAGAGGAATGTTGATGTTTGATTGCCTTTGCTAAATGTTACTTGCCTAGGTGATTATCTTAGGTTTCCTTCCCCCTGCGTGATTTCCCTACAGAGACTAGGGTGGCGTAGGAGGTGATAGGTTTTCCTTCCATAGGTCCTGATGATAAGGTCCTAGCTTCCTGCGTGATTTCCCTACAGAGACTAGGGTGGCGTAGTAGGTGATAGGTTTTCCTTCCATAGGTCCTAGCTCCCTGCGTGATTTCCCTACAGAGACTAGGGTGGCGTAGGAGGTATTTTCCCTTTACCAGTAGTTACTGGTTGTATGCTACATTTTCTATTTCTGTGTTACAGTCATTATATGTTGATGTGCTAAAGTGTTATACCTACAAGTATTATTTCTAAAAGTGCATACCCCTGACAGTGGTCCAGGTGGCCCTGTCCTGTACATAATCCCTTGTAAATCTTGCCCGTGCCTGTTGGCACATTGTAAAGTGTGTGTGTTATCTAATGTGTTTTTATTATTATAATACAAAGGCTATTTTTGATATAACCTTGTGTGGAGTTTCCTTTGTGGTGGGCCTTTGGTTGTTGTCGCTGGGGTGCGCGCGCAAACGCTTTACACATCGCCTCTGAGATTAGCCTTGCTGCTCGCGCCACGTTACCTAGAGGGTGAGCGGGGGTTATCTTGGTGTGTGACTCCCTAGCCCTGACCTTAGAAATAGTGATCCCTGACTGACCTCGACGCGAGTCTTGGCCGGCCAGGGTCCCGTTTCTAACACCTGGCGGTATCTAAACCCAAACATCCCTGGGTACACATACTACTCCGCACCCCATAAATTATGCACTCGGTTGGACATGGCTCTAATTAACGTTAATTTATTGAACTCTAGCTCAATGGAGGTATGCCCCCGAATTTCCTCGGACCACAACCGCATAATGATGATATTTTCCATTTCACACACTCGCACAAGCCCCAGACCATTCTCCTTCCCCAGATATTTACTATCAGATTCTGGTTATATATCACAGTTAAAAACACACCTTACTTATTTTATAGAACATAACCAGAATTTTACTACATGCGATATAGTCTGGGATGCTTGTAAGGCAAGTATTCGGGGTTTTACGCAGGAATACGTGCTTAGACAAAACGCAGAGCGTCGTAAATTGGATGAATCTCTGATTTCTAACATTGCTGTTCAGGAAACACTGTTGGCGACAGCGCTATGACTTAATATGCCAACGGTAGCTGAAATAGGTCTTAAACTCGGTCAATTAAAGTCTGATACTAAGGCAAAATTCATCCAAAAAAGTTGCGCCAATGTACACAAATTTAAGATCGCGCAATATGAGGGAGGGGACAAAATTGGTAAAATCCTGGCATACAAGGGTGCGGAGGACAGAGCTAGTACTCTGATTGCTAACATTCGGGGATCTGATAATAACCTATATGACCAACCACATGATATATTAGAACAATTTGTGGACTTCTATAGATCCTTGTACACTCCGGAATTTAAACCTAGTGCAGCTACAATACGGAGCTACTTAGAAGAGAACCCAACAAACTTATGTAATCCCTCAGAATTAGATTTATTGTCCGAAGATATAACAGGGCTAGAACTCCGTCAAGCTATCACCGCTTTGCCTGCAGGGAAGGCCGCAGGGGAGGATACCATCCCTCTCGAGATATATAAAATTTGTTTAGAGGAGCTCGTACCCCTTCTACTATAGGTCATGCAAACTATTGGGTTAACTGGAAAAACTCCCAATTCATGGAACAGGGCTAAAATAATATTCTTTCTCAAAAAGGGAAAACCAAAGGAGGAGCGGGGGTCATACAGACCCATTTCACTGATTAATACAGACGCAAAAATATTTGCTAAAATTTTAGCAACTAGGTTGGCTCCCCTTATGCCCAAAATTGTTAATCCGCAGCAACCATGGGTTCGTGATTGGGAGAGACACTACCACTCACGTTAATATGTCCACCCCACTCGGCATGATTCTGCTGGATGCCGAGAAGGCTTTCGACCGAGTGGGGTGGGACAACCTCTGGTACGCTATGACGAACATGGGGTTCAGCGGGCACTTTCTAAAGGGGATACAGGCGCTGTATGATAACCCTTCTGCCTGTATCAGTTATGGGGGCCTGACCTCAGCAGATTTTTTGATTTCCCGGGGCACCCGTCAAGGCTGCCCCTTATCACCCTTATTATTTGCCCTTTCGCTCGAGCCATTTTTACAAGCTCTTCAGGCACAATCTCGAATTGTGCCGTTTAAGTCAAATGCACAGGCACTGAAAATCACGGCATATGCTGATGACATTGCCGTTTATTCTTCTGATGTCATCGAGGCACTGCAAGGGATTACTACCGAGGCTTGTAAGTTCGGGAAAGTATCTGGCTATAAGTTAAACATAAATAAGACACAAATTATAGCTAATTATACACCAGTGGTAGCAGTCCCGGAGATTTGCAAAGTCGCTACATACTTAGGCGTCAAAATTACGTCTAAAGTACGGGAAATCAACAATATTAATTATAACGAATTGATTAAATCTACCACTCTAATATTGAAGAAATGGCATAGACTACCCCTGAACCTAATTGGCAGAATTAACTTAATTAAAATGAAGGTGCTACCTACATTTTTATATCTTTTTCGTTCCATCCCATTAGCATTAAATAATTCTTTTTTCAAGCAACTGGATGGAATATTCAGTAGTTTTATTTGGGGGTACAAAAAAGCTAGAAGATCGCTGAAACTTCTCAAGAACAGTATGGATCAGGGCGGTCTCAACTTTCCCGATGTTAAGCTATACTTTTGGTCTTCATTTATTAGGCATTCCCGGTCCTTGCTTAATAGTGAAGACACATTTTTTTTTCATTTATTTATGCTAAAATCTGACTCAAACATGTTTTTATTTCGAGCAAATGACCCTAACTACTTTAAAAGGGTGAAATTTAAGACTGCCTAGGACATAGTTAGGATCTGTGGAGAAGTGTGGCTCACTGGTTAGAGGAGGCAGACTTGGAAGCAGAGGTCAGCCCGGGACCAGGGTTCAATTCCCGGCTTGGCGGGGTCTTGAGTCCTAAAATGTCCATGGACACGACAATTCTCGCTCCGGTGCCTACTCGATTCACGGGTTCACACTCTGCAACTCTGGGCAATAGCTTGCTTAATCTCCACAACGGCCCCTCGTGGCGGGATGCCTGGCTTTCACCTTGCGGATACCCTGCCGGGGTTATCTCACAGGGGAATACCAGGACGGGTTCCCTAAGCAAGCGCTTAGAAACCGCTTGGTGATTTGCGCTATATAAATTCCTGTACATTTACATTTACATCTGGGCTAATATACTAGCATTTTGTAAGACCTCCATCTACCACCCGAAACTCCAGCTGTGGGGTAACCCATGCTTTCCGGGAATCTTCAACGATGGTATGGCCCTTAGATGGTCTATTCAGGGAATTAACGTTTTGGGAGACCTATACAGCGCACAAGGGTTCTTAGACTTTCATACACTTAAAATTTTATACGATTTTCCGGAAACAATGAGGTTTAAATATTTACAAATACATGATTTTTTGATACGGAAAAATCAAATCCATGAAATTTCAGACTGCGATATTTGGAACTGTATATACACAACAAAAAATAAGTCAGTTATAAGTGAAGCCTACAGATACCTTTGCGCCTTTAAAACTGACGATTGCTTAAAACTAGTATAGAAATGGAGCAGCAAAATTGGCTCAAATATAACATCAAAACAGATAACGTGCTCTTTATCTAATATTAACAACTCAGTACGATCATCTAGTTTAAGGTTGCAACAGTTTAGAACAACTTGCATGCTATACTACACACCGGAAAAGATCTCGAAGTGGTCCCTCAATAACACTTATGGCGATCGTACCAAATGTCCCAAATGCTCAGCTTATGCAGCAGATTTGGCACATATGCTGCTCTCTTGCCCTACCCTGAGGGACTTTTGGGGGGGAGTACACAAAGTTTTGCAAATCAAAAAGATTAATTTACCCTCTATTACCGCTCTAACAGTATTGCTTGATGTACATTTAGTCTCCCAACCCCAGCCAGCTCTGGTGACGATCCTTTTATCTTGTGCCAAGCTAACAGTTGCTAGAGCCTGGATCTGCCCCAAACCACCTAACATCTGGGAATGGTGGTCTTTAGTAAATGAAATCTACTCCATGGAGCTAGCTCTGGCAAAACTTAGAGGAGCTCGCTCACTAAAAAAATGTGAAAAAATTTGGGGTAACTTTACTTGAAGTTTGTACATGTACTGTAACACTGCCTACCTGTTTTTTGTTTTTTTTTGCTTTTAGTTACCAGTCTGTAACATTTCAACTGTTTAGCCTTTTTGTACGAACAAAATGAATTATGGCTTTATGTGTTCCAAGTGGGAATTGAAAAATGAACTTGAAATAAGTTTTGTTTCGGCAACAATCTATATATATATATATTTTTTTTTATATATATGTATATTGGTATGTTTTCCTCATCGGTTTGTTAATAAGAATTTTATAAAAGAAAAAAACAAAACAAGGGATTCCAGTCTCGCACACACTTCTTTGATGCTCCTGAAGAGGTTTTCCAATGGACCGACGAGACAGAGAAGGTGCGGGCCCATACCCCGCCGGGCCTAGACTCCGACGCCTCGCAAAGTGGAGAACAGCCGCGGACGGCCCGAGGGTCGAGGAGTAGGGGGAACTGGTGCTCCAGGTCCCAGAAACGCTCAGGCACAGGGGGGCGGAGGGAGGCTCTAAGAGTGCTGCAGATCCTCCTATAGTTGCACCCTGACTACCGGTCCAGTGGGTACAGAGAACATGGCTATGCTGGGGTATTGAACTGCTCTGGCTCCTTCAGCCGGGACCAGACTGTTGTTGCTATAGTGAAGTACCTGGCTAGGACGGACTGTGAAAGTATGTGGTGAAGTATTATTTGTGGTTTGCGGGGTGGGGGGAATATAGGGGGGCGGGCTCTACCCCTGGCTGGGTTTTGTTGAGGGGGAGGTTAGAGGATGGGTTGTGAGGGGGGATCCATTGGTGGGGCTGGGCCTGGGTCCTCTGTTTTGGACCCTGGGCTACCTACGCCGCGATAGGTACTTCAATGTTCTTGAGGTATGGGGTCGGGAACCGGGAGTTGGGGGGGGCAGTTTATTGGTGCACGAGGGCGGGTGGGTTGGGGGGGTCACACGACACTAGAGGCGTCTCCTTAGTTGTTATGCATGCGTGTGTGGTGCTCAGTGCGAGGGCATTTCCCTTTGTGGTTCATTGATGGGGGTGCGGAAGCTAGTGTGAGTGGTGTCTGGGCTTCCCTTCGCATCCTCAGCTGGAATGTGAGGGGTATGCTGGATCAAATTAAGAGGGGCGCTGTGTTACGACAGGCCAAGCAAGAGCGCGCAGATATTTTATTGCTGCAGGAAACTCACCTGATGGGTAACAAAACCCTTTGTTTGCAGCGCTTTGGCTATCAGCAAGTCTTTCATGCAGGATTTACTAGAGGCTCCCGGGGGGTGGCCATAGTAGTGCATCGCATGCTCATGTACGTCCACCTCACCCAGTGGGCAGATCCACAGGGTAGGTTCATATTTATTAGAGGTACGATTGGGGAGGAGACCTTTGTGTTTGGCAGCGTGTATGCCCCACCCCCTCTGCAATGGTCCTTGATAGAAAAGTTTTTCACACTTTGGGCCGACATTCCCGGGTCATTGGCAGTGGTGGGAGGAGACTGGAATAACGTCATGGATGGTCTGGTGGATAGGTGCAGGCCGGGGTGGAGGTCGGGGCCTGCAGTATCTACTAGGTTGGGGGTATGGTTACCAACTTAGATTGGATAGACACGTGGAGGTATCTGCACGCGACTCAGCGGGATTACACTTATGTTTCAGCAGTCCATAACTCCTTCTCCAGGTTGGATTATATTTTTGTCCCTCTGACAGTTATTGGCAGGGTAGGTTTGACGGCCATTTTGCCTCGGGGGCTATCCGACCATTCGCCTGTGTGTATAGAGTTCCAGCTGGGTAGGGAGAGGCAGCCGTTTCGGTGGCACCTGTCCACCTGGCACCTGTACAAGGAGGAATATCAGAAACGCATGGGGGAGGCCATTACCCACTTTTTGACGGATAATGTTGGATCGGTGCCGGCGGCTGGGACAGTGTGGGAGGCCCTGAAGCCCACGCTGAGGGGAGTGGACATTGCGTGGTGTGCGGCTGTGCGCAACAGCGTAGGGTAGACTTGCAGCGCATCGAGGCAGAGGTAGAGTCCCTGGAGCGGCGCTGTAGTGCGGGGGGAGAGAGTCAGATGGTGGCACAACTTCTTCTAGCTCAGCAATCCTATTTGTCGCTGCTCCTAGACGAGGCTCGCCAGGTTTGGCTGACGTCGCACAGTAGAATTTATCAGTGGGGGGACAAGTCTGGAACAATGCTGCATCGGATTTGTCAGGGCACATTCCAGGCTCAGACTTTGCCGGGCTTCTGGATGCCCCTGGGTCCCACTTATGGACCCAAGGCTGCTGGCCGAAAGCTTAGCATCCTTCTATGCGGATCAATATGCCCCGAATGAGTGTCTCCCAGCGGAGATGGTAGAAAAGTTTATAGCGGACCTGCCGCCCCGGGCAGTGACGGACAAGGTCAGGGAGGATCTCGAGCTTCCACTGACGATGGAGGAGCTGGGGAAGGCCTTAGGTGAACTGAATACCGGGAAAGCTCCAGGACCAAATGGGTTTCCCAGCGAGTTCTTCAAGAAATACCACACTCAATTGGGCGTGCATTACAAGGCAGCGTTAGAGGAGGCATGGGACCGTGGCCGACTCCCTGCAGATTGGAGGAATGCAGAAATAGTGGTGTTCCAGAAACCGGGAAGGCCGCCGGACCAGCATGCTTCGTATAGGCCGATCTCCCTATTAAATGTTGAGGCAAAAATTTTGGTCAAAGCGCTGGCCAATCGTCTTTCGCCCCATATTGCGGGCCTCGTCCACCCTGATCAGGCTGGGTTCATGCCTCATAGGGCCACTAGGCATAACATCCGTAGGGCGCATGTAACGGTGGCGGCGGTCCGGGGCCTCGGGGTGCAGGCAGCTCTTCTCCTAGCCAATATTGATAGGGCCTTCGACTCCCTGAGTTGGGTCTATTTATTTGTGCTGCTGCCCAGGCTAAACTTGGCGCCTCGTTTCCTGTCCTACCTACAGCTGCTATACACAGATCTGATGGCTTCAGTGAGAGTGGCGGGTGCCATTTCTACTAAATTTGCAATCAGGTGGGGAACCAGGCAGGGCTGTCCCCTCTCGCCGTATCTCTTTGCTTTGGCAATGGAGCCGCTGGCGGCCTAGGTCCGCACGGACGCACAGCTTAGCGGCTTTGAGTGGGAGTTGGGTCCAGCTGACAGAATAGCCCTATATGCAGATGACGTCTTGTTCTTTCTTACTAACCTAAATAGGTCGGGCCTCGTATTCTTGAAATAAAACAAATCTTCGGTGAGACCTCTGGCCTGTACCTAAATCCTCGTAAATCGACGCTGTGGGTGCTGGGGGACCGGGCCGGAGTGGGCGACTGGGCTTCGGCGCTGCAGGTGGCGTTTGGAGGTATCAAATATCTGGGAGTGTTTCTCTCCGAGGTCCCTGCTGTCTCCTGGGAGCGCAATATGGTACCGGTCTGGGATAGGGTCCGGACTGGCATGAATACTTGGTCCCGTATGCCTCTCACTATATACGGCAGGTCTGCCATTTTTAAAATGGTTCAGAAAAGGGGGTGGTGATGAACAGAGTGTCTGAATTAAGCAGACCACTCTTACCCAGTCCAAAGATCAGGGCTTGATCCATCACCGTTATTTAGCTCACTGCCCCATCCCAGCTCAGAACCTGGCTATATGCAAATTAGTCTGTCCCTGGCCCAGTGCATCATGGGAACAGGGCAGACCAAACTACCAAGCCAATTCTTCACCAGAAAGGAGACAAGCTACCGGGGACCGGTTTCTGGCATTTCAGCCTCGTCGGCCCGGCTTGCTTGAATCCTGATGGAGCAGTGAGCAAGGGACTCATGTCTGAGTATACCCTGCCACACCTATAGTGGCCAAAAACGATTCAGAAAAGGGGGTGGTGATGAACAGAGTGTCTGAATTAAGCAGACCACTCTTACCCAGTCCAAAGATCAGGGCTTGATCCATCACCGTTATTTAGCTCACTGCCCCATCCCAGCTCAGAACCTGGCTATATGCAAATTAGTCTGTCCCTGGCCCAGTGCATCATGGGAACAGGGCAGACCAAACTACCAAGCCAATTCTTCACCAGAAAGGAGACAAGCTACCGGGGACCGGTTTCTGGCATTTCAGCCTCGTCGGCCCGGCTTGCTTGAATCCTGATGGAGCAGTGAGCAAGGGACTCATGTCTGAGTATACCCTGCCACACCTATAGTGGCCAAAAACGATTCAGAAAAGGGGGTGGTGATGAACAGAGTGTCTGAATTAAGCAGACCACTCTTACCCAGTCCAAAGATCAGGGCTTGATCCATCACCGTTATTTAGCTCACTGCCCCATCCCAGCTCAGAACCTGGCTATATGCAAATTAGTCTGTCCCTGGCCCAGTGCATCATGGGAACAGGGCAGACCAAACTACCAAGCCAATTCTTCACCAGAAAGGAGACAAGCTACCGGGGACCGGTTTCTGGCATTTCAGCCTCGTCGGCCCGGCTTGCTTGAATCCTGATGGAGCAGTGAGCAAGGGACTCATGTCTGAGTATACCCTGCCACACCTATAGTGGCCAAAAACGATTCAGAAAAGGGGGTGGTGATGAACAGAGTGTCTGAATTAAGCAGACCACTCTTACCCAGTCCAAAGATCAGGGCTTGATCCATCACCGTTATTTAGCTCACTGCCCCATCCCAGCTCAGAACCTGGCTATATGCAAATTAGTCTGTCCCTGGCCCAGTGCATCATGGGAACAGGGCAGACCAAACTACCAAGCCAATTCTTCACCAGAAAGGAGACAAGCTACCGGGGACCGGTTTCTGGCATTTCAGCCTCGTCAGCCCGGCTTGCTTGAATCCTGATGGAACAGTGAGCAAGGGACTCATGTCTGAGTATACCCTGCCACACCTATAGTGGCCAAAAACGATTCAGAAAAGGGGGTGGTGATGAACAGAGTGTCTGAATTAAGCAGACCACTCTTACCCAGTCCAAAGATCAGGGCGTGATCCATCACCGTTATTTAGCTCACTGCCCCATCCCAGCTCAGAACCTGGCTATATGCAAATTAGTCTGTCCCTGGCCCAGTGCATCATGGGAACAGGGCAGACCAAACTACCAAGCCAATTCTTCACCAGAAAGGAAACGGTGATGGATCAAGCCCTGATCTTTGGACTGGGTAAGAGTGGTCTGCTTAATTCAGGCACTCTGTTCATCACCACCCCCTTTTCTGAATCATTTTGTCCACCATAAGCGTGGAAGGGTATACTCAGATGTGAGTCCCTTGCTCATTGCACCATCAGGATTCAAGCAAGCCGGGCCGACGACGCCTGAAATGGCAGAAACCGGTCCCCGGAAGCTTGTTTCCTTCCCAGTATAAGAATTGGCTTGGTAGTTTGGTTTGCCCTGTTCCCATCATGCACTGGGACAGGAACAGACTAATTTGCATATAGCCAAGTTCTGAGCTGGGATGGTGCAGTGAGCTAAAAAACGGTGATGGATCAAGCCCTGATCTTTGGACTGGGTAAGAGTGGTCTGCTTAATTCAGGCACTCTGTTCATCACCACCCCCTTTTCTGAATCATTTTGTCCACCATAAGCGTGGAAGGGTATACTCAGATGTGAGTCCCTTGCTCATTGCACCATCAGGATTCAAGCAAGCCGGGCCGACGACGCCTGAAATGGCAGAAACCGGTCCCCGGAAGCTTGTTTCCTTCCCAGTATAAGAATTGGCTTGGTAGTTTGGTTTGCCCTGTTCCCATCATGCACTGGGACAGGAACAGACTAATTTGCATATAGCCAAGTTCTGAGCTGGGATGGTGCAGTGAGCTAAAAAACGGTGATGGATCAAGCCCTGATCTTTGGACTGGGTAAGAGTGGTCTGCTTAATTCAGGCACTCTGTTCATCACCACCCCCTTTTCTGAATCATTTTGTCCACCATAAGCGTGGAAGGGTATACTCAGATGTGAGTCCCTTGCTCATTGCACCATCAGGATTCAAGCAAGCCGGGCCGACGACGCCTGAAATGGCAGAAACCGGTCCCCGGAAGCTGGTTTCCTTCCCAGTATAAGAATTGGCTTGGTAGTTTGGTTTGCCCTGTTCCCATCATGCACTGGGACAGGAACAGACTAATTTGCATATAGCCAAGTTCTGAGCTGGGATGGTGCAGTGAGCTAAAAAACGGTGATGGATCAAGCCCTGATCTTTGGACTGGGTAAGAGTGGTCTGCTTAATTCAGGCACTCTGTTCATCACCACCCCCTTTTCTGAATCATTTTGTCCACCATAAGCGTGGAAGGGTATACTCAGATGTGAGTCCCTTGCTCATTGCACCATCAGGATTCAAGCAAGCCGGGCCGACGACGCCTGAAATGGCAGAAACCGGTCCCCGGAAGCTTGTTTCCTTTCCAGTATAAGAATTGGCTTGGTAGTTTGGTTTGCCCTGTTCCCATCATGCACTGGGACAGGAACAGACTAATTTGCATATAGCCAAGTTCTGAGCTGGGATGGTGCAGTGAGCTAAAAAACGGTGATGGATCAAGCCCTGATCTTTGGACTGGGTAAGAGTGGTCTGCTTAATTCAGGCACTCTGTTCATCATTACCCCCTTTTCTGAATCATTTTGTCCACCATAAGCGTGGAAGGGTATACTCAGATGTGAGTCCCTTGCTCATTGCACCATCAGGATTCAAGCAAGCCAGGCCGACGACGCCTGAAATGGCAGAAACCGGTCCCCGGAAGCTTGTTTCCTTTCCAGTATAAGAATTGGCTTGGTAGTTTGGTTTGCCCTGTTCCCATCATGCACTGGGACAGGAACAGACTAATTTGCATATAGCCAAGTTCTGAGCTGGGATGGTGCAGTGAGCTAAAAAACGGTGATGGATCAAGCCCTGATCTTTGGACTGGGTAAGAGTGGTCTGCTTAATTCAGGCACTCTGTTCATCACCACCCCCTTTTCTGAATCATTTTGTCCACCATAAGCGTGGAAGGGTATACTCAGATGTGAGTCCCTTGCTCATTGCACCATCAGGATTCAAGCAAGCCGGGCCGACGACGCCTGAAATGGCAGAAACCGGTCCCCGGAAGCTTGTTTCCTTCCCAGTATAAGAATTGGCTTGGTAGTTTGGTTTGCCCTGTTCCCATCATGCACTGGGACAGGAACAGACTAATTTGCATATAGCCAAGTTCTGAGCTGGGATGGTGCAGTGAGCTAAAAAACGGTGATGGATCAAGCCCTGATCTTTGGGCTGGGTAAGAGTGGTCTGCTTAATTCAGGCACTCTGTTCATCACCACCCCCTTTTCTGAATCATTTTGTCCACCATAAGCGTGGAAGGGTATACTCAGATGTGAGTCCCTTGCTCATTGCACCATCAGGATTCAAGCAAGCCGGGCCGACGACGCCTGAAATGGCAGAAACCGGTCCCCGGAAGCTTGTTTCCTTCCCAGTATAAGAATTGGCTTGGTAGTTTGGTTTGCCCTGTTCCCATCATGCACTGGGACAGGAACAGACTAATTTGCATATAGCCAGGTTCTGAGCTGGGATGGTGCAGTGAGATAAAAAACGGTGATGGATCAAGCCCTGATCTTTGGACTGGGTAAGAGTGGTCTGCTTAATTCAGGCACTCTGTTCATCACCACCCCCTTTTCTGAATCATTTTGTCCACCATAAGCGTGGAAGGGTATACTCAGATGTGAGTCCCTTGCTCATTGCACCATCAGGATTCAAGCAAGCCGGGCCGACGACGCCTGAAATGGCAGAAACCGGTCCCCGGAAGCTTGTTTCCTTCCCAGTATAAGAATTGGCTTGGTAGTTTGGTTTGCCCGTTCCCATCATGCACTGGGACAGGAACAGACTAATTTGCATATAGCCAAGTTCTGAGCTGGGATGGTGCAGTGAGCTAAAAAACGGTGATGGATCAAGCCCTGATCTTTGGACTGGGTAAGAGTGGTCTGCTTAATTCAGGCACTCTGTTCATCACCACCCCCTTTTCTGAATCATTTTGTCCACCATAAGCGTGGAAGGGTATACTCAGATGTGAGTCCCTTGCTCATTGCACCATCAGGATTCAAGCAAGCCGGGCCGACGACGCCTGAAATGGCAGAAACCGGTCCCCGGAAGCTTGTTTCCTTCCCAGTATAAGAATTGGCTTGGTAGTTTGGTTTGCCCTGTTCCCATCATGCACTGGGACAGGAACAGACTAATTTGCATATAGCCAAGTTCTGAGCTGGGATGGTGCAGTGAGCTAAAAAACGGTGATGGATCAAGCCCTGATCTTTGGACTGGGTAAGAGTGGTCTGCTTAATTCAGGCACTCTGTTCATCACCACCCCCTTTTCTGAATCATTTTGTCCACCATAAGCGTGGAAGGGTATACTCAGATGTGAGTCCCTTGCTCATTGCACCATCAGGATTCAAGCAAGCCGGGCCGACGACGCCTGAAATGGCAGAAACCGGTCCCCGGAAGCTGGTTTCCTTCCCAGTATAAGAATTGGCTTGGTAGTTTGGTTTGCCCTGTTCCCATCATGCACTGGGACAGGAACAGACTAATTTGCATATAGCCAAGTTCTGAGCTGGGATGGTGCAGTGGGCTAAAAAACGGTGATGGATCAAGCCCTGATCTTTGGACTGGGTAAGAGTGGTCTGCTTAATTCAGGCACTCTGTTCATCACCACCCCCTTTTCTGAATCATTTTGTCCACCATAAGCGTGGAAGGGTATACTCAGATGTGAGTCCCTTGCTCATTGCACCATCAGGATTCAAGCAAGCCGGGCCGACGACGCCTGAAATGGCAGAAACCGGTCCCCGGAAGCTTGTTTCCTTTCCAGTATAAGAATTGGCTTGGTAGTTTGGTTTGCCCTGTTCCCATCATGCACTGGGACAGGAACAGACTAATTTGCATATAGCCAAGTTCTGAGCTGGGATGGTGCAGTGAGCTAAAAAACGGTGATGGATCAAGCCCTGATCTTTGGACTGGGTAAGAGTGGTCTGCTTAATTCAGGCACTCTGTTCATCATTACCCCCTTTTCTGAATCATTTTGTCCACCATAAGCGTGGAAGGGTATACTCAGATGTGAGTCCCTTGCTCATTGCACCATCAGGATTCAAGCAAGCCAGGCCGACGACGCCTGAAATGGCAGAAACCGGTCCCCGGAAGCTTGTTTCCTTTCCAGTATAAGAATTGGCTTGGTAGTTTGGTTTGCCCTGTTCCCATCATGCACTGGGACAGGAACAGACTAATTTGCATATAGCCAAGTTCTGAGCTGGGATGGTGCAGTGAGCTAAAAAACGGTGATGGATCAAGCCCTGATCTTTGGACTGGGTAAGAGTGGTCTGCTTAATTCAGGCACTCTGTTCATCACCACCCCCTTTTCTGAATCATTTTGTCCACCATAAGCGTGGAAGGGTATACTCAGATGTGAGTCCCTTGCTCATTGCACCATCAGGATTCAAGCAAGCCGGGCCGACGACGCCTGAAATGGCAGAAACCGGTCCCCGGAAGCTTGTTTCCTTCCCAGTATAAGAATTGGCTTGGTAGTTTGGTTTGCCCTGTTCCCATCATGCACTGGGACAGGAACAGACTAATTTGCATATAGCCAAGTTCTGAGCTGGGATGGTGCAGTGAGCTAAAAAACGGTGATGGATCAAGCCCTGATCTTTGGGCTGGGTAAGAGTGGTCTGCTTAATTCAGGCACTCTGTTCATCACCACCCCCTTTTCTGAATCATTTTGTCCACCATAAGCGTGGAAGGGTATACTCAGATGTGAGTCCCTTGCTCATTGCACCATCAGGATTCAAGCAAGCCGGGCCGACGACGCCTGAAATGGCAGAAACCGGTCCCCGGAAGCTTGTTTCCTTCCCAGTATAAGAATTGGCTTGGTAGTTTGGTTTGCCCTGTTCCCATCATGCACTGGGACAGGAACAGACTAATTTGCATATAGCCAGGTTCTGAGCTGGGATGGTGCAGTGAGATAAAAAACGGTGATGGATCAAGCCCTGATCTTTGGACTGGGTAAGAGTGGTCTGCTTAATTCAGGCACTCTGTTCATCACCACCCCCTTTTCTGAATCATTTTGTCCACCATAAGCGTGGAAGGGTATACTCAGATGTGAGTCCCTTGCTCATTGCACCATCAGGATTCAAGCAAGCCGGGCCGACGACGCCTGAAATGGCAGAAACCGGTCCCCGGAAGCTTGTTTCCTTCCCAGTATAAGAATTGGCTTGGTAGTTTGGTTTGCCCGTTCCCATCATGCACTGGGACAGGAACAGACTAATTTGCATATAGCCAAGTTCTGAGCTGGGATGGTGCAGTGAGCTAAAAAACGGTGATGGATCAAGCCCTGATCTTTGGACTGGGTAAGAGTGGTCTGCTTAATTCAGACACTCTGTTCATCACCACCCCCTTTTCTGAATCATTTTGTCCACCATAAGCGTGGAAGGGTATACTCAGATGTGAGTCCCTTGCTCATTGCACCATCAGGATTCAAGCAAGCCGGGCCGACGACGCCTGAAATGGCAGAAACCGGTCCCCGGAAGCTGGTTTCCTTCCCAGTATAAGAATTGGCTTGGTAGTTTGGTTTGCCCTGTTCCCATCATGCACTGGGACAGGAACAGACTAATTTGCATATAGCCAAGTTCTGAGCTGGGATGGTGCAGTAAGCTAAAAAACGGTGATGGATCAAGCCCTGATCTTTGGACTGGGTAAGAGTGGTCTGCTTAATTCAGGCACTCTGTTCATCACCACCCCCTTTTCTGAATCATTTTGTCCACCATAAGCGTGGAAGGGTATACTCAGATGTGAGTCCCTTGCTCATTGCACCATCAGGATTCAAGCAAGCCGGGCCGACGACGCCTGAAATGGCAGAAACCGGTCCCCGGAAGCTGGTTTCCTTCCCAGTATAAGAATTGGCTTGGTAGTTTGGTTTGCCCTGTTCCCATCATGCACTGGGACAGGAACAGACTAATTTGCATATAGCCAAGTTCTGAGCTGGGATGGTGCAGTGAGCTAAAAAACGGTGATGGATCAAGCCCTGATCTTTGGACTGGGTAAGAGTGGTCTGCTTAATTCAGGCACTCTGTTCATCACCACCCCCTTTTCTGAATCATTTTGTCCACCATAAGCGTGGAAAGGTATACTCAGATGTGAGTCCCTTGCTCATTGCACCATCAGGATTCAAGCAAGCCAGGCCGACGACGCCTGAAATGGCAGAAACCGGTCCCCGGAAGCTTGTTTCCTTTCCAGTATAAGAATTGGCTTGGTAGTTTGGTTTGCCCTGTTCCCATCATGCACTGGGACAGGAACAGACTAATTTGCATATAGCCAAGTTCTGAGCTGGGATGGTGCAGTGAGCTAAAAAACGGTGATGGATCAAGCCCTGATCTTTGGACTGGGTCAGAGTGGTCTGCTTAATTCAGGCACTCTGTTCATCACCACCCCCTTTTCTGAATCATTTTGTCCACCATAAGCGTGGAAGGGTATACTCAGATGTGAGTCCCTTGCTCATTGCACCATCAGGATTCAAGCAAGCCGGGCCGACGACGCCTGAAATGGCAGAAACCGGTCCCCGGAAGCTTGTTTCCTTCCCAGTATAAGAATTGGCTTGGTAGTTTGGTTTGCCCTGTTCCCATCATGCACTGGGACAGGAACAGACTAATTTGCATATAGCCAAGTTCTGAGCTGGGATGGTGCAGTGAGCTAAAAAACGGTGATGGATCAAGCCCTGATCTTTGGACTGGGTAAGAGTGGTCTGCTTAATTCAGGCACTCTGTTCATCACCACCCCCTTTTCTGAATCATTTTGTCCACCATAAGCGTGGAAGGGTATACTCAGATGTGAGTCCCTTGCTCATTGCACCATCAGGATTCAAGCAAGCCGGGCCGACGACGCCTGAAATGGCAGAAACCGGTCCCCGGAAGCTTGTTTCCTTCCCAGTATAAGAATTGGCTTGGTAGTTTGGTTTGCCCTGTTCCCATCATGCACTGGGACAGGAACAGACTAATTTGCATATAGCCAAGTTCTGAGCTGGGATGGTGCAGTGAGCTAAAAAACGGTGATGGATCAAGCCCTGATCTTTGGACTGGGTAAGAGTGGTCTGCTTAATTCAGGCACTCTGTTCATCACCACCCCCTTTTCTGAATCATTTTGTCCACCATAAGCGTGGAAGGGTATACTCAGATGTGAGTCCCTTGCTCATTGCACCATCAGGATTCAAGCAAGCCGGGCCGACGACGCCTGAAATGGCAGAAACCGGTCCCCGGAAGCTTGTTTCCTTCCCAGTATAAGAATTGGCTTGGTAGTTTGGTTTGCCCTGTTCCCATCATGCACTGGGACAGGAACAGACTAATTTGCATATAGCCAAGTTCTGAGCTGGGATGGTGCAGTGAGCTAAAAAACGGTGATGGATCAAGCCCTGATCTTTGGACTGGGTAAGAGTGGTCTGCTTAATTCAGGCACTCTGTTCATCACCACCCCCTTTTCTGAATCATTTTGTCCACCATAAGCGTGGAAGGGTATACTCAGATGTGAGTCCCTTGCTCATTGCACCATCAGGATTCAAGCAAGCCGGGCCGACGACGCCTGAAATGGCAGAAACCGGTCCCCGGAAGCTGGTTTCCTTCCCAGTATAAGAATTGGCTTGGTAGTTTGGTTTGCTCTGTTCCCATCATACACTGGGACAGGAACAGACTAATTTGCATATAGCCAAGTTCTGAGCTGGGATGGTGCAGTGAGCTAAAAAACGGTGATGGATCAAGCCCTGATCTTTGGACTGGGTAAGAGTGGTCTGCTTAATTCAGGCACTCTGTTCATCACCACCCCCTTTTCTGAATCATTTTGTCCAACATAAGCGTGGAAGGGTATACTCAGATGTGAGTCCCTTGCTCATTGCACCATCAGGATTCAAGCAAGCCAGGCCGACGACGCCTGAAATGGCAGAAACCGGTCCCCGGAAGCTTGTTTCCTTTCCAGTATAAGAATTGGCTTGGTAGTTTGGTTTGCCCTGTTCCCATCATGCACTGGGACAGGAACAGACTAATTTGCATATAGCCAAGTTCTGAGCTGGGATGGTGCAGTGAGCTAAAAAACGGTGATGGATCAAGCCCTGATCTTTGGACTGGGTAAGAGTGGTCTGCTTAATTCAGGCACTCTGTTCATCACCACCCCCTTTTCTGAATCATTTTGTCCACCATAAGCGTGGAAGGGTATACTCAGATGTGAGTCCCTTGCTCATTGCACCATCAGGATTCAAGCAAGCCGGGCCGACGACGCCTGAAATGGCAGAAACCGGTCCCCGGAAGCTTGTTTCCTTCCCAGTATAAGAATTGGCTTGGTAGTTTGGTTTGCCCTGTTCCCATCATGCACTGGGACAGGAACAGACTAATTTGCATATAGCCAAGTTCTGAGCTGGGATGGTGCAGTGAGCTAAAAAACGGTGATGGATCAAGCCCTGATCTTTGGACTGGGTAAGAGTGGTCTGCTTAATTCAGGCACTCTGTTCATCACCACCCCCTTTTCTGAATCATTTTGTCCACCATAAGCGTGGAAGGGTATACTCAGATGTGAGTCCCTTGCTCATTGCACCATCAGGATTCAAGCAAGCCGGGCCGACGACGCCTGAAATGGCAGAAACCGGTCCCCGGAAGCTTGTTTCCTTCCCAGTATAAGAATTGGCTTGGTAGTTTGGTTTGCCCTGTTCCCATCATGCACTGGGACAGGAACAGACTAATTTGCATATAGCCAAGTTCTGAGCTGGGATGGTGCAGTGAGCTAAAAAACGGTGATGGATCAAGCCCTGATCTTTGGGCTGGGTAAGAGTGGTCTGCTTAATTCAGGCACTCTGTTCATCACCACCCCCTTTTCTGAATCATTTTGTCCACCATAAGCGTGGAAGGGTATACTCAGATGTGAGTCCCTTGCTCATTGCACCATCAGGATTCAAGCAAGCCGGGCCGACGACGCCTGAAATGGCAGAAACCGGTCCCCGGAAGCTTGTTTCCTTCCCAGTATAAGAATTGGCTTGGTAGTTTGGTTTGCCCTGTTCCCATCATGCACTGGGACAGGAACAGACTAATTTGCATATAGCCAGGTTCTGAGCTGGGATGGTGCAGTGAGATAAAAAACGGTGATGGATCAAGCCCTGATCTTTGGACTGGGTAAGAGTGGTCTGCTTAATTCAGGCACTCTGTTCATCACCACCCCCTTTTCTGAATCATTTTGTCCACCATAAGCGTGGAAGGGTATACTCAGATGTGAGTCCCTTGCTCATTGCACCATCAGGATTCAAGCAAGCCGGGCCGACGACGCCTGAAATGGCAGAAACCGGTCCCCGGAAGCTTGTTTCCTTCCCAGTATAAGAATTGGCTTGGTAGTTTGGTTTGCCCGTTCCCATCATGCACTGGGACAGGAACAGACTAATTTGCATATAGCCAAGTTCTGAGCTGGGATGGTGCAGTGAGCTAAAAAATGGTGATGGATCAAGCCCTGATCTTTGGACTGGGTAAGAGTGGTCTGCTTAATTCAGACACTCTGTTCATCACCACCCCCTTTTCTGAATCATTTTGTCCACCATAAGCGTGGAAGGGTATACTCAGATGTGAGTCCCTTGCTCATTGCACCATCAGGATTCAAGCAAGCCGGGCCGACGACGCCTGAAATGGCAGAAACCGGTCCCCGGAAGCTGGTTTCCTTCCCAGTATAAGAATTGGCTTGGTAGTTTGGTTTGCCCTGTTCCCATCATGCACTGGGACAGGAACAGACTAATTTGCATATAGCCAAGTTCTGAGCTGGGATGGTGCAGTAAGCTAAAAAACGGTGATGGATCAAGCCCTGATCTTTGGACTGGGTAAGAGTGGTCTGCTTAATTCAGGCACTCTGTTCATCACCACCCCCTTTTCTGAATCATTTTGTCCACCATAAGCGTGGAAGGGTATACTCAGATGTGAGTCCCTTGCTCATTGCACCATCAGGATTCAAGCAAGCCGGGCCGACGACGCCTGAAATGGCAGAAACCGGTCCCCGGAAGCTGGTTTCCTTCCCAGTATAAGAATTGGCTTGGTAGTTTGGTTTGCCCTGTTCCCATCATGCACTGGGACAGGAACAGACTAATTTGCATATAGCCAAGTTCTGAGCTGGGATGGTGCAGTGAGCTAAAAAACGGTGATGGATCAAGCCCTGATCTTTGGACTGGGTAAGAGTGGTCTGCTTAATTCAGGCACTCTGTTCATCACCACCCCCTTTTCTGAATCATTTTGTCCACCATAAGCGTGGAAAGGTATACTCAGATGTGAGTCCCTTGCTCATTGCACCATCAGGATTCAAGCAAGCCAGGCCGACGACGCCTGAAATGGCAGAAACCGGTCCCCGGAAGCTTGTTTCCTTTCCAGTATAAGAATTGGCTTGGTAGTTTGGTTTGCCCTGTTCCCATCATGCACTGGGACAGGAACAGACTAATTTGCATATAGCCAAGTTCTGAGCTGGGATGGTGCAGTGAGCTAAAAAACGGTGATGGATCAAGCCCTGATCTTTGGACTGGGTCAGAGTGGTCTGCTTAATTCAGGCACTCTGTTCATCACCACCCCCTTTTCTGAATCATTTTGTCCACCATAAGCGTGGAAGGGTATACTCAGATGTGAGTCCCTTGCTCATTGCACCATCAGGATTCAAGCAAGCCGGGCCGACGACGCCTGAAATGGCAGAAACCGGTCCCCGGAAGCTTGTTTCCTTCCCAGTATAAGAATTGGCTTGGTAGTTTGGTTTGCCCTGTTCCCATCATGCACTGGGACAGGAACAGACTAATTTGCATATAGCCAAGTTCTGAGCTGGGATGGTGCAGTGAGCTAAAAAACGGTGATGGATCAAGCCCTGATCTTTGGACTGGGTAAGAGTGGTCTGCTTAATTCAGGCACTCTGTTCATCACCACCCCCTTTTCTGAATCATTTTGTCCACCATAAGCGTGGAAGGGTATACTCAGATGTGAGTCCCTTGCTCATTGCACCATCAGGATTCAAGCAAGCCGGGCCGACGACGCCTGAAATGGCAGAAACCGGTCCCCGGAAGCTTGTTTCCTTCCCAGTATAAGAATTGGCTTGGTAGTTTGGTTTGCCCTGTTCCCATCATGCACTGGGACAGGAACAGACTAATTTGCATATAGCCAAGTTCTGAGCTGGGATGGTGCAGTGAGCTAAAAAACGGTGATGGATCAAGCCCTGATCTTTGGACTGGGTAAGAGTGGTCTGCTTAATTCAGGCACTCTGTTCATCACCACCCCCTTTTCTGAATCATTTTGTCCACCATAAGCGTGGAAGGGTATACTCAGATGTGAGTCCCTTGCTCATTGCACCATCAGGATTCAAGCAAGCCGGGCCGACGACGCCTGAAATGGCAGAAACCGGTCCCCGGAAGCTTGTTTCCTTCCCAGTATAAGAATTGGCTTGGTAGTTTGGTTTGCCCTGTTCCCATCATGCACTGGGACAGGAACAGACTAATTTGCATATAGCCAAGTTCTGAGCTGGGATGGTGCAGTGAGCTAAAAAACGGTGATGGATCAAGCCCTGATCTTTGGACTGGGTAAGAGTGGTCTGCTTAATTCAGGCACTCTGTTCATCACCACCCCCTTTTCTGAATCATTTTGTCCACCATAAGCGTGGAAGGGTATACTCAGATGTGAGTCCCTTGCTCATTGCACCATCAGGATTCAAGCAAGCCGGGCCGACGACGCCTGAAATGGCAGAAACCGGTCCCCGGAAGCTGGTTTCCTTCCCAGTATAAGAATTGGCTTGGTAGTTTGGTTTGCTCTGTTCCCATCATACACTGGGACAGGAACAGACTAATTTGCATATAGCCAAGTTCTGAGCTGGGATGGTGCAGTGAGCTAAAAAACGGTGATGGATCAAGCCCTGATCTTTGGACTGGGTAAGAGTGGTCTGCTTAATTCAGGCACTCTGTTCATCACCACCCCCTTTTCTGAATCATTTTGTCCAACATAAGCGTGGAAGGGTATACTCAGATGTGAGTCCCTTGCTCATTGCACCATCAGGATTCAAGCAAGCCAGGCCGACGACGCCTGAAATGGCAGAAACCGGTCCCCGGAAGCTTGTTTCCTTTCCAGTATAAGAATTGGCTTGGTAGTTTGGTTTGCCCTGTTCCCATCATGCACTGGGACAGGAACAGACTAATTTGCATATAGCCAAGTTCTGAGCTGGGATGGTGCAGTGAGCTAAAAAACGGTGATGGATCAAGCCCTGATCTTTGGACTGGGTAAGAGTGGTCTGCTTAATTCAGGCACTCTGTTCATCACCACCCCCTTTTCTGAATCATTTTGTCCACCATAAGCGTGGAAGGGTATACTCAGATGTGAGTCCCTTGCTCATTGCACCATCAGGATTCAAGCAAGCCGGGCCGACGACGCCTGAAATGGCAGAAACCGGTCCCCGGAAGCTTGTTTCCTTCCCAGTATAAGAATTGGCTTGGTAGTTTGGTTTGCCCTGTTCCCATCATGCACTGGGACAGGAACAGACTAATTTGCATATAGCCAAGTTCTGAGCTGGGATGGTGCAGTGAGCTAAAAAACGGTAATGGATCAAGCCCTGATCTTTGGGCTGGGTAAGAGTGGTCTGCTTAATTCAGGCACTCTGTTCATCACCACCCCCTTTTCTGAATCATTTTGTCCACCATAAGCGTGGAAGGGTATACTCAGATGTGAGTCCCTTGCTCATTGCACCATCAGGATTCAAGCAAGCCGGGCCGACGACGCCTGAAATGGCAGAAACCGGTCCCCGGAAGCTTGTTTCCTTCCCAGTATAAGAATTGGCTTGGTAGTTTGGTTTGCCCTGTTCCCATCATGCACTGGGACAGGAACAGACTAATTTGCATATAGCCAAGTTCTGAGCTGGGATGGTGCAGTGAGCTAAAAAACGGTGATGGATCAAGCCCTGATCTTTGGACTGGGTAAGAGTGGTCTGCTTAATTCAGGCACTCTGTTCATCACCACCCCCTTTTCTGAATCATTTTGTCTACCATAAGCGTGGAAGGGTATACTCAGATGTGAGTCCCTTGCTCATTGCACCATCAGGATTCAAGCAAGCCGGGCCGACGACGCCTGAAATGGCAGAAACCGGTCCCCGGAAGCTTGTTTCCTTCCCAGTATAAGAATTGGCTTGGTAGTTTGGTTTGCCCTGTTCCCATCATGCACTGGGACAGGAACAGACTAATTTGCATATAGCCAAGTTCTGAGCTGGGATGGTGCAGTGAGCTAAAAAACGGTGATGGATCAAGCCCTGATCTTTGGACTGGGTAAGAGTGGTCTGCTTAATTCAGGCACTCTGTTCATCACCACCCCCTTTTCTGAATCATTTTGTCCACCATAAGCGTGGAAGGGTATACTCAGATGTGAGTCCCTTGCTCATTGCACCATCAGGATTCAAGCAAGCCGGGCCGACGACGCCTGAAATGGCAGAAACCGGTCCCCGGAAGCTGGTTTCCTTCCCAGTATAAGAATTGGCTTGGTAGTTTGGTTTGCCCTGTTCCCATCATGCACTGGGACAGGAACAGACTAATTTGCATATAGCCAAGTTCTGAGCTGGGATGGTGCAGTGAGCTAAAAAACGGTGATGGATCAAGCCCTGATCTTTGGACTGGGTAAGAGTGGTCTGCTTAATTCAGGCACTCTGTTCATCACCACCCCCTTTTCTGAATCATTTTGTCCACCATAAGCGTGGAAGGGTATACTCAGATGTGAGTCCCTTGCTCATTGCACCATCAGGATTCAAGCAAGCCGGGCCGACGACGCCTGAAATGGCAGAAACCGGTCCCCGGAAGCTTGTTTCCTTTCCAGTATAAGAATTGGCTTGGTAGTTTGGTTTGCCCTGTTCCCATCATGCACTGGGACAGGAACAGACTAATTTGCATATAGCCAAGTTCTGAGCTGGGATGGTGCAGTGAGCTAAAAAACGGTGATGGATCAAGCCCTGATCTTTGGACTGGGTAAGAGTGGTCTGCTTAATTCAGGCACTCTGTTCATCATTACCCCCTTTTCTGAATCATTTTGTCCACCATAAGCGTGGAAGGGTATACTCAGATGTGAGTCCCTTGCTCATTGCACCATCAGGATTCAAGCAAGCCAGGCCGACGACGCCTGAAATGGCAGAAACCGGTCCCCGGAAGCTTGTTTCCTTTCCAGTATAAGAATTGGCTTGGTAGTTTGGTTTGCCCTGTTCCCATCATGCACTGGGACAGGAACAGACTAATTTGCATATAGCCAAGTTCTGAGCTGGGATGGTGCAGTGAGCTAAAAAACGGTGATGGATCAAGCCCTGATCTTTGGACTGGGTAAGAGTGGTCTGCTTAATTCAGGCACTCTGTTCATCACCACCCCCTTTTCTGAATCATTTTGTCCACCATAAGCGTGGAAGGGTATACTCAGATGTGAGTCCCTTGCTCATTGCACCATCAGGATTCAAGCAAGCCGGGCCGACGACGCCTGAAATGGCAGAAACCGGTCCCCGGAAGCTTGTTTCCTTCCCAGTATAAGAATTGGCTTGGTAGTTTGGTTTGCCCTGTTCCCATCATGCACTGGGACAGGAACAGACTAATTTGCATATAGCCAAGTTCTGAGCTGGGATGGTGCAGTGAGCTAAAAAACGGTGATGGATCAAGCCCTGATCTTTGGGCTGGGTAAGAGTGGTCTGCTTAATTCAGGCACTCTGTTCATCACCACCCCCTTTTCTGAATCATTTTGTCCACCATAAGCGTGGAAGGGTATACTCAGATGTGAGTCCCTTGCTCATTGCACCATCAGGATTCAAGCAAGCCGGGCCGACGACGCCTGAAATGGCAGAAACCGGTCCCCGGAAGCTTGTTTCCTTCCCAGTATAAGAATTGGCTTGGTAGTTTGGTTTGCCCTGTTCCCATCATGCACTGGGACAGGAACAGACTAATTTGCATATAGCCAGGTTCTGAGCTGGGATGGTGCAGTGAGATAAAAAACGGTGATGGATCAAGCCCTGATCTTTGGACTGGGTAAGAGTGGTCTGCTTAATTCAGGCACTCTGTTCATCACCACCCCCTTTTCTGAATCATTTTGTCCACCATAAGCGTGGAAGGGTATACTCAGATGTGAGTCCCTTGCTCATTGCACCATCAGGATTCAAGCAAGCCGGGCCGACGACGCCTGAAATGGCAGAAACCGGTCCCCGGAAGCTTGTTTCCTTCCCAGTATAAGAATTGGCTTGGTAGTTTGGTTTGCCCTGTTCCCATCATGCACTGGGACAGGAACAGACTAATTTGCATATAGCCAAGTTCTGAGCTGGGATGGTGCAGTGAGCTAAAAAACGGTGATGGATCAAGCCCTGATCTTTGGACTGGGTAAGAGTGGTCTGCTTAATTCAGACACTCTGTTCATCACCACCCCCTTTTCTGAATCATTTTGTCCACCATAAGCGTGGAAGGGTATACTCAGATGTGAGTCCCTTGCTCATTGCACCATCAGGATTCAAGCAAGCCGGGCCGACGACGCCTGAAATGGCAGAAACCGGTCCCCGGAAGCTGGTTTCCTTCCCAGTATAAGAATTGGCTTGGTAGTTTGGTTTGCCCTGTTCCCATCATGCACTGGGACAGGAACAGACTAATTTGCATATAGCCAAGTTCTGAGCTGGGATGGTGCAGTAAGCTAAAAAACGGTGATGGATCAAGCCCTGATCTTTGGACTGGGTAAGAGTGGTCTGCTTAATTCAGGCACTCTGTTCATCACCACCCCCTTTTCTGAATCATTTTGTCCACCATAAGCGTGGAAGGGTATACTCAGATGTGAGTCCCTTGCTCATTGCACCATCAGGATTCAAGCAAGCCGGGCCGACGACGCCTGAAATGGCAGAAACCGGTCCCCGGAAGCTGGTTTCCTTCCCAGTATAAGAATTGGCTTGGTAGTTTGGTTTGCCCTGTTCCCATCATGCACTGGGACAGGAACAGACTAATTTGCATATAGCCAAGTTCTGAGCTGGGATGGTGCAGTGAGCTAAAAAACGGTGATGGATCAAGCCCTGATCTTTGGACTGGGTAAGAGTGGTCTGCTTAATTCAGGCACTCTGTTCATCACCACCCCCTTTTCTGAATCATTTTGTCCACCATAAGCGTGGAAAGGTATACTCAGATGTGAGTCCCTTGCTCATTGCACCATCAGGATTCAAGCAAGCCAGGCCGACGACGCCTGAAATGGCAGAAACCGGCCCCGGAAGCTTGTTTCCTTTCCAGTATAAGAATTGGCTTGGTAGTTTGGTTTGCCCTGTTCCCATCATGCACTGGGACAGGAACAGACTAATTTGCATATAGCCAAGTTCTGAGCTGGGATGGTGCAGTGAGCTAAAAAACGGTGATGGATCAAGCCCTGATCTTTGGACTGGGTCAGAGTGGTCTGCTTAATTCAGGCACTCTGTTCATCACCACCCCCTTTTCTGAATCATTTTGTCCACCATAAGCGTGGAAGGGTATACTCAGATGTGAGTCCCTTGCTCATTGCACCATCAGGATTCAAGCAAGCCGGGCCGACGACGCCTGAAATGGCAGAAACCGGTCCCCGGAAGCTTGTTTCCTTCCCAGTATAAGAATTGGCTTGGTAGTTTGGTTTGCCCTGTTCCCATCATGCACTGGGACAGGAACAGACTAATTTGCATATAGCCAAGTTCTGAGCTGGGATGGTGCAGTGAGCTAAAAAACGGTGATGGATCAAGCCCTGATCTTTGGACTGGGTAAGAGTGGTCTGCTTAATTCAGGCACTCTGTTCATCACCACCCCCTTTTCTGAATCATTTTGTCCACCATAAGCGTGGAAGGGTATACTCAGATGTGAGTCCCTTGCTCATTGCACCATCAGGATTCAAGCAAGCCGGGCCGACGACGCCTGAAATGGCAGAAACCGGTCCCCGGAAGCTTGTTTCCTTCCCAGTATAAGAATTGGCTTGGTAGTTTGGTTTGCCCTGTTCCCATCATGCACTGGGACAGGAACAGACTAATTTGCATATAGCCAAGTTCTGAGCTGGGATGGTGCAGTGAGCTAAAAAACGGTGATGGATCAAGCCCTGATCTTTGGACTGGGTAAGAGTGGTCTGCTTAATTCAGGCACTCTGTTCATCACCACCCCCTTTTCTGAATCATTTTGTCCACCATAAGCGTGGAAGGGTATACTCAGATGTGAGTCCCTTGCTCATTGCACCATCAGGATTCAAGCAAGCCGGGCCGACGACGCCTGAAATGGCAGAAACCGGTCCCCGGAAGCTTGTTTCCTTCCCAGTATAAGAATTGGCTTGGTAGTTTGGTTTGCCCTGTTCCCATCATGCACTGGGACAGGAACAGACTAATTTGCATATAGCCAAGTTCTGAGCTGGGATGGTGCAGTGAGCTAAAAAACGGTGATGGATCAAGCCCTGATCTTTGGACTGGGTAAGAGTGGTCTGCTTAATTCAGGCACTCTGTTCATCACCACCCCCTTTTCTGAATAATTTTGTCCACCATAAGCGTGGAAGGGTATACTCAGATGTGAGTCCCTTGCTCATTGCACCATCAGGATTCAAGCAAGCCAGGCCGACGACGCCTGAAATGGCAGAAACCGGTCCCCGGAAGCTTGTTTCCTTTCCAGTATAAGAATTGGCTTGGTAGTTTGGTTTGCCCTGTTCCCATCATGCACTGGGACAGGAACAGACTAATTTGCATATAGCCAAGTTCTGAGCTGGGATGGTGCAGTGAGCTAAAAAACGGTGATGGATCAAGCCCTGATCTTTGGACTGGGTAAGAGTGGTCTGCTTAATTCAGGCACTCTGTTCATCACCACCCCCTTTTCTGAATCATTTTGTCCACCATAAGCGTGGAAGGGTATACTCAGATGTGAGTCCCTTGCTCATTGCACCATCAGGATTCAAGCAAGCCGGGCCGACGACGCCTGAAATGGCAGAAACCGGTCCCCGGAAGCTTGTTTCCTTCCCAGTATAAGAATTGGCTTGGTAGTTTGGTTTGCCCTGTTCCCATCATGCACTGGGACAGGAACAGACTAATTTGCATATAGCCAAGTTCTGAGCTGGGATGGTGCAGTGAGCTAAAAAACGGTGATGGATCAAGCCCTGATCTTTGGGCTGGGTAAGAGTGGTCTGCTTAATTCAGGCACTCTGTTCATCACCACCCCCTTTTCTGAATCATTTTGTCCACCATAAGCGTGGAAGGGTATACTCAGATGTGAGTCCCTTGCTCATTGCACCATCAGGATTCAAGCAAGCCGGGCCGACGACGCCTGAAATGGCAGAAACCGGTCCCCGGAAGCTTGTTTCCTTCCCAGTATAAGAATTGGCTTGGTAGTTTGGTTTGCCCTGTTCCCATCATGCACTGGGACAGGAACAGACTAATTTGCATATAGCCAAGTTCTGAGCTGGGATGGTGCAGTGAGCTAAAAAACGGTGATGGATCAAGCCCTGATCTTTGGACTGGGTAAGAGTGGTCTGCTTAATTCAGGCACTCTGTTCATCACCACCCCCTTTTCTGAATCATTTTGTCCACCATAAGCGTGGAAGGGTATACTCAGATGTGAGTCCCTTGCTCATTGCACCATCAGGATTCAAGCAAGCCGGGCCGACGACGCCTGAAATGGCAGAAACCGGTCCCCGGAAGCTTGTTTCCTTCCCAGTATAAGAATTGGCTTGGTAGTTTGGTTTGCCCTGTTCCCATCATGCACTGGGACAGGAACAGACTAATTTGCATATAGCCAAGTTCTGAGCTGGGATGGTGCAGTGAGCTAAAAAACGGTGATGGATCAAGCCCTGATCTTTGGACTGGGTAAGAGTGGTCTGCTTAATTCAGGCACTCTGTTCATCACCACCCCCTTTTCTGAATCATTTTGTCCACCATAAGCGTGGAAGGGTATACTCAGATGTGAGTCCCTTGCTCATTGCACCATCAGGATTCAAGCAAGCCGGGCCGACGACGCCTGAAATGGCAGAAACCGGTCCCCGGAAGCTGGTTTCCTTCCCAGTATAAGAATTGGCTTGGTAGTTTGGTTTGCCCTGTTCCCATCATGCACTGGGACAGGAACAGACTAATTTGCATATAGCCAAGTTCTGAGCTGGGATGGTGCAGTGAGCTAAAAAACGGTGATGGATCAAGCCCTGATCTTTGGACTGGGTAAGAGTGGTCTGCTTAATTCAGGCACTCTGTTCATCACCACCCCCTTTTCTGAATCATTTTGTCCACCATAAGCGTGGAAGGGTATACTCAGATGTGAGTCCCTTGCTCATTGCACCATCAGGATTCAAGCAAGCCGGGCCGACGACGCCTGAAATGGCAGAAACCGGTCCCCGGAAGCTGGTTTCCTTCCCAGTATAAGAATTGGCTTGGTAGTTTGGTTTGCCCTGTTCCCATCATGCACTGGGACAGGAACAGACTAATTTGCATATAGCCAAGTTCTGAGCTGGGATGGTGCAGTGAGCTAAAAAACGGTGATGGATCAAGCCCTGATCTTTGGACTGGGTAAGAGTGGTCTGCTTAATTCAGGCACTCTGTTCATCACCACCCCCTTTTTTGAATCATTTTGTCCACCATAAGCGTGGAAGGGTATACTCAGATGTGAGTCCCTTGCTCATTGCACCATCAGGATTCAAGCAAGCCGGGCCGACGACGCCTGAAATGGCAGAAACCGGTCCCCGGAAGCTTGTTTCCTTTCCAGTATAAGAATTGGCTTGGTAGTTTGGTTTGCCCTGTTCCCATCATGCACTGGGACAGGAACAGACTAATTTGCATATAGCCAAGTTCTGAGCTGGGATGGTGCAGTGAGCTAAAAAACGGTGATGGATCAAGCCCTGATCTTTGGACTGGGTAAGAGTGGTCTGCTTAATTCAGGCACTCTGTTCATCACCACCCCCTTTTCTGAATCATTTTGTCCACCATAAGCGTGGAAGGGTATACTCAGATGTGAGTCCCTTGCTCATTGCACCATCAGGATTCAAACAAGCCGGGCCGACGACGCCTGAAATGGCAGAAACCGGTCCCCGGAAGCTTGTTTCCTTCCCAGTATAAGAATTGGCTTGGTAGTTTGGTTTGCCCTGTTCCCATCATGCACTGGGACAGGAACAGACTAATTTGCATATAGCCAAGTTCTGAGCTGGGATGGTGCAGTGAGCTAAAAAACGGTAATGGATCAAGCCCTGATCTTTGGGCTGGGTAAGAGTGGTCTGCTTAATTCAGGCACTCTGTTCATCACCACCCCCTTTTCTGAATCATTTTGTCCACCATAAGCGTGGAAGGGTATACTCAGATGTGAGTCCCTTGCTCATTGCACCATCAGGATTCAAGCAAGCCGGGCCGACGACGCCTGAAATGGCAGAAACCGGTCCCCGGAAGCTTGTTTCCTTCCCAGTATAAGAATTGGCTTGGTAGTTTGGTTTGCCCTGTTCCCATCATGCACTGGGACAGGAACAGACTAATTTGCATATAGCCAAGTTCTGAGCTGGGATGGTGCAGTGAGCTAAAAAACGGTGATGGATCAAGCCCTGATCTTTGGACTGGGTAAGAGTGGTCTGCTTAATTCAGGCACTCTGTTCATCACCACCCCCTTTTCTGAATCATTTTGTCTACCATAAGCGTGGAAGGGTATACTCAGATGTGAGTCCCTTGCTCATTGCACCATCAGGATTCAAGCAAGCCGGGCCGACGACGCCTGAAATGGCAGAAACCGGTCCCCGGAAGCTTGTTTCCTTCCCAGTATAAGAATTGGCTTGGTAGTTTGGTTTGCCCTGTTCCCATCATGCACTGGGACAGGAACAGACTAATTTGCATATAGCCAAGTTCTGAGCTGGGATGGTGCAGTGAGCTAAAAAACGGTGATGGATCAAGCCCTGATCTTTGGACTGGGTAAGAGTGGTCTGCTTAATTCAGGCACTCTGTTCATCACCACCCCCTTTTCTGAATCATTTTGTCCACCATAAGCGTGGAAGGGTATACTCAGATGTGAGTCCCTTGCTCATTGCACCATCAGGATTCAAGCAAGCCGGGCCGACGACGCCTGAAATGGCAGAAACCGGTCCCCGGAAGCTGGTTTCCTTCCCAGTATAAGAATTGGCTTGGTAGTTTGGTTTGCCCTGTTCCCATCATGCACTGGGACAGGAACAGACTAATTTGCATATAGCCAAGTTCTGAGCTGGGATGGTGCAGTGAGCTAAAAAACGGTGATGGATCAAGCCCTGATCTTTGGACTGGGTAAGAGTGGTCTGCTTAATTCAGGCACTCTGTTCATCACCACCCCCTTTTCTGAATCATTTTGTCCACCATAAGCGTGGAAGGGTATACTCAGATGTGAGTCCCTTGCTCATTGCACCATCAGGATTCAAGCAAGCCGGGCCGACGACGCCTGAAATGGCAGAAACCGGTCCCCGGAAGCTTGTTTCCTTTCCAGTATAAGAATTGGCTTGGTAGTTTGGTTTGCCCTGTTCCCATCATGCACTGGGACAGGAACAGACTAATTTGCATATAGCCAAGTTCTGAGCTGGGATGGTGCAGTGAGCTAAAAAACGGTGATGGATCAAGCCCTGATCTTTGGACTGGGTAAGAGTGGTCTGCTTAATTCAGGCACTCTGTTCATCATTACCCCCTTTTCTGAATCATTTTGTCCACCATAAGCGTGGAAGGGTATACTCAGATGTGAGTCCCTTGCTCATTGCACCATCAGGATTCAAGCAAGCCAGGCCGACGACGCCTGAAATGGCAGAAACCGGTCCCCGGAAGCTTGTTTCCTTTCCAGTATAAGAATTGGCTTGGTAGTTTGGTTTGCCCTGTTCCCATCATGCACTGGGACAGGAACAGACTAATTTGCATATAGCCAAGTTCTGAGCTGGGATGGTGCAGTGAGCTAAAAAACGGTGATGGATCAAGCCCTGATCTTTGGACTGGGTAAGAGTGGTCTGCTTAATTCAGGCACTCTGTTCATCACCACCCCCTTTTCTGAATCATTTTGTCCACCATAAGCGTGGAAGGGTATACTCAGATGTGAGTCCCTTGCTCATTGCACCATCAGGATTCAAGCAAGCCGGGCCGACGACGCCTGAAATGGCAGAAACCGGTCCCCGGAAGCTTGTTTCCTTCCCAGTATAAGAATTGGCTTGGTAGTTTGGTTTGCCCTGTTCCCATCATGCACTGGGACAGGAACAGACTAATTTGCATATAGCCAAGTTCTGAGCTGGGATGGTGCAGTGAGCTAAAAAACGGTGATGGATCAAGCCCTGATCTTTGGGCTGGGTAAGAGTGGTCTGCTTAATTCAGGCACTCTGTTCATCACCACCCCCTTTTCTGAATCATTTTGTCCACCATAAGCGTGGAAGGGTATACTCAGATGTGAGTCCCTTGCTCATTGCACCATCAGGATTCAAGCAAGCCGGGCCGACGACGCCTGAAATGGCAGAAACCGGTCCCCGGAAGCTTGTTTCCTTCCCAGTATAAGAATTGGCTTGGTAGTTTGGTTTGCCCTGTTCCCATCATGCACTGGGACAGGAACAGACTAATTTGCATATAGCCAGGTTCTGAGCTGGGATGGTGCAGTGAGATAAAAAACGGTGATGGATCAAGCCCTGATCTTTGGACTGGGTAAGAGTGGTCTGCTTAATTCAGGCACTCTGTTCATCACCACCCCCTTTTCTGAATCATTTTGTCCACCATAAGCGTGGAAGGGTATACTCAGATGTGAGTCCCTTGCTCATTGCACCATCAGGATTCAAGCAAGCCGGGCCGACGACGCCTGAAATGGCAGAAACCGGTCCCCGGAAGCTTGTTTCCTTCCCAGTATAAGAATTGGCTTGGTAGTTTGGTTTGCCCTGTTCCCATCATGCACTGGGACAGGAACAGACTAATTTGCATATAGCCAAGTTCTGAGCTGGGATGGTGCAGTGAGCTAAAAAACGGTGATGGATCAAGCCCTGATCTTTGGACTGGGTAAGAGTGGTCTGCTTAATTCAGACACTCTGTTCATCACCACCCCCTTTTCTGAATCATTTTGTCCACCATAAGCGTGGAAGGGTATACTCAGATGTGAGTCCCTTGCTCATTGCACCATCAGGATTCAAGCAAGCCGGGCCGACGACGCCTGAAATGGCAGAAACCGGTCCCCGGAAGCTGGTTTCCTTCCCAGTATAAGAATTGGCTTGGTAGTTTGGTTTGCCCTGTTCCCATCATGCACTGGGACAGGAACAGACTAATTTGCATATAGCCAAGTTCTGAGCTGGGATGGTGCAGTAAGCTAAAAAACGGTGATGGATCAAGCCCTGATCTTTGGACTGGGTAAGAGTGGTCTGCTTAATTCAGGCACTCTGTTCATCACCACCCCCTTTTCTGAATCATTTTGTCCACCATAAGCGTGGAAGGGTATACTCAGATGTGAGTCCCTTGCTCATTGCACCATCAGGATTCAAGCAAGCCGGGCCGACGACGCCTGAAATGGCAGAAACCGGTCCCCGGAAGCTGGTTTCCTTCCCAGTATAAGAATTGGCTTGGTAGTTTGGTTTGCCCTGTTCCCATCATGCACTGGGACAGGAACAGACTAATTTGCATATAGCCAAGTTCTGAGCTGGGATGGTGCAGTGAGCTAAAAAACGGTGATGGATCAAGCCCTGATCTTTGGACTGGGTAAGAGTGGTCTGCTTAATTCAGGCACTCTGTTCATCACCACCCCCTTTTCTGAATCATTTTGTCCACCATAAGCGTGGAAAGGTATACTCAGATGTGAGTCCCTTGCTCATTGCACCATCAGGATTCAAGCAAGCCAGGCCGACGACGCCTGAAATGGCAGAAACCGGTCCCCGGAAGCTTGTTTCCTTTCCAGTATAAGAATTGGCTTGGTAGTTTGGTTTGCCCTGTTCCCATCATGCACTGGGACAGGAACAGACTAATTTGCATATAGCCAAGTTCTGAGCTGGGATGGTGCAGTGAGCTAAAAAACGGTGATGGATCAAGCCCTGATCTTTGGACTGGGTCAGAGTGGTCTGCTTAATTCAGGCACTCTGTTCATCACCACCCCCTTTTCTGAATCATTTTGTCCACCATAAGCGTGGAAGGGTATACTCAGATGTGAGTCCCTTGCTCATTGCACCATCAGGATTCAAGCAAGCCGGGCCGACGACGCCTGAAATGGCAGAAACCGGTCCCCGGAAGCTTGTTTCCTTCCCAGTATAAGAATTGGCTTGGTAGTTTGGTTTGCCCTGTTCCCATCATGCACTGGGACAGGAACAGACTAATTTGCATATAGCCAAGTTCTGAGCTGGGATGGTGCAGTGAGCTAAAAAACGGTGATGGATCAAGCCCTGATCTTTGGACTGGGTAAGAGTGGTCTGCTTAATTCAGGCACTCTGTTCATCACCACCCCCTTTTCTGAATCATTTTGTCCACCATAAGCGTGGAAGGGTATACTCAGATGTGAGTCCCTTGCTCATTGCACCATCAGGATTCAAGCAAGCCGGGCCGACGACGCCTGAAATGGCAGAAACCGGTCCCCGGAAGCTTGTTTCCTTCCCAGTATAAGAATTGGCTTGGTAGTTTGGTTTGCCCTGTTCCCATCATGCACTGGGACAGGAACAGACTAATTTGCATATAGCCAAGTTCTGAGCTGGGATGGTGCAGTGAGCTAAAAAACGGTGATGGATCAAGCCCTGATCTTTGGACTGGGTAAGAGTGGTCTGCTTAATTCAGGCACTCTGTTCATCACCACCCCCTTTTCTGAATCATTTTGTCCACCATAAGCGTGGAAGGGTATACTCAGATGTGAGTCCCTTGCTCATTGCACCATCAGGATTCAAGCAAGCCGGGCCGACGACGCCTGAAATGGCAGAAACCGGTCCCCGGAAGCTTGTTTCCTTCCCAGTATAAGAATTGGCTTGGTAGTTTGGTTTGCCCTGTTCCCATCATGCACTGGGACAGGAACAGACTAATTTGCATATAGCCAAGTTCTGAGCTGGGATGGTGCAGTGAGCTAAAAAACGGTGATGGATCAAGCCCTGATCTTTGGACTGGGTAAGAGTGGTCTGCTTAATTCAGGCACTCTGTTCATCACCACCCCCTTTTCTGAATCATTTTGTCCACCATAAGCGTGGAAGGGTATACTCAGATGTGAGTCCCTTGCTCATTGCACCATCAGGATTCAAGCAAGCCGGGCCGACGACGCCTGAAATGGCAGAAACCGGTCCCCGGAAGCTGGTTTCCTTCCCAGTATAAGAATTGGCTTGGTAGTTTGGTTTGCCCTGTTCCCATCATACACTGGGACAGGAACAGACTAATTTGCATATAGCCAAGTTCTGAGCTGGGATGGTGCAGTGAGCTAAAAAACGGTGATGGATCAAGCCCTGATCTTTGGACTGGGTAAGAGTGGTCTGCTTAATTCAGGCACTCTGTTCATCACCACCCCCTTTTCTGAATAATTTTGTCCACCATAAGCGTGGAAGGGTATACTCAGATGTGAGTCCCTTGCTCATTGCACCATCAGGATTCAAGCAAGCCAGGCCGACGACGCCTGAAATGGCAGAAACCGGTCCCCGGAAGCTTGTTTCCTTTCCAGTATAAGAATTGGCTTGGTAGTTTGGTTTGCCCTGTTCCCATCATGCACTGGGACAGGAACAGACTAATTTGCATATAGCCAAGTTCTGAGCTGGGATGGTGCAGTGAGCTAAAAAACGGTGATGGATCAAGCCCTGATCTTTGGACTGGGTAAGAGTGGTCTGCTTAATTCAGGCACTCTGTTCATCACCACCCCCTTTTCTGAATCATTTTGTCCACCATAAGCGTGGAAGGGTATACTCAGATGTGAGTCCCTTGCTCATTGCACCATCAGGATTCAAGCAAGCCGGGCCGACGACGCCTGAAATGGCAGAAACCGGTCCCCGGAAGCTTGTTTCCTTCCCAGTATAAGAATTGGCTTGGTAGTTTGGTTTGCCCTGTTCCCATCATGCACTGGGACAGGAACAGACTAATTTGCATATAGCCAAGTTCTGAGCTGGGATGGTGCAGTGAGCTAAAAAACGGTGATGGATCAAGCCCTGATCTTTGGGCTGGGTAAGAGTGGTCTGCTTAATTCAGGCACTCTGTTCATCACCACCCCCTTTTCTGAATCATTTTGTCCACCATAAGCGTGGAAGGGTATACTCAGATGTGAGTCCCTTGCTCATTGCACCATCAGGATTCAAGCAAGCCGGGCCGACGACGCCTGAAATGGCAGAAACCGGTCCCCGGAAGCTTGTTTCCTTCCCAGTATAAGAATTGGCTTGGTAGTTTGGTTTGCCCTGTTCCCATCATGCACTGGGACAGGAACAGACTAATTTGCATATAGCCAAGTTCTGAGCTGGGATGGTGCAGTGAGCTAAAAAACGGTGATGGATCAAGCCCTGATCTTTGGACTGGGTAAGAGTGGTCTGCTTAATTCAGGCACTCTGTTCATCACCACCCCCTTTTCTGAATCATTTTGTCCACCATAAGCGTGGAAGGGTATACTCAGATGTGAGTCCCTTGCTCATTGCACCATCAGGATTCAAGCAAGCCGGGCCGACGACGCCTGAAATGGCAGAAACCGGTCCCCGGAAGCTTGTTTCCTTCCCAGTATAAGAATTGGCTTGGTAGTTTGGTTTGCCCTGTTCCCATCATGCACTGGGACAGGAACAGACTAATTTGCATATAGCCAAGTTCTGAGCTGGGATGGTGCAGTGAGCTAAAAAACGGTGATGGATCAAGCCCTGATCTTTGGACTGGGTAAGAGTGGTCTGCTTAATTCAGGCACTCTGTTCATCACCACCCCCTTTTCTGAATCATTTTGTCCACCATAAGCGTGGAAGGGTATACTCAGATGTGAGTCCCTTGCTCATTGCACCATCAGGATTCAAGCAAGCCGGGCCGACGACGCCTGAAATGGCAGAAACCGGTCCCCGGAAGCTGGTTTCCTTCCCAGTATAAGAATTGGCTTGGTAGTTTGGTTTGCCCTGTTCCCATCATGCACTGGGACAGGAACAGACTAATTTGCATATAGCCAAGTTCTGAGCTGGGATGGTGCAGTGAGCTAAAAAACGGTGATGGATCAAGCCCTGATCTTTGGACTGGGTAAGAGTGGTCTGCTTAATTCAGGCACTCTGTTCATCACCACCCCCTTTTCTGAATCATTTTGTCCACCATAAGCGTGGAAGGGTATACTCAGATGTGAGTCCCTTGCTCATTGCACCATCAGGATTCAAGCAAGCCGGGCCGACGACGCCTGAAATGGCAGAAACCGGTCCCCGGAAGCTGGTTTCCTTCCCAGTATAAGAATTGGCTTGGTAGTTTGGTTTGCCCTGTTCCCATCATGCACTGGGACAGGAACAGACTAATTTGCATATAGCCAAGTTCTGAGCTGGGATGGTGCAGTGAGCTAAAAAACGGTGATGGATCAAGCCCTGATCTTTGGACTGGGTAAGAGTGGTCTGCTTAATTCAGGCACTCTGTTCATCACCACCCCCTTTTTTGAATCATTTTGTCCACCATAAGCGTGGAAGGGTATACTCAGATGTGAGTCCCTTGCTCATTGCACCATCAGGATTCAAGCAAGCCGGGCCGACGACGCCTGAAATGGCAGAAACCGGTCCCCGGAAGCTTGTTTCCTTTCCAGTATAAGAATTGGCTTGGTAGTTTGGTTTGCCCTGTTCCCATCATGCACTGGGACAGGAACAGACTAATTTGCATATAGCCAAGTTCTGAGCTGGGATGGTGCAGTGAGCTAAAAAACGGTGATGGATCAAGCCCTGATCTTTGGACTGGGTAAGAGTGGTCTGCTTAATTCAGGCACTCTGTTCATCACCACCCCCTTTTCTGAATCATTTTGTCCACCATAAGCGTGGAAGGGTATACTCAGATGTGAGTCCCTTGCTCATTGCACCATCAGGATTCAAACAAGCCGGGCCGACGACGCCTGAAATGGCAGAAACCGGTCCCCGGAAGCTTGTTTCCTTCCCAGTATAAGAATTGGCTTGGTAGTTTGGTTTGCCCTGTTCCCATCATGCACTGGGACAGGAACAGACTAATTTGCATATAGCCACGTTCTGAGCTGGGATGGTGCAGTGAGCTAAAAAACGGTGATGGATCAAGCCCTGATCTTTGGACTGGGTAAGAGTGGTCTGCTTAATTCAGGCACTCTGTTCATCACCACCCCCTTTTCTGAATCATTTTGTCCACCATAAGCGTGGAAGGGTATACTCAGATGTGAGTCCCTTGCTCATTGCACCATCAGGATTCAAGCAAGCCGGGCCGACGACGCCTGAAATGGCAGAAACCGGTCCCCGGAAGCTTGTTTCCTTCCCAGTATAAGAATTGGCTTGGTAGTTTGGTTTGCGCTGTTCCCATCATGCACTGGGACAGGAACAGACTAATTTGCATATAGCCAAGTTCTGAGCTGGGATGGTGCAGTGAGCTAAAAAACGGTGATGGATCAAGCCCTGATCTTTGGACTGGGTAAGAGTGGTCTGCTTAATTCAGGCACTCTGTTCATCACCACCCCATTTTCTGAATCATTTTGTCCACCATAAGCGTGGAAGGGTATACTCAGATGTGAGTCCCTTGCTCATTGCACCATCAGGATTCAAGCAAGCCGGGCCGACGACGCCTGAAATGGCAGAAACCGGTCCCCGGAAGCTTGTTTCCTTCCCAGTATAAGAATTGGCTTGGTAGTTTGGTTTGCCCCGTTCCCATCATGCACTGGGACAGGAACAGACTAATTTGCATATAGCCAAGTTCTGAGCTGGGATGGTGCAGTGAGCTAAAAAACGGTGATGGATCAAGCCCTGATCTTTGGACTGGGTAAGAGTGGTCTGCTTAATTCAGGCACTCTGTTCATCACCACCCCCTTTTCTGAATCATTTTGTCCACCATAAGCGTGGAAGGGTATACTCAGATGTGAGTCCCTTGCTCATTGCACCATCAGGATTCAAGCAAGCCGGGCCGACGACGCCTGAAATGGCAGAAACCGGTCCCCGGAAGCTTGTTTCCTTCCCAGTATAAGAATTGGCTTGGTAGTTTGGTTTGCCCTGTTCCCATCATGCACTGGGACAGGAACAGACTAATTTGCACATAGCCAAGTTCTGAGCTGGGATGGTGCAGTGAGCTAAAAAACGGTGATGGATCAAGCCCTGATCTTTGGACTGGGTAAGAGTGGTCTGCTTAATTCAGGCACTCTGTTCATCACCACCCCTTTTTCTGAATCATTTTGTCCACCATAAGCGTGGAAGGGTATACTCAGATGTGAGTCCCTTGCTCATTGCACCATCAGGATTCAAGCAAGCCGGGCCGACGACGCCTGAAATGGCAGAAACCGGTCCCCGGAAGCTTGTTTCCTTCCCAGTATAAGAATTGGCTTGGTAGTTTGGTTTGCCCTGTTCCCATCATGCACTGGGACAGGAACAGACTAATTTGCATATAGCCAAGTTCTGAGCTAGGATGGTGCAGTGAGCTAAAAAACGGTGATGGATCAAGCCCTGATCTTTGGACTGGGTAAGAGTGGTCTGCTTAATTCAGGCACTCTGTTCATCACCACCCCCTTTTCTGAATCATTTTGTCCACCATAAGCGTGGAAGGGTATACTCAGATGTGAGTCCCTTGCTCATTGCACCATCAGGATTCAAGCAAGCCGGGCCGACGACGCCTGAAATGGCAGAAACCGGTCCCCGGAAGCTTGTTTCCTTCCCAGTATAAGAATTGGCTTGGTAGTTTGGTTTTCCCTGTTCCCATCATGCACTGGGACAGGAACAGACTAATTTGCATTTAGCCATGTTCTGAGCTGGGATGGTGCAGTGAGCTAAAAAACGGTGATGGATCAAGCCCTGATCTTTGGACTGGGTAAGAGTGGTCTGCTTAATTCAGGCACTCTGTTCATCACCACCCCCTTTTCTGAATCATTTTGTCCACCATAAGCGTGGAAGGGTATACTCAGATGTGAGTCCCTTGCTCATTGCACCATCAGGATTCAAGCAAGCCGGGCCGACGACGCCTGAAATGGCAGAAACCGGTCCCCGGAAGCTTGTTTCCTTCCCAGTATAAGAATTGGCTTGGTAGTTTGGTTTGCCCTGTTCCCATCATGCACTGGGACAGGAACAGACTAATTTGCATATAGCCAAGTTCTGAGCTGGGATGGTGCAGTGAGCTAAAAAAACGGTGATGGATCAAGCCCTGATCTTTGGACTGGGTAAGAGTGGTCTGCTTAATTCAGGCACTCTGTTCATCACCACCCCCTTTGTATTGTATTGTATTGTAAGGGGAATTTATAAAGCGCGCTGACACCATGGGTTTCCTGGCGCTGGCAGACAACTGGGGGACTGGGAGGGTTTAGCCAGATTGAGGGAAGAGCCAAGTTTTTAGGGATTTACGGAAGAGGGTAAGGGAATTGGAGGTTTTAAGAGAAAGGGGGAAGGAATTCCAGAGTTTGGGGGCCAGAAATGCAAATCTCCGGCCTCCGGATCTGCAGAGTTTGACAGGGGGAGTGAGTAAGAGGTGCAGATGAGAGGATCTCAGGTTCCGAGAGGGGCTGTAGGTCCTGATGAGAGATTTAAAAAAAACAGGACAGGAACCAGATAAGGATTTAAAGGTGAGGCAGCCGATCTTAAAGGCTGCCCTCGAGATGACGGGGAGCCAGTGCAGTTTTAGAAGGAGGGGTTTGGCGGATTGCCATTTCGGAATCCCAAAGGCCAATCTCGCCGCTTGATTCTGAACGAATTGTAGTCTGCAGAGAGATGTTTTGGGCAGACCATGATAGATAGCATTCGAAAAATCTAAGCGGAAGAGGACAAGGGCCATGATTACTTGCAGGAGAGCTTCAGGAGTGAGGAGATAAGCCACCTTCCTGATCCTGCGCAGCTGGAAAATGCAGGAGGAGACAACTGTCCCCACCTGGGGCCCGAGGGAGAGACCGGAGTCAATAGTGATCCCTAGGCTTTTTAACGAGGCCACAGGGGTGGGGGGAAGGCCAAGTTCTGCCGGCCAAAAATGCGGACCCCAGTGGGTAGAGCTCTTGCCAGGGAGAAGAAGCTCCGTCTTTCCGGGATTCAGCTTAAGCTGATTTTGGCACATCCACGATAGGATGTGGGACATAACTGCCTGAAAGTTGGGAATAGCAGAGGGGGAATCAAGAGGGAAGATGAGTTGCAGGTCGTCCGCGTAATTGAAAACGGTGACGTTCCACTGCCTCAAGGAAAAGAGAAGGGGTCGAAGATAAAGATTGAAAAGAAGGGGGGACAGAGGGGAGCCCTGAGGGACCCCGCAGGGCAAGTGCTCCCGAGGAGCTCTAAAAGTGCCCAGGCTAAGGGTCTGAGACCTCCCGGTCAGGAAGGATTTGACCCATGCCAACGCCAGGCCCTGGATGCCAGCTTGCTCGACACGGTGGAGAAGGATGTTGTGGTCCACCGTGTCGAAGGCAGCCGACAGATCTAATAAAACCAGGGCCTGGGGGGTACCCTTGTCAGCACCGTCTCTCAGGGCATCCAGCACAGCCAAGATGACAGTCTCCATAGAGTGGCCGGGTCTGAAGCCGGCCTGGTTAGTCTCAAGAAAGGTGGAGTTCTCAATAAACTGTGAGAGGCAGGTGGTGACATGGGCTTCCAAAATTTTGGAGAAAAAAGGCAGGAGAGAGATGGGGCGGTAATTCGCCGGGACGGCGGGATCAGCCCCAGGCTTCTTCAGTAGAGGCACCAACACGGCCTCCTTGAAGGAGCGGGGTACCGTACCGGACGACAGAGAAGAATTCAGCAGGGGAAGGATACAATCAGGTAAAGAGTGGCAGATATTTCGTAATATGGTGGGGGGACAACAGTCGTCTGGGGATCCAGATTTAACGCGGGTGGCCAGTGTGGCCAAAGCGGTAGGGTCTAAGGGAGGGAAAAGTGTAAAAGAAAGAGCATTATGGGGGGGAGAAGCGGGGCCGGCGCCAGGGGGGTAGTCGGAATGGTATCTTTGATCGAGGCAATTTTTTGGACAAAGAAAGTGCTCAGCGCGTTACATGATTCTTGTGTGGGGGCCTGAGTCGGAAGCGTCCTAGGATCGGAGGTAAATTCGTTGAGGATTTTAAAAATCTCCTTAGACTTGCAGGGGGCAGATAAAATTTTGTCTGAGGCATAAGCTTTTTTGGCGGCGGAAATAGCTGTTTTATACTCGTTCCGCGCAGCCACATATGCACTTCTGCTAGGTAAGCAGTAGTCTCTCCTCCACCTGCGCTCGAGTCGGCGGAGTTCTAACTGCAAAGTCTTAAGGTGAGGGGTAAACCATTTATGGGAATGACAGTGTCGGGATCGGGGAAACTTGGTTAAAGGTGCGAAAGTATCGCTGGCTATAGTGAGCCAGTCAGAAACTTGCCCCTGAAGCTCGTCAGTGCTTGAGTCTGTGGGGAACAAGGGACGGGTGAGAGAGAGATGAGATAAGAGTTTGGAGGAGTCGGCGGCTCTCCACTTGCGTGCGGTACCGCCCTCCTGCAGTGGGGTCCTGATCTGGCCAACGGCCGAAAAGGTGGTGTCAATTAAGAAGTGATCGGACCACACACAAGGTGTTATGAATGGGCAGGAGGACTTGACCCCGTGAGCCCAGATGTGGTCAAGGATATGGCCACCACTATGAGTGGCAGACCTGACTAGTTGTGTAAAATCCAAGCTCGAGAGGGCCTCGAACAGTTCGGTGGCATGGGGGCCGGCATCCTCATTCTGGAACCAGTAATTGAAATCCCCGACAATGATAGTACGGGGGGAAGAGGTGGCAAGATTGGTTAACTGTTCAATAAAGGAGGAGGGGAAGGAAGGCATGGGGTGGGGGGGACGGTAAAGTACCATAAGGGTGACAGCGCCTACCTCGGTCCCAAGACGGAGGACCAGGTTATCCACATCGGGGAGGGTCATATTGGCAGAGGCAATGATCTTAAGATTCTTCCGTATTACCGCTGCCACCCCTCCACCGGAGCGGCCTCCAGGTCGGTTGGTATTCAGCAGAAAGTAGTCAGGAGGTAGTGCAGCAAGGATGTCGGGGAGGGAGTCGTCAGTGAGCCAGGTCTCAGATAGTAAAAGGACATCTGGCTTCTCTGTCATAAGAAGATGGAAAATATCGGCTTGATGCCTGACCATGGAGCGAGTGTTGAGGTATAATACCCGGAGCTGCGACTCGGCAGGGACAGGAAGGGTGGAAGATGACGACGGCCCCAGCAAAGGGGAAGAGTGACCTGGGATCCCCAATAAGGAGATCCTGGTCCAGGTCTCGGGAGGTAGAGGGCAAGCAATGGTTTGTAGACTCATTAGAGTGGAGCGGGAATAAGAGATGGCAGAGGCAGCGTCCCTGGCCCCTGGGCCCGTCCGGCCGCGGACGGGCGCAGACGGGCTTAACTCTGGCGCAACTCCAGCGCGCCTCCGTCGCGCCCGCTGCGCTGACGCATGGGGGACGTTTAAATAGGCTGATGACGAGGGTGGGCGGAGCCAGCAGGGCGGGTTGGGAAGGGTTTTTTAAAAAGAGATAGGCGTCCACCGCTCGTAGTCAGCGGGACTGAGAAGGAGCAGGGCTGCTTGCAGTCAGCAGAGGAAGCAGGTAAGTTTTAAAATAAATGTCAAGTGCCCCCCACGAGCAAGCCCTCTGCCACAGGGCTGCTCGAGTACACTCGGCAAAAAAGGGGCGGAGCCTAAATAGGCTGATGACGAGGGTGGGCGGAGCCAGCAGGGCGGGTTGGGAAGGGTTTTTTAAAAAGAGATAGGCGTCCACCGCTCGTAGTCAGCGGGACTGAGAAGGAGCAGGGCTGCTTGCAGTCAGCAGAGGAAGCAGGTAAGTTTTAAAATAAATGTCAAGTGCCCCCCACGAGCAAGCCCTCTGCCACAGGGCTGCTCGAGTACACTCGGCAAAAAAAGGGGCGGAGCCTAAATAGGCTGATGACGAGGGTGGGCGGAGCCAGCAGGGCGGGTTGGGAAGGGTTTTTTAAAAAGAGATAGGCGTCCACCGCTCGTAGTCAGCGGGACTGAGAAGGGGCAGGGCTGCTTGCAGTCAGCAGAGGAAGCAGGTAAGTTTTAAAATAAATGTCAAGTGCCCCCCACGAGCAAGCCCTCTGCCACAGGGCTGCTCGAGTACACTCGGCAAAAAAGGGGCGGAGCCTAAATAGGCTGATGACGAGGGTGGGCGGAGCCAGCAGGGCGGGTTGGGAAGTTTTTTTTAAAAAGAGATAGGCGTCCACCGCTCGTAGTCAGCGGGACTGAGAAGGAGCAGGGCTGCTTGCAGTCAGCAGAGGAAGCAGGTAAGTTTTAAAATAAATGTCAAGTGCCCCCCACGAGCAAGCCCTCTGCCACAGGGCTGCTCGAGTACACTCGGCAAAAAAAGGGGCGGAGCCTAAATAGGCTGATGACGAGGGTGGGCGGAGCCAGCAGGGCGGGTTGGGAAGGGTTTTTTAAAAAGAGATAGGCGTCCACCGCTCGTAGTCAGCGGGACTGAGAAGGAGCAGGGCTGCTTGCAGTCAGCAGAGGAAGCAGGTAAGTTTTAAAATAAATGTCAAGTGCCCCCCACGAGCAAGCCCTCTGCCACAGGGCTGCTCGAATTTCTGAATCATTTTGTCCACCATAAGCGTGCAAGGGTATACTCAGATGTGAGTCCCTTGCTCATTGCACCATCAGGATTCAAGCAAGCCGGGCCGACGACGCCTGAAATGGCAGAAACCGGTCCCCGGAAGCTTGTTTCCTTCCCAGTATAAGAATTGGCTTGGTAGTTTGGTTTGCCCTGTTCCCATCATGCACTGGGACAGGAACAGACTAATTTGCATATAGCCAAGTTCTGAGCTGGGATGGTGCAGTGAGCTAAAAAACGGTGATGGATCAAGCCCTGATCTTTGGACTGGGTAAGAGTGGTCTGCTTAATTCAGGCACTCTGTTCATCACCACCCCCTTTTCTGAATCATTTTTAAAATGGTGGCACTCCCCCGATTACTCTGCTAACTACAGAATCATCCCTATCCTATATCTCCCCAGTGGTTTCGCCAAGTTAATTCAGCGCTGGGACAATTCCTTTGGGAGGGAGGTGTGGTGCGGGTGGCGTTGCGGACATGTTTTCTTTCAAGGTACTGTGGGAGTCTAGCATCCACGAATGTCCTGTCGTATTATCAGGCCTCTCATCTCCTTGTTCTAAATGACTGGTGGTACAGGGGCAGGGGTGACCCAGCATACGCCCTGGAACGCCATCTGATGGGGAACAACTCTTTACATCAGATACTATATGCGGCACACCTTCGTAGGGGGCTGCCGCCGGCAACTCAGCAGGTATTCCAGGTTTTGAGGCAGACATTGCGTCGTATGGGATGGTGGGGCAAACTGACTGCGGAGCCCCCGTTGTGGCAGAATGGACGCTTTCCGGCTCTGGAGTCCCTTCGAGGGTTCAGGGGTTTGGACGATATTGGGATCTCGAGATTAGGGAATGTCATGTCGGGTACTACGCTTAAATCCTTTCAGGACCTCCAAACGGAATACGGTATGCCCCGGTCCCAATTTTTCCAATATTTGCAATTCCGTCACGCTATTACACCGAGTCTGGTGGGTTTGGATTCCCTCCCAGAGTTTAGTCCCGTGGAGGCCAAGGTCTTCATGGGCGACTTAGGTGAAAAAAAGATATCACGCATCTATCAGACTCTCACCACACACTGCTCCTCGACACTACAGAAGCTTAGGGAGTCGTGGGAAGGGGATGTTGGGGCACTAGAGGAGGAGGATTGGCGGGAGGCACTGGAGGCCCCTAGAGGTGTGGCGATAGCAATGAGATTGAGGCTTATTCAATTTAAATATCTCCACAGAATTTATTATACTAGGGAGCGGTTGTGGAAGGCAGGTCTTATTGCGAGCCCGAACTGTCTGAGATGTGGTGGGGAGGTGGGGACACTGCTTCACACGGTGTGGGACTGCACCTCACTGGCTAGATTCTGGAGAGGAGTGTGGGGGTGTCTGACAGAGGTTCTGGGGTGGGAACTCCCGCGTACGGCACGACTGGGTTTGCTACATGTGATGGAGGTGGTTGGGGGGAATAGGTACAAGAGGCATTTATTGGTCTTAGGCTTGACCCTCGCTAAGAGGGATATTGCAAAAGCATGGAAGGATCCCCGAGCTCCTTCTGTTCTGGTGTGGAAGAAGGGGTTGGACTTCAGCATGGGTTTGGAGCAGCCTATTTTTGAGGCCCAGGGCTGCCCGCGTAAACACTATCGGATTTGGAAGAGGTGGGCTGACTACAGGGGCTTGTGGCTGGACCCTCCGGTAGAGCGAGAGGTTACAGTGGGGAATGTGTGCTGAGCCATAATTGCGGATGTATAGATGATACTGGGCCTGAGACACCAAGAGTTGACCAAGGGGGACGGGGTTGTGTGACAAGGGGGGGGGGGGTCCAGGGAAGGGGGGGTTTGGGGGGAGGGGTGGGAAAGGGGGGAATTTAACTGTGTTCAGTTTGATATTGTTGCCGTATAAAATGATGTACAGATTGCTATGACGATGATGCTTTGTATTGCTTGGCGGCTGCTTCCGATATATGTGCAATCTATCAAATAAAATCTGAGAGGTGTGCGGTGTGGCACCACGGCCAGGGCGACTGACGCTGGAATCTGGGGACCACAGTTCGATCCCCGGCTCCGGCGGCAGGTTAGCCCAGCACCATGTGACTCTGGGCAATAGCTCGCTTAATCTTCCCGACGGCCCCCAGCGCCTAGAGACCCTTACGGGTGATTGTGCGCTTTACAAATGTGGACTTTACTTTACTTTTTTTTTAAAACTTCAGTTGAGTTTAATTTCCTCCCTTTATTATGTCCTGTGGTGGAAAAAAAAGATGGACCCGCTAGCTAACTGTAAACTTGAAGATGAACTAGGGGAGGGTAATTAGGGGTTTGGGTGTGGGATTGTAGGCGTGTGTTTGTCGCTTGTGGCTATGTTGTTGTGGTCGCGGGCTTAGGTGAGATATGGTTCAATCGGGCCTCCGAGTTGGGGCTGTCATTTAAGCTTGTGCATGCGTATCGTGAGAGGGTCTTCCAGAAGGCGGAAGCCATCATGGGGACTCGAGAGAGAGAGAAGGCGCAGGACTGAGTGGCTGCAGCTGGGTTTGATGCAATCGGGGGCAGTTGAGCCACTTCTAACTTGTCAGAAGCTCTGGAGGACTGTAGACCATTCCACGGAGATACGATGATGCCGTATACTCTCAGCACCTTTCTTACGGAATCGTGTCCTCCTCTGATGAACCCCATTTGCTGACCGCTCCAGCCCAGCCCGCCCATGGGGTCCCTGTTGGCGCTCGCTAGTGCATTATGATTCCCCGTTTTGCCAGAAGAAGGGCCAAGAATGAATACTGTGTTGGGACATTGCACTGCTTCTGGCGCCGGAATACTTCCAGCACACAGGCTTCCCATGTGGTGATGTCGGTGAGCCTCATAACCTCCTGTAGTGTACTGTGGACAGTGTCCCAATAGTGTTGTATGGTGGGAGTTCTCCAAAACATATGTTGGAATGTTGCGCTAGGGGCCTGACAGCAGAACAGGAAAACTGTGACTGGGTAGAAGCGCTGAAGACGCGCTGGTGTTAAATATGCATGGTGTGAGATGTGAAATAGTATATTTTTAAACAGAGAGTTTTGGGATACTTTCTTTGGATACTGCTTGGCTTGTTGCCATTCCCTATTGTGTAGTGGCCTTTTGAATTCCTCCTCCACTTTTATGCCTCAGCTAGGTGAGTGGTACAGCTGTGAGCTCATGTGTCGCTTTATATATCCAGGTGATTAAGTGGCGTCCTGGGCCCATGTGCAATATTGTATGGAGGACCGGGTGTGTTGTGGGTTCCCCTTCAGATAGATCCCAGAGCCAGCGACAGTCCATGATGATTTGTTGGTGGAGCAGAAACTGCCAGCTTGGAAGACCACTTTCCTCTGCCAGTTGGTTGAATGAGAGGAGTTGACCGCCGGTGAAAAGGGATTATACCTTAGAAAATGAGTGGTTCATCCAGGTCTGTAGAGCTTGGGCGGTATAATGGCTTCTGCCTCGGGGTAGACCCTCCAGTGGGAGCAGGGGGGTGTACAGTTGGGTTTCATGGGACAATCGATGGACCTGTATCATACATGTTCTGGCCACTGCTACTATGAATAAGCTTGTCGAGGCGGGTCAGGTTCCCGGTAGGAGCAAAAGGCGAAGTGCCGGTATTTAAGAGTGCAAAAGATCCCGAGCTGGTCTCCCCAAGATGGCGTCAGGCTGTCCATAGCGCTAGCCATTGAAGCTGTGCTGCAAGAAAATACGCTTTGAATGATGGGGGCTCCTAATCCTCCCATGTCGATTGGCAGTTGCATCTTGGCCAGGGCAACTCTACAATGCCCATTGCCCCAAATAAGGTAGCAGAGCAAGGTGTCGAGTTCTTGGAAAAAGAGGCGGGGGGAATGACTCGGAGGTTTGTGAAATGGTAGAGGAGGCTGGGTACTAGGACCATCTTCACCAGGGCTATTCTCTAGACAGGGGCCAAAGGAAAGGTCTTCCAGAAGCCAACTTGAGCTCATGTGCCTGCTTGGGCCTTGTGGTGATTGCCCTCGTAAAGTTCCCCAGGAGAGTAGTAGAGACTGACTTCATTTGACATTTGAGCCTGACGTCTCTGATGTGTACCTCGTGCAGGGGTAGGTTGGGACTGAGTGGTTAGATAGTGGATTTCGCCCAATTAACTCTCAACCTGGCGGCAGCAGAAAAATCCGCCAGTGTGGCCCAGACAGGATCGAGGTTCATTGTAATGTCCCAAACATAAAGTAACAGGTCCTCGGCGTACAGGGACACACTATGAGTAACACCCACCAATGGGGTTCCCCACTCCTTACCTTCCCCTCGGAGACGAACCGCCAGGGGCTCCATTGCTAAGGCAAAGAGTAGGGGGGAAGTGGGCATCCCTGACGCGTGCCACGCTCCACCATAAGGGGGCCGAAATATAGCGGCTGAGGCGAATCTGGGAGGAGAGTTTTGAATTATTATTATTATTATTATTCTTATAAACTAAATTTATACTGTGCTCAGCTACCCCAAAAGGTTTCCCAGCGCTAGCCGGTAAGAGTAAGGAGTGGCAAGGGAATCAGAGCTTGAACAGCCAGGTCTTTAAATTTTTACGGAATCGACCATATATGGTTTCCTTGTGTAGGGTCAAAGGCATGGAGTTCCACAAAGTGGGACCAAGATAAGAGAAAGAGCGGCCGCGCATATGCGACAATTTAAATTTGGGAACTGTGAAGCTAAATTGATGGGTTGAACGTAAGAGCCGTGAAGGGTGGTACGGTTGTGCCAACGATTGTAGATATGTTGGGGCCACACCCATTTTGATTTTATGTACATAACATAGTGTTTTGAATCTAATTCGATTTTCTATCTTTAGCCAGTGTCATTCATGAAGATAGAGTAGTCTTGTGTACCCCAGGAGTGGGTGACCTACTCCCATGTGCCGAAGCACTGCAAAAAGATAAAACCATGTCAGGGTATCAAAGGATTTCCCCAGGTCTAGGACCAGGCAAACGGCACAAGGAAATCGGCCCTGTACCGGATCCTGAACATAGAAAAGTGGGTGGATATTTCGGGAGGTATTTGTATCGGGGACAAACCTTCATTGGTCCTGGTGCACCAACGCTGAGAGAACCTGAGCATAGCGATCTGCCAGAATCTTACCTAGGATTTTGCAATCTGCCGATAATAAGGCGATTGGCCGATAAGAGGCAAGTATCATAGGATCCCTTTCTGGTTTCATGAACGAGAACAGGAGAGATTCACACAATGAGCTGGGGAGTTCTACGTCTTTAAGCACCGCTCTGTACATGTCCACCAACCAGGGTATCAGTAGGGTGGAGAACGTACTGTAGTATTCCAGTGCCAGACCATCCTGGCCTGGGGCCTTGTTGCATGCTAAGACTTGGATCTCGTTTTTCACATTGGTTGATGCGATCTCTGCATCCAGTACTGTCCTGTTGGCTGGGTCAATTCGGGGCAAGGTCAGGGCAGTAAGGCATTGGATAGCGAGTTCCGAACTGTCCTCTTCTGGAGCTCTTATATACCCCAGCGTAGTAGTCTTGGAAGATTTGTAGGATGCCCGCTAGCAAGCGGGCCACCATTCCTGAAGGACGGCTATTTCCGTGATTGGTCGCATGACCGTGTCCTGACTGATCAGTCAGATAGCTGTGGCTTCTCCTGCTGGATTGTAGAGCTGCGTCCCCCGGCGCACAGGACATCCGGGGCCTGGCCTTACTGAGGCCTCCAAAATTTCTCACAGACCTGCCTGCTGCCCGTCGGCCTGCACCCCTGCTGGCTCCCTTATTAAAGAAGTCCGTTATCTGTCTACACATTCACCACCTCCTCTGAACATTGCTTGCTCTGGGGTTGCAGGGCCGGTGTCTCTCCCGGCGATCTCTTCCAACTGGGTGCCCTCTGCTCCTGTTGCTGTGAATAATTGTAGGCGTCCTTGTGACTATCCCTGGCGCTAAGGCTGCTTGTCCTCCACGTTCAGTCCTGGGTCTCTGACGCTGAGGACGAGGCCACTCAGGACCACCAGAAACTACTACAGATGGACAAAATCCTTGCTTTGATTCAGGAGAAAAATGAGGACTTGGAGGCGCTCTCCCGTTGGAGTAACCTCCGCATAATTAGTGTCCCAGAATCCACCAACATAGCCTGCATGGAAGACTACATGGAGCAACTGGTCGAGGAACTCTTCAGAGATGTACTTTACACAGTCTTTATTGTCGAACGAGCACACCGCTCCCTCGGTCCACGTCCCAGTCCCGGATTACCTCCACACCATATCATTGCAAAAATGTTAAACTTCCGAGTTCGGGATGCTCTTCTTCGTGCGGCACAGGACATGGGCAAAATAAACTATCAAGGAAACTCACTCTCGTTCTTTCCGGACTATACTCTAACTGTACAGGCTGCTAGACGCAAAATCCTCCCCGCAAAGCGAATTTTGCAAAAACACAAGGTACCCAGCAAAAGTGAGAGTTCAACAGGGCGCTAAAACACTGGTATTCCCTGATCCCAGGGAGGCTCTCGCTTTTACAAAGAAACTCAACAAATCGTCACGCTCCTCACCATCCAGCTCTTAGCCGGTTGACGCTGATCGCCTGAGTGACAATGATCGACTGGTTGTAATGCTTGGGGCTACAACTTACTGAACGTTGTCTGAAGTTCCGGATGCTTGGCCACCCTGCTTAATTGCAGGGGTGTCCGCTGAGCCTTGCCATGCCCTACCGGGATAATTCCCAATCTTTGAATGGTTTCCCCTCCTCCAAGTTGTGGGTTCCTGGGGTGGGAAAGGGAGGTCTCTCAGCCTGATTAGGGGGTTGGAGTGGGTTTGGGGGTGGAGGGTTTTCCGGGGTCTGTTTTGGGGGTGGGGGTGGGGGTGGGTGTTGGCTTTTGTGTCATCTTTTCGCTACTGTTAGTCTTGTCGGGTGGGATAGCTGGGTTGAGGGTACAACATTGACATGCTTCTGGGGTTGGTTTTTGATCTGTGCTCAAAGGGGGGTATGCCGGGTGGGGGGGTTGTGGGATGTTAATTTTCGAGTGCTCCATATTGGTTCTTTTAGGTCAGACTGCATCATCACACTGTGCTCCTTGTCCTCCTCTGCAGTTATAAAATGTACGACATCGTCCCCTTTCCACACTGTACAGCTCCTTCCCCTTTCCTCTGGTAATGTTTGCACCCCGGGTCTCTGCGAATGTGGAACCTCCTCTAATGCTCAACCTACCCAAGCGCTCTGCCCCATCTGTTGCATACCATTCTCGGGGGCGGCTTCCTTGCTTCCCTTCCTGGGGAGATACTGCACTGCTGCATGCCATCAGTGGTCTTTCCAAGTCGAACTATGCCACATTCCACTTAGGTATAATACAACATGACTGATACCGTATGTTGGACCTGGAATATACGTGGTCTTAATGATCACCGAAAAGCCAGGCTCATTCATTCTCACTTGCAGCGACACAGGGTGGACATATGTCTCTTGCAGGAGATGCACCTACTGCCGGAGTCTGCCTTCAGACTCCAGTCGCGCCACTGGGGGAGAGGCGCACTCCTCGTTCTATTCCTCTTACACAAGGGGGGTCTCAATCCTGATACTTAGGGGTCTCCCCTGGCTGACTATTCAGGCGCTTACAGATCCAGACGGTAGATATGTAATTTTGCATGGCTCCCTGCTATCTCAGCCTATGATGATCGCTGCGGTATATGGTCCTAATTCAGACGACCCCGACTTCTTCTATCACGTATGGCATCTCTTCCTTTGGCCTGGCGGCGGTCATCTGAGGGGTGAGATTTTAATGTTACACTTTCAGCGGCACTGGACCGCTCTGGTCCTCGCTCTTTACATCCGCGCCCCACCGCATCACTTCAGTCCATACTCACTGACAATTCGCTTTCTGATACCTGGTGTCATTTGTGGCCTGATGCCCGTGAGGGCACTTGCGTCACCGGGGCTCGGGGTTGCTGGTCACGTATTGATCTATGACTTGCCTCCCCGGACGTCATCACTTGGCTCACTTCTGCAACACATAAGGCGCGAACCTTTTCGGACCACGCACCGGTCCAAATTAGCCTTTGTCTCCCTGCCTCCCCACAGAGAGCATTCACATGGTGGCTCCCTCCGAACGCGCTCCGTGACACAGTATTCTGTGATGAAATTCAAACAGTAATCATCAATTATTTTGATCTAAATGTGGGCTCCATAGAATCTCCTTCCATTCTTTGGGAAGGCTTTAAAACAGTAATAAGAGGCGAATGTATTTCGAAACAGGCCGGCGTCCTCCGTTCCATTCGTACCACTCTGGCAAAGTTGGAAACTGAGATTAAGGCTTTGGATGCTTCCCAGGCAGCACACCCCAGTACTGAGACCCTCACGCTCTTAAGGTAAAAGCACACTGGGAGGCTGAGAGAGAACTTGCCTTTTTGGGCAGAGAGGCCAGAGCTCGTCGTTTCGGGGAGGGCGATCGGCCTGGAAAGACATTGGCCAAACTCTTACGCCCTCCATGTGCTGCGACGTATATTACAGCCCTCAGCGACTGGGGCCCTGCTAGAACCACCACTCCGGAAGAAATTAAGAGCCGTTTCATGGATTTCTACTCGCAGCTATATACTGCCCCCCCCCTCGCGAGTGATTCGAACAATACTTCAAGACTATTGCATTGGTATGGCTGGAAAATTACCACCGGAAATTTCTGGCTGAGCCCTTCACTAGGTAGGAAATAGTTGCTGCCATCAGCAGCTTGCCTGGGGACAAGGCTCCCGGTCTGGATGGCCTTCCTGCCTCTTTTTATAAAACATATGCATTGTTGTTAGAACCTCATTTGGCGGCTATGTACATTGATTCCTTTGATAAAGGCCTCTTTCCTCAGTCCCTCTGGGAGGTGATGATAACATTGTTACTAAAGCCCGATAAGCCAGCCGACTGTCGCGTTTCCTTTCGCCCCCTTTCTCTTATAAACATTGACAACAAAATATTCGCTGAATTAATCGCCTCTCGCCTTCTTCTACTCATGCCTAGCATTGCCCTCCCTGACCAGTCTGGTTTTATTCCAGGACGGGTCACCTCGCATATTCTCTGGACCATATTCTCGGTCCTTCACCAGATCAACCCCAGCCTCCCCGCAGTGGCAGCCCTTCTGGACGCCACTAAGGCGTTTGATACGCTCGAACGGCCCTCTTTATTTTTAATTTTACCTTGCATTGGCTGCAGCACCATGTTTATACGAAAGGTATCTCTTCTATACACCCGCCCTTTGGCTCGTCTCCGGATTAATGGGCAAATAACGGAGCCCATCTGTATTGGACGTGGCACTCTGCAGGGATGTTCTCTGTCACCTATGCTCTTCGCCATTGCGATGGAGCCCCTTGCTGCTAGACTCCGGCAACATCACACCCACAGGGGTATAGGGTTCTCGTCCTGCTCTCTCCTGGTTTCTATGTATGCGGACAATATTACTCTGTACATTTGCCACCCCCAGAACAATCTTAGTCCTCTTGTACATGAGATCATTTGTTTTGGTGGACTGTCGGGCATTCAGGTAAATTGGAGTAAGTCCGTGTTATTCCCCCTTACGGGTGCCACCAGACCATTTACGCTGGACTTCCCTTTTACATGGGCCACTGGCCCCACCCGGTACCGGGTTATCTGGCTGAGTAGGGACCTAGATGACCTCTGGAGATCTAACTTTGGGCGTGCAGTGGATTGGCTAGAATCCAAAAATCAGAATTGGAGTTGGCTTCCATTGTCTCTGGCCGACCGCATCGCCATTGCTAAGATGATGATTTTGCCGAAATTCCTCAACCATTTCTTGAACATCCCGATCCTCCTTACTGCTCATTTCTTTCGCAAACTCCGTTCCTTGATAATTTCCTTAGTCTGGGCAGGCAAACAACCCAGAGTCGCGAATGACATCCTCACTCTCCATATGTCGGCAGGGGGTATGGGAGCTCCTAATTTCAAGCTTTACGCTTTATGTACTCAGGCCAGCTTTCTGCACTTTTGGATTCACCCCTCCCCTTATCACCCACACGTGGCTGTGGAGACTGATATTGCATCCCTCTGGCCGCTGACCACGGCCCTTTTTGCCCCAGCGTGTCGTCTGCGGGCGGATGTGGACACGGTTGAGACATTGCGGTGGGCCTGGTCCAGCCTGCACTGTATTTCCAATCCGTCCAGACATGCATCACAACTGGGCCTGTCGACATTGGCAGATTTATACCCAGACAACACATTCTACTCTCTCCCTGCCTCTGCTGGTCCGCTGGACACTCTCTTGTTTTATCAGTTACGTGCTATATGCCGGGAGATTCATCCTATGTTCCCCCAGCCTCCGCCCACGATGCCAGCCCTGGATTTCATATACACATCCTCGACACCACACAAAATAGTAACTAGACTATATGCCCTCACGTTGGCGTCCACTTCCATCTCCACTGTTCGGGAGCGCGTTGCATGAGGCGTGGACCTGGGCATGGAAATCGCCCTGGCCGACTGGCTGTACTGCTGCAATTAGACGAAGAAACGGTCACCAAACTACCAGCTTCGTCTCATTCATTTCAAGTTGCTACATAGGCTATATCACACTCCTGCCCAGCTTCACAAACTAGGACTCATGCCCAGAGACTGTTGCTTGCCCTGCGCTTCCCCTGCTGTGGATTTCGCCCATTTAGCATGGCTATGCCCCAAGGTGTCGGACTTTTGGTGGGAAGTATGCGCTGCTATCTCCGAGATTACCTCCGCAACGGTGCCGCCCAACCCTTCGCTCTGTCTGCTACGCTTTGTAAAGTTTTGCCCGTATGCCTCCCACCGCTTGATCACAATGCTGCTCATGTTGGCTAGGCGTAGGGTGGCCATGTGTTGGGGTCATAGGCCTGCGCCTAAATCTGCTCACTGGCTTGAGGACGCCTCTAGATGCCAGACCTTGCATTTGGACTTCTGGGACTTGCTGCCTGCGAGGTCTCGCCTAATAGACATATGGGGTCCCTTGGTGACATATCTCCATTCCCGAAGTCCCTCGAGCCGTGCTGCCTCTCCCGCGATCCCCGCCGGCACCCTGCCATGGCAGCCGCCTGTGCTGGTCAGTAATTGCCTCTTATACTCCTCCATCCCCCTCTGTTTGCTGCACTTGCCATTCGTATAACCGTGTTGCCCACACCTCCTCCCGGGTGTCGATACTCATGTTCATTCTATTGTCATAACAATAGTACTTGGTCTGTGATTACTGTATTTGGGGAATGTCTTTACATGTCCGACAATGGACGTGGAATTTACTGTGTATGCCGATCTGATCTGATGCAAAATGTACTCTGACTGTTTTTGAACTTGTCAATAAAGGTTTTGAAAATCGGACGGACGGATCACATCAAACACCGTCCGTGGCGGACGGAGCACACCAAAGACCGCCGTAAGCGGACGGTACCAAAGAAACACCCTCCGCCGCGGACGAACATGACCGCGGGAACAGGCCCAACCGCCGCTATACCTGCGGAGGGTCCGGCCGCGCGATTAGGATAACGCCGCCATTCCAACGGAACTCACCACCGTCCACGACCGCCGCGGAAACAATGCATCGCCAAACGGACCATGACTGCGGAAGGACCACACAAACACCATCCCTGCCGTCAAACCGATTACAAAATGGCAGACAGAAGTAAATATAAAACACACTAAACAGGACACCCAACCACCTGAAACACCCACCCCCAGCAACTACACGCCCCAATGACACCCCCCGAGCACCGAAAAATGCACCAAAATCACCACACCCACAGAACACCTGATTGCCAACAACCATTGGGACACCACCACCACACAGAGTATAAAATGAATCCCTCCCACTACCACAGTCCTTTGCATCACAGCATAGCTGCAAGCAAGAGCCACAATACCACTAACAGCAGACACACACAAACACACATACAACCTGCACACAAACACACCCACCACACAAACCCCCAAAACACCATCCCTACACACCACACACCTGCACACCCCACCCCACCAACACCTTGCACATCACACACCATGGCACCAAAGAAAAATCCCAAGTTCACAGACAGTGAGTTGAAGGTCATGGTGGATGAAATCATCTGTGTCGAACCACATCTTTTCGGCACCCTAGTCCAGCAGACCACCTTGGCAACCAAAAACAACATGTGGGACAGGATAGTGACCAGAGTGAATGCGTCAGGGACCGTGCCACGCACCAAACACGAGATCCAGAGGCGGCGGCACTCCCCCGGAGCCCATACCATTTGCAGAATGGGAGGGTAAGGTGCTGGGCATACTGCACCCTGAGAGCCTGGAAGGAATCGAGGAGGGACTAGAGGCTGGTAAGTACAAACCAATGACCACTATCACACTGCCATGGTCTGCCTTGCACAACTGCCAACACACATCTCCCTGGCTCCAATCCATGCATGTATGCCACATAGTCACCCAAATGTGAAGTCCTGGGCTCAAATGCACCCACCATGACCAAACACAAATGTTGCCTCCTACGTTCCCAGCCTTGCATGTTGTCAAAGCAGCCAGCATAACAACTCCCAACAGGCCCCCATGTCTACAGGGAGGGTGGTGGGGGTGTGGGGTGTGAGAGAGGTGGGTGGGGGGTGAGAGAGGTGGGTGGGGTGTGTGAGAGAGGTGGGTGGGGTGTGTGAGAGACCAGCACTACAACTCCCAACAGGCCCCCATGTCAAAAGGGAGGGTGGTGGTGGGTGGGGTGTGTGAGAGACCAGCATTATAACTCACAACAGGCCCCCATGTCTACAGGGAGGGTGGTGGTGGGTGGGGGGGTGTTAGAGACCAGCACAACAACTCCCAACAGGCCCCCATGTCTACAGGGAGGGTGGTGGGGGGTGGGGGGTGTGAGAGGGGTGTGTGGGATGTGTGAGAGAGGTGGGTGGGGTGTGTGAGAGACCAGCACTACAACTCCCAACAGGCCCCCATGTCAAAAGGGAGGGTGGTGGGGTGTGGGGGGTGTGAGAGACCAGCACTACAACTCCCAACAGGCCCCCATGTCAAAAGGGAGGGTGGTGGGGGTGGGGTGTGTGAGAGACCAGCACTACAACTCCCAACAGGCCCCCATGTCTACAGAGAGGGTGGTGGGGGTGGGGTGTGTGAGAGGTGGGTGGGGTGTGTGAGAGACCAGCACTACAACTCCCAACAGGCCCCCATGTCTACAGGGAGGGTGGTGGGGGGTGGGGGGTGTGAGAGAGGTGTGTGGAGTGTGTGAGAGAGGTGGGTGGTGTGTGTGAGAGACCAGCACTACAACTCCCAACAGGCCCCCATGTCAAAAGGGAGGTCGGTGGGGTGTGTGAGAGACCAGCACTACAACTTCCAACAGGCCCCCATGTCTACAGGGAGGGTGGTGGTGGGTGGGGGGTGTTAGAGATCAGCACTACAACTCCCAACAGGCCCCCGTGTCTACAGGGAGGGTGGTGGGGGGGTGGGGTGTGAGAGAGGAGGGTGGGGTGTGTGAGAGAGGTGGGTGGGGTGTGTGAGAGACCAGCACTGCAACTCCCAACAGGCCCCCATGTCAAAAGGGAAGGTGGTGGGGTGTGTGAGAGACCAGCACTACAACTCCCAATAGGCCCCCATGTCTACAGGGAGGGTGGTGGGGAGTGTGGGGTGTGAGAGAGGTGGGTGGGGTGTGTGAGAGAGGTGGGTGGGGTGTGTGAGAGACCAGCACTACAACTCCCAAAAGGCCCCATGTCTACAGGGAGAGTGGTGGTGGGGGTGGGTGTTAGAGACCAGCACTACAACTCCCAACAGGCCCCCATGTCTACAGGGAGGGTGGTGGGGGTGGGGTGTGTGAGAGACCAGCACCCATGTCTCACCCCAGAGCAAGATTGAGTCCGCCCACCATTTGGTGACCAGTGCATCTCCTCCTGCAAACTGACAGGTAGATAGACATCTTCTTAGGGGGAACATCCAATAGCAGGACAGGACCACACATATCCAAGTATTGCCTTCCCAACTCCACGACACCATATTGCCCTGTACTGTCAACCACAACAACATGATGACAACAACAACCATGTCCTGATTCCATAGATATTTGTAATGTTGCTACCAAAAACATGTCATGTCCACAGCATTAATTGTGAAAATCTTGTCCCTCAGGTGATCGCAACTTGACCGGCGAAAGCAGCAACCGCCAGCACCAGTCGCCCCCCTCACAGCCAGGACTCTCTGGGGACGATCCCATTGACAGCTCGGGTGCAGAGGACGATGCTGGCCCAAGCAGACTCCCAGGGCCATCAGGCTCCCAGGACATCCCGGCCTCCACCACCTTGGCCTGTGTCACTACACCAACACCTGCCATTGTGAGCTGTGCAGCTACCACCACCACCACTCCTGCCTGTGCCACCCTGCCTGACCCATTGCCCGATGATGGGCCATCGACATCCCAGGCTAGGAGGGAGAGTGGGCGGGAGAGGACACAGGTGAGGCCACAGCTCACAACCAGGAGTGTAGTTGCTAGGCGAGGTCGGAAAGGGGACCCACCCCATCCTGGGGCCGAGACCCTGGAAGCCATCGCCAGAGTCAATGCCTCCTATGAGCGGTCGCAGGCACAGTCCGATCGGGCCCACCAAGACTCGCAAGAGAGCAGCCAGCTGTTGCGGTCCATTGACACTCGCATTGGCCAAATTGTGGACCTCATGGGCCAGCAAACTGCTCTGTGGAGGGAGTGGTTGTCCCGCGCCACACCACCACCCCCTCACCCAAGTGTTCAGCGGGACAGGTCACCAACACCACCGCCACCATCACCTGAGGCCACGGACAGGGAGGTGGACCCTGACCAACCTGCGCCCACAGCTGTCTCCGCTCCGGTTCGAAGACGGAGGGGCCGTCCGAGGCTGGAGGCAGCTGAGAGCAGTGGGAGTGCACCATCTACCCGCACGAAGAGGGGCCGCCACTGACTTCACCCTTCCTTGAGCCTGCCATTCACCCTGTCCACTATCCTGCCCCACAATGCCAAGCATTGGCACACGTCTGTTGGACTAGGTGGACATCACACAATGTGGTGTCACCACAGTGTTTTCATCTGCCATGACCTTCAACTCTCACTTCCCCCCAACACCTACTTGTAAATATGCACCAACATCAATCCACAACCTGTAAATAAACACCATGTTAACACTCTATGCTGTGTGACCTCCATGTTTTAATCACATGTCTGTCTAATAAATTGTCATTACCAGGTGCAGGGATCAATGTTCTGGAGAATCATGCCTCTGTGGGAGTGACCTAGGGATAATGAGAGAACAACAAGCACAGGTCAGGAAAGTGATTCACACCCATCACAACACACTGTACTGCAACATCCCACAAACCACACTCATCACCAATTAAGTGGATCACAGGACACACATCAGGGAGCATTGCATGTACAACATCTCACACACACATCTGCAAACAGAACATACCAGAACAGGCAGCATAGACACACCACACCCACACATCACCAGCAAACATCCATCACGCATTATCTAGCTGCACAAGAGGTAGCCAGTCACATTCAAGGAAAATATCGATCAATGAGCTGACGCCTCTGGTCCACACCTTGTTCCTCCCCACTATCCTCATCAGTGGACATGGGTGGGATGGGAGGCGGAGCAACCTGTTAGTCTTCAGGGTCCATGATAAGTTCAATGTGATTGCGCAAGGCCAGGTTGTGGAGCATGCAGCAGGCAATCACGATTTGGCATACTTTGCCTGGTGAGTCTGGCAGGGCCCCTCCGGTTTTATCAAGGCAGCGAAACCTAGACTTCAGCAGTCCAAAAGTACGTTCTATCACTCGACGTGTCCTCCCATGGGCATCATTATAACGCATTTCACCAGGGGTAGTAGGATTCCGTATGGGGCTCAGCAGCCACGGCCGGTTTGGGTACGCAGAGTCGCCTAGGTGGGGGGATGACAGACACAAATATCATTACCAGGATTGGTGGGAACACCATGCCACACATACAACACAATTGTCCCCACAGCACACTCACCTACAAGCCACACACGTTCTGGACGCAGATTAGCCATCAGTTGGGGGACAATGATGCTCTGCAGGATGTGTGAGTCATGGGCGGAGCCGGGAAATCTGGCACACACATGTGAGATGATGTTGTCAGCCAGGCACACCACTTGCACATTGATTGAATGGTAGTACTTCCGATTCCGATATACAGGTTCACGTGCCTGGGGTGGAATGAGACCAATATGTGTGCCATCAATGGAACCCACTACGTGTGGTATCTGGGCCAGGGCATAGAAGTCCCCTGTGACTGCTGCCAACTCTGCCGGACGTGGGAAATGGATGTAATCATCCTTGTAAAGCATCATGGCATTCAGAACATCCCGCAGTACCATGCTGAACATGGATTGGGACATCCCCCCGGCTGACCAACTGTGTACTGGAAAGTGCCAGTTGCAAAGAAGTGAAGTGCCGCCATCACCTTTGCTGTCGGTGTAATTGCTCCTGGATATGTCCTGCGTGGCTGCAGATGAGGTGACAATTGTGCTACAAGCTCCTGCAATCTACGTCGATCAAGCCGGAATTTGCGGATCACCTCCTCGTTAACCATGTCCTCCAGCACAGTGTATGGTCGATGCACATTTGGAGCCCTCCTGTGTGGGAGTAGATGGTAGCAGATGTCAATTGACCAACAACGCATAGCTGTGCCACACTATCACATCTTGACCAACACAATGCAAATAATACATATTGCAGACAGTGATTATATGTGTGACGTGACCAATATATAAGGCAATACAGCTAACTACACACACAATGTTCAACCACAAACAACATCCTGTGTGCAAACATGTCCAATGTAACGTGCACACATGTTGAAATTTCTGGCAACAACACATGACTGAGGGCCCAAATGTGGACAAGCGTCCCCACAGACACACATGTACGTGCACACACAACACGAACATGGAACACACCCTCCTTCTCTTCATGCACCCATGACCCCACCTACAATGCTGGGCATCCTCACATGACATGCATGGGCACACAACAACAGACACGCATACACAGAATGCATGTACACCCCCATCATTGTTACTTGCACACACAAACCACACACTCACAACAGCTTCTAAATGTGGGTACACACCCTTGATGTACTGTGTAGATGTGTACAAATGGAAACTTTTGTCCGCAAAACCAAGACGTCAACACGTCGCCATGCACATCTGACGCAACTTGGGTGCACATCACTAGCCTTTGTTACCCACTGGCAAGGTCAACAGTATGAGCACACATGCAACAAATGGACATGAATGTCACCGTGGACACGGGCCATTGACTTGACATCATTATTCTTGCAGCATTCTGGACAAGTCCTGACACACATGTACAATTATGAACATTGCATGTGTGCGGAGACATGCAGTGTGTGTACATACGCCATCTGGGGACGCCTTCCACCAACACAGAAGATGATCGTTGACACAGCAATTAAGCATGACATATGGTGTATGGTCAAGGACCATCTCGGTCACACCCCGCAAAACGCATGTGTGCACTACCGCGACGGTGCATCATTTGAAACTAATCACTCACTGGCGTCGCTATGGCGGTGCACGCATTCCGCGGGGGCTGTGCAGGCTAACACATACATTTGAAAATGCAATTCGAAATGACAGTCGATACCCCCCTTACAGTCACATTGCAGCACCCACCGCAGCCCGCCGGTCCTGGCCGGTCACCCACCGCCGGTCCTGGCCGGTCACCCACTGCCGGGTGCTGGCGGTGGGTGAGCGGCCTGTGCATTGAGGTCACCATGGCATGGGTGGCCCTGGCCGGTCACCCACCGTCAGTCCTGGCCGCTCACCCACAGCCAGCACCCGGTGGTGGGTGACCTGCCAGGACCGGCGGTGGTTGACCGGCCAGGACTGGCGGTGGGTGACCGGCCAGGACTGGCGGTGGGTGACCGGCCAGGACTGGCGGTGGGTGACTGGCCAGGACTGGCGGTGGGTGACCGGCCAGGACTGGCGGTGGGTGACCGGCCAGGACTGGCGGTGGGTGACCGGCCAGGACCGGCGGTGGGTGACCGGCCAGTGCCACCCATGCCATGGTGACCTCAATGCACAGGCCGCTCTCCCACCGCCAGCACCCGGCAGTGGGTGACGCAATGTGACTGTAAGGGGGGGTTACAACTGCCATTTCAAATTGCATATTCAAATGTATGTGTTAGCCTGCACCGCCCCCGCGGAATGCGTGCACCGCCATAGCGACGCCAGTGAGTGATTATTTTCAAATGATGCACCGTCGCGGTAGCGCGCACATGCGGTTGCCGGTGTGTGACAGTGACGGTCCGTACACATGTAGCCAATGGAAACAGGTTACGCGGGGCGCGTAAGCACATTCAAAAATAGCAGAAGCCGTGCACGGCCACACCAGGGCGAGTCATTGGCTCTTTTTGAATAATGCATCCAGGGAAAACCAATTGCTGCAGACGTGTGCCACAGATATGAGCTCAGGGCCCTATATATGTGTGAAATTCTTCTGCACACATTCACTGCTTCCAGCCACTGCTGCCTGCGACCGTCACCTCGACCTGCTGCTCCTAAGCTATCCAGCCACTGCTGCCTGCTACCGTCACCTCGACCTGCTGCTCCTGAGCTATCCAACAACTGCTGCCTGCGACCGTCACCTCGACCTGCTGCTCCTGAGCTATCCAACAACTGCTGCCTGCGACGTCACCTCGACCTGCTGCTCCTGAGCTATCCAACAACTGCTGCCTGCGACCGTTACCTCGACCTGCTGCTGCTGAGCTATCCAACAACTGCTGCTGTAGTGCCACAGTCCTGGACCTTGCCATGCAGAGAGTGCGAGAGATCCGGTCTCGTCCCTTCACCGCAGCGGAGCTGGATGTCCTTGTGGACGGTGTGCTCAGCCACTATGAACAGCTCTACGGTGCCCCCGGACAGGTGGTAAGTGCAGTGTGTAACATGTTGGTGGGCATGAGGTGGTCACTGACTCCTGGATTCTGCAAGCTTGGCGGTGTGCTGTGGGACCTTCACATGTGTTGTACTCAGCATGGCTGCATGAAGATACGTGTGTCTACGATGTTTGTGAATGTCAAACTGTCCACTGACATTCCCCTCTTGTCTCCCATCATGGTAGGTCAAGCTGCACCTTCGCAAGGCCGTGTGGAGGACCATAGCACGTGATGTACGGGCAGTGGGGGTGTGCAATAGACGACACACACACTGCCACCAGCGCTGGGACGACATATCCAGGCTCAGCAAGAATGTTGCGGAGATGACACTGGGGATTATTCCAAGATCAAGCCGCCTTGCCCGACGCACCATGACCCCTCTAATGCACCGTATAATTGCTGTGACGCATCCTGACCTGACCGCCTGGCTGAGAGGGGATCAACAGCAAACTAGCGGTAAGCAGACTGTATGTGTCTGTAACTTGTGAGTGCATGCATGTATTGGTGCTCAGACACAGTAGTAACATCCGTGGTGCGTATGTATTGAAGCAATTGCATGTTGGTGCCATTAGCGGAGTGAGCGTTAGCAACCATGTCCGCCAGGTGGACATAGCAGTTGATTTGTAGTTGAGGGTTCCAGGACATGCCGTTGAGGTCTGTGGGCCCATGGCATGACATGTGTGGTGGTCTGCATGCACTTGCCCTGTTTGTATGATGTACATGTTTCACAGGAACCCCCGGTTCTTTGATATGAGGATGTCTGGTAGGGGTGGTTCGTGTGCAGGATGGGTGCTACATGTCAATCGACTGTAAGGAAAGGTGTGAATTTGTAACCTTCAGTACGTGAGTCTGGCTCTTAGGTTAACATCTCTTCCCTCTCTTCCAGCTTTGGCCGAGGGCACTGACACACAGACGACGGAGATGAGTGGTAGCAATGCATCCGGATCCGAGATGACACACACGCAGACTGACACTGAAGGGGGCAGCCCCGGAGAGGGGGACAGAACCGTCCCTGAGGACTCAGGATTCGGCGGTTGCGGAATCCTTTGACGCCCAGATCATATCCTATGCTGACGATACCCAGCTCCTGTTCACATGTGACAGAGGTGGGACTTTCGACGGCACACGGATTAGGGACTGTCTCGATGCTGTCTTCGAGTGGTTCCGATGTCAGGGTCTTAAATGCAACTCCGATAAATCGGAGTTGCTTTTCTTTGGCTGCACTCCTGATCCTAGCTGGAAGGCCTGGTGGCCTCAGGATATGTTTCCCCGGGAAAATGCCTCTGTCAAGGCAAAAAACCTTGGAATTCTGATTGATTGTGACTTATCCTTTAGGCCCCATATCATCGGGCTCTCAGGGAAATGCTTTGGCATTCTCAGGATGCTTAGGAAATTTCTTCCTTTGCTGTCACTTCACCACAAAAAAACCATTGTGCAGGCTCTTATAGGGTCGCGTCTGGACTATGCGAACGCCCTCTATTTGGGTCTACCCAAATATCTTTTGACCCGCCTGCAAGTGGTGCAGAATTCTGCGGCTCGAGCCATCTTTGGACTCCCGAGACGGGCCAATGCTGCTGAGTTACTAAAAGCTTTGCATTGGTTGCCCATCTCTAAGAGAATCCTATTCAAAAGCCTAACTCTGGTTTTTAAAGCCCTTCACGGTATCGGTCCTAAGTACATTGGGAAACGCTTTTCTTTTTACCTGCCTAGCAGGGCTTTACGATCTGCTTCTTTGGCCAAAGTGGCTGTGCCTGCCATTAAGCGTTCCAGAACTGGAGGCCGGGCTTTTCGATATCTGGCCTAGCGGGGCTGGAACGAGCTTCCTCTGGTTTTACGAAGGGCAAGTAATCTTCTTGCCTTCAGGAAGGAATTAAAGACTTGGCTCTTTTCTGTATAGGGGTTCTTTGGTGCTTTTTCTCTTCTGTTTTTAGTTGTTGTGTTGTTACTCTGCATAAGTTCTCTTCGCCAAAGCGCCGGGATGCTCTTCGGAGTAGCCGTGCGCTATAGAAGAAAATAAATAACATAACATAACATAACATGTGGAGACACCATCGTCCTCATCCTCAGACAGTGGTGGTGAGTCAGCACTGTTGTCACAGACAGGGAGTGGGCAATCAACACCTTCAGTCGGTACACAGCACACAGGGCCCACACTGCCACCAACTGCAACAAGTACTGCTCGTGCTCGCCAGAGTAGGGGGAGCAGAGTTGCCTTCGGCGCAGGCACCGCTGCCCCTGTGCCACAAAGTGAACTTTGTGCTGAGGCTGTTGATCTGTTGCGACAGCTGTGTGTAGGGCAGACCAACATAATCAATGTTTTCCAAGACCACGATAGGAAGTTGGGGCAGGTGGTAGAATTCATGGAGGGGATGCATGGCGATGTTGCTGGTCTCCACAGAACAGTTCAGTCATTAGCAAACACTGTGTCTTCAGCCATTCTTCAGTCGCATGGACAGGGTGCTGCTTCTGTTCCCCCATCCACACCACTAGATGTCTCAGGGGAGAGTGAAATTTCAGACCAGGCGTCATTTTCGGGGTATTGCACTAGAAGCAGCCACAGGCAGCAAGGCAGGGCACGGAGGGCACAAACACCATCCCCTAGGACAGGGAAATCTTTCACCCATCACGACATGAGCTACACTGGAGTTGACACACAGGATCCTCAAGGGGTGTTGGGGGAAAGGGATTCACATGTAACAGACGCACCCCCCTCAAAAGGTACTCCCAAGGCAAGGGCACCTCCCAAGTCCAGGGACACTCCCAAGGACAAGGACACTACAAAGGCAAGGGCACCTCCCAAGGCCAGGAATACTCCCAAGGACAAGGACTCTACACAGGAAAGGGCACCTCCCAAGAGCAGGGACACTCCCAAGGACAAGGACACTACACAGGAAAGGGCACATCCCAGGAGCAGGAACACTCCCAAGGACAAGGACGCTTCAAAGGAAAGGGCAACTCCCAAGAGCAGGGACACTCCCAAGCAAGGACAAGGACACTACAAAGGAAAGGGCACCTCCCAAGAGCAGGGACACTCCCAAGGACAAGGACGCTTCAAAGGAAAGGGCACCTCCCAAGAGCAGGGACACTCCCAAGTACAAGGACGCTTCAAAGGAAAGGGCACCTCCCAAGAGCAGGGATACTACCAAGGACAAGGACGCTTCAAAGGAAAGGGCACCTCCCAAGAGCAGGGACACTCCCAAGGACAAGGACACTTCAAAGGACAGGTACACTACAATGGACAAGTCTGCTCCCAGGGACAGGGCACCGCCCAGGGATCAGGGACATTCCAGAGACAGGACACCTCCTACGTCAAAGGCACATCCCAGGGCCAAGGGTTCTCCCATGGACACGAGCTCCATCAAGGACAGGCATACATCACCCCTGGCTGCCCTGAGGCTGATGTTGTTGAAGGAACGTAAAACACATGTGTCAGCGGTGGAGTACCCACATACCTCAACTCCCATCCACACCCCGCAGAAGCAAAATAAGGAGTACACTGTTGTTGCATCCCCCATTACACATGATGTAGAGGGCAGAAGGCAGGGCCACAGCAAACATCAAGCAGGGTCCAGCACGTCCCCAGAGAGCAGACCACCACAAGCACATGATCCTTCTTTGATGTCTGATGAGGCCACAACACTTACCAGTCCAGTCATGTCCAGGGTGCCCCTACATTTCACAAAGAAACGGAGACACACACCAGTGAGACCTGACCACCCCAATGTCGCTCCAGTACAGCTGTGCCCAGCTCCCAGAGCCACCCTGCCTCCTGGCCCATACAGCCCTGTGGCTTATCATTTCAGTGGTCCTAGTGGGTCAGCTGCGGTTCACTCTCATGTGTCAGATAGTGGCACTGTGTCTGTTGTTCGCTGTCATGCATCATGTAGTAGCACTGTGTCAGTTGTGCCCTCTCCTGTTTCAGGTACTGGCACTGTGTGTGTCAGCCACTCTCATGTGTCAGATGCTGGCATGGTATTTGTTGGTCACTGTACAGGGACATGTCCTGGCAGTGTGTCTGGGTCTATGGCTCATGTGTCAGTCACTAGAGCTGTGGCTGTGTCTCACACTCCTGTTTCTGGTGCTGGCAATGTGTCTGGGTCTATGGCTCATGTGTCAGTCACTAGAGGTGTGGCTGTGTCTCACACTCCTGTTTCTGTTGCTGGCAGTGCGCCTGGGTCTATGGCTCATGTGTCAGTCACTAGAGCTGTGGCTGTGTCTCACACTCCTGTTTCTGGAGCTGGCAGTGCGTCTGGGTCTATGGCTCATGTGTCAGTCACTACATCTGTGGCTGTGTCTCACACTTCTGTTTCTGGTGCTGGCAGTGTGTCTGGGTCTATGGCTCATGTGTCAGTCACTAGAGATGTGGCTGTGTCGCACACTCCTGTTTCTGGTGCTGGCAGTGTGTCTGGGTCTATGGCTCATGTGTTAGTCACTAGAGCTGTGGCTGTGTCTCACACTCCTGTTTCTGGTGCTGGCAGTGTGTCCGAGGCGACTAGTTCAAGCAGTCCACCAGATTCTGTGCTGTGAGGTGTAGCTCCCATCACTCACATGTAATTTGACTTTGTGTCTCGATTGTCCATTGTAACCACCCTTGCATTGTAACTGTCCTTGGGCCGGGGCGCTTGACCGACGTACTTGTGTTGCCTCTGATGTACCTGTGCCTTGCCATGGACTGTTGATGCACTTAGCCCCTCTCACGTGCTGCCTCTGATGTACCTGCTATGTTCTCTGCCATGGACTGTTGATGCACTTAGCCCCTCTCATGTGCTGCCTCTGATGTACCTGTGCCTTGCCATGGACTGTTGATGCACTTAGCCCCTCTCACGTGCTGCCTCTGATGTACCTGCTATGTTCTCTGCCATGGACTGTTGATGCACTTAGCCCCTCTCATGTGCTGTCTCTGATGTACCTGTGCCTTGCCATGGACTGTTGATGCACTTTGCCCCTCTCATGTGCTGCCTCTGATGTACCTGTGCCTTGCCATGGACTGTTGATGCACTTAGCCCCTCTCACGTGCTGCCTCTGATGTACCTGCCATGTTCTCTGCCATGGACTGTTGATGCACTTAGCCCCTCTCACGTGCTGCCTCTGATGTACCTGCTATGTTCTCTGCCATGGACTGTTGATGCACTTAGCCCCTCTCATGTGCTGCCTCTGATGTAGCTGTGCCTTGCCATGGACTGTTGATGCACTTAGCCCCTCTCATGTGCTGCCTCTGATGTACCTGCTCTGTTGTAAACACTGCCCTGTTGCTGTTATGATACTGCATTGTGCCCTCTCACGTGCTGCCTCTGATGTACCTGCTCTGTTCTCTGCCATGGAATTTTGATGCACTTAGCCCCTCTCATGTGCTGCCTCTGATGTACCTGCTATGTTCTCTGCCATGGACTGTTGATGCACTTAGCCCCTCTCATGTGCTGCCTCTGATGTACCTGCTATGTTCTCTGCCATGGACTGTTGATGCACTTAGCCCCTCTCATGTGCTGCCTCTGATGTACCTGCTATGTTCTCTGACATGGACTGTTGATGCACTAAGCCCCTCTCATGTGCTGCCTCTGATGTACCTGTGCCTTGCCATGGACTGTTGATGCACTTAGCCCCTCTCACGTGCTGCCTCTGATGTACCTGCTATGTTCTCTGCCATGGACTGTTGATGCACTTAGCCCCTCTCATGTGCTGCCTCTGATGTACCTGTGCCTTGCCATGGACTGTTGATGCACTTAGCCCCTCTCACGTGCTGCCTCTGATGTACCTGCTATGTTCTCTGCCATGGACTGTTGATGCACTTAGCCCCTCTCACGTGCTGCCTCTGATGTACCTGCTATGTTCTCTGCCATGGACTTTTGATGCACTTAGCCCCTCTCATGTGCTGCCTCTGATGTACCTGCTATGTTCTCTGCAATGGACTGTTGATGCACTTAGCCCCTCTCATGTGCTGCCTCTGATGTACCTGCTATGTTCTCTGCCATGGACTGTTGATGCACTTAGCCCCTCTCATGTGCTGCCTCTGATGTACCTGCTATGTTCTCTGGCATGGACTGTTGATGCACTAAGCCCCTCTCATGTGCTGCCTCTGATGTACCTGTGCCTTGCCATGGACTGTTGATGCACTTAGCCCCTCTCACGTGCTGCCTCTGATGTACCTGTGCCTTGCCATGGACTGATGATGCACTTAGCCCCTCTCACGTGCTGCCTCTGATGTACATGCTCTGTTCTCTGCCATGGACTGTTGATGCACTTAGCCCCTCTCATGTGCTGCCTCTGATGTACCTGTGCCTTGCCATGGACTGTTGATGCACTTAGCCCCTCTCATGTGCTGCCTCTGATGTACCTGTGCCTTGCCATGGACTGTTGATGCACTTAGCCCCTCTCACGTGCTGCCTCTGATGTACCTGCTCTGTTGTAAACACTGCCCTGTTGCTGTTATGATACTGCTTTGTGTCCTCTCACGTGCTGCCTCTGATGTACATGCTCTGTTCTCTGCCATGGACTGTTGATGCACTTAGCCCCTCTCATGTGCTGCCTCTGATGTACCTGTGCCTTGCCATGGACTGTTGATGCACTTAGCCCCTCTCATGTGCTGCCTCTGATGTACCTGTGCCTTGCCATGGACTGTTGATGCACTTAGCCCCTCTCACGTGCTGCCTCTGATGTACCTGCTCTGTTGTAAACACTGCCCTGTTGCTGTTATGATACTGCTTTGTGTCCTCTCACGTGCTGCCTCTGATGTACCTGCTCTGTTCTCTGCCATGGACTGTTGATGCACTTAGACCCTCTCATGTGCTGCCTCTGATGTACCTGCTATGTTCTCTGCCATGGACTGTTGATGCACTTAGCCCCTCTCATGTGCTGCCTCTGATGTACCTGCTCTGTTCTCTGCCATGGACTGTTGATGCACTTATCCCCTCTCATGTGCTGCCTCTGATGTACCTGCTCTGTTCTCTGCCATGGACTGTTGATGCACTAAGCCCCTCTCATGTGCTGCCTCTGATGTACCTGCTATGTTCTCTGGCATGGACTGTTGATGCACTTAGCCCCTCTCATGTGCTGCCTCTGATGTACCTGCTATGTTCTCTGGCATGGACTGTTGATGCACTAAGCCCCTCTCATGTGCTGCCTCTGATGTACCTGCTATGTTCTCTGGCATGGACTGTTGATGCACTAAGCCCCTCTCATGTGCTGCCTCTGATGTACCTGCTATGTTCTCTGGCATGGACTGTTGATGCACTTAGCCCCTCTCATGTGCTGCCTCTGATGTACCTGCTATGTTCTCTGGCATGGACTGTTGATGCACTAAGCCCCTCTCATGTGCTGCCTCTGATGTACCTGTGCCTTGCCATGGACTGTTGATGCACTTAGCCCCTCTCACGTGCTGCCTCTGATGTACCTGTGCCTTGCCATGGACTGTTGATGCACTTAGCCCCTCTCATGTGCTGCCTCTGATGTACCTGCTCTGTTCTCTGCCATGGACTGTTGATGCACTAAGCCCCTCTCATGTGCTGCCTCTGATGTACCTGCTCTGTTCTCTGCCATGGACTGTTGATGCACTAAGCCCCTCTCATGTGCTGCCTCTGATGTACCTGTGCCTTGCCATGGACTGTTGATGCACTTAGCCCCTCTCACGTGCTGCCTCTGATGTACCTGCTCTGTTCTCTGCCATGGACTGTTGATGCAATTAGCCCCTCTCATGTGCTGCCTCTGATGTACCCGTGCCTTGCCATGGACTATTGATGCACTAAGCCCCTCTCATGTGCTGGCTCTGATGTACCTGCTCTGTTCTCTGCCATGGACTGTTGATGCACTAAGCCCCTCTCATGTGCTGCCTCTGATGTACCTGTGCCTTGCCATGGACTGTTGATGCACTTAGCCCCTCTCACGTGCTGCCTCTGATATACCTGCTATGTTCTCTGCCATTGACTGTTGGTGCACTTAGCCCCTCTCATGTGCTGCCTCTGATGTACCTGCTCTGTTCTCTGCCATGGACTGTTGATGCACTAAGCCCCTCTCATGTGCTGCCTCTGATGTACCTGCTCTGTTGTAAACACTGCCCTGTTGCTGTTCTGATACTGCATTGTGCCCTCTCATGTGCTGCCTCTGATGTACCTGCTCGGTTGTAAACACTGCCCTGTTGCTGTTATGATACTGCTTTGTGCCCTCATGTGCTGCTTCAGATGTACCTCCTCTGTTCTACCCAGTGCCCATGCTCTTGGGTAGTGTACGATTAGACCCCTATTATGTTTAATAAAGCAAGTCAATCATGTGTCATGGTTTGTCGTTGTCATTCCTGGTTGTGTACTTGAATTGTTGATATATTGGTGCGATCGTAAATGCAGTTTCTCAAACATGACACTCCCCCTCCCTACGTCACAGCCCTGGCAGGTATTCCCCTTCCGACAGCAATTGGTGTTTTGGCGTACCTGCGTCGTCGTCGGCGATGGGCCATGACTTGCAGGTGGTGGAGCACGAAGAGTATCGGAAATGCGTGTAACGCTGGGTCCATGACGGCGATCTGCTTGTGGTGGGTATCTCTGCAATGTGTTGTATCTCTGCTGTGGTGATTCCGCCGTGTTCAGGCAGGTTGTTTTTCCTCAGCGAATTGATGTGTGTTTTCCGCTATCGTGATTTGGAGGACGGTCGAAGACAACATTCCGTACGGCGGTGTCTCTGGATTGGTTCCGTCCGCCGCGGGGTCGGGTGTACTTCCGCGGCGGTGCATGCTTTTCCGCCGCTTACGGACATTTGACAGTGTTTCCCATCCTAATATGGCGGACGGAGTGCCCGCGGCAGGCGGACCGAAAAAAGGCATTTTCCGCCTACTCCAGGCCGGCGGTCGTCCTTCCGTCCGCCATCGTAATCGACCCCTAAGTGCCACGGATGGATGCATGATGCATGGACGGATGGTAGGATGGATAAATATATAGATAATGATGGACAGCTAGATGACTATATGTGTGGGTGGACTTTTTGGGATGGGTAGTTGACGACTGGACAGACAGGTCCACATAGGTAGGCTGGGTAATGGATAGATGTATGAGAAGGGAAAGGTAAGCAGGGTGATGGATGGATGAGAAGGGAAGGACTTGCAGGTGGACAATTGGATAGACAGACACATAGACAGACAGATGGATGGATGGATGGTCAGAAAGCCCTGATCTTATCGTTCCCAGTGGTTTGTAACACAGCAGCTGGTCAATATTCACTTGCTCGTCCGGGAATGTATGCAGCCTTCAGAAAATTGCCCCTGAGAATCTTTAGCACCTTGTAAACAATAGCTGAGTCCGTTTTCACCTTTTATTGACCAAAGTCCCAGACACCGAGCCCTAAAGCTAGAAGAAAATAGGGCTGTCCCACGCTGATACTGTGCATCCGCGCACCCTCTCTCCCAGGAGTACAGCTACATTTCCAGAAACTCGGGCTCCCCCTTTCCTTAGTAACATTAGCTCCAGTTGGCAATTTATTATTTAAATAGGAAGACCGTCGGGCAAGTTCTCAGTTGCGACCAGGGCTTTAAGTGGGCTGGGTCTCACCGGGTCCGAGCACCTGCAGTTTTTTTTAGGGGGCCTCGAAACGGGTCTCTATTGGGCTCTGTTTTGTGCCCTGGCAGAGGCGGTCTGTTTTTTCCGGACTGCAGTGACAGCAGCCACCTCGATGTGCTCTGCTTACACTGCTCACTTCTCACTAGTGGATAAGTTACGGCATGACGTCATGCCAGGTGAGTGTTGTGGGGGAAGGGAAATCCTTTAAAGAGAGTAATTTTCTCTCTGGATTTCCCTTCTCTTTTTGAAACTCAAGAGCAGCAACATCGTCCAGGTGTCAGCAGGGCTTTAAGTTGAAGCTTTTGTTTCAATATTATATACAACAAGCGATAGTTGCTGCTTATTTGTCTTATGCAACTAAGAACCATTGACAAAGCCAATAGTCCTGCTTTGTTGTAGGTATGATGTTACTTGTTGTATCATATATCTCTGGATGCAGTGGTGCACAGTCTAAATATCGATTCCTAAATATCGACCTACAGAAATATTGAGTTGGAAATATAAAAGGTACAGAATATCGAGGTCAAGAATATTGTTGGACAGAATATCGACCCTAAGGTAAGTACTATTTTTATTTTTTATTTTTTATTTTTCAAATTTTCAGCATACAAAAGAGAACATGGTACAGCAAAAGGGGTGCCCGCACATCTCACCAATAGGCACTTCTCACATCGACACGTCTATCATCACAGAAATCATATACAGGTATTATTATTCGTATAGATGTCCAGGGCGGGTATTGGCTTTTTACATGTACTATCAAAGACAGTCAAAGCGGCCGTAGTTCTCCGACTAGTGCCGCCATCCATCCATTGTCCATGTACATACAGATAACTAGATGCGGGAAGCTGTGGCATTCAGAGGCTAACAATACATACACATTATACACATCATATCACGTTTCATCATTTTCAGATTGTGACAGCATATATTTCGTATACGGACCCCAGATATCCCATGGTAGTGACGCCCCTGGCAGACTCTCCGCATAGCATGTGAGTTGGTCATGACAGTATTCCATATCACGTAACCATTGTGCCAGAGTGGGGGCTGGCCGACCATCCCAGCACATTGCCACTCTTCGTTTAGCTACTTGAAGGGACAGAGCCACCAACATACGAACTCCTGTGGGGACCTCGGACACAATGCCCAACAGACACAATCGCATATCTCTCTCAAGCTGCACACCAGTCATACTGGTTAAGGCCAAGAGTGTCTCATCCCAAAACTTACTGACTCTAAGGCAGTCCCACGCCAGGTGTGCAAAATCAGCTTCCCCCGCACCACAACGCCTGCAGCAGTGAGAGTCTTGTAAACCATACTTATATAACTGCGACGGTGTAAAATACATTTGATGCAGGAACTTATAATGGATAAGCTTAAAATTACCATTTACCGCAAAGCCCCCAGTCATCCGGCAGCTCTCCTCCCATTCCTCATCTGTCAATTGCTGCGGCAGACATGCATCCCACCGATCTCTAGAGTTATGGGGCCCCGCACCTTCATCAACCTGTGAGGCATGATAAATACCGGAGACCAGCTTGATTTTAGTGGTTGCTGTGGATACTAAGTGCAACGCCGCCAGCGTTGCCGGCTCATCCGGAAAACTGGGATACAGACTGCGTAATTCTGCCCGCAGCCTCGCGTAGATAAAGGTGGGCATCGCCTCTGGCATTCCAGCGGGTAAGAAGGCGGGTAACGAAATGAACGTCCCTCCCACGAACACGTCTCCCATCACTCGTATCCCGGCGGCCTGCATGACCGTAAGCGCCCCAGTTTCACTCGTCACTCATAGTGCTGTGTGATGCAATAGAGGCGTCGCAGGTGCATATAGTGGTAGTCGTGGTGCTCTCCTTCCAAGTTCAGCCCATGCTTTTGCCGTGCACTGCACCGTATCTATCTCCCCACGGTCATATACCGTGTGAGGGTTGACTATCATTGCCTGCAGGGGAATAGGGTGCACCGCACCTGCTTCGACCGCCACATGTCGTGTGAATGGTGGAGCGTTCTGCCAATAATACGCAAATCGTGCTTGTGCACTGAGATAATATAACTGCATGTCGGGCACCGAAAACCCACCCAAGTCATATGGCTTGATCAATGTCTCCCAGCTTACACGGGGCTTCTTGCCTCCCCAGGCGACGGTAATCAGAAGTGTGCGCAATGATATAAAAAAATGTCGCTTCAGAAGAATGAGGACATTGACGAATAAATATAAAAATTTCGGTAAAACCACCATTTTAATTAGAGCAACCCTATCCGCAAATGTCAGAGGCAGTCGCACCCATTTTGTCTTCAAGCTTGGATATTGCTACACCATAGTTGGCTCTAGTGATTTCCTTCGGGTCCTGATGCACCCAGATGCCAAGATATCGCACGGGTTCAGAAGCCCATTCTAACGGGTAGTTCAATCTGAACGGCACCATGCTCCGGGTGAGAGGCATTATGATTGATTTGTTCCAATTAATGGTCTAGCCCGAGAACTACTCAAAACGGATATACTCCCTGATTACTTGCTCAAGATACCGCTCCGGTTCTCTAATATACAGGACCATATCGTCCGCATACTTAGACACGGCTAACGGCCGTTGATGGTAGTGGAGCGCGGAGTTCGCGTGCCTCTGCCTCAGCACACATGCAAGAGGCTCTAAAACAAGCGCAAATATTAGGGGGGAAAGGGGACATCCCTGTCGAGTTCCCCTTTGGATCGGAAACACCTCCGAGACATGGCCATTCACTCGCACCCGTACCACCAGATCTGTGTATAGCAGCTTTATTCAGCTGGTAAAGAAATAAGGTACTCCCATACGATGCATCACTGCAAACATGTAAGTCCATGCAATCGAGTCAAACGCCTTTGCGGCGTCTAACATCACTGCCACTGCAGGAAGTTCCGGTTTCAATAGAAGTAGAACCGCAAACAGCGCCCTCAGGTTGTGTGCCGTAGACCGCGTGGGGATGAATCCCGACTGATCCGGGAGGACCATGACGTTAAGTAAGAGATGCAGTCTTGTGGCGAGGACTTTAGCAAGTATTTTGACATCGGTGTTCATTAGCGAGAGTGGTCTATGCGATTCACATTTGTCTGGCGGTTTGCCCGGCTTTAATAAGGCGACAATCAGAACCTCCCTGAGCGTGTCCAGTAGTCGCTGCTGATCAAACGCCTCTGCATACATTGCCGCCAGGCGTGGTATTAGCAGATCAGCGTACTCCTTATAAAATTCAGATGGCAGACCATCTGTTTCAGTCGCTTTACCGTTAGGCAGCGCTGTGATGGCATCCCTAAGTTCTGCGTCTGTGATATGGTGCATCAAAAAATCTTGCTGCCCCTTTGACAACCAGACTAACGCAACATCATCTAGGTATTGCACTATTTCCTCCTCATTGGCTGGTGGTCTGCGCCCATACATGGTCTTATAGTGTGTAACAAAGCTCCCTAAAATATCAGCAGTCTCGGAGATGGAGCAATCACCCTCCGTAAGCACTTGTACCCCACAGTGTTTGGCCCAGGGTTCCGTAATTCTTTCAGCCAATGCGTGCCCAAGCCTACCTCCTTCGCCATAATACCTAGCTTTGCAGTGGCGTGACAGATGATGCACTTCTTTAACGGCCGTGGGTGCCTCCTCGTACTGTCGTTCCAATCACACCAGTTCCCGCTCCAAGCATGCTATTGAGTCCCGCAATGACCTCATCACCCCAGCCTGTAATCCTATACAAGCCCCCCTAATGGTCACTTTGAACACCTCCCAGAGGACACACTCACTCCGCACTGATCCAACATTGTCGTCAAAATAATGCTCAATATCCTCTCTTACCCCTTCCTTAAATACAGGATCTAGCAAGGCTGTGGGTTGCAACCTCCATCGATAAGGGGCCAAGACATAGCTAGGTAGAAGCATATCCAGCAGTACTGGCGCATGGTCCGATAAGGTACGTGGCAAGCGTGAGACCCTGGATACCCATGTTGCGACATCACACATTGTTAACCAATAGTCCAGTTGGGACCACGTATCATGAGCATAAGTGTAGCAAGTTCCCTCTCTCACCCCAGGGTGCTGAAACCGCCACAAGCCCCAAGTCACACATACCGTCACGCACAGCCTGTGCCGCTCTCTTCACATGTGTATTGGTGTGCGACTGCCTATCCAATGCTTCATCCAGGACCACATTAAAGTCCCCCCCAAATAGAATGGCAGAGATCGGTAAGGCATATACCTTGTTCCACAATAGTTTGTAAAAGACCGGATCATCGACTTTGGGGCCGTACACATTAACCAAGGTAAGCAATCTTCCACATAACCTCCCCTGTAAAATGACGTACCTGCCGTCTCTGTCAACCTCCTCATGCAAGATCTCAAACTGTACACCCCTCTTTACCAACACCATGACACCCCTTGCATAAGAGGAGTAGGAAGAAGCGACCCGCACACCTGCCCATTTTTTTTTTGCAACACACTGCGCTGTACGGTCAGTAAGGTGAGTCTCCTGTAATAACGCCAGCTCTACATTGTGCCGGTCTAGATACGCCAGCACCTGTCTCGTCTTTTTGGGGTTGTTCAGCCCCCGGACATTCCAAATAATGCAAGCAATTTTACCTGTCTTATACAGTATCAATTAATGACAATGAGCTGATGACATAAGAATGCAAGGAACCCACTCGCATACACGTAAGATGAGAACGCACCAACACACCCCTCAATGCTGCACAGACAATCCCCGTCCTCCCAAACCATTTCCCCTTCCACCCATACTTTATCATTTGAACTTGAAATCTTAACAAGCCCCCCAAACCCCTCCCCCCACTCAACCAGGCCCCCCAATCCTCCCCAGGATCCCCAAACCCCCCACCCACTTCAGCTCCCCCAACATGCCAAAGCTCCGCCAATACCTCGACATCCTCCCCCTTCCCACCCTTCCCATCAAACCTGTGTTGGGGTGCACCCATATGCGGGGGCGCAGAGCCAGAACCTCCCGCAGAGCAGGAGCCGACCAAGTATGTCAAGCAATTCAATACATCACACATCACGTATAAAGCCATCTAGTGACTACCTCCCCAACAACCGCTTATTACGTTCAGCAGAATACATTTGTAAAGAGCAACAAGACAACGTAAATATACTACCAATCAAATGAACTTCAGTAAGGATCCCAGCTATATCTGCTACCCCACACCGGAGGCACATGCAAAGCGGAGGGCCAGAACATCACCCACACACATAGATGAAGCAGTTCCTAGGAGAACCAAAAGCAATCACACCAGGATCCTCTCAGATCTGAAAGATCCCACCAACCATACACAAGCCCCTCAGTGCCCAGTGTCATCCAGCTCTTCCTCGTCTAGCATTACAGCAGAGTCTCTCTTCTTGCGCTTTAGCTTCTTAGCATAGTCCATGGCGGCCTTTGGGGTAGCAAAGATTTTATTATCGGCCACAGCTCCTATGCGGAGTCGTGCTGGATATAACATGGCGTATGGGACTCCCTCATTCCTTAAAAATTGCCTCACTGCGCCAAACTCTCTCCATGCTGCCTGTACAGACACAGTAAAGTCAGGAAAAAATGCTCAAGTATTTCCCTGATGTTCAATGGCGCCCTTCTCCCTGGCTAGGCGCAAAATGGCATCCCGATCTCTATAATTCAATATCCGAGCTATAATGGGCCGAGGGGGAGCTCCCGGGACGGGTCACGCTGCCAGAGATCGATGAGCCCTTTCCACAATGAACATAGGTGACAAATGCTCCGTACCGAAGATGTCTGTGATGAGGCGCTCCATATAGGTTTCCATTCTGCCCACATTTGTGGATTCTGGCAGCCCCGTGACGCGGATGTTATTGCGCCGGGACCGCGCCTCTAAATCCTCCTTCTTTGCCTGGATGAGGGAGAGGACCTTTTCCATGTTCAATGTTTTGCCAGTGACCACGGTTAATCCATCCTCCGTCGCCGAGACTCTTTGCTCCACTTCCCCCATGCGTGCGTTCTGCTTCTCTAATTGGGAAGACAGATGATCCAGCCTGTTGTTCATGGCGGTCATCGACCCCTCAATGGACTGTAGGGATCGCTGAATAGCCATTAAGGTAGCCTCCAGCGTCGAGGTGCCCTCCACAACATTGTCCGCCTCCGAATCCGAGGCTGCCTTCTGTGGTGCCTGAGACGTTTGCTGGGCCTCGAATGTAAGCTTTGTCTGATTCCTGTCTGCTCTACCCATGGTTAGGGACCAGGCCTGCCGTGTTGTTACAGAGGACAGGAACCGCCCTGCTCCCAAACCTGTGTGTACCTCGTGAAGGTTCTGCACTCTCCCCGCAGTTAGATAGCGCGACTGCCTGACCAGGGCCCTAGCGGAGAGTCCATAAGCAACAGATCTGTCTATGGAAGCGCCTCAAATGCGACTTAATATGGCAAGGACGAGGAATCCAAACTATGTAAGCGCCAATTGCCACAATACAGGGGGATCGATATATCTTGACACTGCTCACATGTACTACAGGTCACTAGCCCCCTGAGCCCTGCCAGGAGAGTCAGTGTAAAAGTACAATAACATCCCAGGATCAGGCGTCAGTTATTTTGAGGCACAGTATTAACTCAGCATGCAGTGCTGTCCCTTCCTCGCGTGTGGGCCCTGGCTTTACTCCGATGAACTAAGTTAATCCCACCCGGAGGGCTTGAACCGAGGGGATATCACACCACAGGCCAGTAAGAGCTCCCTCGCCCCAGCGCCAGGCCCCGCACCAGACACAGCAAGCCGAGCACGGCCCCAGCCCCAGGCCCAGTCCCACCTCCGCAGTCTAGGCCCCGAGTCGAGCCGGCCCACCTTCCGCATCCAGCACCGATGGGCACCGGTACCAGAGCCTAGGGGCTCGCTCCACTCCCTCACAGGCGTATGTTGTCTCAGCTTGCCTGCAAATGCCCCCAGATAGCCTCTCGTTGCTTCGGTGAGCACCCGCTCCGCCAGGCAGGCTCTCGTTCCTCCGCACCCACCATATTTGTCACTGCAAGGGCCGTGTTCCAGCTACTCCCGCCTCAGGCAAGGCGGGCCTATTCTTGGGCCGCGGGGTCCGGCCGCCGCCACACCAGCCACCGCTGCCGATATCACCAGCTATATGGGCCGCAGTTCTCTTCTCCGTGCCGGAGATCCCCCACGCAGAGGAGCGCCGCCAGCGCAGCCGTAATCCGCCGCCGCCTCCTTACTGCGTAGGCCGAGGCCCAGACCGTCTCCTCGCCCAAAGGCCTATTTGTCCCCAGCAGCCGCCGACCTCCAGCAGGGTAAGTCGGGCCTGTTTGCAGGCCGCAGGGTTCGGTTGCCGCCGCACACCAACCGCCGCCGCCGATATCTACAGCAGCACCAGCCGCAGATCTTCTTACGGCGCCGGAGGCCTCCCCAAGCAGAGGGATATCGTCAGGGTTCCCTGCAGTCTGCCTCCGCCTCCACGCTGTACGGGCCGAGGCCCAGTCTGTCTCCTTGCCCAGCTGCCTACCGGACCTCAGCAGCCGCCAATTTTCACCGGCGCAATGTGGTGCAGGTCAGAAGTAGTGTTTCCCTCGGCACAGGTAGGGAGTTCCTGGACGTGAAAGACAGCGATATACTCAGTGGGAGTTCTCACGTTCCTCCAGTGCTTCAGGCAGTGTTAGCGACATGTGATGTGACGGATTTTGGCCGGATTTTAACTCGGTCGAGCAGAGCCTCACACTAGTGCGGCTATCTTGCTGTGCGCCCTCTAGCGCCCCGACCCTAAGGTAAGTAATATTGATATTTTTATATCGGTGTAAGTAATATCGAAGTTAGTAATATCGATATCAAATATATCGATGTTACTAATCTCAATGTTACTAATATCGATAATTGTATTATTGTTATGTATTTTATTATGTATTTAATATGTATGTGTTATACGTTTTTTAAGTATTTTACTTGTTTTAAATTATATGTGTACTATTTTTATATATTAATAATGTTATTTTTAAGTCAATTTTATGTTTTAATACCGGAGCGGGTTGTTGGTTTATAGGGGAATAGGGTGGGAAGTAATTTAATTATACTAAATTAATTACTAATTTTTAGGAGTTATAAATTAATTTTAATTAATTTTTGCATTTAAGTTCTGTAGCGGGTTGTGGGTTTATAGGGAAATTGGGTGGGAAGTAATTTAATTGTAATTAGAAATTATTTATTTTTATTTATTGGTATTGATGATTATTTTATTTTTAATTAATTATTAATTGGTAATTCATGTTTGTAATTGGTAATTATTTGTTTTACTTGGTAATAAAAAAAAAATTGTAAAATTACTTTTTATTAATTGGAAATAATTGTTTATTAATTGGTAATTAATGTTTCATAAAAAGTATTTTTTGGTATCCAAAATAATTTTATTGTTTAATATTTTTAATTCTTTATCAATATTTAATAATTAATATGTTTTGGTTATGAAAAATATGTTATTGTTGAATATCTATTATTTGTTAACTAATATTTATTAATTACGATTTATTGGTATTTATTGTTAATTTATTGTTAATTATTTATTCTCTCTGGAGTGGGACTAGTATCTTTTACCCCTACTCTAACCAACGCTTTCCCTACTGTTGCACTCACTGGAGTGGGAATAGTCATTTTTCCCCTACACAATCCAACGCTTTCCCTACTGTTGCACTCTCTGGAGTTGGAATAGTAATTTTTACCCCCACGCTATCCAACGCTTTCCCTACTGTTGCATTTTCTGGGGTTGGAATAATTAGTTTTACCCCTACTCTATCCAACGCTTTCCCTACGCTTGCACTCTCTAGAGTGGCAATAGTAATTTTTACCCCTACGCTATCCAACGCTTTCACTACTGTTGCACTCTCTGGAGTTGGAATAGTAATTTTTACCCCTACGCTATCCAACGCTTTTCCTACTGTTGCTCTCTCTGGAGTGGGAATAGTCATTTTTACCCCTTCGCTATCCAACATTTTCCCTACTGTTTCACTCTCTGGAGTTGCAATAGTCATTTTTACCCCTACGCTATCCAAAGCTTTCCCTACTGTTGCACTCTCTGGAGTGGGAATAGTCATTTTTACCCCTACGCTATCCAACGCTGTCCCTACTGTTGCACTCTCTGGAGTGGCAATAGTAATTTTTACCCCTACGCTATCCAACGCTTTCCCTACTGTTGCATTTTCTGGAGTGGGTATAGTAATTTTAAGTCCTACGCTATTTTCCTTACTGTAGTTTTTTGGGGACTTTGAATAGTAGTTTTATTTATTTAGCTATTTAATATTTTTGTATTATTTTAGATAATGTAGTATATAATTAATTTTAAAAATATTGATAGTATATTTAATTTTTTTTAATTCATTAAACATATTTATTTACTTTTTATTTATGTTATTGTTTTATGTGTGTAGATATATTTGTAATTTATAACATGTTTTGATAATTTATAAGTTATTAAAATAATTATTAAAACTTATTCAAGTTCAAGTTCAAAAGACCTTTATTCGAATTTCATAAAATTCATAAAAGTACCGCAGTTAAAAACAACAAATCATCACAGTATACATCCATACAAAGAGATTTAAAAACATTTTAAAAGTACAATACTTTAGAATTCCTAACAGTTCAGCTCCAATAAGGCTAATTTCTAATTTCAGGGATTTTCCATCATTTTACGCACTCTTACAGTCAATCTTAAAAAAGTACTGGTACGAAAAATCAATTCGTCAGAATCCAAGGAAACCAACATCCTATGCGACTCAATAAGTGTGAGTGGTCTATGTTTCTTAAAATAAGGGGTTAAAAGCCATTTAATATACCTGAGGTAGAATTTACAAAAGAATAAGAAGTGCAGATCATCCTGTGGACTGACACCATCACAGGGGCACGGGTTAAAATCCGTGCTATGTCGATACCCCAGGGGAAAAGACAACAAGAATTTTACAGTGCCCGCCCTAAGTCGAAACAGAAGTGATCTCTCCCAGCTAGTCAAAGGTAGGGAGAGATAGGGCGGGAGGGGTTGTCTACACAGTTCATTTCCTAGATATTTTACAACAGTTGATTTCTGCGATTCTCTTCTTAACCGTTCAGTGTTATAAAGTGCATACAGTGCATTTTTAACCTCAACTTTGTCCTTGGGTTCAATAAGCGTAGGGTCATTGAATAGATTGCCTCTGTCCACCGCACTCAACGTTTTAAGGACTTCTGAGAACCAAGGGATCGCCATTCCGTGATCATAATTTAGGCAATCCTTCATAATGTTTTGGGTAAGTGCGGCAGCACTATTCCTCCAGACTTTGATCCATAGGAGTGCCGGTCTGGCTCTAATAAAATCACTTATGTATGGGAGGTTAAGTTCACTATGGCAGATGTAATCAGAGGAAGAGATCGGGGCGCCCAGTATTTTTCTACAGAAGCGGCTTTCCGCCCGCTGAATACTGTGGCTGCTCCCCAACCCCCAAACCTCCGCTCCATATGAAGCAACAGGCGCGCACTGCAATCTAAAAAAATTTAAAATGGCTTTAGTGGCACCAATTTTCTTTGGGCGAGGGAGGCTCAAGACAGAATTTGTGGCTTTCGAGAACTTGCTCGTGGCGTGGGCCAAATGCCCACTCCACAAGCCGTTCGCAGCGAAAACCAACCCTAAGTAAGGAAATGTAGAAACAGATTCTAGGTTGTCTCTACCTATCTGTATATTGTTGAGCTTCCTTTTGCCGGGTCCACAAGACATGATAAAAGATTTTTTTAAATTAACCCGCAGGTCGAGACCCTCCATGAAATGGACAAAGCTATGTACAAGCAGACGAAGGGCATTTGGTGTGCGGGCCATAAGCACCGCATCGTCTGCGTATAGGAGCGCTGGTAGAGGTTTCCCTAGGATTGATGGAACATCAATAGTGACTTTTTTCAAACAGTTTGATAGACCGTTAATATAAATAATAAACAGCAGGGGTGCTAAAACGCACCCCTGTCTAACCCCCCTGCCTATGTCAATGGGTCCTGAGACTTCACCACCCATCCCAATTCTGACCCGTGCTTTCAGGTCGGTATGGAGATAGGCGAGAAATCTAACAAGGGTGTCATCTAGGCCATTTTGTGATAGGATTGTCCAGAGTTTGGATCTATTCACAAGATCGAAAGCGGATGAAAGATCCATAAAAGCAAGATAGATGGGGGATGATCGAGCAATGCTATACTTATCGATTATTAGTTTCAGATTCAAGCATTGCTCCACTGTTCCCACCCCACTCCGAAATCCCATCTGACATGGATCCAAGAAGTCTGTGTCTACAGTCCATTCAAGTACTCTATTGTAGATTATACGTCCCAAAATGTTTAAAGTGTTATCCAAAAGGGAGTTTGGGCGATAATTGGCTGGTTCTGTCCTATCTCCCTTTTTAAAAATTGGGACGATAATACTGGTTGCCCATGTGGCCGGCATAGCCGCTGTTGGCAAACTATTAAAAACATTGAGGAGAATTGGCGCCCATAGATCCACATTGTATTTAATGATGTCTATGGGCAGACCGTCAGGGCCAGGCGCCTTATTTCCCAGGCTCTCTTTTATAGCTATCTCAACTTCGTGGGCTTCTATCTGTAGGCCGCCCAGTTGTCCTGAATTAAAAATAGGCGGCTCCTCTGTTGGGGCTGTATAAATTTTGGAGAAGTGGGTCTCCCATACACTGCTGGTTATATTGCAGCTAATGGGGGTAAGCTTCTTACCCATTTCTCTTGTTTTCCTAACAGCGGCCCAAAAAGGACCGCTGCCGCCCAAATTTGTGCTGATCACCAGCGATTCCCACTGTTCAGAGAGTAGCATTGCTTTTCTGTCTGCTATTTTTGCTTTATAATATTTCCTAGCTAATTGGACTGTTACTTTACACCTGGGTTTAGCATTGAATGCCTTCCTCAATTCCCTATTCGCAGAAGAGCAGGCTGAGTCGAACCACCTTGGATCATTACCTTCCTTGGGTAATGGGACTGACAAAAGAGTTTTTATGGTAGAACACAGCACTTCAAAATCAGCAATTATGGTGTCATAATTACCACTCGTGGACAGGCATGACTTAATCAAATGCGGGTATGAAGTTTGAACACTGTCTAAAATTGCCCCACAATCAACTCCCCTCCATTTTAGTCGTAGGCCGTCAGTTGTGGGTGTAATGTCCCTTGCACCATTCAAATTCATAAAAACAGGACTAGGTGCGAGATTCAGGGTTACTACTAATGGATTGTGATCACTGAAAGATGTCACCATCACTGTGGTCTTTACTATACAGTCTATTAGGTGTGGGGACATGAATATATAGTCAATAGTGGAGCTCCTGTCCCCACTGATAAACGTCGGAGCGTGGGGGGAACTTGGACTATAACATGAACTCATAGCATCATCAAGAGCAAAATCAGTTATTTTTTTAGCTAGTTCAATGCCCCTGCGTTCCGCTTGGTCCCGAAAAGTCGCATCCTCAATCCCATATCTCGTTGTTAGTTTGGCATTAAAATCACCCCCTATTAGAAATCCTGACTCTGTGTTTGATAATAAAGTGCATTCCAGATTACTTAGAGCCTTTGACAGAGCCAGAAAGTTCTTGTTCGGTACATGGTAAAAATCATTGTTATAAAAATTGATTAAATAAATCCTGGTCTTTGACTTTAACTTAAATTCAAGGATTTGAATATTGGGATTATCGCTAGATAATTCTCTAACTGAACCACCAATCAAGATCTTAATCCCAATAAACAGACCTTCTACTGCTCTACCAAAACTAGGTTTGGATGATGTTAAACTAAAGCAGTGGTAACCTTCTATATATAAATTCCCAACAGCCCATGTCTCTTGAAACATTAGAATATCCATGCCATCAATTATCTCCGCCCATGCAGGATCAGAAAGACTAGATTCCAGGCCTGCCACATTCCAACTAAGAATTGATAACCCATGGGTGTTACAATGTTTGGTGGGCTTATTCACAACACTCCTAGGCATATCCTTGGTGGTGTTAACAACTACAGGTGGGGCACTATTAGTATCCATATCTATCGGGAGACTATCCTGATATAAACATTCTTCAGATATTTCTAACTGACCCTCATGTCTGTTATTTGTGACTTGGCTACTGGTAGTGCTACTATCGGCAATTTTATCCAGTCAATCCTGCTCATCTAAATTTGAGAAGTAATCAAACCGATTGTGGGTAGGAATGTTAAATAGTGGCCTACGTTCACTCATTGGTGTGAATTGATTAGAAGTGAGTGCTGGATATTGCATTTCTCTGTGGTCATAGTAGGGCATGGTTGAGAATTGCGGATAGTGCAGAGAAATGGCTGGCGTTTGAGGCTGATAACGCCAAGGTTGGGCATTCTGATAGTTAAAATCTGGATTCTGGGAAAAAAGCGGCGATTTAATTCTAGTCCTAAAATTCAAATCCTGGTGTGAAATTGCGAAATTATTCGCCATAATATGTTTGGGAGGTATCAAGTGTCTATAAAAATAACCTAGTGGAAGGAGGGTAGTGTTAAATTCCCTAGGTGAAGGTAATGGTGCGCTACCCAATGTTTTTTCCGCCCATTGGGGATTTTTAAAACTTATTATAACACAGTCCCCCTCGAACTTCTTCCTCAAAGGGCCTATCCAACCCACTCTCTGAGTGTGGGTAATCTCCCTTGCCCCTTCAATGGGAAAATTACAATTTGCAATTAACCAATGCAAGGTTTTGTTTTTAAGGGACATGGGAGTTTCATCTTGGTCCTTCCTTAATTTTAAAACATTAACCAGGACCAACACGTATGCCCCACACTCAGGTGGTAGATTAATACGTGGTGGAATCTGCCTGATGGTTTTTGGAGGGGGCTGAACCATAAGGGAATCATTTGGGGGTTTATGAGGTTGACTCATAGAAATCCCCTTCAATTGTTTGGTATTTTTATCCTTCCTTGGCTCCAGGGCCACATTAGTACCACTGGAATCAGCTACTGGCTGATTAGCGATGACCCCTTTGTCTGAAGCATGCGGGGGTTTGAGTATTATGTTTGTAGTTATAGTTGGCGGTTGGGGGGTTTTAGGTTTGGAGCCTGCTAGTGTTGTGGGACTTGGTGTAGCTCCCATTCCATTAAGGGCACCATCTCTAGATATATTCTTAATGGGAATGCTTAATTCTGCTAATTGTTTTTCTATGCGGGTGAGCCTACTTTCTATAGGTGACAAATAGATACTAAGTAATTCGCCCATTTTAGCCAGCATGTGGTCATTTGCAGTATTAACAATATTAGCTTCAGAATTTCCATCCATACCTATCCTCCCCTCTTGTTGCATCTCACTATCTACCTCAATGGTCTCCCTTGTCCTGTTCGTACTTATATGGGGGCTGGAGTTAACACCTTCCCTATTCTTACTTATGGACCTGCTATGTTTTCTAACCTTGGGCCTACGGGACTTTGATATATGTTTTGCTTGTTTTGGAATAGCACCCTCCCGTCTTCCTCTTAGTTGCCTCGTGCTAACACCAGATGTCTCATCTGGGGTGAGATTAATAATTAAATTGGGAGTTTTCTCCAAATCCATACTTATATCTGTGTCGGAGTCAGAATCTATCAGTGGGATTGAAGCAGATAGATTCACCTCATTAGGTATAGTATGGATATCGGCGCGTGCCTCAGTTAGAGGTCTAATGTTACTAGGGATAGCCTGGGTCGGTGTAGGTGTGCTTGCCAGACCAATGAGACCAAGGGATGAGCGTCTGGCTTGGGCTAAGTCTCGTGAAACCCTACGTTCCAAGAGTAGGATGCCCTGGTCTATAGCATCATTGGCTCTAATGATAAAATTATCTATAGGGCCAATCACCGAAACACCCCCAGCTGCAGTTTTACTGCGAGTGCCCCTTGGAGACATAATGAGACACTGTAAAAAGTGATAATCTATCCACAATACTGTTAGTCCCAGTGGCTATTTTATCCGGCAAATCAATAATAGACAGTTGATATATATAAAAACAGAGCACCATATAGTTCTGTAATGTTAAAAGGAAACAAGTCTGATGTAAACAAATGTCAATAAGTTGGTCCTCTCAGTATGTTTTTGCGGGAAATTGTACGATAATTCATCCACGAAACCAGACAGTCATTGATGAATAAAGTACCTTAGATGGAGACGTAAGAGGGGTACGCCCGACCGGCCTCCTATGGCCTCTGAGCCCGCGCGTCCCGCGACGCGGAGGGAGCGTCCTGATTTTGTAGCGTCTCCAGGAGCGCAGCGGCAGGAAGTGACAGGAAGTGGTCGCTAGGCTCTCTGGGCGCTGTAGTCTCCAGCCGCCAGCCGCGAGGTGGGGTGAAGCGGCAGCGGCGAGACCACAGCGTTTGGGCCCCAGGAGCTGTGCAGCGTCCAGCAGGTAGGACTGATGTCTGATGTGGCTGTAATCGCCCCCCGCTCCACCGAGGGAGCGTCCTGATTTTGTAGCGCCTCCGGGTGCGCAGCGGCAGGAAGTGACAGGAAGTGGTCGCTAGGCTCTCTGGGAGCTGTAGTCTCCAGCCGCCAGCCGCGAGGTGGGGGGAAGCGGCAGCGGCGAGACCACAGCGTTTGGGCCCCAGGAGCTGTGCAGCGTCCAGCAGGTAGGACTCCCGGTCTGATGTGGCTGTAATCGCCCCCCGCTCCGCCGAGGGAGCGTCCTGATTTTGTAGCGCCTCCGGGCGCGCAGCGGCAGGAAGTGACAGGAAGTGGTCGCTAGGCTCTCTGGTAGCTGTAGTCTCCAGCCGCCAGCCGCGAGGTGGGGTGAAGCGGCAGCGGCGAGACCACAGCGTTTGGGCCCCAGGAGCTGTGCAGCGTCCAACAGGTAGGACTCCCGGTCTGATGTGGCTGTAATCGCCCCCCGCTCCACCGAGGGAGCGTCCTGATTTTGTAGCGCCTCTGGGCGCGCAGCGGCAGGAAATGACAGGAAGTGGTCGCTAGGCTCTCTGGGAGCTGTAGTCTCCAGCCGCCAGCAGCGAGGTGGGGTGAAGCGGCAGCGGCGAGACCACAGCGTTTGGGCCCCAGGAGCTGTGCAGCGTCCAGCAGGTAGGACTCCCGGTCTGATGTGGCTGTAATCGCCCCCCGCTCCACCGAGGGAGCGTCCTGATTTTGTAGCGCCTCCGGGCGCGCAGCGGCAGGAAGTGACAGGAAGTGGTCGCTAGGCTCTCTGGGAGCTGTAGTCTCCAGCCGCGAGGTGGGGTGAAGCGGCAGCGGCGAGACCACAGCGTTTGGGCCCCAGGAGCTGTGCAGCGTCCAGCAGGTAGGACTCCCAGTCTGATGTGGCTGTAATCGCCCCCCTTATTAAGTATATATTATATATTTTATGTATATGTTTAATTCATGTTTTAGTAATATATGTATTATTTATTAATTTTAAACATTATTACATATGTTTATTTTATTAATAAGTATTATTTACTTCATTTTGCACTTTTTTTTAACTGAAAAAAACCGATATTTTTAATCACGATATTTTTAACATCGATATTTTGGTTTCAATATTTTTTTAATTACCATTTTGTAGATAGGATGTCGATATTCTTGCCTTCAATATTCCTGCGTCGATATTTCTGTAGGTAGATATTTTGTAGATAGTCTGTCAGTGATTCGGATGCAATGACAGAAACCGCAAAATACAAGTCGGGCGTCAGCACAGATTTTTAGCTTATGTGTTTTTAAGCCACGACCTTAGTTACATTGGTCATGCCCTTTTGAGAGACCCGCCCCCCCCCCCCCCCCCCCAGTTATTTCATCTCACTTAAAGCCTTGGTTGGGACCATTGCTGTCCGAAGAGCAAGTCACTCACAAGGCACTAGAGGAACACGAACAAGCTTGCTTTTGCTGGACGCCGTACACGGCTTGTTCTGGCTAAGAAAGCTGTAATAAAACAAGAGTGTCCGTAAAACCGAGCTATTACTCTGCGTGTTTGTAAATTAATGAACACTAGGTCCGACTGCTTCTTAGTAACTTCCACAGGTCACTTAGTGTAAGGCCCGAGGACGTCACTGGGGGGCAAACAGGAACTTGTCTGTTAATGGAGATGATAATATTGAACATAAGAATTATTATTGAAATTGTTCTCGTTATGGTTATTTTTATATTGTTGTAGTTATTTATTTTACACAGCTGTTGATCTCGCGTTTGATAATGAAAATAATAAGTAAACTATAACAACAATCACTATTAGTATAATGACGATAATGATTCAATTACACTGATTATAATTTTAAAAATGATTATTCTGTAATTATAGTAATAACATAATCGTAACAATACAAATGTTGTTTGTTAATGTTATTAGTTTTACAATTATTTTAGTTACAAACTGTCATTATCCTTTTCATCAATACAATAAGAATGATAAAATAATTAGGACTAATAAAACTTATGTGCAGATATACTCACACATACGAGTGTCCATACACACATTGATTGCACATGTGGCAGATAAAGGTGTCAAAATGGCGCAGACGCCTGAGAACTTACATCAAGGTGCATCTCTCGCCATGATCCTAGATGTGTCTGCTCTCCATCCCCAAAGTATTAGGATGTAGGGATGAAGAGCAGACACATCTAGAATCACGGAGAGACGCACCTTGATGTAAGTTTAACTACATGGGTCTCTCCTTCACTCTCCTCCCATGGGGCGTGTAGGAAGCTTGACCAGGGTTTCAAGAAATCAACTTAGGTAGAGTATGACGTAGGTCAACCTACCCAGTGGTAACTTAATAATAATATTTTGGTAAGATAGGAGCCCTCTTTCATTTTTCCATCCTGATTAATGCCGCAGAAACATGTCGACAAAATTAACCACTACGGTAATGGGGCAGTAACTCCCCTTCTCACAGTTCTTGTATTTTTTAATATCGTATAATTTCCTATCTGAATAAATGCATTCTGGCGATTATACTGATTTTTAAAACTCACTCACGTTCACGGGCCCCCACTTAGTTTTAGAAGTGCCTCTCTGTCTCCAGGTGTAGGCCCGCTCTCTACCAATCAATCAATCAACCAATCACCAAAATTTGTAAAGCGCGCTACTCACCCGTAAGGGTCTCAAGGCGCTGAGAGGGGGGGGGGGGTCGCTACTGCTCGAACAGCCAGGTCTTGTGTTGTTTCCTGAAGGAGAGGTGGTCCAGGGTCAGCCGTAGATGAGTGGGGAGGGAGTTCCATGTCTTGGCTGCCAGGTAGGAGAAGGAGCGTCCTCCGACGGTGGATGTTCGGACTCGTGGGACGGAGGCGTGGGCGAGGCTGGCAGATCGGAGCTGGCGGGTGGGCGTGTAGAATGTGAGGCGTCTGTTGAGGTACTTCGGCCCTGTGTCGTGGAGAGCCTTGTGTGCGTGGGTGAGGAGTCTGAACGTGATCCTCTTGTTGATGGGGAGCCAGTGCAGGTCTTTCAGGTGGGCAGAGATGTGGCTGCGGCGAGGTATGTCCAGGATGAGTCGTGCTGAGGCGTTCTGAATGCGCTGGAGTCTTTTCTGGAGTTTGGCTGTGGTTCCAGCGTAGAGGGTGTTCCCGTAGTCCAGCCGGCTGGTGACGAGGGCCTGGGTGACCGTCTTCCGGGTTTCGGTGGGGATACACCGGAAGATCTTTCGGAGCATGCGCAGGGTGTTGAAGCAGGATGACGAAACGGCGCTCACTTGCTTGGTCATCGAGAGGGAGGAGTCCAGGATGAAGCCCAGGTTGCGTGCGTGGTCCGTTGGTTAGGGTGCGAAGCCCAGGGCAGGGGGCCACCAGGAGTCGTCCCAGGCAGAGGGAGATGGTCCGAGGATGAGGACTACCGTCTTGTCTGAGTTCAGTTTCAGACGGCTGATCTTCATCCATTCTGCGACTTCTTTCATTCCTTCCTGGAGGTTGGCTTTGGCGGTGGTGGGGTCGTTGGTGACCAATACCAAAACAAGTTTCTAGAGAGAAAAGACTGCCGATGACGCAGCATGACACCAGGTGGTGTTTGAGGACAGTCCTTCATTTTTTGTGAGATGCCAGCTCTCTCTAAATGTAACATTTCCTACGTTTCGGTCACTGTACTTGGACAGCTTCTGTTGTGTGTTCATGCTAGGCTGGAGGCTAGCTAGCTCCGGTTACCCCGCGCCTCTAGTTCCCTCCCCTGGGATTTCCTAGGGTTAGTGTGTTGCATGTGTCTCACTGATAACATTTCAGGGGAGTCACGTTGAGGGTGTTGTCCTGCTCACTCTCTGTGGGAGTATTTCGATAAGAGTGCATGAATGGCCTCAGCCTACAGCACCTGGGTGGATGGGTGTGTGAATGATCTAGAAATGCTTTCAAATCTCTTAACATTATAATTTGATATGTCAATTCATCTGTCGAAGCTAGGCCATCCTGATAGTACACTTTTAGCTCCCTCAAATGACAGGTCAGAAAGAGGGACTTTATATACATTGGGGGCACCGCGTGTGAGTTTGGTGCAAGTCTTGACTGCTAGGCTCTGAATGCTGAGGTTGGGGTTCTCATTGTTGGTGGTTCGACATATTATGCTTTATGGGACACTAAAATGTCTTATTCTAAAGACCTGTTAGTGGCCCCCAAGCAGCGGTTTAACAAGACTTGCTTTTGCTGGCCTGCTTGTGGCTGGTTGGGCCTACGTCGAGCCTTTTTAGGTTTCGGCTAGACATTTTGTGAAATGGTTAGCAATGCAATAAATAGTGCAAAACTGCGTTATGTGAATGCATTATCTTGTTCCCATGTGTCTTTTGCTCCTGTCTCGGTTTAGTGGATTCCTATCACTGATGTGATTTACACCACAGTCTGTGTGCCTTGTCCTCCCTTGATCGCAGCCCCAGGCTGCTAACTGGCCTTTAACTTGTTGCACAACATTCCTTTTCGTGGTCTGCAATGATTTCACGGACATGCCTCTTACGGTCATCTCACCTCTTCTTGCCTCTGTGCACCTTGGTTCTAGAGCAACTACATTCATCTTGTCTGTAACATTGTATCATGCTGTGTATGCTAAGGGGGTGATCTGTACAACATATGCCCATATAGACGGCCATCTTAATTGACAACTTCTCTGGCTGATATGCCAGTTACTGGCTCAGTTCCTCTTGTGGTATTCCAGGGTGCTTTTAGAATAATGGTGATATTTCTGTTTCTAGCTGCGCACATAATTTACATGTGAACAAATGGCCCTTGCATGCTGTTTTGTTCTGCAAGCATAGTGCAGTCACCCATGTGCAATATCAGCACACATATATGCATATTGCCTCAACGTGATGCTCTTACACCTGCTACTGTCACTTTCATGTAAAAATCTAACTTGTACAGGGATGCTCTGGAAAACAACCAATGACAGCATTATATGCACTTTGCGCAAATGTGTACATAGCTGCTTAGGAGTCACTGATATCAATTCACCTAATTTCCTGGGGAAGTGAAAGTGACCATTTGACCTAGATGATATAGCTGGAAGTGACATCACATTACTCCTGACACCCATCATGACATCACAGGAAGTACAATATGTGCATGATTATTGCAACAATAAAAGTATACAATAAGTTGTCAGATAAAAAAACTAGTTTTGATAACATACACAACCAGGATGCTGCCACGATAAACCAGTGATGTTCCATTAGCGCAGCAATGACCTACGCAAAGCGGAGCGCCGATTGCCGCTAATGCCCATGTACCTTCAATGTATAACCTCATATACTCTCAGAATGCAGTCTCAGATTGCTGAGGTAGCCTCAAATATCCAGCAAGCCTCATCATTCACAGGGGGAAACAGCATTTACAATGCTGTCATTACATCAGAGTACTATTACAACGCGGTTGTTACAACGACTGCGTTGTTAGTACGCAATGCATTTACATCGCAAATCATTACAACAACTTGCTGTAGGGGGCCCTGAGGTATTAAAATGAATTCCAACACCTTCCCTACTATTGCGCAAATTGGAGTAAGAAAATGAATAATGCAATTCCTAAGTCCAGAGCCCCCCCCCCTACTGCAAGTCGTTGTGATGACTTGCGATGTAACTATATTGGATACTAAGAACGCAGTCATTGTAACAACCGAGTTGTAAAAGCACGCGATGTAATGGATAGCGTTGTAATGGACTATATTCTTCACAGGTTTAGTCTCATGTCCAGTCTAGCATCCAGACACACAGGTTAGCTTCAAATGCCCAGTGCAGCCACAATGGCTTCCTTCACAACATTGAAACTTTGAGAGTGGCTGCCCTTTTTAAGCATCCACTGGGCACATCTTTTGATTAGAGAAAGCAAATTCCAAAAGTGTAAGTTTGTCATCTCTGAACTGAAAACAAATGGCCCCTATGCACGGTGAGTTTTCTCTCTGCACAGCACTTGGGGGCCATTCTGCGTTTTCACTTCACGAAGGCAGACACAGGAAAGGAAACTGGGGAACAGTTGTCCCACCCTCAGTGGTATGGGAACTCCATCCCCAGACCCTTGATTTATGTGCCACCTGATCAGAGGATTACACTGGCAGAGCCAGCGGAGGCTCCATCGGTGTAAACCTGGTGCTTTCCCCAGCAGCGGCCCGTGTAGGTAAGAGCGGTGGGGCGGTGCAAATGATAGTTGACAACTTCTGTCCAGTATGTTTAGCACACATTTTTTGGTTCTCCAGAAAAAAGTTTCCAACAGGTAAAAGATTCTACGCAGTACATTCTAAGTATTATAAACAGCCGTGAGTTATTAAACAGAACCGTCCCAGCATGGTAATTTCTTAATAACATTAAAAGACTGTGTGCACCAGGCACTAACCTATGTACATGTGCTTCAATACGTACTATAGGTAACTGTTTATTTTCTCTTATAGTCTATTTAGCTTAAATTCGGAGGCAATGTATTTTATCAAATTCCCATTGTGTTTTTTAGCATATCACCGTCACAGCATCGAACGTTTCTACTTGAGAAAAGTTTAAGGGTTTGCTATAGCCATTTAGAAACAGGTAAACGCTCATCGAGACGTTTCTTTTTCAGTTTACCGAGCGATAGCAGTATATTTATATGTTCACGCGTATTTTGCAGAACGAATAGCGCCGTTACATAGAGAATGGTCACGAGTCATGAGGGATCGCCCCAGAAGTCTATGTTCTAAACGCCTGTATTTAAACAGGTAACCAAGTACCTTATCTACTATTGAAATCATCATCTTACATTAAGTTTCTAGCTATTTCCTCACTTGCTTTTTTAATTTTACAGCAATCTCATCCACGAAGACCATTCTTGACTTTTTTTCGACGACATACATCTTGTCTATATTGGATCCTCAATACATGGTACGAAAATAAGTAATTCAGCTTATTCAGCTCTAATCAATTATTAAGACAGTTTCATAACTACATTGTCATTATTAAATCCCAAGGTTCGAAGTGGAACATTAGTTAATTTCTGGGCTTGAACATTCATTAAACACCACACAACAGTGAGCATCAATGGTGAGTCCTCTCATTTATGTCACTTTCCTAATGCCAATTATCGCGAATATTGTTTTTTATCTAGGATAGTTCTTTAATTCCTCATCCTTTTCCAAAAGGAATTACATGGTTTTTTCATTTCTAACTTCACTATTCTTGTCACACCGATTGAATGTGGGCAAACAGGCAATGTTGGTATTCACATGCATAGGAATGTTCTATGTGGACACATTAGTATGTCAAACTTAGCCAATTTCAAGTTTTTGTGTTGTAAATGAAAACATTAGATGAATATTGTGAATCATCTATTCTAGTTCGCAAATCAATCAATGAATTATCCAGTGTGCTTTGGGCCATAGGCTAAATATGTTCATTACATTATGTTTTTCAGTGCCCCTGACGAAGGGATAGCATCCCGAAATGCATTGGGACAGGATAATTTTTCTTTTAACTGTATAATGGTGTTCAGTTTATCAAATCAATGAATTGAACATTTGAGTAAAAAAGAAGCAACAAAGATTGTCCCTGTTACAAGCAAAAGTATTTATTTTGGAAAAGATCAAAAGTATCTACATCAATAAACTTTTTTTAAAATCCCAAGCAAATGTTTCTTAATTAAGATTACATAGGCAGATGGATTTCTGCCAAAGGTAGTGCGGAAAGGGTCTAATGACGACTGTCACTACTGCATATTTCAATACGTATGAAGCATGCAGGTAGTATGGCCTTAATTTAGTTTAGCCAGTGGCGGTTTGTGTCCAAGGGTAGCAGGGCTCCCCCTTTTACATTTAGTAAAAACAAAGCAATCATAGCAATGCTCGTATGTTCTTTTTAATAAGAAAAGAAATACCCTCTTATAAGTTTATATAATGCGGGGCACTGTCTTCCCCTCTCACTGACACTGGCATTTTTGCCGGACACGTGGTCTGACTCCACTGTGTGAGTAACTAAGTTGCTCCCCTAAGCAGGCCCAAATAAGTATTTGCTGGGCTGACAATCTTACAGCCCTAAGACATGTGAGGTCATCAGCTTGGCAAAGACCTAGCATCAATGCCCAGTCTCCACCCCCCTGATGGCATGGAGGTAAAGTTAGCCCTGTGCGTTTTAGATACAAGCCCCATATAGCTACGCTTCCACGTCAATCAGGGAGTGGAGAGCATTGTCACCACACCCTTAACCAACTCGTTACAGGGTGTGGGTGGGACCCCACCCTGTGAGGAGTTAGGAAAGGGTGTGGCAGGCGGGATGCTAGAAATCGAGTCTGCTCAGACTTGAGTTATAGTGAGGTTGCTTCACTCACGTGAGTCTGTTAATCCTGGACTGGACACCATTTTAGGAACACTGCATGTGTGTCTGTGTTGTGCCATCCACATGATTTACTGCAGTGCTAGCAGCTAGTCCTAATGGCTGCTTGCGCACAGCACTACAGGTTGCTGTCGGGACTTATGGACGTCCTGTGTGGTGTGTTCACCAGCCCAGGTAAGGATAAAAAAACACAGCTGCCAAGCCCGGGCCAGGCACATTTGTTAGTTGAAATTGGGCCTATGTTAAGTCTATGGACTGACGTCAGGATACATCTTGAACTTGGCAAGGCCTGTATGCTGGGGGTGAGGGGTGGGAGGGGGTCTGTTCCGCAGGCCTGGGAGGGAGCATCAGCATGTTGCCTCAGGACTATGAATGTATCCGACTTAGTAGGTGTAGTGTGAGGCACAGTGCCACCCTGTTGAGGGTGGGGACACTTAACACACAGTTAACACATTTAAAAATGTTGTGGTAGCTATCCCATCCTCGTCGCCATAAAATTGTGGTAGCTTGGTCTAGACAGATTGTAGTATTTCAGGAATATTTATTGTACAAGGTACATGTCCAGATGTTCAGTCCAGGACTAGCCCCAACAGGAGCAGCCAGCATGCTGATCAGCCCTTCTCCAACTGTAGTCTCTGACCCCCAACAATCCATATTACATCATTCTAGGAGGAACTCACTGGCAGAGCATGAACACATAGAAACCAAGATACAACAAATGTGTCAGTGCATAACCCATGCCATGGTTACTTTGTGTTCCGTACAGGCAGATGCACATGAAAGACAGTGTGATTTCTTTGCCTATAAAATAGGAATAAGGGGCTCACTGTCAACAGCTCTTTTAGTGCTGTCTTCTATCTGCCTAGGAATCATTTTTTGTAATGTTGAGTCTTTAACATTTGGGTTGCAACAGGCTCTTTGTCAGTATTGTAATGGTGCGCTACTGCTGTAATGGAGGCCATCCATGCTGACATGGCAGCCTTCACCTCCTGGGCATTTTCTATGTGTGTTAGTCAGTGCTGCCGGTGAATTTGCTTCAAGGCCCCCTCTGCACTCACAGCTGCCCTCTGGTGCCCCTTCTGAATCTCGTTGCTTCACCTGTCTTTTAGCCGTATTGGTGAGTACCATTTAAGTCGCTCTGGTCTGTGCAGCTAGGCGAATAGCAGGTCACATTTTGCACTTGCTCGTGGTGCACTTTCACAGAGACAGTAAAAGTGTGCCTTCAAGAGTGCTAACAAGCTAACTTCAAGTTTCTTCAGGCATTCTTTACTCTCAGTCATTTCTAAACTCGTTTATAATCTTGAGTATCATTTACAATAGGGGAACATGGCATATACATGCACTTTGCATGTTTCTCTGTGGAGGAGTGTTCAATGTATTCCTCGCTTTTACATAGTACTCAGTTTATTAGGAGGTTGTTTCAGGCCGCTGAGGAATTCTTTGTTCACCACAAGCCTATGAAATGCCACAGTTATCTTTAATGTATCCCTGCCATTGCTTTGGTGAGTTTGAATTTCAAATGACAACAAACAAGTCTAGTTTCTTAAAGGAGAAGCTCCATTCCTGAAGCTGTGCAGCGGGTGATCAGGGGCTAAGGGTGGTGGTTCTGTCTTCTGAGATAGGTTTACACATATAGAGTTGGATTCACCTTGCAATGCATCAGGCCACCACATATACGTAAAATAACATGTTACTTCATGTGCACATACTAGAGAGGTGGCTATCAGATGGGGCTCGCTGGGGCACTTTTGTCAAGGGCAACCTTAGGGCTGCTGACCTTCGGGTCCCATAGGCCAGCAGTGGTGTCTGTGCCTCGCTTCAATTTCCTGTCTGGCTGGCCTGTTGCTGAAGGATGCTGTAGTTGTGCTAACCTTGCCAACTCTCCTTGTATTTCACTCTGAGGTGTGCCCTCACCCTAGTCTCTCTTCTTCTCGAGGCAAGGTCCTTGAAACACTGTCTTGTGCTCCAGAGACAATCACACTCACCCTCGTTATTACGTCTTCCTTTTTTTGTCTCCCTTCCTTTCTCCTGCCTTCTTTCCTTCTCTTGTTGCCCACGGCTTCCTCTCTCTGACTCCGTCTTTCTGTCACTTTATTTGCACTCTCTCCTATTCCTTTCTGGTCCTCCATTCTTCTGCCACCCTGCTCCTTTTCTTCTTGCTCTATTTCCTTCAGTCTCCCTCTCTCTCTCTCTCTCTCCTCTCCTTATCCTCTCTCATCTGTCTGTCGCCTCTGTCTCACTTTCTCTTTCCTCTTTTTCTCTTCCCTCCTGTGGTATCTTAGGAAACAGAACTTTTAATATGTCAGGTTTTTGCTACAGTTTTGCATTTGTGTTGCAGCGACACACATATCTGCTGTATCAGGCTTGCAAGTGTCTTACCTGAACAATAGGTTCTCCTTGTGACATTGCTATCAGTTTGTTAAAGTGTTTTTATCTTTGCTATTGCGATATTTTACACCACCGTTTACATTATCAATCAGTCATTATGCGGAATGTTGCTACGCCACTATTTTTCTTGACTTATCCCGCTGACCCACCGATACAGTGGATAAAATAGACGAAGGTCTTTGCACATTATGCAAGAGTATGTGGGGCTTCTCTTAGTGCCGAAAGAAAAACCTTGTTATTGTTACACTGCCTAGGGTCAGACAGGCAAGAGGTGTTTGAACATCTACCAGAATTGTCTGGTGATGAAGTGGCTGGTTTAAATGAGTATGAAATTTCCATAAAGAAACTTGACTTGCATTATCTTCGTACGTTGAGCACTGTGCTTGAACGATATTTTGGAAAGAGAATGCAACTTCAAAGTTAGAGTGTTGAGCAGTATATAACAGAGCTACGCAGATTGACCTCAACATGTGGTTTTGGAAGTTTTGTTGAGGAACGATTGAGGGATCAGTTTTTGCTGGGTTGCACTTTGGAAAAGGCTAAACCAACAATGTGGCAGAAAGGCAATCCTTCATTACAAGAGGTATTAACTATAGCCAAAAAAACAGGAACATTCTAAAGCATGTATTGAAGTTATTCGCAAAGATGTATTACATGCATGCAAGAGTGAAGAAACATCTTTTAAGGTGGTAGCTGAGAAAGATAATGACAATAAGTTTGTTCAAAGAAGGAGTGACATAAAAGGCAAAACAGATCAGACTTTTTTGGGGAAATGTTATCGGTGTGGTGAGGTAGGCCACCTGGCAGATATGATGTATCTGGGATACAAGGCTACGTGTAAGAATTGTGGAAAAAGGGGTAGTGTATCTTAATGCTGTAAATATACTGTAAAAAAAAGTCAGAGAGGTGGGTTGTGAAGATGACCTTGTAGAGCAATGCTGATAGTTTGGAAGGGCCCTTGGAAGTGGTACAGGTCAATGAAGAAGCTGTTAAAATGTTGTGTGACTCAGTTGCCAAAATCACATTGATACCACACGCCTTTAATGAGGAGAAACTTAATAACAAATTGAGACTCTTAAAGCCAGACATTAAATCCAGGGGATATGCTGGAGAACCAATAAGGTTGGCGGGATATTTCTTGGGGGTGATAGAATTCAAGGATCAAATAATTCATGGGGAAATTGTATGTGTCTGTGAAAGGCGGTTCTCTAATAAGTTGGTTTCATCAACGTGATCTTTGTGTGTTTCTCGACCCCAATGCTAATCCTGCTGTTTGCTTGAGAGAAATGTGAACTGTTCGTAGTGTTTTAGAAGGTTGTGATAATATGTTGAATGAGTTTTCTAATGTTGTCAGGTGTGAACTGGGGTGCCTGAAAACTATGTACATGAAATTAAGCTGAAAGATAATGCTCTCCCAAAAGTGGCTAAGGTTTGGAGTGTCACTTTGGCAATCAAGGAGTGTATGAAAATTGAACTGGACAGACAGATCACTAATGGCATAATTAAAGAAGTAGAAGCTTCAGAACGGCTGGTGCCTGTGGGTATAGCTCAAAAAGCCAATGGGGAGGTGCGCTTATGTGTTACTTTGAGGGAGCTTAACAAGGCCGTGATTGTAGACCACTACCTACTCCCCAATATTAGTGAGAGCCTGAGATTGTTGAATGGTGCCAAGCACTTCTCTTCTTTAGACCTTAGTTTAGCGTACCATCAAATAAAGCTGACTGACACTTCGTAGGACTTGTCCACCTTTGCCACCCCCTTTGTAACGTTCACATTTTTGAGGATGCCCTTTGGGATCATATCAGCTGCCTCTGTCTTTTACAGGGTAATGGACAAATTATTGAAAGGAATGGAAGGAGTTAAGGTTTATCAAGATGATAATCTGGTGGTAGGATTGGATATCGGAGAACACAGTGGTAGGTTATGTGATGTGCAGGAAAGATTATTATCGAAGAATGGACTCTTTGGGGCATTTATGCACTGCATCAGGGATGCAACCAAAGAAAGGCTTGATTGACACGATTAAGAATCTATCTTTACCCAAATGTAAAGATGAACTAGTAAAATTTTGCAGTATGGCAGAACTTTATAACACATGTGTGCCTAAATTTCCTGAGAGGGCAGTTCATCTCAGGTCCCTATTGAAAAAAGGTAAAGAGTGTTTGTGGTGTGATGGTTGTGAGAGTGAATTTAAGGAAGTGAAATCTGGTTTGGAGAAAGCCTCAGACCTATGGAGTTTCGATAATAAGGATGATATCATTGTAATGATGGATGCCAGTTCCGAGGGGTTGGGGACTTTGTTGATACAGAAGTCAGAAGGTATGTATAGACACATTGCATTTATTTCACATGGTCTGAGAGGTGCGGAGATTAACTACTCAGTAATTGAAAAGGAGGTCCTGAGGGTTTTTTGGGCTGTGAGAAAGCTAAGACATGTTCTTTGGGGACACAAGTTTGAGATGAAAACTGATCATTAGCCTTTCAAAGAAGTCTTTGCAAAGAAAGGTATTGATCAAATTTCAAGTCGTATTTGAAGGCGGGTTGTTGTGCTTCAGGAGTTTGAGTTTGAACTAATGTTTGTGCCTGGAGCGAGAAATGTACAGGCTGACTGTCTTTCTAGGTTGCATATCAATTTGGATGAGGATGATCCATTGCAAGAAGAAAGCTTTGGCGGGGAAGGGCATGATGATGAAGGGAATGTGTGTGCTGTAACTGAGGGTATTGTTTAGGAGGAAGAATGGAAGAGAGTATTGCAAGGTGATGTGTGTTTACAATATATTATAAAAATGGTCTTTTTATAATATATAATATATAATTTTTATAAGGTATTGGGAAGTTTGCAATGAGTTATCTGTGGTAGATGGTGTACTCTTGAGAGGAAATAAACTTGTACCTCCTTTGGTGTGGGGGAATATATTGGTCAAAAGTGCTCATGCTAGCCACATGAGTATCTTGAAAACTAAGGAAAGAGTTTGGGAGTGCTGCTGGTGGCTGTCAATGGAATTAATGGTCAAGAGGGAGGTATGGGATTGCCTTGAATGTGCACGATGTGGCAACGTGTTAAAGTGCAGGACACAACCCATGATGATTAGGGAGCAGGCCTCTGGGCCATGGGTTGACATTGTTCTCGACATACTTGGGCCAGTGGGAGTAAGTTCACACGACAACTACTTGTTGGTGTGTCTGGACATGTTTTCCCGATAGCCAGAGATCAAGGTGGTGAACTCTATTGAGCTGGAGTCAAGTGTGTAGGTGGGTGATTGGATAAAAATTAAATCTCCCAAAAAGGATGGGAGGATATCCAAATACAGTCCGCCTTGTAGAATAAAGAAGGTGTTTAGAAACTCAGTGAAAACTTATGAAAATAAAATTTGGAATTTTAACAGGGTGGCCAAATGCAGCTCTGTTCTAGGGAGAAGTGTAATCTCCCTAGACAAGGAGTTACTTGAAGAACCTAAGAACCGACCCCCAGCTAGTAAGGAAGAGAACGGCTTGGTTTTGTGATTATGTGTAACTTTGTTTTATGCTCTGGATTAATTTTTACAAAAGTGATTGTAATATATTATGCTTTCTTTTGTTTAGTTGGGGGACTCACAATTTGTATTTTGTTTTGGGTAAATGGGGGAGGTGATATGGTATGTTAGGTTACAGAACCTTTAGTATGTCAGGTTCTGTAACCTAGGAATGATGCACAGACTGTAACCAAGGTTATGGTTCTGGAGAGAAGACGGAGTCAGAAAGAGCTTGGAGAAGCGGTTGGAGGCTGATGGATGTCTGTGGATGGGATCTCTTTTATCTGGAAACTAAAAGATTCAAACAACGTGGCTCAGTGGTCCTACATTTTAATACCTCCTTTCTCTTTTCTTCACTTGCGCTTCCTATCTCCCCTTCCTCTCACCTTCTCTCCTTCCTACTGTCTGTGATAGGAAAGGCAGTCTCTGCTACTGTCCACACCGGTGCACACTCTGGTGGTGGTGCTGCCCCCCCCCTGTGCCCTTATTGACCGCCCCGTGGCACTGTCAGGCTGCATGAGGATCCTATTCAATGAGAGTGAATTCAAATCCCTTAAAAGTTCCCCGCTGATGCACTCAGATCTGGGAAGCACAGCCTGAACCGCAAAAAGGCTAACTTTTCCGACATTACCCTCCTGGCAACCACTGCCAGCACCTGCCAGGGCCCTCTCCTGTCATAGGGAGATGAGAAATTACTGCATGCGCCTAGAGGGCCCTTTCCTGCCTGAGAGAGAGCAGATACAGGATAGTGAAGCTGGGGGTAGTGTCAGTAGATTTTCTGATGATCCTGGGAGTCTGATAGAACAGTGGAGCTGGGCCAGTGTCAGTAGATTTACTGGTGGGCCTGAGAGTCTGAAAGGACAGTGGAGCTGGGGCAGTGCCAGTAGTTTGGCAGGCTTGGGAGTCTGAAAAGACACTATCACAATTGCTTTATAAACCATGTTTTCTCAAATATGCTTGAAAATGAACCATTTGCCCACGTTTTTTTCAACTTTTCTCAGGGTAGAACCCCCATGAACCCTCCTTATCCGCTCCGCTGCTGCCGTAATTCTCCTGCGGTGCTGGAAATTGTGACTTGTGCGTGGTTGAGACGGCCCCCGTCCGTACTCCGCACACACCCACCGTGATGTCAGATGACCGGGGGCCATCTGATGCATGGAAGCGGTTATGACTTTCGGACTCACTCGCTACATTTGCTTGCCAGTGTACACACCACCGTCTTCCAGAAACCAACCGATAAAAACAACCTATTGCACTATCAGAGTTTCCACCAACTGTCATTGAAAAACCACCTCCCATTTTCTCAACTGCTACGCGTAAAACGCATTGCCTCCTCTCAGAACTTATATGAAGAACAAAAAGAACATATGATCAAAAAGTTCAAAGATCGGGGATACCCAGAAGCCACACTGGAACTCGCTGTAGACAGAATAAAATCAATGAACAGACAACAACTACTAACATCATCCATTCCAAGGGAAGAGCGGAGATCCGTGTTTATCTCTAAATACTCCACAAGAAGTCATAACATTAAAAAAGTCATCTTAAAACATTGGCCGTTACTGGCCCTTGAAGAGGATTTCAAGGGCATTTTCACCTCAAACCCCAGGTTTGCATAGGAAAGGACCAGAAACCTAAAGGAACTGTTGAAACCCAAATCTACTGAGTCTCCAAAAACATACAAAGGTACACTTGCTTGTCATAATTGTGGGAATTGTAATTCCATTATCAAAGGGAATGAAATAAATCACCCATCGAGTGGGATCAAAATCAAATTAAAAGTGAATGGTACCTGTGACAGCACCAATTTAGTCTACATGTTGAAATGCCCATGTGGACTCCCCTATGTGGGCAAAACATCCAGAAAAATAAAAATTCGATTAACAGAACATCGCAGCAACATCAGACTAAAATCAACAAAATCCACAGTAGCAGTACATTTTAATGACCATCAACACAATCCCAGTCAACTCAAGTTTTGTATCTTGGAAATAGTACCAGTGCTACCAGGAAGAGATAATGAACAATATCTCTTAAGGAGAGAACTTTATTGGATAAATAGACTATCATCGACAGCTCCGAGAGGGCTTAATGAACGCCTGGAATTTAGTTGTCATCTATAGATCATTGAAGACTATTGATCAAACCAGTTAACCAATGGAACAATATAGTTAACTGCATTTATTTTATTTATTATTTTATTTATTACTTACTTTTATTCGTCAATCATATTGTGAAATGTTAATACCATTGTTGCACTCTCCAGTTTACGAAGGTCACCCTAGATGTTCTCATTAATTCGCTTTCACACCAGTTAGTACATCACCACAGTATGAAATGTTTATCACGTTTGTACACATTTTCTTTTCACTAACCGATGCCACTTATGATCATCATTTCCATATAGCACCAGCGTACACGTTTCGTACATTCATTGATTTACACGCGGATTTTTCCTTGTTTTGACACGTGACCAAGCGTCCACCTATCCGACATTATTTTACATGCATCTTTTAGTACCGAGAAATGTTGACCAAACGCCTGCCAATCAGAATCCGGATTGCAAACTAGGAGTCACGTGACTCAGTACACCCATTTAGAACGCGAAATTTTGAGTGCGTTCAATGTTGTCGAACGGAAGAATACAGAACACGCCGAGAATATTATCATTCCGGTAAGCCGCGTAACCTATCTGTTAGAATCATAGCAATTTCTGATATACAGCGTAGCAAGTTTGCTACCGAGTACACTCGTTGACCGACCCTCTCCACCTTGTTTTTATAGGCTCGTCTACACCCGCGAAAAGCACGTCGGCAAAGTGTCAGCTACAGGTTTGAATTACACATTCTTAGAGAGCACACTCAAGCACTGATGCCGCTCGGATATTACGTCTAAATCCTCACGATTGCACCCCCATGTGCACCGACAGTATTAACAATAAGATGATTTAGAAAGGGGGTGATGATGGACAGAGCATCTGAGTTAAACAGAACACTCATACCCAGTCAAAAGACAGGGCTTGATCCATCACCGTTTTTAGCTCACTGCACCATCCCAGTTCAGAACCTGGCTATATGCAAATTAGTCTGACCCTGGCCCAGTGCATCATGGGAACAGGGCAGACCAAACTACCAAGCCAATTCTTTACTGGAAAGGAAACAAGCTTCCGGGGACCGGTTTCTGGCATTACAGCCGTCTTCGGCCCGGCTTGCTTGAATCCTGATGGTGCGGTGAGCAAGGGACTCACATCTGAGCATACCCTGCCACTCCTATAGTGGCCAAAACGATTTAGAAAGGGGGTGATGATGGACAAGGAATACAGAACACGCCGAGAATATTATCATTCCGGTAAGCCGCGTAACCTATCTGTTAGAATCATAGCAATTTCTGATATACAGCGTAGCAAGTTTGCTACCGAGTACACTCGTTGACCGACCCTCTCCACCTTGTTTTTATAGGCTCGTCTACACCCGCGAAAAGCACGTCGGCAAAGTGTCAGCTACAGGTTTGAATTACACATTCTTAGAGAGCACACTCAAGCACTGATGCCGCTCGGATATTACGTCTAAATCCTCACGATTGCACCCCCATGTGCACCGACAGTATTAACAATAAGGCACACACCTTGAGTTTAAATAGAATTCCCAGCATGTAACGAAGTCACCTTTATGTTTTCCTTTTTAAGCAGCATAACTAAGATTCACAACGTGATCTCTCTTGCCTTGCATGTTTACAAATGTCGTAATAAGTATGAAGTTGTATACTAGGACATGACACTGAATTTTGCTTTTGAAACTGTACTTGATTACTTTACAGGATTGTACACGGCCCCTGAAGAAGGGCTAAAGCCCGAAATGCATTGGGCCACCGGGCCAAATGTTATCAGAACATGAGAATAATCATGATATGAACCAAAAATTAATAATTAAAAGGATATATTGAACTTTGTTTACACGTTTTGGAACTATTCACTGAACTTGGCACTGAGTGCTCTGGGGAGACACTGTTCTCGAGGGAACAGTGCGTCAAATACTTGCCAGTGTGCACTCACCCAGAACATTTGCACCCCACCACTTTCAAATGTCACCAGCCTCCACTTTCTTGAGAACCTTCAGACCTTGGTTATTTTAAGTAAATAGGATCTTTTTTGACAAATGTTGCTTGGAGTTTACACTAACCTTAGTAGATACTTTTTAATACTCTCTGGTGTATTTCTCATGAAAGTTTCACTGTCTGGAAACAGTGTGGCACCGAGTAAATTCTTTCCATAGCGTAAAACACTGTTTACAGTACCCACTTTTCTACTGTTATCATACTAATTTCTCACTGGAGGAGTTTGATATAGATAAAAGCTGTCTGTAGTAGGTAATTAAATTTAGGAACAGACGTTGAGTACCTTGAGCAACATGGCTTTCTCTGAACAATTGTATACACATTGAACACCTTGTGCAATGGGAGTTTCCGATTTATCTGTGGCTAATTGTGAGTGTGATCTAGGCTACCCGTGAAGTGAATGGTATAAGGCCCATGTTGCACATAACACATTCTTTATATTATTCTGAGCTATTTTGGACTTACTTTCAGGCCTCTAATGCCATACTAGTTTATAGAGTAATGTGTACAAAGGAAGCTTGAATGATGTCATTGGTGATGTCATCAATTATATAATTTAAGATGTCATGAGTGATGTCATAAATGATGTCACAGAACATGTCATGAGTGATGTAATATGTGAGGTCTTAAGCAATGCATTGAGGGGGCACAAGTTATTTTTGTCCCAACTCCCAGGGACCAATGCATTTATTAAGCCTTTTTTGGTCCTGGGAACCCCCTTGCCAGAGGATGCCCCGCTGCCCAACCGGGAAACCTACAAAGCACATAATGGGGGACCACGGGGGCCCCCGTGGCCCTAGTCAGTTCTCCACATGGTGTAGGAGCTGGCATTGCTCCTACCCACAGGTTGCAGCTGTTTATGTTGCTCCATCCGAGCAGGAGCAATATGGGTTCTGTTTCCTTGACCGCATCAGTACGGACAGGGAAACAGAACACAAGTCTACTCCCAGATGGCGGGAGCATTTTTAAAGCTCTCGTCGGCTGGAAGCAAACTTAGCGTTTGGCGGGAGATTTGAAAATTCTCCCTCCAGATGGGAGCAAACACATGTTTCCCTGTCCATGGTAGTGCCGGCAGGGGAACTACTGTGTCCCAGGGGTGGGCTCCCAGAGACACAGTAAATAAACCAGCCCCTGTGAATAAGGTCCTCTGGATCCTTAAAGACTCAGAGAGGGGAGCTGCACAGTCCCTCCCTCATAATTAAAGTGACTGGCCCGGGGTTTGGGGTCCCCAGAGCCTTTTCTAAGGCTCAGGGAGAGGTGCTGTGCAGCCACCTTTCCCTTGTTGAATACACTAGACCCCAGGGGATTCGAGCTCGCCACGAGACTCTTGAGAAAATCTCATAGACCCAACCGTCCAGATCTACAAATATTTTGTAACCTTCATTTCTCAAAAACTACTCAACGGATTTGCACCAAATCACTAAAAACACAATCTGCGAACCAAGATATAGCTTCCTGCCAAATTTAGAGTCTAGCTTCCTGCCAAATTTTGTTTAATTCCATGTAACAAATTTTTGCTATGGCTCTGCATTAAATCAATCGGGGAAATACATGGAGAAATTTGCCTTTGGGACACCCCACCCCTTTTTTTCTCTGCTCCCACTGACGGATCACCTTGAAATTTTCCAGGAAGGAACTTCAGTGAATTTGCTTTTTTAAATGTTTTGTGAAGATTCGTCAAATGGCGCAAATGTTATTAGCAAAACAAAAAATACCTTGTCTATGGAAAAGCAAACCCAACTATAACTACCCAGTAAAGACTGCCACTGGGTTATATATATATATATATATATATATATATATCAGCACAAATCAACAATCCTGTTGATAAAGATGGCAAGCACACGGGTATCCATTTGCTAGATTGTTTATTACAAACCCCCTTTCACCCTCGACAGACGCGTTTCGCAGTAAAAGCTTCGTCAGTGTCAGTTTGTGCATAGGAATGATCGCCATTTTAAACCCCACCACACATTTCATTTTCCAACAACATAGAAGATGGTAAATCTAAGTAAAAGTGGTGGCCATCTTGGAGTGTAGTATTCCACATATATTACATTGGTTTCTATGGCGAATATAAAGTGCTCTAGAGCGAATTAAAAACATTGAACAGCAACAAACATATCATTATTATTGTGCACGCAACATTTCATTAATTGAGTCTAGTACCAAAGTCCCATTAGCACATATACAAAAATACAGTTTTTCTTATTTCTCATTTTTGCTATGAGGGGGTGTATCCCCTATGTATGTTTTTTTTGGATTAAGGGAACTTGGTAACTTTATAATTACAGTCGTGGTCTCGCCCTGTGTGGGCTCGAATCCCCCTAGAGTTTACATATCATACAATGTCACATATATTGGAGTTTCTTTAAGTATAGTCATGATGATTTCTTTTTTCATTACCCAGTTTTGAACCATAGGATAGCAACTCTTCCTCATTTATAGGTGCACCCACATCTCCTCATCATTGTTAAGGCCCCACAGTGTCATTGTTTTGAGGTCAATGATGTACCCGGATTCTGCGATGCGGAGTGCCTTTTCCCTGTCCCCTCCACGTTCTAGACGTTTGACTTGGTCTATGCAATAGAAACTGAGGAGATCCCTGTTACTTCGATGAAATTCGGCAAAATGACGAGCTACCGGATAGGACTTGTCCTTATTCGCGATAGCTCTCATATGCTCCGTATCCTCAGTTTCGTGGGGTTGATAGTGCTACCTATGTAGCATTTTTTACATGGGCACTCTAAACAATAGACCGTATAGTCTGAGTTGCAATTAAGATGTTTGGTAATTTTCCTATTCTGTTTTTCTTCTCCTGTTCTACCTGGATACTCTTTAACGTTTTTGCTATACTTACAGGCTTTGCAGCGTAGGCATGGAAAGAACCCCCTTATGTTGAAAAAAAAAATATATATATATATATCTATCCGTATCCCAATCGGGACCCATGGAAGGTGGCGCACACGCCAGCAGAGCATACTGGCAAATTCAATCCAATTCATACAAATCTCAATAGATGCGCTTTCAGGATAACGGACACACAACCAAATGTTGAGATGGAAAAAAGTTTAATCATATATATATATATATTATAAAACACTCTGCCTATGGAAACTCTGATCTAACTATAACTAATCAATATTTTTAAAATATATATATATATATACATACATACAAAAATGTATGTGTGTATATATTTATATATACACACACACATACATATATATATAAACTAAATATTTATATGCATGTATAAAATGTGTATACATTAGGTCTTTATTATACATATATGTATGTATGATATTGAGTAATGTGTATACATATTTTTTCTACATGCATTTAAGTATTTAGTTTAGCTATATATTTGTGTGTGTGTATATATATATATACACACACACACACACACACACAAATATATAGCTAAACTAAATACTTAAATGCATGTCGAAAAAATATGTATACACATTAGATCGATATTATACATACATATATGTATAATATAGACCTAATTATATTATGTGTGTATATATATACACACACACACACACACACACACACACACACACACACACACACACACACACACACACACACACACACACACACACACACACACACACACACACACACACACCCCCCTTCCCAAAGAAAGTTAATCAAAGCTCAGCTCCTTCACAGAAAGTCTTTTTATTTGTTATCAAGCAGGGGCTGAGATAAAGGTAGGGTGTCGGGAGTGCAGTTTCTCATGTTGATCCCCGTAGGAAAATTCACTGTCTGATACAGATATTTCAGGCGATTAATGAGTTTCCTCTTGGCCTTCATTGAGAGGCTTTTTTGCCTAAACCACTTTTGTTTGAATACGGGAACATCCTTCATGTAATAACTCAAGCCCTAATGAAGTTTTTTCAAAGGAACAAAACGCGTTGGCGGAAGGCCATTCTAAAATTTTGAAACAAATAAAGAAAACTGCTGGGCTCATTTGGACGTTTTTGACTCCTTTTCCTGGTGCACCTTCCTTTCTCACAAAAAATGGACTCTATTGATGGCATGTTTCTGGCGGCAAAAAAAGACGCATTAACTGCCTTACAAAAGCGTGTGGTGTCTCGAAGTATGAAAGTTTCATGATGTAAGGCCCACCAAGATTCAGTTCTCATGGCTTGCGTTCTTTCAGCGCATATCTGTAGGCCCTTCTGGCCAAGGTAATTTCTGCCTGGTTTCTATCAGATTTGTGCAGGAATTTTTTCAATTCCATATGGGCTTTTTTATATTTAGAGTCGAACCAACCCTGCTTCTTATTATGTTTAATATTTTCGACGAATAAACTCCTCTTAACCTCATTAGAGTCTTGACCGAATTAATTCAGAACCTCTACTTCGGGAGCAGATTCATCAAGACAGACTAAAAAATCAGATTTACATTTAAATAAATGCCTCTTTGTAACCTCAATAGGTTCCACTTTGGGCCAGCACAATGATTATCCATCATTTTTATTTAGGGCAATATTCTGTATAAAATGTTCTGATATGCCCTTTTCGTTTAACACGTTGCTTGGGAAGGTGAAAGTGATACTTATGCGGAAATGATTGCTCGACGCGAACAATTACCTTGCTGCTGCTGCTGCCCTAAACGGACTGCCTGAAAGATTGAGAGCCTTTAGCCTTCGGACTCTACTTCGGACTTTACTCCTCGCGGAACCCGCTTCGCGGGTCCCGCATCGGCTGAGGATTGTGTCCTACCTCCTGGAAGCTGCTGTGGGAGCGGGCTCGGACTGCAGGGCTGCGAGCAACGGGACGAGGACTCGGTTTCCCAGGAGTCCTCGGTAAACCCGCGCCCGACACACCTGGGCTGCTCTCCCTCATCGCCCCGCCCCACTGGATTGAGATAAAGCACCCTGTTAGCAGTTACAAACGTGGGACGCGAACAATTACCTTGCTGCTGCTGCTGCCCTAAACGGACTGCCTGAAAGATTGAGAGCCTTTAGCCTTCGGACTCTACTTCGGACTTTACTCCTCGCGGAACCCGCTTCGCGGGTCCCGCATCGGCTGGGGATTGTGTCCTACCTCCTGGAAGCTGCTGTGGGAGCGGGCTCGGACTGCAGGGCTGCGAGCAACGGGACGAGGACTCGGTTTCCCAGGAGTCCTCAATAAACCCGCGCCCGACACTCCTGGGCTGCTCTCCCTAATCGCCCCGCCCCCACCTGTTACGAGGGGTTGTCCTACAAAAGTGATCTGCGCTCCCCGCTGCGGGCCCTCTGTGGCCCTCAGAGGCCTGAGGAGACTGGGCTGGGCCGGACCCCTTGTCTGATCATTACTTTACAAACTGCATTGGGGGTAAGTCTACCGCGGACCTCCATTTTGCGGCGCCGTTACTCTTTTTCAATGTCATTGTCAGTACTTACTACAGACTTTGAAATGTCGGACAGAATTGGGGGGGTGTTTAACGGAACTTTGGACAATTATTTCACTAAGACCCCCACTGATGTCCACAAGGAACTCACCCTAGCTGAACGGCGAGCGGAACGCCGCCGTTCTATAGAAAGTATGAGGTCCTCGTCCCTGACTGAGTCACCTTTACTTGCTGCCCCCATAACTGATCAGAGTCACAAAGGCAATAACAGTTTAATGATATTAGATAGCGGCCCCTCTGTACCCAGAGTATGTACTCTTACATCTAGTAACGGCCCAAAGTCAACTGAGAATGGCCTATTGTCCTCTAGACCCATTAGCTCTCTTATTGTAACCAAGGCTCTGATTACTCCTGCTCCAAAACCTGGAAAAAAACAACTATAACCAGGGCAAAGAAAAACTTGCCGCAAAGAAACTTTGGCCCACCCCCCACTGAAAAAAGGAGAAAAAGGGGAGAAGTTTATAAACAAAAGCTGAGTCATGCGGACTTTGGCATAAAAGCAAAGGTCCCCATAGGGAGTGATAAGACCTGACGTATCAGTACCGGTGCCAGTTTCCCCTCATCTCATTGATTTAAGTGAGGAGACTGGTACTGATACTCTATGTGCTGATATAGAGCCCCAAGTAATACACAATAAGGTCTCTCTGGAAAGTATTGAATGTATAATTAGGAGCTTTTCCCTAACAATTATAGAGAGACTAATAAAGGTGGAAGAAAGATTGGGGAAAATAGAGCAGGAATTGGGGAAAAAGGAGGTCCCTCCTAAGGCTGCTGCAAATATTGCCGCACAATCCACTACACTGCCTACCCAAACCACTACCCCAGTCCCCCCCCTGTATCAAACTTAACTTCAGCTCCCATAAACTCTCCGTAATCAGAAACAATAAACATCCTAATTTAACCTCCAATATGGTAATAAATAAATCCGAGCAGACTCCAGCTACCTTTGCCAATAGATCATCAAAGGATATAGGAAATGCATTCATGGGGATATCTACAAGGGAGGATAGAAATTCCAAGCATACACGGGGGATACAATCTAGGGCCCCCCTTCCAGAACTACCGCCGGAAGCAGTGCCTTTCGTGGTGGTGCTTACAGGGGTTCCCGAACTAGAAGGTAATAAGCGGGAGGGATTTGCCCAGCTGAAGAACAAAATTATGCATTGGCTGAGCATATACAGACCAACCGCAGGTAACATCAGCGGCGATATTGTACATGTCCGCCGCCTTCAGTGGTTGGGGGGCAGACCCAAGGATATTTTGGGGGATGTGGTTGTTGTGAATTTTAGAGATCAAAATGCTGTACAATATATATTAAACTGGCCCTCAGGGAACAGCAACAACTGTATTATTCCAAGACCACTGACGTACTTTTACCCAAGATCCTTGGTATTTCCACACCAGCATCAACTCCCCCAACCCCCGCAAATACAAACCTATTCTAACCCTTTCCCCCCAAATATACACAATGCTAGGAATCCCCTGTTTATCCCCTATTCAGCACCAGTTGCTGATCCCTATGGATGGAACTTTGCACCCCCTAGGCCCAACACAACCATGAATAGAAGAATGGACCATTTAAAACCATTCACACCATTGGAGACTACAAACAGGTTTGAGATATTCAATGGGTTAGATGATTGCGATTGAAGTCTCAGGAGTACCGGGGTTGAGGGAAGTGGAATTCATATCCTTGGTATGGAGGATAGTGTTAATGATATTGATGTGATGAGGATCTTCCAAAGACATAATCACACCTAGTGTGCCTGTTAAAACCCACAGACCCACGGGACTTGTTAATCCGGGGGAGCATGGATACTCGGGCTTTTGCCGGGACCATACCAATGGTCCTACCAGAGGTCGCTCAGTTACTGGAGAAGAGTATTTAGAGGAGTCTTTGGAGTCGAATATTGCTCTAAATGCCAATCTACCCCCTTTAGTATCTCTGCCATTATCTCCAACTGAATTACCGAATAGGACCGTGCAACCCCCACTTATTGAAACTATCATTGCTGATGAAGGGGTTGTCCTAAGCAAAGGATACAACTTAATGAGTTGGAACATCGCAGGGTGGTGTAATAAGGCCGACCGTCTTGGCTGGTCAGACTTCTTAACCAAATTTGACATTCTCTGTCTCCAGGAGACGTGGTGCACTGATGATATTTCCCTGGATGGTTTTGCTGCCTATAATTGCCTATAATTGCCCGGCACTGAGCTCTAATATGGGTAGAGTCAGAGGTGGACTGGTGATTCTGCTGTCAGTGAGCCTTCCAGTGAGAGTGAAGACCCACGTGACAGTCGGATCACATTCACAGGTATTGTGGTTGCAGCCCCACGGCGGCCGGAACGTCTTGATAATTAACCACTATAATAACACGTTTAATCACTCCAGCTCCTTAGTGGTCAACGAACTTGATGCCGCAGTTGACAAGTTGTGTGGACAAACCTGTGTACCCTTTGATATCCTATGGGGAGGAGATTTTAACATTCATATGTGCCCTTATTCTTTTCTGAGGGTATGTGGGTTTGGAGGGGAGGATGATGGGGACCAGGCCCACTTCCTACACACGACTTATGGTGGCTCACTCAATACCCTCCTGTCTAAATTGGATCTACTGATATTGTCCCCCAAAAAAGATAATGAAGGCAATTTGGTACCTACGTTTGTGGGAAGGAATTCTGCAACAATTATTGATTATCTTATTGCTTCGGCAAGTTTGTTTACCATGTGCAGCCCCCCGGAAGTAATTGATTTGGCTCTCAGTGATCATAATTGCCTTACTACTCACTTGTTGATATGGGGGGAAAAGGCTGATGTGACTCATGGATCAGTGGCAGATATAACCCCGCATAGATCGAATGGTCCCAGGATCAAGTGGGGGAGGAAAAATGAGGAAAAGTTGCTGGCCGAAATTGTGTCTGCATGCCTCCAGGAGGTGGAATGCTGTCTTGATCCCCATACAGGTCTAACATGTATCTTAGCTGGGTTTGAGTCTATTAATGCGACCACAAAAAAGATCCTGACCTCTAGTAAGGTAAAGGGGCAGGGAGCCCCGAATGGGTGGTTTAATAAGGCATGTACAAAATCCTTACAAAATTTGAAAAATGCCCTTAATGTTAAACCCAGGGATAGGGAAATGGTTAGATCCCTAAGGTGCACTTATAAAATGCACCTGAATTTAAGGAAGCAGGAATTACGGGGGGAAGCGTGGGACTTGATGTCAAAGGCAGTAGAACTCCGGGACACCAAGTTATTTTGGAATACTGTTAATAGTCCATTTTTACATAACGAAGCACACCCCGTACTTTCTGCCCAAGTAAATGAGGACAACTGGGTATCCCACTTCTCTAGTATATTTAACCCAGAAGGGACGTCAGCAGAGAGAGATGTGGTTGTAGATTTTTGTCCACCCACACCACTTAATATCTCTATTGATGAGGTGTATCTCGCTGTCCGGGGTAGCAAGGGAGGGAAGGCACCCGGCCCTGACGGGGTCCCCATTGACCTCTACAAAGCAGATGTATTGCTCTGGAGCCCCTTGTTGACCAAGGTTTTTAATGCTGTTGCTATGGTCTCTGCACCACAGACATGAGGAGAGTTGATTATTATTCCCATCTACAAAAAGGGAGATAGAGGCGATGCCAAGAACTACCGCCATATCTCCCTTCTCGACTCTTCCATGAAAATAATGAGTAGGGTGTTATTGATCCGCCTGGAGGAATGGGTCGAAGAGAATGGCATCCTTGCGGACTCGCAGTTCGGATTTCGCAAGGGGCTGGGCACCATAGAACAATGCATTAATTTAGACCCTATTATAGGCAAGTACACGCGTGCCAAGCAGGGTTCGCTGTACCTATGTTTTGCAGACCTTTCAAGTGCCTTTGACTTGGTAAACCATAGACTTCTATGGACAACCTTATTGAACATGGGAGCACCACCTGAAATTATTAATTTTTTGGCGCGCCTATACAGCAATCTGTCTGCTAAGATTCGTTTTGGGAAATTGGGTGAATGTACCTCTAGTGTTCAAGAAGGGTCTGGTATTAGGCAAGGCTGCGTACTCGCCCCCCTTCTTTTCTCCCTTTTTATTAACACCATGGAGTCGGAACTGCGTTCAGTTAATGCTGATGCACCGTCTGCTGACGGTTTATCCATTCCGGGTCTGCTTTACGCAGACGACACGGTACTGTTATCCAGAACCTGCAAAAACTCATGGATAGATTTCTGGATTTTATTAATGGGAGAAAACTTAAGATTAACAATTCGAAAACTTTTATTCTGGCTTGTGGCAAAAAAAACAAAAAATTAAGACCATTCTTATTTAAAGACGAAATCATTCAAGTGGTTGATAAATTTTGTTATTTAGGCATCACCTTTAATAATGGGGGCATATGGTCTCATGAGATGACTAATGTTAGGGCCAAAATGAGTAAATGTGCATTTGGTATTTTTAAGTTTGCCTCTAAATTGGGCTCAAGGCGCATTTTTGATATGATGTATATTTACCGTCATAGATGTGTAGCTCTGGCCCTTTATGGGTCAGGGGTATGGGGACATTGTAACCATAATATGCTCCAAGTTGAAGAAAACAACTTCATTAAGAAACTCCTCTGTTTACCACCCTCAACCTCTACCAGTTTGATCCATCAAGAGGTTGGTCTGGAGCATTTATCAGATCTCATTAGCCTTAGATCCCTACTGGTATGGAGGTCCATCTGGATTAAGGAACAAACAAGTTTCACGAGGAAGATTATTAATGACTGTCTCCACTTGGACAAGTATAATCTAGTTCCCTGGCTCAAGTATATTGTCTCCACATTCAAAGAAGTGTTTAAACTGGATGTCCGAAAAAATCCTCTCAGTGTAACGGACATCTCAAAAAAGGAGCTAAAAAATGTGTATATGAAGGCCAAGGAAAAAATGCGTAGCGTTACCGTTAGCCAGTATTCTACGCACAGTTTTTATAACAAATATAATCTGGCTGAACATGGTTTCGCCAACTACCTAAAAATGGTAACACTTCGTTCACACCAGTATGTACTTACTAGACTACGGATGGGGTCAGTTCATTTGCTTGTTGCCTACCCACATATCAAGTCACATACCATAGTTCCATGCCCATGTGACGGGACATCAAAGCAGTGTACCGAGCACTTTTTATTGATCTGCCCCCTTTACCTCCATCTCCGTATTGCCTATTTGAAACCACTTTTAAAAAAATATAAGGCACTATCTATGAATTCGGCCATGAGCCTTTTTATTTTCCCTTGTTGATTCTGATGTGTGTTTTTTTACTGCTGTATATATTTTAAAATCAATTTCTGTTAGGAAATGCATACCTCTGTAATTTTAACATTGTATACATTTTTTCAACTGTCATTACGTGATGTATTGCATGCACTTTTATGATTATTTTTAAAATGATCGAATAAAGTTTTCTGAATTGAATTGATTGCTCATTGCGTTGGTATGTGTCACAAAATTATTCAGTCTGCTTGAATATCGATTTGAAATCAGAATATAAGCAATAATTGAGCACAGTCCTCTGCCTTTAAAAGTACGTTTAAAAGGAACTGTAGGGGAAAAAAGTTAAATGGCAAATCCAATATCAAGTGAAAACATGATTGAATTAATATGATCACCAAGTTTTGAATGAATAAAATGTACAAAGTCATCACCATCATTATAAGCTAGACCACATGTATCACCCTTGAAGTCGCCTCCCTAGATAACACATAAATCTTTAATCGTGTCATTCTGAATTTTAGACAGGTCATTTTGTAGTTTGGTCAGCACACCCACAGGCTGGACTTTGGGGATATTATTGTAAAAATTCAGCAGGCTAATGCTATGCTTTTTGTCAACATAGAACAATAGAATCTGGTATTAAGTGACTGATATCGTAAGGTTAATCCTATTAACATTCACTTGATTGGACCCATACATACACAGGCCTCCCTTATTCCTCCAGTGTGCTGAAACAGTCACTGGGGAGTGAAATGTTTAATAACCATTGATATGTAGGGCATTCTCCAGTCAGGGTTCTTGGAAACATAGTATGGTGAAGTCATCTACAAACTCGACCCATTGGGGTTTGCTAGCTTTATTTCGCAAACTTGCCACGTTCCAAAATAATATGTTACAGGTCGGTGTCCTGTCATATTATCCATCGCACTGTCCTAATTTATTGCTATGCCTTGCTGTGCTCTCTAAGCACTTGGAATCTCTCAGCCTTCTCCATTCCTCCAAAACTGGCTGCCAGCTGTGTCAAGGAACGGAAACAGCACTACTGGCAGTTGTTGAAGACTCCAGAAAAATCCTTGACGCTGGAGGCTCCTTGGCTGTGATCCTCTTAGACCTCAATGCGGCCTTTGATACGGTCAATCACCTCATCCTGGTCCAACGACTTAGAAGTCTGGGGGGGTCCAGAGCCATTCTTACTTGGCTGCAATCTTTTGTGGAGGGTAGGTCATTCCAGGTATTTGATGGTGGGGCTATTTCAAAACCTTTGCCTCTCCATTGTGGGGTTCCTTAGGGTTCCTCCCTGAGACCCACTCTTTTTAATGTTTATATGGCCCCTTTGGAATTAATATTGTAACCTATGCTGACGACAGACAGCTGGTGGTTGCACTAAATCATTCAGACAGAGCCTCTATCTGCCTCTGTCCCTGCTTGGAAGAGGTAACTAAATGGATGGAACTTTCTTGCCTTAAACTGAATAGCAACAAGACAGAGGTTATGCTTCTCTGCAACCCCTCTCTATTGAAGGCAGACACTATGTGGCCAATGTGCATGGACCCGCACCCGTTCCCAAGCAAGAGATAAAGAGCATTGTTTTTTGGCTTGATGCAGATCTTAGCTTTCAAACCCAAGCCAGGAAGGTTGTGGCGTCTTGCTTTGCCATTCTAAGAATGCTTCACAAAGTGCTTCCTTTACTCCCCTTCCAAGCTAGAAAGCTCATGGTCCAGGCACTCATTCTATAGAAGCCTGGACTATGGAAATGCCCTTTATCTTGGGGCTCTGAGTTCGAGCCTTGCGAAACTTCAAATAGTGCAGAATTGTGCTGCAAGGATTCTCTTGGGGACCCCAAGTGGGCAATCGGCAAACCCCGCTATTAAATTCCTTCACTGGCTGCCGATTTGGGAGAGAGTTCATTTTAAGACCTTATGCCTTACTCAAAAGGTGATTGGTGGGAAAGGACAAGCTATTATTTCCTCTTTGGTCCAGCCATATCAAGCAAAACAGGGAGCTGTGCTCTAACGAACAACATTTGGCCGTAGTTCCTAGAATTAAGAGGGCCAGAAGTGGTGGCCGTCTTTTTTCATATAATGCCTCAAAACTTTGGAACTCTCTCCCTCTTCAGTTACAAGAGGAGCCCAATCACATGGTCTTTCGTAAGCTGTTAAAAACTTGTCTCTTCCCCAAGTGATCTCTATGTAGCTTCAGATTACCGCTTAGCGCTGGGATGCCTTTGGGTAGCCATGCGCATACAAGTGTGGTTTCAATTTACAGGTGTTGTTTCAATATTATGATGTTGTTCTGACGAGGGCAATATAGCCTGGCTTCAGGCGGAAGAATTAACTTGGGGAAAGAGCTTGCTGTTTACTTTGGTAATTTCAATGCTTGTAACAAATAAAGAATGTGTGTCCCACAGCGAACCGAATTCCAGCAGACATCATGAATCCCCGCTGTAACTACAATAGGTTAAAATCATGCACCACTCCAAAAGAACACTAACTATAAGTATGTATTCTAACACTTAATTCATTGGCTATGCAGCACGCTCTGGTAATGGCAATCAATTCAGCAACTTGTGCTGAGGTTACTTTACTTTACACATGTATGATGCCTTCACGTTGTATCTTAAGGTACAAACTGCATATACTGTTCTTAAAATTCCATATATATAATTCCGAAATTATTCTGCCCAGAAAGTAACAAAAAATGATTTTTAACAAAACATTATTTGGTAAGGGGCCTAAGAATCCCTCATGACATATTGTATAGTGACTTTCAACAACACATTACATGGCCAAAACACACCATATATAGGAATTGTAAGACAACAGCTTTATATATCAGTGCTCCACACAGCGTGATCAGCGAAGGGCTTGGGAAAGTGAGATCACAACATAACAATGTACAACAATATTACATCAATAAGAGCCTACGAACTATTATCTTCAAAGTTAGACAAAATAGGGCACATCGTCAACTCCTTATTTTGCCCCATAACAGTGAATATGCATCAAGCTCATCATTTATTTAATTAACACTGTTTTTGGCTAAGTGGTATGTTGTTGACAGTCAGTACACAATTTGTCTTGGGGGATTCTTGGACCCTTACCAAATATTTCATTGTTGAAAATACTTTTTTTTCTTCTTTTTTTTTAACTATCCCAGCAGAAACATTCTAGATTTATATATATATTACGCCCAGATTCTGGCGGTTACTGGGTCCACCCAGTGTATATTTAAACTACTGAAAATGTGATCGGCTTCACTGAAACTTGAGCTATCCACAAATAAAATCAGATCAGCGAACACGAGTGTACATCTGAATATATGGTCTTGGTTTAGTGTACAATTCTGTGACATTAATGGAGTCATGCCTAAACTGATGTATTTCTTTATCAAGTTCATCTCTTGGTAATTTTAAAAGTGTAGCAGGTTTAAATAAAGTTTTAATGGATATATTTACGGCAGCCAGGATAATTTGCTCAGACTTGGTCAAATGGTACTTGACGAGTTAACAGTGTCTCCACTGAATGAGGTACTAACACGATAAGCATGTAACCCATGATTACTGTTTCACTCTGCAATATAGCAATAGCAATCGTTGCAATATTTTTCATTCTTCCAGGCAGGACTGTTGCATCTGGCTTTAACGTGGTACAAAAATATACAGTTGGTCTCTGTGCAATGCCATGTTGTTGATTGCGAACAGAAAGTGAGTACCCTTTTTTCAAGACAAAATAAATACAAATCTTTCTCAGAGTCAGGCATTCCTAAAGCAGGTGCTGTATTTGTGTCTTAGCTTTAGGAAGGCTTTCATACATTACTCATCCCAAAAGCACCAGCTTAGAGATATTGTTGTATGAGAGTCTCTGTAAAAGCTTCGCAATCAAGGAAAGGTTTGGAATCCACTGGCGCCAGTATCCAACATTCCTATAAACTCTCTTACATCTCTCTGTGTTGGTGGATTCATCCTCAATATTGCAGATGTGTGCTCTTTATACACCTTCATCATTCCCTTCTGAATTTGAGGTCCCAAATAAATAGCTTCTTTCTGGCAATATTGGATCTTTGTTAGGAAACCATTATGCCCATTTCAGCCAATTGATTCAATAATGTCCAACTTACAGCACTCTTTTGTTTTTGCCGCAATAATCTAATCATCCATGTAATGCATTGAGTCACAGGGCAAGTTTAAAGTTTCAACTTTTTTGAGTATTTGGCTCAAGGACTTTCTATATACTCTTGTGGAATTCTAGCCCAAACAAGGATTCGATTTCGAAATTAAAATGCAAAAAGATACTGGCTGTTCTCGTAAAGAGGAATGGAGAAAAATTCTGAGCAAAAATCAGTTGCTGTGAACCGTTCTGCATCTATTGGAACGTGAAACAACATTACTGCTGGTTTGGTACCATGGGACAACATGGAACTACTATCCCATTTATTCTTCTTAAATCTTAGACGATCCTCTCATTTTCCCATTCGGTTTGCTCAAGTTGATTTACTTGTACTCCCCAAAAGCTTTGTTAAAATGTCTTGCTGTGCCATCTTTTAAATAACGGGCATTTCAAATTCTGTGGAAATCTCATTACACTATTTTGCATTTTAGGTTGTAAAACTGGAGCTGAAGGCATAGTTCAATTGAAATACTTTGTATTCTACATGTTTTGCAGGTGTGCTAGTAGGGCTGGGACCACTGATTTTTAAATCTTATTTTGTGCCACTGAAGTTACTTTCTGCTGCATAGGATACACTTAAGGCATAATTTGGGTTCCATTTGCAAATAGTTTTTCATTAAATCTACAAGTTATTTTCCATTGACCTTCTTTACCCTAAATGTGATATGCTCCAAATTTCATGTGAACATTATTAGCATTGTTATTAAGACCTTTGCCTCTACCATGAAAACTATTTCTTCCATCTCCTGGAGAACCCTGATATTATACGCCAGAAGCTTGACAAACGTCTTGACCACTTTCTGAAAGAATTGAGTCTATGCCAGCATCAACTTCTCTTTGGTTTCAACACACAATAATCACTACAATAGTTCACATACCCAAGTATCTTGTCCAACAGCTTCACTTGCCAAGAAATCACACTTGGCTGAATCTGTGAACTCAACTCCAAATGCAACCCCGACACAAAAGCTGCCTCAAATTCTACGCTCTTCTTCCTTTGATAGATTTTATGTCAAGACCAGAGGCTAACATTATTGCAATCTCCTTTATTGCCACCACTCACAGCAGCCTCTTTAAAGAACTTAGAACACATAACACTAAAATTCCAACATATTAAAAGGCCAGAACCCTCTGTTCTCTTCCTTCCTTTTTTTCTGCTGCTTGAGCAGATAAGTACATTTCTAATAACAGAAAACAATTTGGATTGAGTCTTTTTGTCTGAAGTTTAAATGGTGAAATGTGTGGCTGTATGTTGATGTCTGGTGTGGATTGTTTGATATTCAGTAAGTTAAGATTTTACTTTAAGTCGGAAAGAAATGTTAAACAATAGGAGTTGTTGACCGGTCGGAGCAAGCGTTGGGGAAGTGTTCTGGTGTAGGGCTTATTTAGAGTTTAGAAATTAGGTTTTTACAAGGGTAACTTCGTTTTTCAAATAGTACCTTAAATAACGGCTATGCTGTGGGGCACCAGGACTCTGGCATTCAAGAAGTGCTGAGGGAGAAAACGCGTGGCACTCGAGCCTCCAGCAAGGCGTGTCTGGAGGAGCGCAGCTGCAGCCATTAGCTCATGCTTCTGGCTGTGGGTTGACAGGGTGCCGACAGGGCGCCTGTGGATGCGCGGTTAACGGCATATTTTAGGAAGTTTACTTTCTTGTGTTTGGCCGCAGATGGGATCGCGATAACAGACGGATCCCTTTTTGTTGACCGCATATGCGAGGAGAAAGAAATAGAGTGGTTGTAAGTGGCAGTCTCCTGCAATCACAAAAATAGACAATGGAGTTCAAATAAGGCACGCATAACTCACGTATTTTCATTGAGAGTGGGTGCCCATTTTAGCTAGTTGGGAAAGGTCTGTGGAAGTTAATATCATTAAAGAAAGGACAGATTGGGATAGGTAGACAGTTATTAACAGCTGATTAGGTCAAATATGAATAGTCCGGCGATTCAGAGAGCGCAGGAGAGCAGATAATTGAAATTTGGTTGGTGTGATATTGATTTAGAAATTGAAGTGAAGGGTAATCTGGTCATTCAATTTAGGAAAATACTAGTTAAGGTAGAAGTTTAATTCTAGAAGTGATTTTTATTAGACGTTTTAGGAGAATGGCAGTTACAAGCGGACAGAGTAGTAAGGAGATTCCTTTAGAGGACACAATAAGTGGGATGCTGCAGAAGTTTTTTAAATATTTAGAAGTAAGAAATAAGAAGAACTTAGAGGCATTATTACAGAATAAGAGTATGTAGTCTGAAGAGGAAAGGTTTTGGTCAGCTAGGAAGGCGCACAGACTAGGAGAGGTGGTAAGGTCACTAGGAAATGGAAACTCATTGAGCCTAACGTGACACAGAGTAACAGGAGAAAGATTACTGTGTCAAACTGTGTTTTTTGTGATCACACAAAACATGGAGGTGTCGAGGATACACAAGGGTGATCACAAAAAGGATCCAGAGAGCAATAAGAAAGGTTTTAAGAGTGCTCACAAAAACTCTGTTGTACAATGTGATGAGTTTCTGGGAGTGCAGAAGTGGAAATAAATTGTTAATCAGATTTTAATTCTGATAAGAAGGACAGGAGTATGAGAAAAAGATCATGTCAGGTGGAGAGCACCTTGAGCGGAGAAGATGGGGTTTTGACTGACCCTTCGGAGGAGTTCATGTTTGATCCCATGTTTTTACAACATCCGCTATCGCCAGAATGGGCTCCAGCAGCACATGTTGCAGAATATGTGCAAACGTGGCTGGGGAAGCATATTCCTAAAGACATTAGATTACGTCTAAGATCTGAATGTCCTAGGTCTAATTTGCCCAGTAAGAGTATGATGATGCCTGTAATGGACACAAAGATTTTGGCGTTAATTGGTAAAGGTGGAAGGGATCCATGGAAAGGTTTAGATAAAGGCCTGAGGATGTGCCAATACAGATTGCTTGATCTTACAGGACTGTTAACTAAGATTTTTGATATGGCAGATGAGGCATATATGAAGAAGGAGTGGATTAATGTTGAAGAGTTGAGGGAATTAATACAGAGACCAGTAAGTCTATTAGGAAATGCTAATACTGCTATATCTGTGGAACACAGGAAAAGCATTCTACTGAAGACCGATCTGAAATTGGTCGAGTTAGCCAATAATGAGGCAGGTCAAGCTGCTAATGGTCTATTATTTGGAGAATCCTTTTTAAAGAAATGGCAAACTATGTGGGTGATTTAGTTCAATTCAGGAATCTCAGAGAGACTAAAAAGTTGTTTGATAGGTGTGTTTTTGGCTGGGCCGAGCAAAGAAGGGGCCAGTTCCCTAGCCGGGATCAAGGCATTACAAGGAACTCTTTTTCAAGAGGGTTTAGACCCTATTTCTATCGGACCTCGTACCGGGCAAGAGGATTTTACCCCAAAAAACACAGAACAAAGGGGAGAGGAAACTGAGGTGAGCGTCGCACTCGGGGATCAGGTAAGACTAGACTCTTTTGTTACCCCATTTAACCTAGTGGCAGACTTGTGCAGTTTTTCAACAATTGGTCTCGGGTAACAGGGGATCCTTGGCTGTTGGAAACAGTGAAAGGTTATCACGTAGACTTTGTGGAAGAATCAGTGCAAGTTTATATTCCAGAAATGATCAAGCTCAATGCAGACCTTACAGACTGGTGAACAGGAGTTTCAGGAGTTGAAGGCAAAGGGAGCTATTGCAGAAGTTTGAGGAGAGTCAAAGGGATTTGTAAGCAATATTTTTGTAGTAGAGCAAAAGGACAAAGGAATGAGGCCTGTGATAAATTTGAGGAGTTTGAATGATTGGGTGGAGTATCACTATTTCAAGATTGAAGGCATGCATTTAATAAGGGACTTTCTACAAACAGGAGACTGGTTAACCAGGTTACATTTGAAGGATGCTTACTTGACAATTCTGATTTGGGAACCTCATCAAAAATTGCTTCTGGCTGGGTCCTTTGCAATAAGGAGTTTTACGAAGGACAGGGCAAAGTGTTTGATTCTTTTGTGAATGAACAAGGTGTCTGCTGTAAGATATGCGAATACGTTAGAAGGACCGAAATCAAAAGATCTGGCAGATTGAATCAATGTGTTTTGGGAATATTGCTTGAGGCAGAACATAGTAGTGCAGGTGGAATATATACCAGGGTTGAGCAATGTGGAGGTGGATTGGTTCTTGAGGAATTACAGGGATTTGAGCGATTGCACTCTAGACAGAGCAGTTTTAATGAGATTGATGGAGCATTGGGGTCCTTTTTGGGTTCACAATCTTGCAAACAGATTGAATAACTAGATTAAAACGTTTTTCAGTTGGCATCCAGACCTGGAGTCAGCGAGGAACGATGCATTCAGACAGGATTGGAGGAGCCTCAAGCCTTATGCTTTTCCTCCATTTTCTATTATAACTCGGGTGGCTGTGATGGTATGCAAGTGAAAGGAGATGGTGGTGGTAATAACCCCTCTTTTGGAAGGTCTGGATTCCAATAATTTTGGAGATTTAAATGGGTTATCCAATTCTGTTTCCAATATTTCTGGATATTTTGTTAGGTCCAACAGAAGAGTTGCACAATCTGGTCTAGGAAGGTCAGTTGAGGTTGATGGAATGGAAAATTTCAGGTGAGTATGGGAGGTGCCAGGCCTTTTCCAGGGAGCAACGAATTGTATTAAAGAGTCCTGGGTGCCAAGTACTCGGAAAGTGTATAGATTGGCATGGCAAAAATGTATTTGCTGGTGTGTGGAGAGGGATTATGATCCCATTTCAGTTGATATTGGGTAGGTAGTGAATTATTTGTCTGAAATGGTTGAGAAGGTGTAGTTCTGAAAATTCTGGACTCGTGAATAAAACTCCATCATAGCATGACGATTTTTATATCAAAAGACCGAAAATGGCTAGTACACTATGTACAAGCATTTTCGTCATATTCGAGTGACGATTTCACCTCGAAATCGTCATTTTCGTCTTGAACCCTTGGCTTCCATTTTGTGTACGGCAGCCATTTTGTGGGTTGCCCTGACATAGGCTTATAATACAACTAAATTCGATATCAAAGGACACGTACACCTTGATTGACTTTTCTCTGACCTGAGCAAACTGAAACCTTTGCCTCAGGCCGAACCTGTTTGGTCAGTTCCTCTCCCAGTGGCCGAACGAGATAGCATCAAGGCACAACAGGCCATAAACCCTTTTCATCGCACACACACCCTGCCGAATCTTGCTCACACCTGTCCCTGCTCTTTTCTCTCTCACTTGCTTTATGATGGGGAGGTGCCCGTTTTTATTGGGGGTCCACCGTATCTGATGGAAATGCTGGGCCTTGCCGGGTAATTTATTGTGGGCTGAACAAATTGGAATGTGGGCTTGTCATCATGACTCTGCTTTTTCTTTGTAGTAGAAACATGTGAACAGTATACTAAAATGTGGAGAATGTTTGCCTGAAGCACAATATTTTGCATAAAAAGGGAAGCCTGGCTTTATAAGATTGAGCAGTCTCCTGAGAATATACATCCCGTGCTGTTGTGCTTCTAGGACGCTTGTTTCTTGGTTGCAGCCAATAAAATCGATCCTTGACTTCACCTAGAAGACTCTGAGTTTCTGTGGTCTAAATCAGGAAAGTACTCGAGGTCTTTGGGTGTGTACCCTGACACCACTGGGTTACCGGTTCGGTACCGGTTCTGAAAAACCCAGTACCTCAGTTGGCGCCCAACGCAGGGCGATACCAGCAGTACCGGTCCAGCCAGAGGTTCGTGAGGAGCTTCGTGTGAAAATTCTGGAGGTTCGTGTGAAAATTCTGGAGGAAGGCCAACCACTTCATCGACGTGGTCCGAAAGTCTTTGCTGCGAGGTTCCCCGCTTCCCGACGGCTACAAAGGACTGCTGCCCTGGCTATCGCCCTGATTTGGACCCTTGAAGTTTGGTAGAGCGAAACGATAAGACGAGTCTTCTGGTGACGTCATCGATATCTCAGTTAAGTATAAGTGGAGCGTCTCCCAGTCCTTAGTTGGTCTTAGTTTGGGTATCCCCTTTTGGGATCACTTTTTTGGAACTTGCAAGTGCCATAACCGAAGGACTCGTGTATTCACGAGAAATATCGTAATCGATAATCCTTTGAAGTTTGAAGCTAGACTAGTGAGCGAAGATGCCTGGTCTTAGCAGACTTGGAAATTTGTTTTGTCTTGGTTGTAATAATAGGGACTCCCGATTGGAGGACTCGTGTCCGGTTCCTCCGATTGGAACTCCAAATTATGAATTGTATGTGAAACATGGAGTAGGCCCCATCACATATAATGAAGTATGGATCAAGTACACCAGAAAAGATGGTGTTTTAAAATGGCCCCAATATGGTAGCTTTGACACGGAAATCCTAGATAACCTCGAAGTTAAACTTTTTAAGAAGAAAGCCCGGCCGGCGATGTTTGACTCTTTCCGCCTATGGCGTAAGGAAGCCAAACAAAAGGAAATTAAATTAGCAAAGAAAAATAAGAGAGAAAGGGGTATTTCGATAATGCAAGCTGCTATGCAGTTTAAAGACAATGAAGAAGAACAGATGAGTGAGCAGTTGCACAGGCAACGTAAAATGGTGATAGATAAATGCTATCCAGTTTTGCCGCCTCTTCAGCAAGATGCAGCAAATGAGCTTCCAAAAGATCCGTTAATGGCGCATTTATTAAGTTCGCCACCCCCTATGCGCACAATGCCACGGCACCTCCGCAACCATTAGTTGCGCAAACTGTGATTGCATTGCCTCCTGCTCCTCCACAGCACCCACCAGCTGTTCTTCAGCTGGCTCCTGCTCCTTCGGTGCAGCCTCCTCAAGGCCCACCGATCACATCTGCTTCACCTGTGCTTTCTACGACTTTGCCTAGTGCACCTTCTATTTCTCCTAATGCTCCCTCTGCTATTGCCTCTGCTCCTGCCTTATCTCACCCTGTTTTTCTGCCCGTTCTTCCGTCAGTTTCTCCTTCCGTTCGACAGAGAATGGCCAACACTGTTACTAATCTTCTCTCACCCTTCTTCGGGTCGCCTAATATGACCCCTAACACGGAACGAAGACAGTTGCGGAGTCAACTGCCTGACTATCGAGAGAGAGATTTACTGAATCGTTTAGCGCATAAATGGGTTATCGACTCTGTAAGGTATGATGTAGAGTCTGTCATGGAAGTCTTCCGTCAATGGGAAGCACCGAAGCAGAGATATGTTTTTGAACAAATGTGTGTTTTTCTCTGTGAAGATTTGGAAGACAATGATCTGGAATACAACCCGCCCGAGTTGTGTCGTGTGCGGTTCGAGTTCGCAGAGGGCATGATCGTAGGTCCCGATGTCGAGAGAGCGGTTGAGACATTGTTGTCGTATCGGAGTAAGGGGGGCACTTCTCGATCACTATTTGAGCGTGACGCATCGGTAGGAAAAAGGCGCGACAGTACCCCATGAGAGAAGTTCCTCCAGTATGGAAGGAAGAAGTAGCAGCTGGTCCTGGTAATGTTCCACCACTTGTGCCAGCACATTTTCAGCATGTGCGGGTACATGTTCCATGGAAGCGAGCTGAAGTTTTGGCCCTTAAACAGACATTGTCTGATCCCCGTAAAAATCCCGCAGGGTATTACAAAGAGTTGTCACAAACTGCTGGGTCATGTATCATGAATTTAGCAGACATAGACATGTTGTTTGGGAACGTTGTTCCACAGCCTTTGTGGGGAAAGATTCGTCATGCAGATCATGATCAGGAGTTAGGTGACACATGGGCTAATATTGATGCTGCAGATGACCGACAAGTTGGTGGTGCTAAACCCGAGCCTTTAGTAGCAGACCTCCCTGGTAGGATTATTAATTACATGAAGACTTTAATGCCTGCCATGCGAGTAAATTGGGATAAATTGTCTGCATGTAAGCAGAAGAAAGATGAAACGGTCTCAGATTTCTTCACCAGGTTTGAAGAGACTTTTGTCGACCACAGTGGTCAAGATATGAGCACAGAAGGTGGTCAGCGACTGTTCGTCGATAAATTCGTGCACAATCTGCTTCCAGAGTTGTGCAAAAAGTTGAAAGATTCAGACAGTTCTTGGGCAGTTTCCTCCTCAGCACAGATATTGGCTACTGCACAATATTACAAAAATCGAGATAAAGATGAGAAAGATAGAGCAGAGAAGAAAACTAAAGAGTTAAAAACGAAGGTTTTGTTACAGCAAGCATATCCGCCACGTAGTGGTCAAAATAGTGGTGCTCAGAGTAACTATCAGAATAATTATCAGCAGCCTTAACAGTATCAGAGGAACTCGCAAAGAGTCGAGTATACTCAACCACGTGTCCCTGTAGGCCCCAATCAGTGTTCATATTGTAAGGAAGAGGGTCATTTCAAGTATGGTTGTCCTATTTTATTACAGCGTGCAAATGGTGCTTCTGGTGTAAGAGGTCGAGGTTTTCAACAAGCATCTAGAGGTAGAGGACGTGGAAATTTCCCCCAGAACACACAGTCTCTTCCACCTCAAAATTCGATGAATAGGTTTGACCAACAGAATAACGCATCTGGTAGGACGGCTCAGTACTATGCTGATGATTACTATGCAGAAGATGAGCATATGGACGGTAATGATTGCTAGGACAGCGATAGACAAAGAGAGGGAGTTGTTTCAGTTCCAGTAGATCAGAGTGGACCTTACGTTGAGGTGATTACATCAGGTGTGTCAGAGCCTGTTCTGTTGGATACTGGTGCTACAAAGAGTTCTATTATGCACTCCAAACTCCCTGGCGCACCTTTGTCTGGCGAAATGAATGTTTCTGTAGGTTTTTCTGGCGCCCCAGTTAGAAATCCGATTTCTGACCCTTTGTCCCTTTCTGTTGGACCTTGTGAATTCGAAGCACCCCTTATTCTGACAACAGGTTGTGGTGAAAACTTGCTAGGATTAGATTTGCTGAAACGATTGTATGCAACTTTGTACTGTTCTCCTTCTGGAGTACAACTTACACTGGGTAAGAAAGTGGTTTCTCCAATGTATTTGTCAAGGGATAAACTTCCAACAGAATTGTCATCTCTCCCTAATATTCTTTGGGCTACTGGTCCTAATGATGTGGGTCTTTTAGAAATACCACCATATGTTGTAACATTGAAAGCCAATGTTAAAACGCCACGAATTCCCCAATACAAAATCTCTAGTGAAGGTGAAAAAACTTTACTAGCGATCATTTATGATCTGATTGAAAAAGATGTGATTGAAGAGACAAGAGGCAACGTTTGTAATAGTCCTGTTCTGCCTGTTTTGAAGCGAACTGACCCTTCTCAGCCACCTGTGTACAGATTCGTGATCGATCTTAGAGAGGTCAATAAAATAGTTGTGCCACAATTTCCAGTTGTTCCTGACATTACTGCCTTATTGACTATGATTCCAGCTTCTGCCACCTGGTTTTCGGTGATTGACTTGAAGAATGCTTTCTTCAGTATCCCGATTGCTGAGGAGAGTAGGGATATTTTTGGCTTCAGTTTAGGAGGTCGCAGCTTCCGCTTTAAACGCGCTCCCCAGGGCTACTGTGAAAGTCCATCAATATATAGTCAAGCTTTAAAAACACAGCTTGATACGATTGTTTTACCTGATGGCGCTACCCTCATTCAGTATGTAGATGATTTGCTTGTTGCTGCAGATACTGAGGAAATCTGTAAAGAAGCCACGTTGTCATTGTTGCGTCATTTGTGTGATTTGCATCACAAAGTGTCTCTCTCAAAATTACAATATTGTCGACAAGAAGTGACCTACTTAGGTCATCTCTTATCGAAGGAGGGAAGGAAACTGACCCCAGAAAGAATTCAGGCAATAGCGAAATTGAGTGTGCCAAGAACACAGAGAGAAGTGCATGCTTTATTGGGCATTACATCATATTGCAGGCAATGGATACCAAATTTTTCGTTATTAGCCAAACCTTTGGTGGCATTAACGTGTAAAGATACACCGAATCCCATTCCTTGGTCTGAAGAGTGTCAGGAAAGTTTTTCTGAATTGCGCACAGCATTATGTTCGGCTCCTGTGTTGGGTACCCCCAACTACAGTAAGCCCTTTACATTGTATGTCCATGAGAAACAAGGTTGTGCATTGTCAGTTGTGACTCAGTTGTTTGGAGACAAGCAGCGTCCATGTGCATATTTTTCGTCGACTTTGGATCCGGTAGCTAAAGCCTTGCCGAGTTGTTTAAGAGCAACAGCGGCAGCAGCTGTTTCTATTCGACAGTCTGCTGGTCTAGTGATGAATAATATGCTAGTTGTGATGGTTCCACATGCAGTGGACACGTTGTTAAACAGAACCAAGACACAGCACTTAACTAGTGCTCGATTGTCAGGTTACGAATTAACCTTGTTAGCAAGTCATGTGCACATAAAAAGATGCAACACACTCAACCCAGCTACGTTGTTGCCAATTGTAACAGAGTTAGATGATTCAGAACAGCATGATTGTTTTCTTAGAACAGAAGAAGAAACGAAAGGGAGAATAGACCTCCAGGACACTCCTCTTGCAAAGTGTGATGGTACCTTATGGGTGGATGGTTCATGCTTCAAGCTTCCGAATGGTGACCCGACTGCAGCATATGCTGTCACGACTTTGCATACAATTGTTGAAGCTGCACGTATTCCACATAATTCAGCTCAAGCAGCAGAATTGATTGCACTTACAAGAGCATGTGTGTTGTCTAAAGGAATGAAAGTGACTATCTATACCGATAGTCAGTATGCGTTTGGTGTGGCTCACAGTTTTGGACGATTGTGGAAAGAACGTGGGTTCCTGACTTCGCATGGAGCTAAGATTCAGCATGGTCAGTTAGTGAATGAGCTCCTTGAATCACTGACCTTGCCTCTGCAAGTGGCGATTGTGAAATGCAGTGCTCACAAGAAGGTGACTGATGATGTTGGTCGTGGAAATGCATTTGCTGATGAAATCGCGAAAGAAACTGCAAGGAATGTAATGAGTCGAATGTATGTTGCAGGCCCTACAAGATGGGTTGGTGATGTTGGAATGTGTGAAGACACGATAGAGAGTGTGAAGTCTATTCAAGCTGAGGCTACAGAGAAAGAGTTGAACATGTGGAGAGAAAGTACGGGTAGAATGGATGCAAATGGTTGTTGGGTTGAATTGTCAGAGCATCAGAGATGGTTGTTACCCGATGCATATGTGCTTGCAGTGGTTACAATGACTCATGGAATGGCTCATATCAGCGTGAAAGGGATTTGCAAGTTGTTGGCTCCAGTATGGCAAAATTCAGGAATTCCCAAGTGTGCAGAGAATGTCGTCAAGAATTGCATGGTGTGTCTGAAACACAATCCTGGTAGGGAAACCGCAACTCCAGCTGGTCATTTTGCACCTCCTACGTATCCGTTTGAGGTTTTGCAGCTAGATTTCATCCACATGGAGAGGTGCAACAATTTAAAATACGTACTCGTTGTTGTTTGTGCCTTTTCAAGATGAGTGGAAGCCTATCCCCTAAAAGACAACACTGCCTTATCCACAGCTAAAGCCCTTGTGAAAGAGTTCTTCCCCAGATTCGGAATGCCTAGAATGGTCTGGAGTGACAATGGGAGTGAATTTGTGGGTCGTGTGATGAAGAGAGTATGTGAAGGGCTAGGCATTCAGCAAAAGTTCCACGCTGCAAATAACCCCCAATCAGCTTGATTAGTAGAATGCTACAACGGCACTTTAAAACTTAAACTGGCCAAAATCCAAGCGAGCTCTGGTCTTAAATGGCCTGACGCTCTACCCTTAGCAGTCCTATCCACCAGAATGACTGTGCATTCGCGAGTGGGACTTAGTCCCTACGAAATAGTTTTTGGCCGTCCGGCCAACATATGGGGAGTGCCAAGGCCCACAAAGTTCAGCGAAGATGAACACCCTGTTTTGCTCGATTATTTGTACGAATTGACGGCTAAATTGCGTGTTTTGCATCAACAGGTCCATGACACCCTGCCTCCGGTCCCTAAAACTCCAGGTCATCAGATCGACCCTGGATCTTGGGTCCTCGTGAAGAACTTCCAGCTAGCCAAGAACGACCAGCCAAGGTGGACCGCACCGCACCTCGTTCTTCTTTCCACAAGATCAGCTGTTCGAGTGGAGGGGAAGAAAAACTGGATCCACGGGATCCACTGAAGCGGATCCTTCTGCCTCTGCCATACGACCGGTGGGTACAGGAGGGTGTCGCTGACTCAGAGACTGAAACTGTGCCACGTTTTCTGCCTTTCAGTGATGCACGAGTAAAAGGAACACTTACTGAACAAGAGAGTGATAAAATTTTGCAACCAGCTGTATCACCGTCAATTCGATTGGACACTACAGAGCCTGAACTCCTGTTTCAGGACCAGACAGTACCTGGGAAAAAGCGCTATAATTTGAGGCCGAGACCTATGGACAAATAAAATTCTTTTTTTTTTCTCCTCCAAGTACTATTTTTGAAAAGTGCAGCTCTCCCATCTGAGAAACTTGCTTATTTTTGTTTTTCGAACCGCCATCCAGGTTCCGCTGCTAGGGCCGTGATTGCCCAAAGTCTTTGGGGTGCAGCTGACGACGGTAGGTCGACAGTTCTGGTTGGTCTAAGGGAGTTGCCCTGGACTGACAGAAGCATTCCTTAGCCGAAACAACCTCCCATCGCGGGCAGCACTTTAGAGAGGATGGAGTTTTTCGAGATGGAGAGACCTGCCAAAACTGTGAACTTTAAAAACCGAATATGTAAAATAATGACAAAGAAAAGCTTTTTGATATTGTGCATTTCCATGTTATTCAGTGTGATGATATTTTTAATAAGTTATGTGTTATTCTCTTTTCGAGTAACATTTGCACCCACCACATCGCCTATACCTCCTCCTTCTACTGTTTCCCCACACTCTTTTCAACCCCTTCCTGAACACGAATCCGCTAGGAGATTAGAGTTTATTAACAACTCCTTTGTTCAGCTTTTGCACCAACACCAACTAGTAATGAACACAACTAACTGTTGGGTGTGTGGTCTTATGCCTCACACTACGGATAAAGGTATCCCTTATCTGGTCCTGCCTTTCAGCCACAATGGTTCTGTGTGGGCATACAGAACAATGTTCATCTATGCACATGAAGTCTACCCCCTACGTTCTGTAACAGACAATCCTAAGAATAGTGCTCTAGTTAAGGGTATAGTAGATATGATAAAGGAAGACATTTCTTATGGGACTATCCCGAGAGATGAGACACTAGTATACGTAGGATGGAACGTGACCGGATATGGAGCTACTCTGAGTGAGAAACAGCAAGCTAAGAGATCTTCCCCGATTTGGATTGTACCCCATCAGGGTCACCTGTGTCTGCAAGGTAATGGCAAGAATCCCAGAGCTCAGTTAGGGAAGAGTATCTGCACTAAAACGTATGTTTTTGCAGCCCAGACTTCCCCTTCGTTTTTAGCAGCTACGGGTACCTATTTCATCTGCCATGATAGAGCCTATACATGGTTGCCCCCTGACTTTTCGGGCACATGTTTTGTTTCATTCCTGTTGCCTCCCACCTACACAGCAGCGGCAGATTACCACAAGACAAGGATAGTTAAAGGTGTCTTCAGCGAAGACGACACTGTAGGACAAGAATTTGGGGTCTTCGTAAAGGGTTTTCTGCCGTTCTGGGGACCGATGGCTAACAGCAGGAACATAAGGCAATTGACAAGGGTGGTTGAGTCCACCGTAATTGAAACTGCTGGTGCCCTTAGTAACTTGACTACTGAGCTCCAGTCGGATCGTCTTATGACCCTTCAGAACAGGGTCGCATTAGATGTCATACTTGCAGACCGAGGTGGGGTATGTACGTTGATCCAATCGAGTTGCTGTGTTTTCATTCCAGATAACGCTCCAACAGTGTACCAGGCCATCTCTAAACTGCATAAGATTTCCGAATCTATTCATGTGGATAAAGGAGATTGGTCATTAATGGGATGGTTCTGGGAACTGATATCCGCCTGGGGATGGAAAATTCTGATGGTCATTGGGCTGGTCTTAGCCATTCTTTTCCTGTTCTGTCTGTGCGTGCAGTGTGCTCCTGCAATATGTGGCCTCTGTGTTACATCATGTGTAAGGAAACCTGTATCAAGAGACGAGCTAAGTGCTGGAATGATGTTACAGCAACATCTCAATGACTTTAGGAATATAGACCTGGACTCAGATTAGCATGAGATTAGGTTAAATTGCCTATGTAAGGGCAAAAGGAGGGTTTGTAGTTCTGAAAATTCTGGACTCGTGAATAAAACTTCATCATAGCATGACGATTTTTATATCAAAAGACCGAAAATGGCTAGTACACTATGTACAAGCATTTTCGTCATATTCGAGTGACGATTTCACCTCGAAATCGTCATTTTCGTCTTGAACCCTTGGCTTCCATTTTGTGTACAGCAGCCATTTTGTGGGTTGCCCTGACATAGGCTTATAATACAGCTAAATTCGATATCAAAGGACACGTACACCTTGATTGACTTTTCTCTGACCTGGGCAAGCTGAAACCTTTGCCTCAGGCCGAACCTGTTTGGTCAGTTCCTCTCCCAGTGGCCGAACGAGATAGCATCAAGGCACAACAGGCCATAAACCCTTTTCATCGCACACACACCCTGCCGAATCTTGCTCACACCTGTCACTGCTCTTTTCTCTCTCACTTGCTTTATGATGGGGAGGTGCCCGTTTTTATTGGGGGTCCACCGTATCTGATGGAAATGCTGGGCCTTGCCGGGTAATTTATTGTGGGCTGAACAAACTGGAATGTGGGCTTGTCATCATGACTCTGCTTTTTCTTTGTAGTAGAAACATGTGAACAGTATACCAAAATGTGGAGAATGTTTGCCTGAAGCACAATATTTTGTATAAAAAGAGAAGCCTGGCTTTGTAAGATTGAGCAGTCTCCTGAGAATATACATCCCGTGCTGTTGTACTTCTAGGACGCTTGTTTCTTGCCTGCAGCCAATAAAATCGATCCTTGACTTCACCTAGAAGACTCTGAGTTTCTGTGGTCTAAATCAGGAAAGTACTCGAGGTCTTTGGGTGTGTACCCTGACACCACTGGGTTACCGGTTCGGTACCGGTTCTGAAAAACCCAGTACCTCAAAGGGATTTTCCTACCGAACCATTAATCTTCATCAATTGGCTATTGCTGCTGGTCATGTTCTAGTTAATGGCATTATGGTAGGTCAAAATGTTCTGGTGAGGAGACGTATGTGGAGTATACAGATTTATAAACTGCAGGTTTCTAAATATAATTTGGTTTGGGTTGTGACAAAGGTATTGAGTTATCTGGACGGTTAGGGGCAAATTAGTTACTATACTTGAAGTTGTTATTACAGAAGTTAACAATTCTGTTATGTCTGGTAACTTTTAGAAGAGTATCAGATGTTAGGGATTTAGTAGTTTCAAACAGGCTCTTTTCCCCCCAAAGGAGCATGCTTTACCCTAAACAAAAGGACAAAAACAAATTCTATGTCAATATTTTATCCATATTTCCATGATCATGAAAATATGTGTTTGGTTCGCTAGTTGAAGGAGTGTGAGAGTAGGACGTTACAGTTAAGATTGGTGAATGTAAAACAATTGTTAATTTCCTCTAGGTATCCTCATAAAGGGGTGTCATCTCCAACTCTTGTTAGATAGGTAAAGGAGGTGATGAGTAACTCAGGTGTGGATGTTAGCTTGTGTGAAACACATTCAATAAGGGGTTCTCCTGCTTTGCAAGCTTTTACGCTGCAAGGTACATTGCAAGACATATTGAGGTGTGCTAATTGGTCAAATGATGCAATTTGTCGTATATTTTACTTTAAGCCTGTTGAGAATGCAGCTGCTTGTTGTTTATTAAGGAAGCTTTGAAATTGCAATAATGTTAGCCTCCGGTCTTGACGTAAAATGTATATCCCCCCCCCCTTTGGTGGTCAGAAAATCTGGATTTTATTAAAGACACAGAGGCTAATATTATTCCCACCCTGTTACCCAATGCTGTTTACATGTTAATGTGTTATTTTGTAGCCCATGCTCAACAATAAAGGAAGCGTATGGAGAAGACTGAATCATCTCATGATGGGAAATTTTCTTGGAGTTTATGGAGTAGGATTCATTATGAACTTGGTTTTATGGACTCTTGTTGGATTTTAGAAAGTTTGAAGAACATGTTTTTAATAGTTTAATAGTTATGTGTTAAACCTAAACGCTGGCTCAGAGACACTAAGAACCTTGACCTCGAGAAGCTGACTACTCGCTACAAGAGCGACCTACACCCCCCCTCAAAATGTATCTCCAGTCAACAACCTCACAGAGCACTACAACTTGACTATTTTTTTTTTTTTTTAAAGAAGTTTTTATTGCGGATCTAGAAAATAGGTCTCAGATCAGGACAGCCAGTACATCAGGCGCATCATTGAACATAAGATCTGGGCAGGATACAGTACACAGCCATTCAGCCCACAACCCGGAGGTAGGGCGGCGTGGTATGTCACACAAATAAGAAAACGCCAATGTGCCCGCCCGGCATAGATGGACAATCACCTACAATGCATAGTTTCCGCTTTTTCAACCCCCCTAACAACAACTCCCCTGTCAACCCATTTACAACTACAGAATTTCGGAGCCAGTATCAGTACTGGATCTATCATGATGTTCACTTATCATTTGGGCTAATGGCGATCAGCTTGTAGGAGAAAGTTCGTGCGCCTCTCTGTCTCTCAAGGACGGTCGTCGAAGACCCTTATGCTACAATCTCCTACTAGATCCCAGTACCCAGATACTCCTTGGCCCGTGTGGTGTGCCTATCTATCTCTATATGAGTGTCCCTTACCCTCCCCCCTTACATTACTCAACTGCTGCTAGTGCGAGTATAACTAAAGGGCAGTAGAACCAGATCACGACACCACTCAGGAAGATCTACTGTATAATAATGCTCCATGGAGTCCTTGCCAGTTATCACTCGCCATCATCCGCCTCATCCCCTACCATATAGTCGCGCAGCGCTTGCACTATCGCTTCCCACGCTCTCGCCATGTCCATGCATTTATCATTGTCATTCTTGGTAGCCTGCCGCATTCTAACAATACTTTCACAGCCCGCCCATTTCAACAGCTCAGCCTTCCACCGCCCCACTGACGGCCCTTCCTTAGATTTCCAGTGCCAGGTAATCTCCCTCTGGGCCAGCATGAGGCCCAGGTCAATAAATTTGCTGGTGATTTTCGTCCTCTTTGTGTGAGGGAACCATAGCAGCAAGCATGCAGCCATATCAAAGTCCACCTCTCTGTCTGTAACTGTGTTTAGGAGGTCTCCCACCTCGTGCCAGTACGACCCTAGTCTCGGGCACCCCCACAGCAAATGATCTAAGTCCGCTTCAGGTGCCAAGCATCTCGGGCACCTGGCATCCTGGACCCGAAAATATCTCGCTATCCTCTCCGGGGTCAGGTAAGCTCTATGAATAACGAAGAAATGTACCTGCTGGAATCGGGCATTCCTAGTTCCCTTCCAGGTTCGCTCTAAAACATGGCCCCAGACCACGCCCGGAATGGGCTTACCTATGCTATCTTCCCATCTTGCTTTAAGTGCCAGCAGCGGTGCCAATCCCTCGCGTTGCAGTCTATCATGGAGGCAGGTCACCGCCTTGGTAGTGCCCGCGGCCATAACTGCGTACTGACACGTCATAGTAGTCTCCGGTTCCACCAGCCCCCCCTTTCAGTGTCTCTGCATCACTGCAATCACTGCCGCATGCAGCAGGAAATCCCCGTCCGGCAGGCCAAATCGGTCCTGCACCTCCCGGAAGGGGGCTAGTGTCCCTTCAATGTACAGATCTCCAACCATCTGCAGCCCCAGTTCCTCCCAGTCCGATAGCGGGGACCAATCGCCCCCATGTGGCAGCGCGGTCAGCATCCCTAGCGGGATCTCAGGTGCGTATGCTCGGGAGATATTCGCTCTTTTCAGACTCCTGTTCCAGCAGAGTCTGAGCGTCCTCTCTTCCAACGTTAGGTCCCTCACCTCCAGTTTCTGTTGCATGACTATGTATGATAACACATGCCGTTGGATACCCAGCCCCCTATCGACGCCCGGACCTCTGAATTCTCTGGCCACATGCTGCGTCAGTACTTGCAGTTGAGCTGCCAGATAGTACAATTCAAAATCAGGGACCGCCATCCCCCCCTCCAGCTTAGGCCTAGTCAGGGTCGTCAACGCCACTCTGCGCCGTTTCTGGCCCCACAGAAAACCGGACACCAACATCTGTAGGTCCTTAAACACGCGCCGCGGTATCCACACCGGTAAGGTCCTGAAGTAATAAAGTAGCCTAGGAAGTGCCACCATTTTCAAAAGCGCCACACGGCCCAGCACAGATAAGGGGAGAGAGGCCCAGAAGTTTACACAGCCCCGCAGCGCACGCACGCATCGCCCCACGTTTCCTTCCAATAGGTTCATGGCCTCATGGTATATACGGACACCCAGATAAGTGAAGCTGGAAGGTTCCCAGATCACTGCCAACTCAAGAGGGGGGCAGCGTGCGCCCTCCCGTAGTGGAAATACACAGGTCTTGGTCCAGTTCACTTTAAGGCCCAACACTTCGCCAAATCTCGATAGCATGGCTACAGCTCCCTCCAGCGCCTGTCCGGGATCGGCCAAATACAGCAGTAGATCGTCCGCGTACAGTGATATATAGTGCGACTTCGCCCTTTGCGTCACACCTTGAAACATCACGCCCGTTCTTGCCAGTGCTGCCAAAGGTTCCATTGACAGCGCAAACAGCAGAGGAGAGAGCGAGCATCCCTGCCTCGTCCCCCTACGCACCGGGTAAGCTGACGAAATTGAAGGCCCCAGTCGCACCCTTGCCGTGGCTGACGAGTACAGCACCCTCGTCCACCGCCGGAATCCCTCACCTAAGCCGAATTTCGCCAGCACCTCATTCAGGAACCGCCACTCAAGGCTATCGAAAGCCTTTTCAATGTCAACAGATAACACCACTGGACCATGAGGCGAGCACTTAGCATCGTCCAATATCTGCAGCAGGCGGCGTACATTCATGGATGTATTCCTGGTAGGGATAAACCCTGCCTGGTCGGCATGAACCAACCTGGTCATGAGCGGTAGAAGTCTGGCAGCCAAGATACGACTTAGGATCTTGTAGTCCACCGTCAGCATGGACAGGGGTCGATAGGACGTTACATCCAGCGCCTCCCTGCCAGGTTTCAGCAACGGAACCACCAGCGCCTCCCTCATCGTGTCGGGTAGATGTCCCTTCTGTCCCGCTTCCGAGTACACTACCAACAGCCTAGGCGCCAATATATCAATAAACTTCACATAAAATTCTATGGGCAACCCGTCGACGCCCGGCGTTTTGTTTTTGGCCATCCGTTTAATGGCCAGTTTAATCTCCGCCAGCGTTATGGGTCCCCCTATATCCTCCGCATCCTCGGCATCTAGTACCGGTAAAGTGATAGATTCCAGATACGCACGTATTTCAGGCGTGTTCACCGTTAGCTGGCACTCATAGAGATCAGTGTAATATGACGCGAAGCGTGATAGGACCACCGACTGCGAATAAGCTATGTCTCCCGTCTCCGTTCTTATGCTCATTATCGGGCACCCCCTAGGCTCCGGATTAGCGAGCCTGGCCAGGAACGTACCCACCTTGTCCCTTTCCGCATGCACCTTGACAATATATAGCTTATAATCGTAGCACCGCAGCCGCTCGATTTCCCTCGCCACTAATTCCTTGGCCTCAAGCAATTGCGCCTGTAATTCCGGTCGTTCAGGTCTACGCTGCTCCAGTCCCCTTAGCACATTCTCAGCCTTCACCAGGTCAGTCAAAAGCGATGTCCGTACATTAGCAAACCTGCCCATGCACACTCCTCTCACCACCACTTTCATCGCATCCCACTCCACCAGTCTTGTAGCCGCAGTGCCCTCATTCTCCCTGAAATAGTGTTCTATGCCCTGTTGGACAGCTTCGCTAAACACCGGATCCTCCAGTGTGGTGGGCTGTAACCTCCACGTGGGAATCACCGATCTCACCTGCTGCCACTGCACTGATATCAGTAAGGGATTATGATCTGAGATTGTTCTAACTAAATATTCCGTGTGTCTAACCATGGCGGCCAGGCGATCACTACAGAGTACCGAGTCTATCCTCACATGTAATGCGTGTAATGCTGAGAAAAAGGAATAGTCTCTCATTGCAGGATGTTGCTCTCTCCACACATCCAACAATCCCCAACTTTCTTGCCACTCCTTCCTCTGAGTAGCTAACCTGCGTACCGTTGAATCGGTCAGTGGTGGATGGGATCGATCCAGGTCTACATTAGTTATTGAACTAAAGTCCCCTCCCAAAATGATGGGGCCCGCCAGGTAATGCGCTAGCGAGCTTGTTAGTTTGTCAAAAAATAAGGCCTGGTCTGTATTAGGGGCGTACACACTACATAGCGTCACTTCCCGACCATACAACCTCCCCTCCACCACCACGTATCTACCCTCCGGATCCACCCGCCTGGACACGACCTGGAACGGTATCCCAGCTCTTACCCAAATCAACACACCTCTGGCAAACGCCGAGTACGTGGTCCCAAACACTTGCCCCCGCCACCTTCTCTGCAGTGCAGTGCATTCTTTTTCAGTCAAGTGGGTTTCCTGGAGCATTGCAATCTGAACGCCACGCCGCACTAAGTGGGCATGCACCTTGTGACGTCTCACCATCGTCCTGAGACCACGGACATTCCATGAAATGCACTTTAACTCAGGTAACGTCCCCATAGTAGTCATTTCTGAACAAAATCAGCACTAGCTCAACGCCCCACACCCAGCAGCAGTTGGATCCCCTAACCCCAACTCTCAACAAAATTCCCCAAACCCCTCTCCCCAGGACAGGACTTAATAACCCAGCTTCAGCCCGTTCCAAACTTGTAACACAACACACATCACACTACTCTGCGGACTCTACCACAGAAGGCCTTATGGGCCACTAGAGGGTGGATCAGCACCCGACCCAGAAACAGCGGAGCCCCCACCCCACACCCTTAGTCCCACATTGTGGCCTCAGTCCCACCTCTGAGTGTTCACATAGCGATCAGAGAGGCCACGGCCGCGTAAAAGTCATAGTTGGGCCGTGCCCTGGTACCTCACTCGTTAAACAGTCCCTCTGACGTCTGTGGAGTGACCTCTGGACCCCTCGTGCTCTCCACGTCCGACTCATCACCTCCCGTTTTCAGTCCTTCTTCTTCGGAGTCAGTTCCTTCCGACGTCTTCTCCTGTTGCGACCCGTGATGATCGCAGTTGCCGCTAGTGCGCCCCTCCTGTCCGCCTCCATTTGGGCCTTTTGCATCGCAATCTTAAGTTTATTCCGTTCCGGATACGCTGAGATTTTCTGATCCGGAGGGGTTGCTGCGCGGTCCTTTCGCTTTTGCCAGCGCGGTCAGTCCCGGCACGATAAAGCTCAAGCCATGACCAAGCCTCGTCCGGGGTTAGAAAGAAGTGAGTCGTACCATCCAGGATTACTCTCAGCTTGGCCGGGAAGAGCAACGAGTACTGGATCCCCTCATCTCTCAATTCCCTCTTCACAGGCAGGAAGGACGCTCTACTCCTCTGGACTTCCTGAGTGTAGTCCGGGAAGATCGTAACCTTGCTGTTTTCCACCTGAAACGGGCCCTGCGAGCGCGCTCTCTGTATCAGGAGGTCCCGATCCTTATAGTGTAACAACTTTATCACCATTGGTCTGGGAGGTCGACCCAGCTGAGGCGGCCGAGCCGGGGCCCTGTGCGCTCGCTCAAGGGAAAAGAAGGGAGAAAGGCCCTCCGGCGCCACCACCGTGGTAAACCAGTTCTCCATATAAGCCACAGCATCATCCCCCTCAATTTTCTCCGGAAGGCCTACAACCCGTACATTATTCCTCCGATTGCGACTTTCAGCATCTTCCGCCCGTCTTTCCAGGGTCTCCAAGCGGCTCAGTATACCAACCAGTTTGTGTTCCGCAGTGACCACCGCTGGTTTCAATTCCTGCAGTAGTTGTTCGTTGTCTTTCACTTTGTCAGCAAGCTTCGCATGATCTGCTTTGAGGAGTCCCAGCCCCGTGGCAACCTGCGCAATGTCCTGATGCAGGGATTCTTTCGTTGCAGGGATCGCGTCCAATATACTATCTAGCCGTTTATGCAACCGCAGTTCCTGAGTCATTGCGTCCAAGGGAGCAGGTGCCCCGCCATCTTGAAGTTGGGCAAGCACTTCGGGCGTTCCACCAGTAGCGGCCATCTCGGCTCCCACAGCTCCACTCCGGAGTCGCTACAAAAATCGATCGCCCTCCCCTGTCGTACGGCTAGCCGGTCACCAGTGTCGCCCAGCCCCTGAGACCAATGTTCCTTAGGGGCCCACAAATCCAAGGCACCACCAGCACACTCGGCAGGGTGCTTTCCACAGTTCCGGGCCTCAACAGAAGAACGCCAGCTGCCAGTGGGACGTGCAAGGCAAACGCGGGCTGGTAGCACAGGGGCCCAAATACACACAGGCGGCGAGTTGCCCCAGGCCGGGTCTCCCTCCACTCATATGCACTGTAATTTGTAAACGCATCCGGCACTATCCCACAGCAGGCAGCTCAGCAACGCTGTAAGGATGCTCCCCTGGTCTCAGTACTCCCAGGCCAGCGCCTGCGTCACTCAGTGGGCCACTGCCGCCCCTCCGCCTCCTCAGTAACCATCAATGTCCCGGGGGGAGCGGGAGACCGCCCCCCCCCCGCAATACAGCACCGCGCCCGCCGTCGGGCCGCAGGTCCGCCTCCTCCACTCACCCGGCAAGGGGGATCGCCGTAGGGCCCCGGGGACGGGTCCCAGCTGCGGCCGCCACCACCTCCGTCTATCCCTCCGGGCTCCAGGGACACCGCATCTCGCCCGGCCAGCAGTGCAGGAAGGCAGTGGGATGGGCACCACACCCGCTCGGCCCCCGGACAGCAGCGGCCGCCTGCCCGTTTTAACCAACGCCGGAGCAGTCCGCTGGAGGGCCCCCGCTCTGTCCCTCGCCCCCGCACTCCGCACTTCAGCCCGCCTCCGTCCGGAGCCTTCTGCCGTCCGAGCCGAGCCTCTTCAGACTCCCGGCGCCGCCATCTTTCTTTGTCGGAGCACGGCTCCGCCGGGACCCGGGATCCGTCGGGAATGCAGCGTCCGGTCACCCACAGGGCCGCAATCGAGCCCCCTTGGTCCCGCCTCGCCTGGAGCCGCCAAAAATACCACTCAGGGGGTAAGATCCGTGGTGATTTCAGGATTAATTGTGGGACCTGGTGCGGAGCCGATCGCTCACGCCGACGCCGCCCTCTCGGTCAGCGTCCAAGCCACGCCCCCTACTACAACTTGACTATGACCAACATTTTAGATAATCTAGCCCCGCTAAATCTCAAAATGTCCCTAACCAAAGATAAAAACCCCTGGATCAGCTGACCCCTCAATAGCGAAAGGAGAGCGCTCCGACTCAAAGAAAGGAACTGGAAACAGCATCCCTCAGCCTCCCAACTTAAACTTCTACGCCAGACCAGAAATACCTACAACAAGAATATCCTCACGTCCAAAAAAGAGTTCTTCAGGTCAGAACTAGAAAATGCCAAGAACAGACCCTGCAAACTCTTTGAATTAGTCACACTCGAATCTAACAAGCTAGCAAAGTCATCCAAAGAAACTACTAAATCCGTAATTACCTGCGATGAGTTCTCCTTCTTCACAACCATTATCAACTCACTAGGAATCTAACGTAATGCTCCCTCAATCTCCCCTCCTCCTCCTACCGAGTCCCATCTCTCCTCTCGTCCCCTCCTAGCAACACTCAAAAACAAGGCTCACTGGTCCAAATCCGAACTTTATGATGACCATTCCATCTCAATATTTCTATCCTCCATAAAACTGAACACCCACTTCGACGACCCCCTCCCCGCCAACTGCTTGGCAGCGACCTCCCTACTCATTGTTCCCATCTGGACCACAATTATAATTGCTTCCCTTCTTCAAGGGTCCATACCTGACTCTCTGAAAACCTGGCAAGTCATCCCCATCCTAAAAAAAAACACTCTGAATCCGGAAATTTCAGACAGCTTCAGACCAATTTCGAATATACCTTTTCTTGCGAAAGTACTGGAGAAATGTGTGCAACTACAACTGAGCCAGCACATCGCTAATTTCAATTTGCTTGACGATGTCCAATCTGGGCTCAGGCTGGGGCACAGCATTTAAACTACCATTCTTCACATTGTTGACGATGCCCTCCTAGCCCTTGACCAAGGCAAAACCTGTCTCTTGATCCTTCCGGATCTTTCCTCGGCATTCGACACAGTCAACCATGAGAAACTTCTTGAACGCCTCGAACATAGGATGGGTCTAGGGGGTACCGTCATCAAATGGTTTGGTTCCTTCCTCCAGAACCGGACTCAGAGAGCCTTGGTCAACAGCAACCTATCTGCTCCTTCCCCGATGTCCATCGGTGTCTCACAAGGCTCTATCTACTCTGTCACCTACCCTTTTCAATCTCTACCTAGAACTATTAGCTGAAATTCTTTGCACGGCTAACATATCCTTCTACATGTACGCTGATGATACTCAGATATACATCAAAATCTCTTCTCTTCAGGAGATTACCTATTTGAATGATGTCCTGAAACTGACTGTTCAATGGCTTGCCAACAACCAGCTCAAATTGAATGCCCAAAAAACAGATGTTCCTTCACATCTCCCCCTCAAAAAAATCCAATGACATCCTGAAATGGATTAACTCAATCACAGCACTCAACTGCAAACCGACCGTAGTGGACTCTGCCATATCTCCCGCGATAATCTTGGACAGTAACCTGAATATGCGTGAACATATCAATTCGATGGCTAAAACTGCCAGGTTCCATCTGAGCTACTTGAGAAAGCTATAACCCTTCCTTGAAACGGCTGACCTCAAATCCGCCGTTCAGGCGTTAGTTATTTCCAGAATTGAATGCGGCTGCTCTACCCTATCTGGCCTACCAAACACTTCCACGGCACCCCTAAAGGCTTGCCTCAACGCAGCAGCTAGACTCTTATCTAGCACAAACAAATTTGACCACATTTCACCACAACTGAAGGCATTGAAGGCAGTATCCAGCTTAAGCTGGCCTGCATCACACACAAAGTCTTGTACACAAACTCCCTGGCATAACTTGCCCAGAAAATTGTGGTATCTGGGAGTTCCTGAAACTCCCAGTCCGCCAGAGACCGTGTACTCCAGCCACCCCGCTTGCGCAAGGAGAAAACTTACAACTGAGCATTCTCTCAGGCTGCACCAAGAATCTGGAACTCGCTACCTTCCTCATTCAGGAAAATACCATCAGTCATTCTTCAAAAAGGAAGCCAAAACCTTCCTAATGAGCAAATTCCTCCATTAACTCTCTGTTGTTGCGCACTCCGCCTCTTTCACGGCTTTGGTTTCTGTGCATAATCCCCTGTAATGCTTGGTCCTCTCTGTGTACCAATTCCCACTCCCTCTAATGTTCTGCCTGTATACCTTTTGAACATACACTACAGTGCTGTATCCTGGGTAATGTTAAACATCCAAAGGGCACGAAGATGGCATATCGATTTCTGCACTCGGCACTAGTCCTGGCCAGGTGACGCATAGCTATAAACTGGAAGGGACAGAGAGTGCCTGACTTTACTTGCGGGTGCAGCGATGTGTTAGAATGCTCCATAGTAGAAGAATCTCACATGAGGCTTGCCAGACGCTATGACAAAGTAATAGACGAGCTTGCTCTTTGGAATGACCTGTGTGATGTGTTCCTAGATCTGGAGACGACCAAGACCTGTTCTGACAGAGAGGATACCGAATATGAGGAAACCAATGGGGAGGAAACATTTGGGGTGGGTGTCCAATAACCAAGGATTCCTGGTCAATAACAGATTTTTGGAAACAGAGTACAAGGTTTAAACATACGTGGTAGGTGGTGGCGCCAACAACTAGTATGCGTGTAGTGTAGCTTGAATTCACGTAGGATGGTGGTACGGGTTGACACTGAACCCCTAAATTGATTGACCCACGGTCAAGCAAAATAACAACGAGCCTGTGCACATGTAAACATTATCAACAGATCAATTCACTGTGTTGAAACAAAGTCGCAAAGATGGATACACAGTATTACATATATACAGTGAAATGAGGATGAGTAGTCATGAGAGATATTTTCCCTTCTTTTTAATCCAGAATGGTTGCCCAGCCAACATGTATTTCGTCTGGGGAAGTCCCCAAGACTTTTTCAGGGCTTCTGGCAAAATGACTTGCAGTGAGAATCTCTCTGCCGGTTGTACTTCCGTCCCGGTTGCCGAATGGAAGTGAAAGTTCTACGATATGTTAGGCCAAGAGTGAGGACCTTGGAAGTGAGCCGAACGTGGAGGTTTCACCGTAAATAGGACAGCGTTTTGTTGATGATATTCCCGACTCCCGCCCGGTGTCAAATGATTAAATGCCTATCTGGATCAGTGAGTACGCCGCCAGCGTCAGACCCACAGCGTCGGAAGCCGGAAAATACACATGTTTATGTGAGTGCAGTGGGTTGAGTATCTGGAGACCCAGGAAACAAATTACATGGTGCCAGTGGGAGTTTGTTATATTTCCCTGAACTATTGGTGCTTGATTGTATGCTTACATTGTCATACTATGCTGCTGTACTGTTTATAATAAAACTGAAAAATAAAGGTTTAAAAAAAAACATTTATTAATACACCATCATCAACCAGCCATAATTTGCCATTTACTGCACCTGACACAATACCATAACATAATAGTTTAGCAATCACTGAAACACAACACGTCACAAAACACACCATACGAGACCCTATTAATACTCCCCAAATCAGACTTCTGGGCAACATCTCCAGCTAGTTGGCAGCCAAACATTTTCACTACTTAGCCTAAGTAATTAATTAGCCTATTCCCCATACCTATCAACCAAAAACGATTGAAACTTTAGTTAGGAAAATAAAGGGTCATTTGGTGGGAATTGGACTATCTGAGTTTCTTATAAACTTAGTCCAAGGCTATTAATAAAACCTCCTCATCACAAGATTCTAAGAATAACTTTGTGACTTCATTACAAAATAGTGTCACTCATAAAACAAAACGTTTAATTATAAATGAGAATAATTATAAGTATCAAAATACATCTGCAAAATAGACCTATATAGAGTCTGTCTTCAGAGAAAGCCCAAAACACCATTGCTCTGTAGTGAAAAGTAAAATTAACAAAAAGACATTATGTAGAAGAGTTGGATTATATATGTTTAATTCATGACAACCAATATGGCTGTTAGTTGGTACAATAGCCAAAGAAACTCCTACTTTCCAAAGCATCTTATTGGCTAAAGCTGTATATATTTAATTAAGGAGATGAATTTACACTTTATGAAAGACAGGAATACAATAGCATGTTCAACTACCAGCAGAGCTTTGCTAAGTGACCTTGAACTTGTAAAATAAACATAAACATGTTCATCCCTCCAGATAGGAGAACAAATTATTAGACATTTGTGTTAGGTCAGATCATGGTTGAGGCTGTATTTTCTTGATTTTCTGAAATAAAGAAAGACACATGCTTGTTGAATGCTTGCATATCTAAAATAAACATGATCTTTTCTGCAGCATTTCATGAATGATTGTCAATGCAGCCTGGTGTGACCTGGTCATGTTACCCAAAGCATGCTCAAATGATTCCTTTTTTTTAACAGATTAAAACTATAACACTCTACTCAATACTTTCTACTATTCCTTCTTTCACAAGTTGGTCTACTTCAGTGTGAACATTTTCTATCATACAGAAATGGATATTATGTAGGTTGTATACCACAATTTTATGGATTCTTTAAAACATTATATTGTGGTAAAATCCTTGCAATTGGGCCTTCTTCCCTGAAAACACTTCTGTGAATTTATCACACATTAGTTCAGCAAATGTTGTACTGTTATTCAGTATTAACACTAAGGGCCAGATGTAGGTAATTTTAAATTTCCGATTCTTAAATACCGACTCATACCGAATCGGTATTTCTGAATCGGAAAATGGTATGTAGATAAAAAATCGGTAAAATTTACCGATTCGGAACGACTCGGTATCTGAGTTCGGTATTTACCGAATCTGTAAATTCCGAATCTGTAAACTCGGAATTTACCGATTCGGTAAATACCGATTCGGTAAATACCGAGTCGGCAGTTTGAAAATCGACATGTGAGCCTGCCAACCAATCAGGGACACCCTACACACCCCACAACCAAGGCCCAGAGAATCCAACCAATCAGAATGAAGCACCCCTCCCCAGTACCTGGGAGTGGCCACACCCATGCAGGTGCACACCAACTGAACAAACAATCGAGCTGTGGTGAGAGGAGCTGAGCATCCAGAGCCAAGCACTGCAACAGAATGGAGTCTCAGGAAGGGCAAAAGGAAGGTGGGGAGCGCAAAAGAAAGATAAAGTTCAGTCCAGAAGAGCTACAGGTGGCTGTTGAAGAAATAGTAAGTCACTACCACCAAATATTCGGCAAGCAGTCTCTGCATGTTGCAGAGTGTGTGAAGAGGAACATATGGCTTGGCATACAGGGCAAAGTCAATGCCATTGGCGTTACCCACCGGGATATTGAGGACATTAAAAAGCGATGGTATGACCTGCGCATCATAACCAAAAAGAAGATTGCAGCGCAAAAAAAGGATGCTGGTGTGACAGGAGGTGGCAGGGGCAAAGCACCAAAATTGACAGCGATGGAGGAGCTTGTTGAAACCACCATGGAGCCAGAATGCATCCATGGGTTTGGAGACCTGGACAGTACAGCAAGACCAACAAAAAAACAAGGTAAGGTGCATGTACCCCAATTCACAACCAATAACTTGAACCCGTACCCCACTGTTTAGATTCATTACACTGCAGAACAGATCATACTTTGGGCCAGCAATGCATCATGGTAGACGTAGTCCTGAGTACATACATGCAATGCATACACCACAAGACTCAGCAAGGCATGCCACACACATCACCAAACACACAAAGTACACTGTGCAAAGGTGTGTAAACAATTTACTTAAGAACTACACACAGGTGAACAACAACATTGACCCTATGTCAATTTGATTCCACAGGAGAGTCCTCACGCACAAGGGAGGAGAGGGCACCAGCAACTAAGAGAAGGGAGAAAGAGAAAGAAGGCACAGGTCACAGCGCTGTGGAAGGAGCCAACACCCCCCCCCCCCCCAGGAAGCCTCATCACCAGAGCGAGCCTCAACACCTGTCCCGCTATCACCTCTGTTATTTGGATCTCCTGAATTGTTAAGCACACCGCCTACAACCAAAGCTAAGTCCAGGGCGTCCATGCAGGGAAGGGCAAGTAGGCCTGATGTGCCCCCTCAGAGGATCCTGCAAACCTCTGATTCGGAGGATGATGATGTTGTACAGCAAACAATAGCACCTGTGGCTGACAAGGCTACACCACAGATTTCAGCAGGCTCTGCGCGCACCAGTGTCCTAGGCAGGAGGGCACGTGAGGGTGGCGATGGGCAGGAAGGTGGGAGCGTATTCAGTGGCCTGGAGGCCACAATGGTCAAGGTACAGCGCGTGCAGGCCAAGGCACTGTTGGCCGTGCATAGGCAGGTGCGCTGCATGAACACTAAAATGACCAACATGGACAAGGGAATAGGCCACATTGCATGCAGTTTGGATGCAATTTCAAAGGGGATAACAGGCATCTCCACCTACATGGGTGTACTGTCTGATAAGTTGGACAGGGATCACATACAGCGGCGCAGGGAGCGGCAATATATGCGGCAGCAGTCGAAGTCAATTAACAGATTTCTACAGCTACTTCACTACTTTGCCGACGCTCAATATCCATGCAGGATGCAATTGTGCACTGCTGCACAGACTTGACACGGGGCATGGGAAGAGTGACCTCTGCGATGGAGCAGATGTTAACCACAAACACAGGCAATGCTGGTGACACGGGCATGGAGGAGACAGAGGGGTCAACCAGCAGGAGTGGCTCTAGCACACCTGTACCAGAGGTGCGCAGGAGCGTCAGACGCAGCCATGCTGAGTCAGGCACCAGCCGAGAAATTGAAACCCAGGCACAACAATCCCGCAATGTAGTGCGTGGGCATAAGCACTGAACAATGCCGAAGATCCAAAGGACTGCACACAGTGACGGCAACTGAGCACAAGCAGTCATGGACATGGACAATAATGGGCAATGGCTTTTCATATGTAATGATGATGTAGTGAATATTAAACTACACTCGTCAAACACTATACCTGTCTATGTGTCATACCTTACCTAGAAATATCGACGTGTAATTTCTGTCCGTCTCAATCTTCCATCTGTTGCTGCTGGTCCTGTGGCTTGGGGGTCTGCATGTTCTTGGTCATCATCAATGTCCTCGTGATGTGTCACCTCCACCTCTGTGCCTTCTTTGGTGGCAAGATTGTGCAACATGGCACAGGTTACTATTATCTTGCAACACAGGATGGGGGTGTACTGTTGTGCACCTCCACTCTTGTGGAGGCAACGGTACCTGCTCTTGAGGAGTCCAAATGTTCGCTCCACTACGTTGTGAGTTGACCTGTGTGCCACATTGTAACGCCTTTCGCCTCTGTTAGTTGGGTTGAGGTACGATGTGAGCACAAAGGAACGCAGGGCATATGCACTATCGCCTAGGACGGAATGAGAGGTCCATGAGTTACATACACATGACACATACATCTGCCATTGATTTCAGGGTGTGTTACACTTATTTACCTAGCAGATATCCCTCTCCAAAATCTCCAGCAACAAGCCGTGTGTATATTCCGCTGTTCTGGAATATGTAGGAGTCGTGCGTGCTCCCAGGAAATTTGGCCACTATGTCTGTGATGATGTTGCCAGCATTGCATATCACTTGCACATTGATGGAGTGTGTTGACTTACGATTTCTGTAGATGTGTTCAGTGGCTGCAGGTGGGCATAGTGGAATGTGTGTGCAATCTATGCAGCCTATCACATGCGGGAAGTGTGCCAGTCCATAGAAGTCAGTTTTTGTTTTAGCAAGTTCCGCAGGTGTGTCAGGGAACCGGATGTAATGTTCCATTCTCTGCGTCATGGCATCCAGGAACTCCCTGAAAAAACGGGACAGACAGCTCTGGGACACACAACCCACTGCAGCTATCACACTCTGGTAGCTCCCAGAGGCAAGCAGGTGTAAGCTACAGAGCACCTGCACATGGGGTGGGATGGCGTGGGCCCTGGGTGTTCGGTGCTCCAGTATGGGTGGAGGTCCCTGATTAAGTCCATGATGGTTCTGGGGTGTAGCCGGTACCTCTGAAGTATCTCAGGCTCAGTCAATTGGAACAGGGTGATCCTCTGCCTGTACACCTGCTCCTCCCTTCTCCATTCCCTCTGACCTGCAGCCTGTAGCCTTTGCCGTCTCGCAATCACATAGAATGCCGCCATTCTTGCAACACTGTTGCATTTTGGGCCCTTTTATATAGCATGCACCTGGTTACCACCTGCTTTCAGTCCATGGTAAATACCGAATTTCATTGAATTTGGTATTTTTGGGCTTTCCTACATCTCGATGGGCATTATTTCCGAATTCTTATTTACCGAATCGGTAAATAAGAACTCGGTAAATAAGGAATCAGTAAATACCGATTCAGAAGATACGGACTCGGTAAATACAGAATCGGTATTTCACCGATTCATATTTGCCGATTCGGTACTTTTTTGACACCTACATCTCCTTTTCCAAATACCGGTCGGTAACGGCCGATTTTACCGATATTCGGCCGTTACCGACCGGTATTTGCCTACCTACATCTGGTCCTTAGTAAGGACTATTCTAACCTTACGTGGTATCTAAATTATCTTAGCCTTTCTAACCTAGGACATATGGCCATTTTTCGGACACATATAAATTACCCTGAGTTTTCCTACCCTTTCATTCCAATGTTAATGCCTGAAAACAAAATAAGGCATATAGGTTGTCCTGTGAAGCTGTGAGGATGTATGTTTAGAGATTTAAAATAATTCCCCAACACAAGCACACGTTTATCAATTCACACCGACTGATTAATTATAGTGAGAGGGGACCCCGAATAAGCAATTCTATGCCAACTGCGGTAATAGGGTACATTGGTTTGCTTCTATATGTTGTATACATGTTTAAACCCAAGACATCATATTCAATACTCAGCACACACTGTGCAACATTTTGCTCATCGATTTCTGAGATCAACTCAGTTAGTAACAATGCAGTTCACACTTCCACAAATTTTCTTCTTTCAGCAGACTCTCACAAAATGCTCAAGGATATAGCATTTGGAGCAATGTTGTTTAAGTGCTGGACAGAGTTTATCATGGGCAAAATGGTCTTTAGTAACACATCTCTAGCACCCTTTCCAGTTCTCGCTGACTTGGAAATCTGGGTGACTGGAAGGTTTTTGAAGCTTGGACATTTTTGTAGCATTTTCCATCTTATCATTCTTTGAGATATTACTTCCTCAAGATTGAGTGACTTTACACACAAAGTTTACCTAACTTCCTTTAAAGGAGTGCCTCTGTTAGCCCACAATCTTTTTTGCGCTCTAATGCCATTTGTGTGCATTATGAATCATGATTTGGACTCTTATTACTCTCCATATAGTGCCCCAAATTTATATGAGACAATAAGCTTTTTTGTTATGTGACACATTCGCCAATAGATTCAGTATTGCTTTGTCTTGTTTGTATGATACACATATGGAAAAACTAAAGTGGTAATCTAGGTCATCAACAGTAGTAAGAAACACATGGTTTTCAGAATTAGTTCTGGGGTTTTCCCATTTGGCGTTTGGTTTTCCCATTATGATCATAAACTCTCTCTGGCATTAGAGTGTGCATCAATATTTTTTTCTGCTGGCAGAGATTATTTTTGTCGAAATTAATTTACAAAAGCAGGGTTTCAATTCCGGCCACTGTATGAGTGGTTCCCCTGGAAAAGGTAAAAACGCTTGAGGCGTAGGTGAATAACCTTTTTGCACACATGTTCTGTGCAGTAGTAGACTTTAGCAAAGTGGTAGTGCAGAACACTGAGAGATTACCTTACATTTATGCAGTACTCTCAGGTAAAATATATTTGATTTTAATAGTCTTGCAATGGTAAAACCAAATCAAATTAAGACATTTTGACAATTAAAGTATTTTTTTCTTGTTTTTAGACATCCTAATGTCACTCACCAGCCTTAATTGGAAAGTCCTGCTAATTTGGACGATTCTGTGATCTCGACAGGATACTCAATCAATCAAAGATATGTTTATTTAGACCAATGGCCTTTAAAGAATACAGCATTAAAATACGGTAACAAATACATATATAATAATTTTCATCTAGTAAAACCATAAATAAGTTGTTCAGATAAAACCTATATTTCAATAAAATCTGTATACAGTTCTTAAAAATACACCACACTTCTACTTGTTTTCAATAAACACTGCATTAACTGCTCTCATAAATCTACCAATATTGCATTCTATATCTAAGAAACTCATCTCAGTTAAAAATTCTGTGGCATGCCCTCGAGTCATAATTCCATATTTCAAGAATATTGGGATTAGCCATTGTCTACGCTGTTGTCTGAGTTTTAAGCAATCCAACAAAATATGCAACATATCACATTTGGTGTTCAACCCACATACACAATTAATTCCTATTCCAGGATTTTTTGCTTTTGCCATATTACTTATCTTACAGGGGTTGAGACCAATTCTTACTCTCAGCACTTTTTTCTTAACAACGGACTTGGTAAGGTGTCCACATATGGGTAACTCACTTTATTGCACCACGCATTTAACATAAAATCTACATATATTTTCTCTCTTAGATATTGGTAGTCATTTTCTTAGGGTAAATCTTTGCCTAACGCTTTTAGCTCACTCTTGGAAACATCAATATGTAAGGACTGCGGAAGCTGCTGAACTTTCATAGCAGTGCAGACGGCGGCCAGGTTAGCCCTAACCCTTTTTGCCCATTTTAATTCACTGGGCACAATGTCATTCTTACACAACTGAGAATTTTTTGTCCATCTTCCTCATTCAGTTTCCCCCAGAATCTTATTACGGTTTTTGCGGCCAACTTATTCCATGAAATCATGTCAGTTTCCAATCTTATTGCTTGGATCATGGCAGAACTGGGGAGTCACAGTAAAGGCTTGAAACATTTTCCCTCCTCAGCATGCCACCTGTCTTATCCACTTATACATAGCAATTCAGCTCCATACCGGAGCTGCCGGGGGATAGTTGCTTCATAGGCTTTTAGCACCGGTCAGCATGGCATATCTCCAAAGGATTTATTGAACTTTTTCAGCCCGCTCACCGAGGCAATAGCCCTAGTCTTTAGGGCAGCTAGGTGTATATTCCATTTCAGAGAGCTCTAAAACCAAATTCCAAGGTACTTGTATACAATAACTACTTCCTTTCTCTCGGATCCTAAGTGCCAGTTAAATTTGCTTTTAGATTTCCCAAAGCAAAGCACTAGAGTTTTGTCCATATTCACCTCTAATTTTTTCCATCTGGAGTAATCCTCATATTTCTCTAATTTCCTTTGTAGGCCTATTTTGGTCTGATCAAAAATCACAAGATCATCTGCATACAGGAGGCATGCCACTTGTTTGCCACTCTTCTTAGGGCTATATCCATTTGCGGCATCTAGAGTCTCTGGCAGATCAGCAACAAATAAAGAAAAGAGCAAAGGGGCTAATACACATCCCTGTCACAACCCATTGTTTACTTGTATTTTTTGAGTTATGGTCCCCATGGTATCTAGAATAACCGGGGCCCAATTCCTACTGTGCAGGTCTTGAATTAGCCTTAACAGGTCTTTGGGGATATCTAATTTTCTCAATGCCTCCCATAGGCATATTCTGGCAACAAGATTAAAGGCTGCACAGAAGTCTACAAAGCAACAAAATAGGCTCCTCCGCTGCTCCACAGACTTACATGTAATGGACCACAGTGCAAAGCAGTGGTCAACTGTAAAGTGCCATTCCTTAAATTACCCCTGTTCCAGTAATACTATACCATTTACATCGGCCCAATATTTTAACATTCCCATGATTATTTTTGCAAATGTCTTTTCGACCTCGTCTAGCATGTTGATCAGCCTAAGGGTTTTTTTTTTATTTTATCTCTCCCTTTTTATGAATCGGCCTGATAATTCACCCTCTTCAATTTTCTGGAATAATCCCTGTACTCAGGATTCTATCAAACAACCTGTGCTATAATTCCACCCACCAATCAGGGCAATGTTTTATTATAATCACAGGCATATTATAAGGACCAGCGGCACGGGTAAGGTTTAGTCATGTGATTATATCTCTAATGTGTCTTAATGCAAACGTTTCTCTGGTATCCTCACCTACTCTCTCCCACGGTGTTGCCTGTTCCTCTACCATCTTGCCTTCTTTGCCGTATATCTCCTCCAGATGGTCCACCCAAGCTTGCTCCTCCACTATACAGACCATCCGACCCGGAGTGTTTCCCGACCCCTCTTGTACTCATTTGCAAAAGTCTTTTATGTTTTTAGTTTCAAAAGCCTCTATCATAAGTCTCCAACACTTTTCTTTGAGTTCCTTTTCTGGTCTCTTTTTAGGTTTTTATACCTACGCCTTATCCTCATCAGTTCATTATGGCTTTCACTATCATACCTTAATTTAAGGTTTTTCTCCCCTTTTCTTAATTTCGCCTTAAGGATCATACGTTCCTCACTCATACTTTGATCTGCCATTGCTATGTTTTTTAAATAAGTGATTTTACAAACAGTGCTACATTTCAATGCCCTTTGCTTCATCTTTTGTTACATTGATTATAACTTTATCATGCAGCAGTAGAAGTTACACAGGGCTACGATTGGCAATTCAACCTTGACACTTTCCAAGAATATGGATAGTATGTTTTTCCCGATTTACAATGTTACTCAGCTAAGTACTACGCATCAGTGGTTAGACTAACGCATTTTAGTGCTGGTGTTCGCATCACTGTACTGAAATGCACTAGTCACCCATTTACAGCACCCCAGCACCACCACGAGGCATGCTCAACAAAGCTGCTCTTTGTTCCATTTAAGTAGGCTGTAGTGCACTCTGATGGCAGTGTGTGCTGTGCTGGGGAGAGACTGTTGTGTTAAACACAGGAGTCTGTCTTTACATTACTGTACTGTATACGCCATGAGGGCCGCAATGGGAAATCTGGAGTACTACTACCTTGGTTGGCAAACCCAGTGCGCAAGGGTCGCCGATTCTAGAGCTACGCCATGTGGCGGGGGGGCAGTACACTATGGGCAGCAGGCTATTAATACACAGTTCTTGGAATACTACACTGCTCTATATCAAAGTCGGTTAGATCCCAGGGAACTGGATGAGGGAGACTTTCGGGATATAGATCTGCCGCAGATTGAGGTTGAGGACGCAGAGGGCTTGGGACGACAGTGGAGCTGGGTGAGATCAGGGGAGCCATTAAGAGAATGACCAAGAACAAAACGCCAGGTACTGATGGGTTACCATCTGAATTTTATGCCACTTATGTAGACCTGCTGGCCCCTCACCTGGTAACCCTATATAACCAGTCGAAGTATGATGGCTGTCTACCTAGCTCAGCAAGGGAAGCAGTAATTATACCTCTCTTTTAGCCGGACAAGCCGGCATGGGACTGCACGGCCTATCGCCCTCTTGCGATGCTAAACCTTGACTACAAGATTTTGAGCAGTGTTCTGGCCAACCGGCAGATGGTACATATGACAACTCTTGTGCATGGGGATCAGGCTGGCTTCATCCCTACCCGGAACACGGCCATGAACATACGGAGGCTGTGTCAACTGAGGAAGGGGGGGAGGCATGCGTACTATCGATTGACATTGAAAAAGCTTTAGATAGTTTGGAGTGGGCATATCTGTTCAGGGTTTTGAGGGCGTTCGGCCTGGGCGAGGGGTTTGTAGCCTGGATGAAGATTCTTTACAACCACTCGACGGCCAGTGTTAGAACGGGTGGAGCAATCTCTGTAGCCTGCCATGTGGGCAGGGAGACGAGACAGGGCTGCCCGCTGTCTCCCCTCCTGTTCGCCCTGGCAATAGAACCTTTAGCGGTCCATGCGCGAATGGGGAGGTACTACAGGGGTTTGGAAGGGATGGGTCAGGTGCACTACATTGCACTATATGCAGATGATTTGTTAATGTTCCTCTGCAACACTGCTGAGGAGTTGCGGGGTGCCCGGGAATTGCTGGCGAGATTGGGACGTGTGGTGGGGCTTAAAGTCAACTGGAACAAGACATGTCTCTTCCCGGTACGTGGGGGCAGAGATGAACCCCCTGAGGGGCTGGATGTGAGATGGGAAAGCAGCTGCTTGCCTTATTTAGGGGTCAGAATTTACCATGAGCCTGCTGACTTATTTGAGGGCAACGTAGGGCGGGCGTTGAGAACTACCAGGAGCAATTTTTTCTTTTTTTTTTTTTTTTAAACCTTTATTGCACAGTTTCAGCAAAACAAATACAGGGCCACAACCGTCCGGCCGGCCACTACAACAGTCAAGCAATGTAGCAAACTATACTGCAACTCGGTAGCACCTTAATACGAAATGGCAATCAGACTGGGTAACACTGGGTCTCTTCGCACTACCGAGATACAGGAGAAGTTAAGGTTAGGTTTTTAAAGTTTTTAACGGGTATAATTCAAAATATAAGAACGAAGAAGGATCAGATGCTAACCATTCCACCGAAAGCATGGGAGGCAACTTCTACCAGAAGAGATCAACAGGCAAAAAACTCAATCTGGATGGCGGCATATGGACGCTACAACAGGATAAACAATAACACAGCATATTGTATGCCAACGGCCTCCCCCCACCCACTGAAGCACCCTACTGATCCAAGACAGAAACAGAAAAGAAAAAGGTATAAAAATAAAGAGAAAAATAAGTCCCATAGAAACCGAAACGAACAAAAGAATTCTCCCCCCCCCCCCCTACCCCCCACCCAACACACATGCAGAGGCTACGGCCTACCCCCCCCTAACAGTGTGTCTGTCGCCCAAAAAAGAAGACCCGAAATATAGATACAGAAAGAAAAGGAAGCAGGAAAGGAACCATATAAAGCCCTAATAAGGGAGAGAAGCGGAGGAGGAGCCCACCATCAGCCCCCCGGCATCACAATTCTCTTAGTCCAACATTAATCCAGGATGCACAGTCCGGTGAGCAACAACATTACTAACACACAGTATACATGTCACAGAAGTGGCACATTGCGGCATACAAAAATCAATACGCCCCACACCCGGTCTGGAACGAGGAGAACCACAGGACAGCGACAAGAAGCGGTCACCCCTGACCCGTCTTCACGCACCCCCCACCCCTAGCAGAAAGAACCCAAACAGGCGCGAACTGTAATCCAAAAGGGAAACTTAGCTGCAAATACACAAGTAAGCTAAGAGCGCTAGAGTACAACGTTCCCTTGCTGAGCCAGAAGTACACAACCCTCGAAGCATCAAGTGAATCAGAACCAAAGGAAAAAGTCTCGATGTCCCGTCCCTTCTGGAAGGATCCCCGGGTATCAGAGGGGGAAGACGTGGGGAAAGGATTCCAATCGTGATCGCAATCCGTGTGACGCACCTCGGCCAAGGCAAACATCGTCCATCGCAGGGGCAGGCTCGAATCCCGGAATACCATAGCCACCAGTAGTGCACGAGGCCGCCATCTTGCATGAAACAGGAGCGGGGCAAGAAGTATCGCAGTGGTCCGGCAGGTCCGCCATTTTGGAGCACCCCCGTGGAATCAATAGTACGTCAACCTTGTAGATCAGGATTTGCGCAGAGTAAACTATGTCATGGTGAAGGGAGACGATAGCCGCCAATAAAACGCTGTAGCCCCGAACACCTCCACGGTCCCCGTCATTCGTGTCCCACTGCGACACACATCCTCGATCACACCATGGCCCCCGCTCTCCAAGGCTATGTGCCATCATGTGCCTCGCGGTTTCAAGAAAAGCCCAGCCGATCTGAGCGGCCGCCGGCTGTGTTCCAAAAGCAGCCGCCCCGGTCGAAATCAGTGGGGCGAATAATTCGGGAATCTCCCGCTGGCAGCGGGGCAGCACACAGGCGGGCACTCGGCAAATCACAGGAAAGGTTGCCGCCGTCACAAAATAACCCCACTGACACTCACCCGGTACAAGCAATTCTGCACCGGTAGTCAAGTGGGGCGCGCAGTTCAAAGTCGGCCGCACCCACCATAGAGGGTCCGACCGGTGCAGCACAGCTGACGATGCCCGATGTTGTTCGCTCCGCGGCCGGCTCCAGCACTCACTCGAGGCCCCGGTCGCAGGGTCGCTGCGGGCCTCAAACTGCCGTCGAACTTTTCTCCAGGTCGCAAGGAGGCCCGAGCTTCAGGATTTCCCCACGGGCCGTCGGAGCATAACCGCCACCGCAATGCGCCTTCAGAACGCAGGATCACCGGCAGGATAGTCGCGAGGAAGGAGACGGTCCTCGGAGCCGAGGGACTACACGTCCGACCCGGTCGCCATCTTGGCTCCTCCTCCCAGGAGCAATTTTGAACTCTGGGGGACTCTGCCTTTATCAGTGGCAGGAAGGGTGGCGTTACTAAAAATGATAACCCTGCCTCAACTACTTTATTATTTGGTACGCTACCACTTTGGATACCTGGGAAGTATTTCGCCCAACTAAACTCTATGGTCACGAGTTTCCTCTAGGGTTCCGGGAAGTGCAGAGTGGTGCTGAGTACTATGACGCGGCCTAGGCAGGAAGGAGGGTTTGCGGCGCCGGATTTCGAGACATATTATCACGCTGCCCAATTTCAATGGTTCGCGCAGTGGATGGCGGGGAGACTGAGGATGGAGGAGGACCAGAGAGGTATGGACCCGAGACCGTCAACTAGCTCGGATTCTGCTCCAGTTACCGGTGAGAGAAAGGGAGGTGCCGAGGGACCTGTGGGTGGTGCGGCAATGCTGGAATAGAGCCATTAGAAGAGGTAAGGTGGGACCTGCGTATGCGCCTGAGATCCCAATATGGCTCAGTGAGGTGTTGCCACGAGGAGGAGATTGGCAGAGACTGAGGGTTTGGGAGGAACTGGGGGTCTCCATCATTGGGGATCTCTATGCAGATGGTACCCTGAATCCGTTTCAGGACCTCACGGAAAGATATGACCTGCCTGATCAGGATTTTCTTTTGCATGCAGCTCTGTTGACTGCAGTGCGTAAACACTGGAAGAAAGGAATGGATGAGCCGGGGACCTTCCTCCCTTGTCAGTATGTTGTCACTTCAGCAGGAAAGATTAAGGCCTCTACAGGAGGACAACACAGGGGTATAGGACCCCCTTAGAGAATCTGCGCATTAAATGGGCAGCGGATCTGGGGACACCAATAGAGGCAAAACCATGGGAGATGTTGATGGGGCGGGCATGGAAATGCTCCTGAAAAGCGAGATTCCAGCAAATACAATTCTACGTGTTCCATCGGGCGTACTTCACTCCTCTTAAAATTAATGAGTTTTTTGGTCCCCACACAGTCTGTCCGCGGTGCAAAATAGAAAATGCAGCGTTTGTGCATATGCTCTGGGACTGTCCGCTGCTTTATGGGTTCTGGGAGGAGGTCCTAGCCAGACTGAAGGAGGTGACAGACAGGGAGCTACAGTTGACCCAGAGTGTTTGCCTGTTACATTGGTTCCCACTCACTGCCCGCAACAAAATCACCAGTAAATTCCTAGATTTAGGATTAGTGCTAGCTAAGCTGGAAATTACTAGTCACTGGAAAGCGATAACTGCCCCTAACACTGCGCGATGGCTGCGGGAATTCATAAAATGGGTGGACCGTGAGGAGACTCTCCGACTGCAGATGGCTCGAAGGACTGACAACGATAAGTTACTGGACGTGGTGAGAGCCTGGGGGGCGATGGTAGACCTTCTTCGGAGACCTGATGATGACGAGGACTGATCCCCTGCGGGCGGGGGACTCACTCTCTAATACTGGAATGCGGCCTCTGGAGCGTTGGTGGGACAGAAGGTGGGTGAGACGCTAGAGGGGAGAGCATTCTCCGGGATGGGTCTCGGATCACTGTCATAAGGTCCTCTACGGAGGGATGGAAAGGTATGCTGCGTGATAAACGAGATACAAGGGAGAGCGACATGTCTGATGGGGGGTGGGAGGGTAGGGATAATGGGGGGATCAGGGGGAAGGGGGGAGTTGTTGGGGAGGTTGGGTTTTTTCTTTTTTGTTTTGTTGCTAATTGTCGCGCTAGGGAGTGGGCGGAGTTTGAGTGCACATACTCCTAGAGCAGTATACCACTGCCCTCCAGGATGGAGCCCAAGCGCTAGACTGGATAAGACTAATATACTTAGTGGAGGATAAGGCTGTCGAAGCCGGAGAAGTAGAGGCAGACAGTTTTGATCGGAGCAGGTCTAGGGCATGTTATATCCTCATACTGGCACAATGTTGCTCATGGGATTGTATATTGCTTCAGAAATTGAAACTGTCATGTCTATGTTATATGCAAAACTGAATAAAATTTGTTTACAAAAAAAAATGAGGGCCACAATGAAGGCCGCCATGAGGGCTGGGGATTGCTTCAAACAAGCCGAGCTCCCTGTGAATGTTTCTCCTACCACATGGTCTCTCATCGCCACGTAATGAGGGTCAGGTGAAAACCAAATCCAGAGGATTCATTCTGGCAGTGCCAACACGTCAGTTTACTGTTTTCTTTGTGTTTGCTGGTTCTACCTACAGCCCAATACACACACTGGCAGGAACTTTTCCTTAATGACTAGGCATGTGATGGAAGCTGGGCTCTACAGGTGCACAACACAAGGGTTTTTCAAGCCAATTCAGGTTGCTCTTTCTTTCTTTCACCACTGCCCCGCCTCATCTCACTTTCAAGACCTGTGACAGAGGGAGACAGCTCAAAGCTAGCTTATGGTGCTTCTCCTCCCGAATCACGTTGTTCCTACAGGTTTGAGCATAGCCCACTATGACTCGTCTATGATTTTTGTGCCCTCCCCTCAGCTGTCCCCATCCCAGAGCATTGTGCCACCACCCGGTAGGGGACCTGCAAGCACTGAACCCTTCTCCTGTACCTCCACGTGTGTTTTGAGAGTAGGGGCTGGGCTACATTTCCCAGTGGCCATCCCAGGCGAGTGGAGCAGCTTTTCAAAGACATTGACATGATCCAGCCCGTTGTGGCTGACAACCGTCGTCTTTACCAGACAAGTTAATCGGGTCGACGACTTAGGGCTTGATTTAGATCTCAGTGGACGGGTTAGTCCATCACAACGGTGACGGATATCCCGTCTGCCGAAATATAAATCCCATTATATTCTATAGGATTTATATTTCAGCGGATGGGATGTCCATCATCTTTGTGATGGAGTAACCCGTCTGCCGAGATCTAAATCAGCCCCTAACTTATTAGCAGCAGCAGTAATTAAAGCTCCTGAGAGCCTTGTCTGCCTCCCTATAACCAGATCAACAATGTATGGAGCAGCATTGAAGCCTTTCAAGACACAGCCCAACTGCCCTACTTGCATGATGCTAGCACCGGACTCAGGAGAGAGCCTGCTGCCTTACCAGCGTTACAGTGTTACCAGCTGGCAGCATCATTGAGGCAATTTTACGGAGCAGATGTAACCGAGGAGGACTTCTGGTGGCACCACAGTAAGAGTCCAGGAGAGCACAGAAATTTAGTGCAGTACAATCATGGGAGCAATGATAATGTATGATATTGTGTGTTTCAGGGGTCAAAGACATCACATGCCTAAAAAGATAAAATATTCATAACTATTTTGGTCTTTCATCTTCAATTAACCGTATATAAATATAACCATGATGCACTGTGAGAAAGTGCGATCTTTCTTGCATTGGTATGCCCCCACTTTTTGCTGAATTGCTGATGTGCTTTGACTGAGTGTGCCCTGGGCTTCTGCCAATCAGGTGTCCAGGGCCTGTGTTCCTTCCCTAAAACTGTATTGAAGCTGAAACCCAATTGGCACCTCTGGCCACATGTCAGCCCCTGGTAAATGATACCCTAGGTATCCAGGTCATTGTGACCAGAGAAGACCCCTAAGGGCTGCAGCACTTATTGTGACACCCTTAGGGGCCCTGCACCCTGACACCCACACACTGCCTTTGCAGGCTTAGAGGCCTGGTGCAGAACTAAACAAAGTCTTGACATGGCACACATCCCTGCATGCCTTGCCCATACACCCACTGCCCTGGCATACACCAGTCACCACTCTAGCTGGGTGCCCTATGCCAGTGGTGGGGGCACAGGTGCATGAGCCCTGTGCCCCTACAGTACCCAGGGCCATTCCTGGGCACTGTAAGTGCAGTGATGTCATTAACAGTATATGGTGCTGGGAGGTTGTCATTACGAACTCCACAGCACCATAATGGCTACACTGAAGACTTAACAGTTTGATATCAAACTTCTCAGCACATTACACCCACACTGATGTCAGTGTAGGGTTTGATGTAAAATACACTACAGAGGGCATTTTAGAGATGCCCCCTGAAACCGAACCTACAATACACGTCTGGTCTGAGAGGCTGCCTAGGCTGCCACACAGCAGCCATGTTGCTGGACCCCTGGGTGGAGAGCCCCCGCTCTCCTGGGACTGTAACAATGCAATTCCTGAGCGAAGTGCTAGGCCTCCTCCCCAGGGTGGGCAGGGGGAAGCTTCAAAGGCATACCGCCTTTGTGAGCTTCTCCAGACCACTTGCTGTACTCAGCAACAGGCCCCCACTGGTTCTGACCCCCACTCTGGCGGGAAGACTGGCGGGAAAACGTACGCTAGGAAAGGGGGTGTGCCAGCCTGTGCCAACTCCACCCCTCAGGTGGGAGAGGCGAGGTGAAGTACAACTCCGAACTGGAGAGGAGCAGGATGGGGGTGTACTGACCCCAGGACAGGGACCTATTGGTCCCTGCCCTTCCCCTACTTGTAACACCCCTAAATGTAGTATTTAGGGCCACCCTGAACCTTCCTTCCTCAGATCCTGCTTTCGAAACATGAAAGAAGACCAAGAAGAAGAAGACCTGCCGTGCAGCTGCTAACTAGAGGACGACACCAACTGACTTGGCCCCAGCCCTACAGGCCTGTTGATCCTTGAATCTGCTCCTACTAAATCCCGGCGTCTCCTGCGGACAGCAACCTCAAGAACCCCGGAGGACCTACCTGCCTTGACCCTCTTAGAGACTGGGACTCCCACGAGCAGTGGCTCTGCTCAAACAGCAATACCCCTGATGCCAGCCAGGGACCGCGAATCCAGCCCACTTTGCACCCGCCGAGCCCGGTCTGTGCCCAAGTGGACAAAGACCCAGAGGATGTCCCCCCAGCGATTCTGACCTGGAATCCAGTGCCCAAGGACCCTCTTCGATGACCCAGACGACGCCTGCAGACTCAGAACCAGGGACCCCTCCTACCGTAACCAGCAGAGGGTAACATTTCCCAATGTGCAAAGACACCCCTGCACCTGGCGCCCCCCGGCCTCCTGTGCCCAACTCCGGGGTGCCTACCTACCCTCCAAGATCCCAACTTACCCCTCGAAGTGTTGGTCACTTCAGAAGATCCACCGTCCCCGGGCCTGCAGCCTTTGTTCCTTCTCAAGATCTCCATTGAATAACATTGAGCGCCCGACGGCTCAAAAGCACCCTGCACCCAGCTGCCCGAGTGCCCCTGGCTGTGCAACCTGTGTCCTATCCTACTTCCCCATTTGCCCTGAACAAGTGACCAGGAGCCCAGCTCCCATAGCCGTGTGGCCTGCTAGCCAGCAGCCACCAACCGAAGGCCCCCTGCCTCTCATTGGATAACATTGGGCCTAACTACCTCTGCACGCGACTGCCCCTGTGCCGCTGACGGTGTGCCAACTGTACCTACCTGACCGTGGGCGACCCCTGAGTTTATGCCCAGAACCGTAACTTTGTCAGTCGAGTACTTACCTAAAAGCCGATAACTCACTTTTCTTCCATAGACTAACATTGACTGGTTTCACTCAGAAATTCTTTTAAGTGTGGAGTTTTGGAACTTTAAAATATTCACCTAAAATCAGCCGAACAACGAATTCCTTGCTCATGGTCTATAATAGTCATTGTTGGTCCAACTAAGAGAATTTCTCTATTCCAGTGTTCTGAATGGTTTTATCCTTACATAGCTGTCAAAAGCGATTTTTTTCCTTTGCATGTTCCTATTGTATATGAATTTTAGAAGTCTGAATGGAAAGCATTCTCAACTAGTCTCTTTCTACAGCTTTTTGTGTCTCTCTCTGCCACCAATCACCATCCCCTGCTTCCTCAGTGATGGCTCACTGGGCTTCTGTAACTCACAGCTTGCTACCAGTGACTCTAGGCCTGATTTAGATCTTGGCGGTATAACCGTCATCCTGCGGTATTCCCAAGTGCTCTGTCGAGCAGACGGCGGTCCGCCCACCTTATGAAGATGTTGTGGCGTCAGTCGAGCTGGATTGTGATTTATGAACTCTGAGATACATATGAAAGTACAGTCTTCCATGCCAACACGTTTCACTCCTTTCCTTATACAGCATGGACTTTTTATAGGCACTGAGCCTGTTTTGGTAAAATATGTTAAGAAGTAACCATGGCTACCTTAGTGGAGGAGCCGCCACTGGGGTAGTGTCTGGGGCGTCCATAGGACACCCTTTCTCCACTCCAGAGGGCTGCCTTCAGGAGGTGCACTAAAAGTTCACCACCTTTTTGTGGTGCACTTTCAGTGCGCCTCCTAAGGGCATATTTGTCTCCCTTCCCACATCCATAATATGTTGCGGGTGCAGAGATAAAGCGATTCCCTCATTTGCATGGGACCACGGCCCATGCAATAGAGGGAATGTCTTCTCATGATAGTTCTAGTGCTACATGTGTGCCAGTCCTATCATTATTACAAAAAAGGGACACACAAGTGTATGGGGTCCCTTTTGTAATATCATGGTATTTGTATTGACGCACAAAGCAGGCACACGCCCGTTGCGCCTCAGGACACAATGTATAATACGACCCCAAATGTGTTACAGAAAATATCCCAGACCCTCAGGTGGTCTGAGAATCTGCAACTGACAGCTTTACCATCTTCTAAGCTGATTGCCTTGCAGAAGAGTTGATCACTTTTCAAATAGCTCACACTCAAAAATGGTAAACTCCGTGTTAATGTACAGCCTTCCATTAGTACTGCACTGTCATGTTTGCGCTTTTATACTTTGATGCGTAAAGGTCTCAAATACAGTGCTTTGAGGATGTGCCTCAGAACACAATCGAGTGAAGGCTGGAAAAAAATGTGAACTGGCCTTTTTTTATACAGCTTTCATGAAATGTGAAACAAACCTTGTATTTTGTAAACTTCCCTGAAACAAAGCACTGATTAGTTGCTTTGTACTACCAGTTCGGTTCATGTATGCCTGGTCCATATAGCTATTTTCATTGAGTCATGATAAAGTCTTGGAAAAGAACGGTTCTTTTTTAATGTGGAAAAAAATGTTTGAAGTTATCTAGTTCTCAGCACTTTTTGCAACAGAACATTAAATCCTTAAATGTAAGCGTGTACACATGTAAAAGATGTTCGACTTAATTTTCTGTCTCAGCATAAAATCTTCAATCAACACATGTTGAAAACATCTTTGCATTAATTGGAGTGATGGTGCCAGCATTACTGGCTGGAAGCCTTTTTGTGTTGGATTATACTGCTGAGACTACTTTGACATCATTGCTTAGGGGAATTAAAATGAGTTTCTGATGAACAACTGACTGAAGATATGAAGCATAATTTTGTTATGCATAAAGCATTATGCTTAAAGAAAAAATTAAAAATGGTTATTTTATCATTCTACTGTTGCAAGCATATGTAGTGTGCACTTTTGCTACAGACGAATGCAAATTTTTAAAAAAAGCATTGGTAAAGACAATAGCTTGGCTTTTTGAAACAGGTGTACTTACTTTGCCAATACTTGTTTCCCTATGCAATTAAACTATATATGCCCTTGAATTCAGCCAACCCATTTGTCTTATATAATTGCTGAAGTGGTTGGACATAGTTGTACTTTGTTTCACTTGCTTCTTCTACTTTTGTGTTGGTTTTATCTTGTTTATAGGAGGCAACAAATTAAAAAGGAGAACTGAGATGAGCCACATCATGGGTCTCATCTGGTTCTAAAAGCACATTTGTCAGCTGAGCCTTGAAAATATTTGGCATGAGAGGAGGAGCTTGGCGGGCATCCGAGATGGCTGCGTGAGCACAGCGCTCCCCGGACCCCCGCCGCTCCCGGCATAATATCCTGCATGAACCTGATTTTTCGCTAGGATTGGTATAGAGGACGTTGGGCTGATCTACCTGGACCTTTCAGAACTTTATTTTGACACCGGGTGCCGGAGTTATGGTGAATTGAACTTTTGGGCTCCGCCCTTGAGGTGCGCCCGGGACTGGGTGAGGTTCGGTGGCCGTCTTGGAGTTGAACAACAACGGCAGGGGGATTGGACTTGTGGGTCCCCTTCTTAAGTTTCGGTTTCGATTCTGCCTCTGACTGGGACATCGGCGAGAGAGTCGGGCCAGAGCTGGTTCCAGGACACGCGTCGGCTGTCGGGCCTTTGGCTGGACGGTTCTCCTATTTGGCTGCCCCTATCCTGGTGATACCTTTGTCACGGTCCTTTGGTCCCGAGGCCTCCATTTCTGGTTCCCGGTCCGTTGACCCTGGTGAATCTCCTTGTGACGCATCTCCAAAATGGCGGGCAGAGGGGACCGGGAGACGCGCAAGACGAAGACACCTCTGCGCGGGGGTCCGGTCCAATCCAACGTTATGGACCGTTATACCCATTCTAAGGGGTCCCCCGGAGCTGCCCTGCCTGGTCCCGGTGCATCTGACCACGTCGTGGATGTGTCGACGGAGCCTTCCTTGCAGGACATCATGGGCGCCATTTCTGGCATGAGGGAGTCAATAGGCCAACAATACGAAACCTTGACCCACAAAATTGACACCGTGTCAATCGATGTGACTCTAATTCGAGCCGATCTCTCCAAAACGAACGAAAAGGTGAAGTCGTTGGATATCAAATCATCCAGCCTCACGGCGGACGTCTCTGAGATGCAGACGGAGATTAGCAATCTCCGTAGGGTGAACGATTTCATGACCCGGCGCTTGGATGATTTTGAGAACAGGGCACGTCGCTGTAATGTTCGCGTGGTTGGTGTACCGGAGAATCCAGAACCCCACTCGGTTGATCTCCTGGTTGAAGACCTGATTCAGAACCACCTTTCTCCGTCTGGCCTTAGTAAATTCTTCACAGTGGAGCGTGCACATCGTGTTCCGGGGGGCCAGGGTAAGCCAGGCGCCCCGCCGAGACCTATTGTTGCCAAGCTTTTCCACTATAGAGATCGGGACGCTATCCTGCAGGCGTCGCGGGTGAAGGTCCCGGTGGCCTTTGAGAATGCCACAGTGAACTTTTATCCGGACTTTTCCCAACAGGTTCAGAAGCAGCGGATGGGATTTCGTGGTGCCAAGAAGCGTCTTAGGGACATGGGGATGCGCTACGCTATGCTTTTTCCGACCAGGCTGCGGGTTGAGTATAATGACCGAACTTTCTTCTTTGATCGGCCGGATGCTGTGAATGACTGGCTAGACTCCTTGCCTCGCCGATCTCCTGAGACTGAGTCCGATGCCCACCCGGGCGGTGCTGAAGGTGGTGTAGAGAGCTGAACATTTCGTCTATGCCTGGTGCCTTGTTTTGAATGACTCTTCCAGGAGTGTGTGCCTTTGTTCCTCTACCGCTTATGTGATTTGATGTATGTTCTTTTCTCGTCACTGCTCTTGTTCGGGGTGGCGGGTGGGTCGGAGCCTTTCCTCCTCCGGGGTCTTTGTGTAGAATAGGGGTTTTTGGGCGACAGGCACACTGCAGGTTGGGGTGGCTTTTTAGCTTATTGCAGGGGTGCAGGGTGGGGGGTGTTTGCTTGTTATTTGGGGGGTGGGTGGTTGGGAAGTTTGTTGTTCGTGTGTTCTGTTTTCAAGGCGACTTTATCCTGTATTTGAAGATGATTCCGGTGTCATGCTCATTGGTGGGGGGTTTTGGCTTTGTTGGGTGGGATGGGGGTAGCGGGTTGAGATTTGTTTCGTGGAACGTTAACGGTCTGGGAGATCGTATCAAACGAAGTGTGGTGTTGAAATGTGTACGACGTTTATCTCCTGATATTGTTTTCCTACAGGAGACTCATTTGGTAGGCAGTGTTTGTCATGCAATGAATAGGTGGGGCTATCGCCTCGTAGCACATTCGGGGTTTACCTCGGGTTCTAGGGGGGTGGGTATCCTTGTTCGGGCTTCCCTCCCCCTAGCTATTGATGATGTCATTCAGGATGATCGGGGGCGATATGCTGTCCTTGTGGGTCGCTATGAGGGTCGTGCCCTCTCCTTATTTACTGTTTATGTGCCCCCCGGCTTGCAGACTTCTACCTTTTCTGATTTGGGCCGTGTCTTGTTGGACCTCCCTGATAGTACACTCTTTCTGGCTGGTGATTTTAATTCGGTGTTCTCCGGTCTCCACGATCGCCACCCCCCTAGGGATACTCCTGCGGCCCAACAGTGGTTGGGTGGATTTTTGGATACCTTTGGCTTGGTGGATTGCTGGAGGCTTTTGCATCCTACTCAGCTTCAATACACTTTTCATTCTGGGGCCCATGGGAGTCTGTCTCGACTGGATTATTTCCTGATGCCTGCGGCTCAGTCACCAGCGGTGCGTGAGATTGTACACCTACCCAGGGGTATTTCTGACCACTCTCCGCTCTGGCTTCGTTTTGAGGTTGGAGTGGAGGCAGTGGGCCGGGTAGCTCCCATCAATCCGTGGTACCTTACCTCCCCCGAGACCCGCAGCCTTTTGCTTAAGTCTTTGGACGCGTATTTTCTGGATAACGAGGGGTCGGTTTCCTCAGCTGTGTCCTTATGGGAGGCCTTTAAGACGGTGATTCGTGGGCAGGCCCTCTCCCTTATTGTTGAAGCTAAGAGAGCGAGGAATAGGGAGGTGGTGGACCTTGAGGGAGAGATTTCTGCATTGGAGGATGCTTTGGAATCTGGTGTTACGTCTGCGAAACTCCACGCCCTGGGTCTGAAACAATTTGCCTATAAATCCATGGTCACGGATGCTGCTAAAGTGATGTTTCGGGAGCAACAGGGTCGTTTGTATGATGTGGGTGACAAGGCGGGTAAATTGCTGGCATGGCTGGATAAGAAGGAGAGAGCTAATCGTGTGGTACCCGTGATTCAGTCTTTGAGTGGTGAGAGTGTGACGGACCCGATTGGAATAGTTGATCGTTTTGCTGAGTACTTCCGTGTGGTGTATACCCCTGTGTCTGTGAGAGATGAGGCTGACTCTCGCCTTCTATTGCGTGATATAGCTCTGCCCAGTGTCTCTGATTTGGATCGTGTAGCGTTGGATTCCCCCTTTACTGTTGATGAGATAGCTACTGCCATCCGTTCACTCCGTTCGGGCAAAGCGTTGGGCCCGAACGGGTTGCCAATTGAACTGTACAAGTTGCGTCCCGACAGAGTGGCGCCATATCTTCACGCCATGTTTCTGGAGTCCCGGGAACGGGGTATTCTCCCCTATGATCAGCGACTGGCCACGATAGTCGTCATCCCCAAGGATGGTAAACCGCGGGACCTTTGTTCATCCTATAGGCCCATATCTCTTCTAAATGTTGAACCCAAGGTATTGGCGAAACTCCTGGCGTCCCGCCTCCTGACGGTCATTAGTGACTTGGTCCATCCAGATCAATCTGGATTTATCCCGCATCGCAACACGGCTCTGAACCTACGTCGTCTCCACGGCGCGATTGCGAGGGCGGGGCTTCTGACGGAGCCGGCCATTTTGGCATCGTTGGATGCCTCAATGGCTTTTGACACTGTGGAGTGGCCTTATCTTTGGGCGGCTCTTGAGAAATTTGGTTTCGGGCCTGAGTTTATTGGTTGGCTCAAGTTATTATATGCGGAACCTCTGGCACAAGTAGTGGTAAATGGTAGAGTTTCGGCCCCTTTCACCCTTGGTAGGGGTACCCGTCAGGTATGCCCCTTGTCTCCGTTGCTATTTGCACTCGCATTGGAACCGTTGGCTGCTTGGCTTCGATGGGAGCCTTCGCTCAAGGGGATTCGCTGGTCTCCGGACTTTGAGGACCGCGTTTCGCTTTACGCGGACGACATTCTTTTATATCTCACCTCCCCGCGCAAATCTCTGACAGTTTTGTTTGACGTTCTCACTTCATTTGGTGCCAATTCAGGCCTCGTTATTAACTGGGCCAAGTCCTGCGTGTATGTTCTCTCGGGTGTTTTACCCCCACTGACGAGCAGACTTCCTATCCAGGTGGTCCAGTCTGGCTTCAAATATTTAGGGATTTTTATTACGTTGGACTCCTCGCTTCGATTTGAGCGTAATCTCCTCCCCCCGTTGCTTAGATTGCGACTGGACGTGACCCGTTGGCGTAAGCTTCCTTTGTCTCCTCTGGGCAGGGCGGCCCTGTTTAAAATGATGTCCTTGCCGCGGTTCCTCTACGCGCTCCAGAACTCCTATGACGCTATCCCCAAGACCTATTTCCAAGAGATCGAGACTCTTCAAAGGCAATTGATTTGGGACGGGCGTCCACGTATTGCCCTCGCGAAACTCACCATCCCTTGGTACGACGGGGGCATGGCGCTCCCCGATATCAAGCGATATTATTGGGCTTCCCAGCTGTCTGCTATTAATCACGTGATGTTTTCACCGGGTCGAAATCCTGCATTCGAGATGGATAGATTTCAGCTGCCGGGTGGGAACTTTAATAGAGCGCTTTATTCTCGATCGGCCGGGCGCCATCTTGTGGGCCCGTCCAGGATTGCAGTAACTGTGTGGCGAGCCGCGAATGTGAGTTTGGGATGGGAGGAGCGAATGACGCTGGTGACGCCGCTTTATGCCTCGGAACGTTTGGGGTGTCTCTGGTCTACTAAGGGCTTCGACCGCTGGGATATGATTGGTATATGTAAGGTGGGTGATGTATGTTCGAAAGGTAGTGTGAAGTCGTTCCAGGCCCTCCAGGAGGAATATGGTTTGAATGGTAGGGAATTTTTTCGTTATCTGCAGGTCCGGCACGCCCTCACCTCAGTCTTGACTCCTGATGAGGCCCTGCCCGAGTCTTCCCCCCTCGAAGATCGTGTCCTTGATGGGCACCTGCCTGATAGCACTATTTCCCTGATCTATAAGAAGCTGATCAATAATCGGGCTGACTTATTGGTCCGACTTCGGGAGGCCTGGGTCGGCGATGGGTTGGAACTGGACGACGAGGATTGGCAATCGGCACTCTCTTCTCCCAAGGAGGTGGCCATTCCTGCCCGTCTCCGTTTGGTTCAACTTAAAATCCTTCATCGAGTGTATGTCACTGGTCCGCGTCTGGTAACGATGGGCTTTTCCTTGGATGGGTTATGTAAGCGTGGTTGTGGGTCGAGTGCTACTTTTTTACACGTTCTTTGGGAGTGCCCGGTTGTGGTGGCTTACTGGACTGCTGTGCTTGATGTGATGACTGCTGTGACTGGTGTTGCCCTGCGGCCGGAGCCTCGACGATGTCTATTGAATGTGTGGGAGCCCACTGACTACTCTGTGGCCCAGACCAGATGGGCGACCTTGGGTTACATGATTGCGAAACGGGATATTAAATAGGCCCACGACGATGTTCAGCAGGTCTAGCTGCGGTACCACCTCGGGTCCTTAACTTTATTACTACCGATACTATCAAAGTCCTGGGCACAAAAATAAAAGTGGCACCCACTAGTAAAGCAAATTGCAAAAAAAAGAAGTGGTAACATCAGGAAAAAACGACTAACCTGGCCATAACACCGGCCCAAAACTACTAAAAAAAACAGCCTACGCACTGATTTAACTCGACATGCAGCAGAACATTCAAACAGATTTTATTTTGGGTGGCAACATGTACAGCTTCAGAGTTACAGTGTATTTTTGGTTTTCCATAAAACAACACCATTTTGAAATTCCTCGTTCCGTTCCCGTGCAAACGTTATCAGGTTGGGTCGAAAATCTGCACTTAATAGTTTTTTCCAAGCGGTGTCACCAGCTGCCCTCGTTGTGCGCCCTTTACCCTCGAGCTTGCTTGGTTGCGACCTCTCTGGCTTCCGTGCCAGCAGCAGCAACTGGTCACGTGACGTGTCAAGTTTATTATGATAAGGTCACGTGACGCCAGTAGGTTCCAGTTTACCGGTTACGAGATAGGGGTTGTAGGGTGCCCAGCGGAAGAATGCAAGAATTATCTAGCTTTAATGAACATACCTAGTTACAGCCATACATACAGCATACTTTACGAATAAATCGTGCAACATACACTAATACATAACACAAGACCCCAATAAAACATCCAACTGAATTCAAGTAGACACCCATTACCTGTTCCAAAAAGCAAATAGGATGAATTTGAATTGTCTTGATATGAGTTCTCTGGATGTAAAAAAAGCTATGACCTATTGGGTAAATTATTTGTATACGGTATAGTTGGATTCCGGGGGGTGGGTGGGCAGCATTGGTTTAACATGAATTTATCCTTTACGTCAGCTTTCAATTCTGAAGAAGTGGGGTCACTGTTGTCTCGAAATCGAAGGGGCTGCAGCAGCATCATTGTTGGCCAAACAAAGGCCGGGGCCACAACATACTGGCGAGCTAAAGCCATTTATATAGATAGATGGATGGAGAGACATGGAATGAGAGAAGACAGACAGACAGGCAGACAGGCAGCTAGCTAACTAAATAGACAGCCAGTCAGCCAGCCAGCCAACCTGCCAGCAGAGACGGACAGACCTATAGATAGATGTATAGTCGGATATAGATGCCCTCTTCTCCCTCTATCTTTCTCCAATTACCAATTCCGGCGAACCCTGAAAAAGTCTTGCCGCCACCCAAACTTTCTCTTCCTTAACTCCACGTCATCGCGATTTATACCATCATTCACGAGATGTTTTTAAGTTAGTACTCACTCAAAGGTTCAGCTGGGATCCTTCCCGTCTCTGAGGTCCTCGAACCTGCGGCCAGAGTGGGCGAGCTCTGCTTTGGGCTCGCTGAAGCCGCTGTAGGTCTGCTGACACTTAAGTCCTTCCTTGCCTGTTGGTGAAAGTTCAGCTGCTGTGAGGCAGTACAGTGGGGGCCTCCGGGGTCTGGCAGGGAGCCTGGAATGTCAGGCTGGGCCGCCTGGAACTGTGGGACGGCTCCGGGCAGAAAGGCCTTCATCTGCACCAGGAAAGGCGAGGAGTGGGGTGTGTAAAGAAGCGTGAAGACCTGCTTCTTGCCACTGGTATCCTGTTTTTAGGTCTGGCTTGTGATCAGCCTAAAAAAGATGACTTTATGAAGCACCACCAGGTTAGAGGCTTTGCTCTTCCCACATGTTGGTAGGCAGGGGTAGGGGTACTTTTGATTCGGAAAAAGTTGTGTGCTTCATCAAAAAAAGTGCTCCCCTCCATGCAGTTGTGATCAGCATTTCGTTTACATATCTAGCTGCCCAGCTTGAACTTTCAGGAGAAAGGGGCACACACTTGACATTGTAATGCTATCAAAGTGTCTTAAATAACTGGATAATAATTTAGTGTTTGCTTTTCTCTGGCAGTAGAACAGAATGGAGGACAGCAGTCATTAACTTTTGACTTCAGACTGTTGTTTTTTGTTTGAGAACCTAGGCCTACACTAATCTATATGGATCTTTAGGTCTGTCTTGACAATGCTACTGTTGCTAAACCATTGATCAACAACAAGCATTGGCAAAGCCATTAGGTCTCGTGTCTTTGAGAGCTATTTTTTACTTGTGTTGTACATTACTGTCTGTGGTTGTCTAGTATGTTTGAAGTTGTATTCTAAATTGCTATGAAACAACCGTCTCTATTTAGTAACAATAGAACATCCCTTTACGGAAAACAGCATCTGAAGTGTCTAATATTACATCTTTTTCTTTGAATGGTACAGGTACATTAAGTGACAGGTGCTGAAGCGCAAACACTTGAAACATTAGGGGTGGTCCTCCAAAATGTAAACCACTGAGGTGAGGGGCTTCTATGGGTCTTTTGCAGGTTAACAAGGAAGTATCTAGAAAAACTAAAGAGGGTCCCTGGGGATCTACATATAGGGAGAGGAGGGCAGGGGAAAACCAGAAACAATAACGAAAAACCTCTCCCTAACCATTAATGAATACACAGGTAGTACATCCTAAATAAGAAACAAAAACATTGTCCCACAAAACAACTGTTTATATTTTTTTATAGAAAATGAAGTTTATTTTAAATTTGAATGTAAATTCATTTATATAAAAAAACTTTGCTGTACAGAATTCAAAATAGAGCAACCCCAAGGAAAGCAATACAAAACATATACAACAACAATATAACACCACAAACCACAAGGACACCAATCATACTATACATAACCCAAATAAAAAAACAGATTGCACACAACACACTGTATAACAAAAACATTTACAATACACAAACTTCACAAATAGTTTCAATACAGAGAACAGTGCTGATACGCGTTTCGGAGTGGAACCTTTGCCAACAGTTCCTTCGTCAGGGCGCAACAGATACAATTCACTTGGTGGTCAGATACCATCTGTAGATCATGGACATATTTATATAGCGTGGTGTGAGGGGCTCTGTATCACAATAATTTCATGGGTATATACATAATCTGTGGGGGACAATGAAACAAAATATAAATGATAATGTTCAAATTAGCAATTCATTAGGAGCTGTGGTGAGGGTAAAGCTAGAAAGACCAATACAAAGTGCAAATAGGACAGGCTAAACAATTAGACCCAGTGATAAAAAGAAGAAATGTGCATAATAGTATCAGTCCCAAATACCAATAAGTTAGAAATTGAGCAAATGACCAATGCAGGAAAAATAGGAAGGAATATTAAAGTCCTATGATGAACCTACTCAGTAAATACAACACTAAGGATGCTCAACCGCCTATGGGATAATAGTGTTGGATATACATCAATCATAGAGGGGAGTCTGTCGGTATGAGATTGTTTTCTGACTCTCGGACGGCGGATCGTTCTAACGAACGCTGAATGTCTTTCTAAATTGCGTGTGACCTGGGGAGCTGTAGCCACAGAGGTAGTTCCTGTTGACCTTATTGAGGGTGTGTGAAAAGCCCAGGTGTGCGTTTAAATACACACCCTTGAAATAATCTACCCCTTTCACAGAGAATTGATAATTGTGAAGGAGAGCTTGAACTGATTGGCCCGTAGGAGGAGGTCGTTTGTATCCCTCAGGGTGGTGCCCCCGCATTCCCCCGGGGGGGGGGCACTTGTACTTCATTTCCCAGTACCCTTGTCCTGATGAAGCCACAAGATACTACTGGCGGAAACGCGACCGCGACTGCGTCGACAGATAATTAATTGTGTTTTCTTTACCCCCCTGTTTTTCTTTTTGTTTAGGGTACATAGTTGTATATTCTGTATACATTGTAATTACAAGTCCTGATTACTGTATATAGTCTGGTCACCTCCCCTTTTTGTGATTCAATATTTTGTCCTTCGTAAAAAATCATATCATTCATTGTTGACAAAAAGATTGTAGAAAACAGGTTAATAAATTGTCTCCTGTTTTGAAGTAGCGTTTGCTTTATTTGTCCCTTAGTACCTTTCGTTCTACTTTTTCATCCATGTGATGCTCCTTGCCCAGGTATGGGAGGGTAATTTGGGCAGAACCCCTGTTCATTACGTAGTGTTGGTATGAACACAGCGGTCTGAAAATTGGAAAAAAAAACACTAAATACAATGTTAATCGCTACTTAAGGTTTAAACACTACAATAGGTTCAACCTATTACACTACAAAAGATGCCTCCAAAGGAGTTAACAGTGCTAGGTCTATGTTCAATTAGCTGAGATGGTCGTATAAAAAGAGAATTGAGGTGCTGGGTTTTTCAAAACCGGTACTGAACCGGCAACCCAGCGGTGCCAGGGTACACCCAAAGACCTCGGGTTTTTTCCTGATTCAGACCACAGAAACTCAGAGTCTTCTAGGTGAAGTCAAGGATCGATTTTATTGGCTGCAACCAAGAAACAAGCGTCCTAGAAGTACAACACACGGGAAGTATATTCTCAGGAGACTGCTCAATCCTACAAAGTCAGGCTTCTCTTTTTATACAAAATATTGTGCTTTAGGCAAACATTCTTCGAATTTACAGTATACTATTCACATTTTTTGTTACAAAGGAAAAGCAGAGTCATGATGACATGTCCATATTTCACTTCGTCCAGCCCACAACAAATCACCCGGCAGGGCCCAACATTTCATCAGATATCGGTGGACCCCCAATAAAAACGGGCACCTCCCCATCATAAAGCAAGTGAGAGAAAAGAGCAGGGACAGGTGTGAGCAAGATTCGGCAGGGTGTGTGTGTGCTGAAAAGGTTTTATGGCCTGTTGAGCCTTGATGCTATCTCATTCGGCCACTGGGAGAGGAACTGACCAAACAGGTTCGGCCTGGGGCAATGGTTTCAGCTTGCCCAGCCTGCCTAGGTCAGAGAAAAGTCAATCAAGGTGTACGTGTCCTTTGGAATTGAATTTAGCTGTATTATAAGCCTATGTAAAGGGCAACTCATAAAATGGCTGCCGTATACAAAATGGAAGCCAAGGGTTCAGAACGAAAATGACGATTTCGAGGTGAAATCGTCACTCGAGTAAGACGAAAATGCTTGTACGTGGTGTACTCGTCATTCTCGGTCTTTTGATACTAAATTCATCCTGTTACGATGAAGTTTTATTCTCGAGTCCAGAATTATTACACGAGTCCAGGATTTTCAGAACCACAATCCCTCCTTTTGCCCTTACATAGGCAATTAATCTATCCTCATGCTAATCTGAGTCCAGATCTATATTCCTAAAGTCATTGAGATGTTGCTGTAACATCATTCTAGTACTTAGTTTGTCTCTTGATACAGGTTTCCTTACACATGATGTGACACAGAGGCCACATATTGCAGGAGCACACTGCACGCACAGACAGAACAGGAAAAGAATGGCTAAGACCATCCCAATGACCATCAGAATTTTCCATCCCCAACCGGATATCAGTTCCCAGAACCACCCCATAAATTACCAATCTCCTTTATCTACATGAATAGATTCGGAAATCTTATGCAGTTTAGAGATGGCCTGGTACACTGTTGGAGCGTTATCTGGGATGAAAACACAGCAACTCGATTGGATCAATCTACATACCCCACCTCGGTCTGCAAGTATGACATCTAAAGCGACCCTGTTCTGAAGGGTCATAAGACGATCCGACTGGAGCTCAGCAGTCAAGTTACTAAGGGCACCAGCAGTTTCAGTCACGGTGGACTCAACTACCCTTGTCAATTGCCTTATGTTCCTGCTGTTAGCCATGCCCAGAACGGCAGAAAACCCTTTGCAAAGTCCCCAAATTCTTGACCTGCAGTGTCTTCTTCACTCAAGACACCTCTAACTACCCTTGTCTTGTGGTAATCTGCCGCTGCTGTGTAGGTGGGAGGCAACCGGAATGAAACAAAACATGAGCCCGAAAAGTCAGGGGGCAACCATGTATAGGCTCTATCATGGCAGCTGAAATAGGTACCCTTAGCTGCTAAAAACGAAGGGGAAGTCTGGGCTGCAAAAACATACGTTTTAGTGCAGATACTCTTCCCTAACTGAGCTCTGGGATTCGTGTCATTACCTTGCAGACACAGATGACCCTGATGGGGTACAATCCAAATCGGGGAAGATCTCTTAGCTTGCTGTTTTTCACTCAGAGTAGCTCCATATCCGGTTATGTTCCATCCTATGTATACTAGTGTCTCCTCTCTCGGGATAGTCTCATAAGAAATACCTTCCTTAATCATGTCTACTATACCCTTAACTAGAGCACTATTTTTAGGATTGTCTGTTACAGAACGTAGGGGGTAGACTTCATGTGCGTATATGAACATTGTTCTGTATGCCCACACAGAACCATTGTGACTGAATGGCAGGACCAGATAAGGAATACCTTTATCCGTTGTGTGAGGCATAAGACCACACACCCAACAGTTAGTCGTGTTCATTACAAGTTGGTGTTGGTGCAAGAGCTGAACAAAGGAGTTATTAATAAACTCTAGTCTCCTAGCTGATTCGTGTTCAGGAAGGGGTTGAAAAGAGTGTGGGGAAACAGTAGAAGGAGGAGGTATGGGCGATGTAGTGGGTGCAAATGTTACTCGAAAAGAGAATAACACATAACTCATTAAAAATATCATCACACTGAATAGCATGAAAATGCACAATATCAAAAAGCTTTTCCTTGTCATTATTCTACAGATCCTGTGTTTAAAGTTCATTTCCTTGGCAGGTCTCTCCATCTCGAGAAACTCCATCCTCTCTAAAGTGCTGCCCGCGATGGGAGGTTGATTCTGCTAAGGAATGCTTCTGTCAGTCCAGGGCAACTCCCTTAGACCAACCAGAACTGCCGACCTAACGTCGTCAGCTGCACCCCAAAGACTTTGGGCAATCGCGGCCCTAGCAGCGGAACCCGGATGGCGGTTCGAAAAACAAAAATAAGCAAGTTTCTTAGATGGGAGAGCTGCACTTCAAAAAAATAGCAGGGGGAAGAAAAAAAGGTTTATTTGTCCATAGGTCTCGGTCTCAAATTGTAACGTTTTCTTCCAGGTACTGTTTGATCCTGGAACAAGAGTTCAGGCTCTGTAGTGTTCAACCGCTTTGATGGTGATGCTGCTGGTTGCAAAATATTGTCGCTCTCTTGTTCAGTAAATGTTCCTTTTACTCGTGCATCACTGAAGGGCAGAAAGCGTGGTACAGTTTCAGTTTCTGAGTTGGCGACACCCTTCTGGACCCACTGGTCATATGGCAGAGGCAGAGGGATCAGTTTGCAATGGATCCCGTGGATCCAGTTTGCCTTCCCCTCCACTTGATCAGCTGATCTTGTGGAAAGAAGGACGAGGTGCGGTCCGGTCCACCTGGGCTGGTCGTTTTTGGTTCTCTGGAAGTTCTTGACAAGGACCCAGGAACCAGGGTCGATTGCGTGACCTGGAGTCTAGGAGACTGGAGGCAGGGTGTCATGAACCTGTTGATGCAAAACACGTAATTTAGCCGTCAATTCATACAGATAATCAAGCAAAACAGGGTGTTCCAGTTCGCTGAACTTAGTGGGCCTTGGCACTCCCCATATGTTGGCCGGGCGGCCGAAAACAATCTCATAGGGGCTAAGTTTCACTCGTGAATGCACAGTCATTCTGGTTGATAGGAGTGCTAAGGGTAGAGCATCAGGCCATTTAAGACCTGTGCTCGCTTGAATTTTGGCCAGTTTTAACTTAAGCGTGCCATTGTAACATTCTACTAATCCAGCTGATTGGGGGTGATTTGCAGCGTGGAACTTCTGTTGAATGCCTAGCCCTTCACATACTCTCTTCATCACTCGACCCACAAATTCACTTCCATTATCACTCCAGACCATTCTAGGCATTCCAAATCTGGGGAAGAACTCTTTCACAAGGGCTTTAGCTGTGGATAAGGCAGTGTTATCTTTTAGGGGGTATGCCTCTACCCATCGCGAGAAGGCACAAACAACAACGAGTACGTATTTTAAATTGTTGCACCTCTCCATGTGGATGAAATCTAGCTGCAAAACCTCAAACGGATACGTAGGAGGTGCAAAATGACCAGCTGGAGTTGGGGTTCCCCTACCAGGATTGTGTTTCAGACACACCATGCAATTCTTGACAACATTCTCTGCACACTTGGGAATTCCTGAATTTTGCCATACTGGAGCCAACAACTTGCAAATCCCTTTCACGCTGATATGAGCCATTCCATGAGCCATTGTAACCACTCCAAGCACATATGCATTGGGTAACAACCATCTCTGATGCTCTGACAATTCAATCCAACAGCCATTTGCATCCATTCTACCCGTACTTTCTCTCCACATGCTCAACTCTTTCTCTGTAGCCTCAGCTTGAATAGACTTCACACTCTCTATCGTGTCTTCACACATTTCAACATCACCAACCCATCTTGCAGGGCCTGCAATATACATTCGGCTCATCACATTCCTTGCAGTTTCTTTCGCGATTTCGTCAGCAAATGCATTTCCACGACCAACATCATCAGTCACCTTCTTGTGAGCACTACATTTCACAATCGCCACTTGCTGAGGCATGGTTAGTGATTCAAGAAGCTCATTCACCAACTGACCATGCTGAATCTTAGCTCCATGCGAAGTCAGGAACCCACGTTCTCTCCACAGTCGTCCAAAACTATGAGCCACACCAAATGCATACTGATTGTCGGTATAGACAGTCACTTTCATTCCTTTTGATAGCACACATGCTCTTGTGAGTGCAATCAACTCTGCTGCCTGAGCTGAATTATGTGGAATACGTGCAGCTTCAACAATTGTATGCAAAGTCGTGACAGCATATGCTGCAGTCGTGTCACCATTCGGGAGCTTGAAACATGAACCATCCACCCACAATGTACTATCACATTCAGCAAGAGGAGTGTCGTAGAGATCTACTCTCCCTTTCGTTTCTTCTTCTGTTCTAAGAAAACAATCATGCTGTTCTGAAGCATCTAATTCCTCTACAATTGGCAACAACGTAGCTAGGTTTAAAGTGTTGCACCTTTTTATGTGCACATGACTAGCTAACAATGTTAATTCGTAACCTGACAATCGAGCACTAGTTAAGTGCTGTGTCTTGGTTCTGTTTAACAACATGTCTACTGCATGTGGGACCATTACGACTAGCATGTTATTCATCACTAGACCAGCAGACTGTCGAATAGAAACAGCTGCTGCCGCTGTGGCCCTTAAACAACTTGGCAACGCTCTAGCTACTGGATCCAAAGTCGACGAAAAATATGCACATGGACGCTGTTTGTCCCCAAACAACTGAGTCAAAACTGACAATGCACAACCTTCCTTCTCATGGACATATAATGTAAAGGGCTTACTGTAGTTGGGGGTACCTAACACAGGAGCCGAACATAATGCTGTGCGCAATTCAGAAAAACGTTTCTGACACTCTTCAGACCAAGGAACGGGATTGGGTGTATCTTTACACGTTAATGCCACCAAAGGTTTGGCCAATAACGAAAAATTTGGTATCCACTGCCTGAAATATTATGTAATGCCCAAGAAAGCACGCACTTCTCTCTGTGTTCTTGGCACACTCAATTTCGCTATTGCCTGAATTCTTTCTGGGGTCAGTTTCCTTCCCTCCTTCGATAAGAGGTGACCTAAGAAGGTCACTTCTTGTCGGCAATATTGTAATTTGGAAAGTGACACTTTGTGATGCAAATCACACAGATGACGCAACAATGACAACGTGGCTTTCTTACATATTTCCTCAGTATCTGCAGCAACAAGCAAATCGTCAACGTACTGTACAAGAGTAGCACCTTCAGGTAAAACAATCGTATCAAGCTGTGTTTTTAGAGCTTGACTATATATTGATGGACTTTCACAGTAGCTCTGAGGAGCGCGTTTAAAGCGGAAACTGCGTCCTCCTAAACTGAAGGAAAAAATATCCCTGCTCTCCTCAGCAATCGGGATGCTGAAGAAAGCATTCGTCAAGTCAATCACCGAAAACCAGGTGGCAGAAGCTGGAATCATGGTCAATAGGGCAGTAATGTCGGGGACAACTGGAAATTGTGGTACAACTATTTTATTGACCTCTCTAAGATCAATCACAAATCTGTACACAGGTGGCTGAGAAGGGTCAGTTCGCTTAAAAACAGGCAGAACAGGTCTATTGCAAACGTTGCCTCTTGTCTCTTCAATCACATCTTTTTTAATTAGATCGTAAACGATCGCCAGCGAAGCTTTTTCACCTTCACTAGAGATTTTGTATTGGGGAATTCGTGGCATTCTAACATTGGCTTTCAATGTTACAACATATGGTGGTATTTCCAAAAGACCTACATCATTAGGACCAGTAGCCCAAAGAATATTAGGGAGAGATGACAATTCTGTTGGAAGTTTGTCTCTCGACAAATACATTGGAGAAACCACTTTCTTACCCAGTGTAAGTTGTACTCCAGAAAGAGAACAGTACAAAGTCGCATGCAATCTTTTTAGCAAATCTAATCCTAACAAATTTTCACCACAACCTGTTGTCAGAATAAGGGGTGCTTCGAATTCACAAGGTCCAACAGAAAGGGACAAAGGGTCAGAAATCGGATTTCTAACTGGGGCGCCAGAAAAACCTACAGAAACGTTCGTTTCGCCAGACAAAGGTGCGGCAGGGAGTTTGGAGTGCATAATAGAACTCTTTGTAGCACCAGTATCCAACAGAAAAGGCTCTGACACACCTGATGTAATCACCTCAACGTAAGGTCCACTCTGATCTACTGAAACTGAAACAACTCCCCCTCTTTGTCTATGGCTGTCCTAGCAATCATTACCTTCTCATCTTCTGTATAGTAATCATCAGTATAGTACTGAGCTGTCCTACCAGATGCGTTATTCTGCTGATCAAACCTATTCATCGAATTTTGAGGTGGAAGAGACTGTGTGTTCTGGGGGAAATTTCCACGTCCTCTACCTCTAGACGCTTGTTGAACACCTCGACCTCTTACACCAGAAGCACCATTTGCACGCTGTAATAAAATAGGACAACTATACTTGAAATGACCCTCTTCCTTGCAATATGAACACTGATTGGGGCCTACAGGGACACGGGGTTGAGTATACTCGACTCTTTGCGAGTTCCTCTGATACTGTTGAGGCTGCTGATAATTATTCTGATAGTTACCCTGACCACTATTATTTTGACCACCACTATTCTGGCCACCACCACCACGTGGCGGATATGCTTTCTGTAACAAAACCTTCGTTTTCAACTCTTTAGTTTTCTTTTCTGCTCTATCTTTCTCGTCTTTGTCTCGATTTTCGTAATACTGTGCAGTAGCCAATATCTGTGCTGAGGAGGAAACTGCCCATGAACTCTCTGAATCTTTTAACTTTTTACACAACTCGGGAAGCAGATTGTGCACGAATTTATCGACGAACAAACGCTGACCACCTTCTGTGCTCATATCTTGACCACTGTGGTCGACAAATGTCTCTTCGAACCTGGTGAAGAAATCTGACACTGTTTCATCTTTCTTCTGCTTACATGCAGACAACTTATCCCAATTTACACGTATTGCAGGCATTATCGTTTTCATGTAATCAATTATTTTACCAGGAAGTTCGGCTAGTAAAGGCTCAGGCTTAGCACCACCAACTTGTCGAGCATCTGCAGCAGCAATATTAGCCCATGAGTCACCTAACTCCTGATCATGATCTGTATGACGAATCTTACCCCATAAAGGCTGTGGAACAACATTCCCAAATAACATATCGATATCGGCTAAATTCATGATACATGACCCTGCAGTCTGTGACAACTCTTTGTAATACCCTGCAGGATTTTTACGGGGATCAGGTAATGTCTGTTTAAGGGCTAAAACTTCAGCTCGCCTCCATGGGACATGTACCCACACCCGCTGAAAGTGTGGCAGAATAGGTGGGTGAGCATTTGCGTCACCCTCTCTCCATTGTGGGGGAACCTCTCTCATGGGGTACTGTCGCGCCTTTTTCCTACCGGATGTGCCATGCTCAAATAGCGACTGAGAAGTGCCCCCCTTACTCCGAAATGACAACAATGTCTCAACCGCTCTCTCGACATCTGGACCTACGATCATGCCCTCTCCAAACTCGAACCGCACACGACACAACTTGGGCGGGTTGTATTCCAGATCATTGTCTTCCAAATCCTCACAGAGGAAAACACACATTTGTTCAAAAACATATCTCTGCGTCGGTGCTTCCCATTGACGGAAGACTTCCATGACAGACTCTACATCATACCTTACAGTGTCCATAACCCATTTATGCGCTAAACGATTCAGTAAATCTCTCTCTCGATAGTCAGGCAGTTGACTTCGCAACTGTCTTCGTTCCATGTTAGGGGTCGTAGTAGGCGACCCGAAAAGAGGTGAGAAAAGATTAGTAACAGTGTTGGCCATTCTCTGCCGAATGGAAGGAGAAACTGAAGGAAGAACGGGTGGAAAAACAGGGTGAGATAAGGCAGGGGCAGAAGCAATAGCAGAGGGATCATTAGGAGAAATAGAAGGTGCACTAGGCAAAGTCGTAGAAAGCACAGGTGAAACAGATGTGATCGGTGGGCCTTGAGGAGGCTGCACCAAAGGAGCAGGAGCCAGCTAAAGAACAGCTGGTGGGTGCTGTGGAGGAACAGGAGGCACAGGTTGCACAACTAAAGGTTGCGGAGGTGCGTAGCATTTTGAGCATAGGGGGGTGTCGTACTTAGTAAATGCGACATTAACGGATCTTTTTCACGCTCTTTTGCTGCATCTTGCTGAAGAGACGGCAAAACTGGATAGCATTTATCTATTACCATTTTACGTTGCCTGTGCAACTGCTCACTCATCTGTTCTTCTTCATTGTCTTTAAACTGCATGGCAGCTTGCATTATCGAAATTCCTCCTTCTCTCTTATTTTTCTTCGCTAATTTAATTTCCTTCTTTTTGGCTTTCTTACGCCATAGGCGGAAAGAGTCAAACATCGCCGGCCGGGCTTTCTTTTTGAAAAGTTTAACTTCGAGATTGTCTAAAATTTCTGTGTCAAAGCTACCATATTGGGGCCATTTTAAAACACCATCTTTTCTGGTGTATTTGATCCACACTTCATTATACGTGATGGGCCCTACTCCATGTTTTACATATAATTCATAAGTTGGAGTTCCAACCGGAGGAACCGGACATGAGTCCTCCAGTCGGGAGTCCCTATTATTACAACCAAGACAAAACAAATTTCCAAGTCTAAGACCAGGCATCTTCGCTCTCTAGTCTAGCTCCAAACTTCAAAGGATTATCGATTACGATATTTCTCGTGAATACACGAGTCCTTCGGCTTTGGCACTTGCAAGTTCCAAATCAAAACCAACTAAGGACTGGGAGACGCTCCACTTATACTTAACTGAGATATCGATGACGTCACCAGAAGACTCGTCTTATCGTTTCGCTCTACCAAACTTCAAGGGTCCAAATCAGGGCGATAGCCAGGGCAGCAGTCCTTTGTAGCCGTCGGGAAGCGGGGAACCTCGCAGCAAAGACTTTCGGACCACGTCGACATGCAGGGGTCGATGAAGTGGATGGCCTTCCTCCAGAATTTTCACACGAAGCTCCTCACGAACCTCTGGCTGGACTGGTACCGTTGGTATCGCCCCAAACGTTGGTACTGGGTTTTTCAAAAACGGTACTGAACCGGCAACCCAGCGGTGCCAGGGTACACCCAAAGACCTCGGGTTCTTTCCTGATTCAGACCACAGAAACTCAGAGTCTTCTAGGTGAAGTCAAGGATCGATTTTATTGGCTGCAACCAAGAAACAAGCGTCCTAGAAGTACAACACACGGGAAGTATATTCTCAGGAGACTGCTCAATCCTACAAAGTCAGGCTTCTCTTTTTATACAAAATATTGTGCTTTAGGCAAACATTCTTCGAATTTACAGTGTACTATTCACATTTTTTGTTACAAAGGAAAAGCAGAGTCATGATGACATGTCCATATTTCACTTCGTCCAGCCCACAACAAATCACCCGGCAGGGCCCAACATTTCATCAGATATCGGTGGACCCCCAATAAAAACGGGCACCTCCCCATCATAAAGCAAGTGAGAGAAAAGAGCAGGGACAGGTGTGAGCAAGATTCGGCAGGGTGTGTGTGTGCTGAAAAGGTTTTATGGCCTGTTGAGCCTTGATGCTATCTCATTCGGCCACTGGGAGAGGAACTGACCAAACAGGTTCGGCCTGGGGCAATGGTTTCAGCTTGCCCAGCCTGCCTAGGTCAGAGAAAAGTCAATCAAGGTGTACGTGTCCTTTGGAATCGAATTTAGCTGTATTATAAGCCTATGTAAAGGGCAACTCATAAAATGGCTGCCGTATACAAAATGGAAGCCAAGGGTTCAGAACGAAAATGATGATTTCGAGGTGAAATCGTCACTCGAGTAAGACGAAAATGCTTGTACATGGTGTACTTGTCATTCTCGGTCTTTTGATACTAAATTCGTCCTGTTACGATGAAGTTTTATTCTCGAGTCCAGAATTATTACACGAGTCCAGGATTTTCAGAACCACAGAATTCAAGAAGGTTAATAAGAGTGTCTAAATTCGAACGCCACTCCGTGAAAAATGGCCCCCTTAAAAGAGCTGTCATAATAGTAGAAAAAGAAGCATTATGGCACTGAGCTACCTAGGCATGAGTGATGACCACAAGAAGTTACAACTACCGGATACTGAAGAGGGAAGAAAGCAGTAGCGGTCGGCAGTAGGTGTTTCTGTAGGGCGGTGACATGGGCAAGGGGAGGGGCAGGGTGGGGGGTAGTAATGTATGGATTACGGAGTTTTACAGGTAAGTAAACATTTAAATAAATAAAACGAATTTCATTGCGCTCACTGCATCACAAAATGTGGCAGGCTAAGTTGAAGACAGATTCAGAGATGCACATAGAGAGAATACCCTGCATACTTACGTAGGGATGTTCAGAGGATAATATAGAATATTAAAAGCAGATAACCTTAGCGACCAACACTATGGATATCCTAGACAAATCATGGCCAGAGCTAGGAAAGAAAACAAGGCGAGGATGGGATTTCTGAAACATAAACCCCCACCTACCAGAGTAATTAATCCTAGTAAGCTGTAGTGAGGGCTGGGCCTTGTTGCGCACATTGCTATGTTACCATAGGCTTATCAGAAGTTTAAACACCATTTTACTTTTTTGCTGCTGTTGCACACAACACTGCATATTGCTGTTGTTTTAAGTTAGGCTGCGTGAAATGCTTCACATGAGAATGGCTTGTTTTCAGCATCCCTAGACTTACATCGCGACCCTAGTCTGCACAGTCATTGCTAAAGCCTCCACGGTTATCATAACAAGGTAGCTGTTGTTCGGGCTGATCGGCTCACGTTTTTGCCATAACATACATGCAGCTGCAGCCAACGCGATTCTGGCGCCTTTAATATTGCACTGTAAGCATGATTTCAGGCACTTGGAAGAATCCCGTTTTTCCAGAGAGACCGAGAGCCTTTGCAGATCCTGATGTGATACACTCCAGCTGATCTTGGAGGTATGAGGTCCCCCTCACAAGCCTAAGAGACCTTCTATCTATATATATAAAAACAAATGTATGTCTGTCTGTCTGTCTATCTGTTTGTCCTTCATGCATTACTACACCATTCATCGATCGCCATGAAACTTTAGGAAGTTGTTGAGTACACTCCCGCAAAGGTTTCTGGCATACATTTTTTTTAAATATGGGCCCCCCAGGGCCCTCATAATCTTTTGAATACTGATGTACGCACAAGACCGAAAAACAAAAAATTGTGTATCCACAAGCACTCGAATAAATAAATAGAATTAAAACAGCATTCATCCGATCGCCATGAAACTTTGCGAAGTTGTTGAGTACACTCCTGCAAAGGTTTCTGGCATAATTTTTTTTAAAATATGGCCCCCCCAGGGCCCTCATAATCTTTCGAATACTGATGTTTGCACCAGACGGAAAAACAACAAATCGTGTATCCACAAGCATCCGAATAAATAAATAGAATTAAAACAGCATTCATCTGATCGCCATGAAACTTTGGAAAGTTGTTGAGTACACTCCCGCCAAGGTTTCTGGCATAATATGTTTTTAAATATCGGTCCCCCAGGGCCCTCATATTCTTTCGAATACTGATGTACACACCAGACGGAAAAACAAAAAATTGTGTATCCACAAGCACTCGAATAAATAAATAGAATTAAAACGACACTTTGAAATGTTTTCCATATTAAAATGAATATGTTTCAATAAAAATTACACAATGTAAATTGAATGTTATCATAACGAGTTTCCTTGAATTTCCTTTCTTCGGAGATCGCAGCAACGCGCGACGGGTAAGCTAGTATTTTATAAAACTTGGGGGGTCATTAGGATGGCGGGCGGACTTTGACCGCCCGCCATCCTCACGGGGATTGGGACCGCCCACCATAAGGGCGGGGTCCCGTGGGGGGTATTAAGATGCGGTGGGGGACTTGGGATGTGCCCGCCACTGTGGCGGGCGTATCCTGCATTTTTAGCATTGTGGCGGGCTGTGCTGTCAGCACCGCCCGCCACAATGCTAAAAATGCACTTATGCATTTGCATAAACAAAGCGGCAGGATGCAAATGCAGGGGGTACCACAGGTACCCCCCCGTGTGCACCCCCAACCTCTCCTTCACTCTGGGGGCCCGGAGGGGGCCCCCAAAGTGAAGACTGCATGCCGATGCCGCCACGGAAAGGCATCTGTTTTGGCCCATGTTAATATGGCTGGCGGGATCTAATAGACACCGCCACCATATTAAACCTTTTCCGCCCCGGCCGCAAGGCGACCTGGGCGGAAAAGCGGCGGACAGTTTTTCCGTCCGCCGCGGTCCCCCCCGCCATAGTAATATGGCAGGGGGGAAATGGGTGGCGGGCGGGTATGGATGTCTGGCGGATCGCCACCGCCCGCATGGCGATGGCGATCCGCCAGACATCCTAATGGGCCCCATAGTTCCTAACTAAGGAGGGTGTTATACTAGGCATTATAAGACCTGTTGTCACCATCATTTTAATATGATTTCTCCTTTTGTGTTTTATGGGATTGTAACAATACGGATCATATTATTTCTAATCATATGTCTGCTTATGTTAGCAAAAATACTGCATCTTAGAGCATGTCGTTAACATACATATTTTAAGCTTTCCCGTGTCTCTTTTTACTCCTATTGTGGACTGGTATGAGAGTATAACGAAAGAGTGTCATTGCTTCCCACCATTCCTGAGTATAACCTAAGTCGCATGTTCTGGGTTGTTTAATCATTGGTTCCTTTGCTAAAGGACGAAGAGCTAATGTGACACTGATGCTAGCTGGTTAGGGGTTCTAGGTACTAAGGTGAGTTTTTTGGTACACCACAATTCATTGAGGTCCCGGGTCTCTGTTGACAGTTCTGTGTATGAGCAGAATCCCTGCAACATGGCGCACCCAACTTAGTGGTCTTATTTGGAGACTCTCGAGTAGTGCTTATATCCGTCCACAACCCCCTCACTATTGTTTCCGGTTGACAGTGGTGACGGATAAACCTACCTATTGTTATATAGGTCTTTTCAAGCTTGATAATTTAAAACGGTTTCTATTGAGTTACAACCCAGTTATGCTACGTTACTTTGTATTGTCTTTTTATCTCTCTTGTGTCATTATGGGTGATGTTGACATACCCCAGCATAGCCGGCTGGCGGTCCGCAATCATTTGCAGATGTATGCTGCCCCCTTGAAGGGCATGGCAGTTGTTTTTGTGGTGTGTGCGGACACGGCATACCCTTTTGAGGTTTTCTACTCATGGCTTACGTTTCCTGCAGTGAATGCAGATACCAATTTGTTTCATGTTTACACACACACTGTCGTGCATATGGAGTACACTCTATATAGGACACTGGAGATTCCGATTACAGCTTGGCAGCACCGCATTTGGTTTAATGGCGCCCTCCCCCACTCCTTAACAGCGGTGAGATTAGGTCCTTTGTCCATCCCAGACGCTTCTTGGCCTGTCTTGGCTGGGTTTACTCTGCATCCTGTGCCGGAGTGTTTCCAGTTGATGAATTGAGGCCTCTTTATACCTCTGCTGTAGGGGTTATAAAGGCTTTGGTTCAATACATTTCCCGCAACATCCAGGGCGGGGCACCTCTCGTTGCGGCGCATCCAGTTGGACCGGGCGGGATGAAGCTTAGTCCCGTCATGATTAATGCGGTTATGGGCAAGCGCCCCAGGACAAGGATGGTATGCCTTTTTGGCTTGCCGAAAATTTTTACCAACTGTAGGCAGTATTTCCTAATACGACTCCTCTTGAAAAACACAGGATTCTTACTATTAGTTCGCAGAAAGACTTAGTGCAGGAAGTGGCTGATTGTAATTCATGGGGTATGATTTTTGCGGCAGTCTATGCTTAGTGCTTCGGCACTCCATCCATGGCTGACCTTCCCTCCGTCATTAAGCGTGTTCAGGATGAACACGGACCGGAGGCGGCGGTTGCGGTGGGAATGAGACTCGTTGGAGTGTTTGACGTAGTTTCCGATCTAGTCCTTGCTAATGTCAAGGGGGATGCGGTAAGCTTCCAGGTGTCTAATGCTTTGCGTGATGTCCCCGATGACAAGAAAGCCCGTCAGCTACCAAAGATTATTACAGCGGCTTATAAGACCATTGGCCGTAATAGTTTGGATGTTAAGCCATTTGCCAAGGCAGTGCAGAAGTAAACTCAGGCGGCGAAGTCTGACAAAGACAATCGCCCCAATTTTCCAAAGCAGAATTGGAACAAGAATAAAAAACAGGAGAAACAGCAACAGAAACAGGGGTCCTGTCCCGCTTCCCCGATACCTGCGTCTACTGTGTGCACATATGAATTGCGCGACCGTGCTACTATTAAGTTACCTGATCGTTTTCAGGTTCCTGAACAACGTTCTCCTCGGTCTTTGCAGGATACATCGGTCTCACCTACCGGTGGAGGAGAAGGCGGCAGAGGACAGGGTGCAAAACAAGAGCAACCCTGCAAGACAGACGGTAAAGGCAAGCAGGACGACTCTCCACGTCAAAGACCCCAGTTTCAGAAAAAGAAAGTTGCTGCTTTAACAGCGAGATATGCCACGGATAGTGAGAACGCAGCTTCGGAATCTGACATGGGCGCTAACGCTGCTGGACAGCGTGGCGGAAATTACCATAGTGCGTCCACTTCTGAAGGTGACAGCAACTGACATGTTTGTTGTTGTTGAGACAGCTGACACCAGAGTGGCTCTCCCTGAAAGACTTTTTGAAATCGTCCTTTTAATTGAAGGTGACATACAACGTACTGTAAAAGGGGTCTTTTGGGAGAATGTAACTACTACCTATGACATTTTGTTGGCAGAGGTCGACTGTCCCTCGCCTTTCGTTTTAGCAGCTCCACAAGGGGAGGAGGTAATCCTCCCTAGTTTCGTGCACACTGTCGAAGGAACAGGCTCTGCATTTTGCAGAAGATTGGGCTAAGGTGCTCGCACCGGCTTTGTACCGTACTCACTGTGGATGGGACACATTTTCCCCCCAACATGAGATACCATTGCGGTCTATGCCACAGCCTCAACCCCAAAACCCCATGCGGCGTGAAGCGAAAGCTCCCGTGGCAGAAAGGTGTAATTGAAACGTGTGTCTCTCCGATGAATAACCCTCTTTTTACTGTGACCAAGCCTGATGGCTCGTACTGTTTGGTATTGGATTACCGGCATTTGAACTCTCATTGTCGGACCTGCGCTGTACAAAATACTCACAGTTCTGCCCTTGTAGATAGTCTTGTGCGTAAAAGGTTTAAAACCACTCTTGACATATCCAATGTTTTTTTCGGCCATAACCTCTCTTAGTAGTCAATGGACAGTTTTTACCTGCGGTGGCAAACAACGCCAATTCAGAAGATTGGCTATGGGCTTTAAAAACAGTCAAGGCATCTTTGCCGCCCGCATAGTCTCTCTCTTAGAGAGGCTGGACCCAGATGCATGTTCGTATGTGGATGATATTTTTCTCACAGACGACGAATTGTGGCCGCACCTGTGTCGCGTTTACCGCATAATATGTCAGTTTGCGAACTTCGGTTACAAATTCAACTTTGCCAAATCTCACATTGCTGAGTACACAGTGTTGTTCCCGAGCTATGAGCTCAACAATGAAGGTTGAGGTTTAGCACCTCACTTCCTGGAGAAATGCGCACATCTGCGCGCTCCTACAACGCTGAAGAAATTACAATCTTTACTGGGCTTTTTGAATTTCGGGCGTACTTACATTCCCGAATATGCCCAGCGTATCAAGCGTCTTTACACTTTGGTACAACCTACTTTCTCCAAATCTTGCTGGCTGCCTGCTCATTCAGCCATCTTGCAATCTTTGCAGGCTGATCTTCTAGAATCAAAATTCTTATTGACTCGTGATAACTACACCAACCTGGTGATGAGAATCGTACCTGGGGCAGTGGGTTTCACGTACCTGACTTTTAATGAGGGTGACACAGTCCCTGTCGCTTACAAGTCACACTTATACACTTCGGCTGAGCTGCGGTTTTCCACTGTGGAAAAGGTTTTGACGGCAGTGCAAAACGCGATTCTGAAAGAACGTGCGCTGTCACAGGGAAAAAGCATTTTGGTTGTCACTCGGTATCCTGCCCTGGAGGCAGTGATGAAAGCCAGTGTACCAAATTCAAAAGCTTTGCCCCCAAGGTGGATACAATGGGCTACGTCCTTGACATCTCCGGATGTCACGTTAATTTTGTACTCCTCTTTGCAGACTCAGGAGTATTTGCAGTATGAATTCGTTCATCCAGCTTCTCTGGCCATGCGCCCGCTTGAGGATTTCCATTGTATCATTTACACTGACAGTTCGGCGCAACCGGCCACGGTTTCAGAGCATGCTTATTCTTCGGCCTGCACAACAGTGGTTGGTACTATGGTGAATGGTGAATTCAAGTCCGATGTCGTGCATACACAGACATTAGGGGACTGTACCGTCCAATTGGCAGAGCTACGGAGAGGTGTGGCGCCGCGGCCAGGGCAACTGACGCTGGAATCTGGGGACCACGGTTCGATCCCCGGCTCCGGCGGCAGGTTAGCCCAGCACCATGTGACTCTGGGCAATAGCTCGCTTAATCTTCCCGACGGCCCCCAGCGCCTAGAGACCCTTACGGGTGATTGTGCGCTTTACAAATGTGGACTTTACTTTTTTACTTTACGTGCCCTACTGCTTACATTGGAGTACGCAGATCCTAGTGTGACTTATCGTAAGTGACTCTTTCTACTGTGCTCAGTCTTACAATGAAAATTTGTTCTTTTGGACCCAAAATGAATATCGTGATTCTAAAGGTAGCACAATAAAACATAAACTGATCTGGCTTTGAGTGGCTGATCTTAAAGAACGGCTGCCACTCATGTTTGTAATTCATACACTTGGTCACCAGCGTGATGGCGTTCACGCTGTTGGCAATGGTCTAGCAGATGAAGCGGCAAAGACAGCAGTAGCGACATATGTAGTTGCAGCAGTTACACATTCCAAAAGTAAGATTGATGATGACATCTTGGCAGCTATTGCGCTACAGAGAAGGGAAATAATCACCAGAGGTTTCCCTTCAAAGTACTCTTATCACTTAAGTCCTGATAAAGTTCCTTATGTGAGAATTAACGACGTTGGTGACAGATTGATTCCCAATGCGGACCACAGGTCCACACTGATTACAGCGGCTCACGAGTGTATGGCCTTCGCCCATGCCAGCGTCTCTGCCATTGTATGATGTTTACAACAGCGTTACTGGTGGTGCGGATTGTACTAACAAACTCATGATTATGTCCTTCATTGTGACATTTGCCAGCAGATTAAATCTTCAAGTGCTGAACACCCGCCCCAGACACAGTTGTATATATCTAATAAACCACTTGACTGTGTTTACTTAGATCACTGCGGTCCTTTCTCCTCAGATACTGCGTATAACTACATCTTAGTTGCAGTTCCTACATCTTAGTTGCAGGGTTTGACCCCAAATGAGTGCTGATTCTGGACCTCTCATAAGGGATTTGCGTGTCTTTGTTGGAATTTTTGCATGTGGTACCTTCCACTCGGACCAGGGTCCAGCGTTCACCTCTAGGGTGTACAAGGATGTCATGCGTTCATTGGGGGTCGAGGTAAACTTTTCGTCTCCAAACCGGCCTGAGGGCAATAGTATTGTGGAGCGGATGAACCGTGACTTAAAGCAATCCTTGATAGTTAGGGTTTTAGGTACAGGCCGGAACTGGCCAGCCCACCTCAATAGCATCCAGCGTGAACTTAATAATCTCCCTAGAAGGTCTCTGGGAGGGCGGACACCTTCAAAATGCTCTTTGGTATCAAAATGTTTGTTCCGGACCTTGAGGGTTTAGACCAGGCGGCGTCTGCCGCTCCCTTTGACGTAGATGAACATTGTGCTGTTTTCCAGAATCTACAAAAGACCCAATACAGTCTTGCAAAGGAACATTTGACATCTGATTCTGCGTTGCAGATTCCAGTAGTTGGCTGGCTACCCCGAGTTAGTGAACTGGTCGAGAGAAGGTCGAGAACAAGAAGGAGTTTGGCCCCTCATATTGTGCTCCAGTTCCTGTACTTGACGTGCAGGGCACAAGAACAGTCATTTTACCTCCTGGTCGTAAGGAAAACAGGTACATCTCCATTGACAATGTCAAACTACACATAGTGGCCGATACTTCTTAGTATGACACCTGCGGTCTCTTGTCCAGCGATGCTGAGAAACTCTGTTTTGGCCCCGGCACCTACCACCAGGCCTGATGTTGCCGTTGAGATGAATACAGTTACGAATCCTTTATTGAGTCCACCAGCTGGTGATCCTCTTGATGATACTGAGTACACTTACCCCACAGTTTTATCGATACCCGATTTGCTGACCTGTGTGGCTAATCAGTCACGTTTTTCATTTGACACTGACTCTAACACATCAGAGCCACCCTCAAAAGTTTACATTTTTGCTGTTTGGTTTAAAAAACATTTTTTGATTCCCTCCTGGACTTACATTTGGCTGGTGCTATTTTCGATTTTTTTATTCATGTCAATTGGATTTGTGGTATTTTTTTTTGTTTTGTGAATGGACACTATGTTAAAGAAAGATCTACAATTAGAATGATTGATGGAACTTTAGCACCCCACTGCTCATCACACATCATGGAGAGGGACCAGACTTTTTGTTAATATCACTGCTTGGACTGTCTAAGATGGGATTGTATGGGATGCTGTCAAATTTCAGATTCACGGTCCCACAGAGGTTAATAATATCCCTAATGTACTTCGTGTTTCAATGGGGCATGTGGTTAAACAAAATATACGCTCTGATGACTGGGACGTCCAAGCTGTAGAGGCTCTAGTTTTTTTATTTGAAATATTATGCTGCCTTTGATGCTGAAGATTTGTTTTTAGATTCTGCAAATTATGCCGCTTTATTTTGGTACCAACACTATGGCAATCATTTTTTGCACAAAGCAAACACATTTAGGAATGTGGTTAATTATACACAATGGGAACATTGTACCGCTCCTGTTGAAGGCAGCTCCAAAACTCTTTTGAAAAAGTTTTCCTACTTTACTGATTTTAATCAATCCAACCCTGATGCATTTTATTTTAAGATGACTGAGAAGTCCTCTTCCAAAGTTAGACTTACCCACACTATATTATTATATACAAAGCCGTTTATTGGCAATAGGAGGCTATGAGCTGTGGAAAGATACGATTGATCTTAAATCTGTTTGGGGGTTCTAAAAATTGGCAAGTGCAAGGCACTGAGGCTTTGCATCGTGCATGTCTCATCCCGAACCATATGTTGTTTCAGAACTCGACTATTTCACAAACCACCTGCTTAGGATTGGCTACATCTAAAACATTAAATGCCCCCTCTATTCCTTATTTAGGAGATTACCCCAATTGGAACAATCACACCAGTAGGTCCCTTAGTGATTTACAGACTCTGCTACTAAATTAATCTTTTAACATTTCCAGTTTGAATGCCCAAGGTTGGTTATTATGGCAAAAAAATGCAGATTCATGCCAGCATCGTTTTCTGGGTTTGGCCCCTGTGTGGAAAATTAGTACAGTTTGGTAAACATTATCTGCGCCATCTTGCCTTTTCCCCTGATGCCACACTTTTTGTCGTGCGCGCCCGCCATTTTAGGTGCCTCGATCAGGACCATCCCTTCTGCATGCCACTGCCCCCCCCCCCCCAGCATAGCCCTTCGCCCTCACCAAGCCTGCACGCTGACCAACCCCCCCCCGCTCGCATATGCTTTGGGTCATAAACCCCTCTTCAGCGCAGCCCCGACTCAGAACCCCATCCTGTTCCCAGCGCGACACCTCCCTTCATTCCTTTCATAGTCCCCGGCCCTTTGATGCAAAACCCCCTTTTTCCTGTGCCCGTTTGTCTGCCTCGTTCCCAGGCCGACACCTAGCTCTGCCGATACTATTCCTTGCCCCTCCCCGTACAGTAGAAAGCTTCCCTCATCAAAGGACCCCCGAATTGATCAAAGCCCCCGCCCTATGAGATCCGATCAGACCCCCACATTCCGTGAATCGGCGGAATGTCCAGCTGCGCGATAATCATCACCTATTGTGACCGGGTGGGGGACTTCTACTGTAAATGTATGTGGGAACGGGCCCAAAGGGGAGATTCCGGGAATGTCTTTCCGTACATCAAAGCATTGCCGTGAATATGTAATCTGTAATAAAGCAATAAACCAGTGTATAAGAGGCCAGGCCTCAGAAATGTAGTTAGAGCACCTCATGACGATACCTGCTGTCTGATTTGTCGTGTTCTCCTCCGGAGAGATTAAACCTTGTTTCCTGCCTTCCCGTCTCCAGCGCCTGCCTCTTCATTGATTAATAGTTCGTGGGTTAAAGAGGCGATACCGCCGGGCAAATATCGATTGTCCCCGACCCTAGTTTCTACAATTGGCGTCCCAAGCGTGGGGCCCATCAGCGACCCGTGGATCCAGTGGGAGAGGTCCCGACGACAGAGTGAACGACTGCAACGATCGGGAGAGCTCTTGCCCAATAGACCCTCGTCTGGCAGCCGATCATCCGAACTTCACTAGTTCCGAACAGACCTCTCTCGAGTGATCTACGGTCCTGACTGGGAACCATTAGGAGTGCTGCGAGGAATACGAGAAAAAGAGGACGATCGGGCGCTGGATTCGGAAGACAAGAAACTGTCCATATGGTCCGGGTAAGGTCGTGTAAACACGACGAATGGCGAAATAATTATTTGAATTGTTTAGAAAATACTAGTATTACTCTTTATTTGACCTATTTGGAGATTCACTGTCTGCACACGGAGAAACAGTAGGCTCTTTCCCTTTTGCAAACAGTGAAGGATAGGTAACGCAGCCGTCGTGCCTATTTTTCTCCCCCACTGATTCTATTATTTATTAACGGTTTTCAGGAGATTCCCTCTCCCACACTGATTAACTGGGTTCTTTGACCCCGAACTACTGTTCACGGATCGTCTTCTGGAGATTCACTGCCTGCAAACAGGAAATAACAGATTCCTCTTTACGGATAGTGAAAGGGTAGAGGACGCAGATTTTTGCGCCCTACTTACTCTCCCCACTGACTTTATTTTATTTTATTTATTATTGGTTGTTCCTTGTTATTTGTTATTCTTTATTATTGGTTCATGAGGTATTCACTGCCTGCAAACAATGTAGAATAGAAATATTCTGTCTAGTCTTTGCGCACAGTGATAAGATAGGCAGTGCTGACTTTTTGTCCCTCGTTGCGAGCCGTCATGTCTGTCTTCTCCCCACTGATTGATAATTGGTTCAGCCCGGACCGTTTGTTAGAGGTGGATCATCTAGCTCCGCTGGAAGGCACCCCTAATAAGGACATGTTCATAAACTATGGATTAGTTACCATAGCCTATAATAAATTGTGGCACAGGTATACCAAAGAAAGTCAAGACGAACAGTGGCCACTGGTAGGATCCTTCGATCTTGATAAAATAGAAACGTTAGAAATAGCCCTTCGTAATAATAAGACAACGCCTATTATGCTCGACAGTCTCGGTATGTGGCGCAAAGAGGCAACGCAACGAAAGAAAAGTGACGAGGACAGAGCAGGTAGAGGAATATATCAACAGGACAACCCCTGGACACCACGACCCGAAAGTTATCCCCCGACACTACGCACAGAACGGCCAGACTTAGGGCAAGATCAATGCGCTTTTTGTAGATATGTCGGACACTGGAAAGCACAATGCCCGACTCTGCTGAGCAAGAGTGGGAATAGAGGGCCCACAGGAATAACAGGCCGACAGAAAGGGAAAAGGCGCGAGACAAAGAAGAATCAGACTCACATAGACAGACCAGATAGAACCACCACGTTTGATTATGCCCGATGGCACAGATTTCGCCAGAACGATTTCAGCGACATGTTCGAGTTTTCCTAGGTCGGATAATGTAAAGACGGGAACCCAGCCTAGCTCTAAATTCACAGACGGAAAAAGATAATTATGGCCAATAACTGTTTTATATTTGTCTTGGGTCTTTGTATGTCGTACTTGTACTGTCCCCCGTCTGAATTTGTGTGTACGTAATGTATGAATCTGCGTCATCCCTCTGCATGTGCTTCCGTGTTACATAAACTCTGTTAACAGAAATTTTTAGCAAGAAACAACCTGGAAAGACAGGAATGGGAAACGAAATCAGTAAGCCACTGATGAATACGAACTTTTATTTAGCATAACAAACAAGAAACAATAACAATACAAGAACGGTAAACTGTAGGAAATAAAAGTCAGCAGAACACCCCCCATTCTGGAACCTTCCAAAGTAGGGCAGGGTTACGGCTACGCCCAACCGGCGGCAACCCATATAAGGCGGGCCCTGCTGCCAACTCTCGGTCAGGAAATCTTAACATATGGGGGAGCCGGAGGAGAGGCAGGGGCCAGCAGAGTCCGGCCGCAGCGGCCCTGGATAGTTGCAGGCAGTCCCGCCACATGCCTTCCCGGCCCGGCCTTGGTGGCGCATGGGAGTTTCAGGTAGTCCCGCCACATGTCCTCCCGGTCCGACCGCCAATGGCCAGGGACCGGGGCCAACTGAGTCCGGCTGCAGCCGATAACCTAAGGAGGCCCGGCCCAGAGAAGGACGGGACACCTCTTCCTTTTCTCCTCCGTGATGGCCGCAGCAACACGCCAGGCGCCACTTCTATCATGAACAATGGCTGCGACGACTCTGGACGGCGGAATGTCCTGTACATACCTCCACAAAGTTTGTCCTGGTCGGGCTGGGAGGGAGAGGCGACGCGGACGAGCCTCTCCCACCTCCACAGATAGGAGGCTTCCCAGCCCCGGCCCAACGCCGAACTCCTCCAGCCAGGCGGTGGTGCCGATACTTGCGCAGCACCGAACATACAACGGTGCCCATATTTTCGGAGCACCGAATATGCAATGGCTGCACCGATACTTGTGCAGCACCGAATGTGCGCCGCAGGCGGCCATACCTCCGCAGCACTGGGCATGGGCCTTGTGGAGCACAGGATGTGGAGAGACCTTCGTGCAGGCCGATGAAAAAGAGCAGCGTGGAGTGCACCGGGAGAAGGAGACGGCGCGAACGAAGTCTCCCTCGCCCCCCAAGTGGGGGGGGCACCACAGCTGCACCCTAGCTGAATGTCCTGCTCCCACGACACAGAGTCCCTTTTCTTTCACTCCAAAGGGCCTCTTCCACTCTTGCGGGCTCGGCGAAGGGTGGCCCCTGCAGGGCCTCAAAATGGCGTCCGAGCCCCTGGAAGGCGGGTCTAGGCCACCAGAGTAACTTTGGACAGCAATATAACTCGGACGCTTGCCCACCGGGGCACGAGCCCCCACCTCCGGCAGCATTTCCACAGCCTTGAAAATTCTACAAAGGTCCCCGGAGGAGCCCTCGGCCCCTGCAGGCTTCCGGTAAGGGACGACTGCCTTGATCACTAACGAAACAAGCATGACATTGCCACTCCTTCTGTTAGCATGAATTTTTGAACTGCCGAAAAGGACTCTGGTCCAACTGCCAGTTGTAGGAAACATTTCCCCCTGATGCTACTTCCGGACTGAACCGGCCCCGCCCAAAATGGCGCTGGTATCAATAGGAACTTACGAACACCTCGTGGTGTTCCTTCGCACTAATACAAACTTGAATGTTCCAAGACATATATATATGATTCTTTGTACACGTGACAAGAAACAAAAAGGAGAGCTCACTCGATGAACATGTAAAAGGATCCCGTTAAAAATGTTGATTACAAAATGCACGATGTATTATATTTTTTATTTATAACTGATGTATAACTTCGCTTATGACGCACGCACACGGTATGCATATAGGAAATCTGATTACAGCTAGTCTGACTATGCTTCTAAATTATGAAATAAATGCCCCCGATCCCCCAACCAATTGATAGACGTTTTTTAGTTCCCTACGGATGGATGAATAAACCTTTCTAACGTTTTATTGCTGCGAAATAACACCCCCACTGTACGCACTTTAGCCATTGCCGTGCCCAGCCAAAATACGACTGCACCCTCATAATCTACGTACTGAAATGACTTTGCAAAAATAAAGGTTTTCGAAACTATGAACGGGTATTGCATGCTTTATTTTAAAAAAATGTGGGATCGGCGGGAGAATTCTTTTCTGTGCACCCTACTCTGCTCTCTCTTTAAGGTTAATAGAAGACGGTTGCCCAGCCCCGGATGGAGGATCGAATCTGAGACACGACACCCTACTGTCAAATATGCGACTGACTCAGGGACTCGCACATGGAGAAAGACCTCGATTTCCGGGGATGGGTAAAAGCGAAATGGTGTGAATGATGGAATGTAAAAGATGGGTAAAATGAAACGATGTAAATGTTATGAAGTACAACGCTCAAAGGTACTAGGGAACAGAGTTGATCGAAGAACTAATGAACCTTAGAACATCACAGCGTTGAAAGAGATTTAAGGACCCCGATAGCTAGATACACCTACCAACTAGATACATCGCACTAGGTACCTTTGGTTTTCTTTTTAACGTTTTCCTACACCCGACCTCTAAGGGCACACTGCCCCCCCCCCGACTCCAGAAACCATACCCCCGGGATTCTATCCCGAGGAGATAAGACGGGTATGAGGTAAGTAAAGGACTCTTGAATCCATGTATTTGATATGCGCGAATGTTGTCCCCCTCCCGTCCCCTCTTTTTCCTCCCTCTGCAGGTTACATCAGGAATCACAACCGAGGTGTGGCGAAGATCTGAAGCCTTGCCATGCCTGATACGCGAAGCAGACTAGCGCCGCAAGGTGGCACCTAAGCACGCCCACCAACTGCTCATGTAACAAACGAGCCACTAAATAGTATGACTTGATAAGAAGTGATCACTCTTAATCCAGGTTGCGCGAGTGGACACATGCCACGTATGTCTGAAACTATGGAAGAATGCTTGTGCGTGACTGAAGCGTCGACTCAACTGGTCAAAGGACCAAGAATGCAAGGAGTACGACAAAATAGTGCCCTCTTCCTTTTTTCAATGCATGTCCCCCGTACCCGACCTAATGCTCGTCCGTCCTGAACCGCATGTATTCAAAATACTAACACCGACCCGCAATGTCTTGTGTCGAGTAATGCGCTGAATAGCCTATCTTGACACACGGCCGCTCCCTATGTTGCACGTGTACTGTCTAGCCTATTGTTGCTCTCTCTCTCTCTCTCTCTCTCTCTCTCTCTCTCTCTCTCTCTCTCTCTCTCTCTCTCTCTCTCTCTCTCTCTCTCCCCTCCGCACTCTCACTCTCCTAAAGGACTAGCACCGAAATTGGCAAACCGCCACCCCTAGCGTACCACCCAATTGGCTCCAAATACCGCCAGTATTTGTACAGAAATTGTCTTTAATAAAATCACCCTGACGCCGTGTCACTACCTCTCCTTTCTGCTAAAAATTGATGAAACCGAGATTGGGCTGTAAGGGAAAGGACAGGTAAGACGACTGAGGTTCCCTAATCCGACCCGAAATAAGGGAACTACATGTCAGCGGCTCCTATGTTATAAAAAGATGCCTCAGATAAACGCGACCTTCCCCGTCCCGAATTGTTGCAATACCCAAACAGTAAAGGTGATCGAAACATCCTCATGTTCCCGGAACGCCCCTGTCCCCGTATCAGCTGCTCCAGACGGGAGTTATGAAACTGTCCCTCATCCCCGGTTGTGAGAGATGGGTCGATTTGCGCCCTTACCACGAGTTTTCTATGTCCCTAGTTGTTTCCCATAAAACCCCTGTCTTTTCTAATTAAGTAATCAGGCCGTAGGAGGCTACGTAGGAACCAGAATGACGTTTTACAAGGTTAGACCAAAGTGAAGAAATCATTGCAATGAACCCTGTTGAAAGTGAAAATGTTTAGTTGAAAAGCAGGACGCATTGATAGAAAAGAAATGTTTAGCCTATGTTCGTCCCTCAGCAAAATACCTGTTTAGTACCAGGTTGATAGCTCACAGTACCCTTCGTAAATATAAAACCCTAGAGAACGGCATATCTTTGTCAGGCTCGTCTTACGAAGGTGGGTCTCCATCAGATGAACTGTCGTAACTGTAATAAATAACTGTGAAGGAAAGCCATAGTAAATCCAACGGGCCCATCATCGGTCATTTATATGTTAGTTGTGAACCCTAATATAACGGACGTTTTCATTTCTGCCTGGAGCTGGGAGAGAAATAGACTTATGTGATTACCTTCCTCTGCAAATTCTCTAAAGACTGTCTTTTCAAACTCGTTTAAGGGTATGGCTGTCGGGAGAAAGAAGGACCGGATGTGGGAGCACGAGGCCTGACTGCAGACTATGGAACACCTGCGACATTGGCCAAGGCGAGACCGCGACAGAAGAGAGCTGCAGGACGAGGCACTGTTTTCGACAAAATGAGAAGAAAGGGCCGACCTGATGCCCCTGCTCGATGTCCAGTGTTTGCCGACAAGTCCCCGCTCTCTGAACTCGGTCATGAGCCTGCCTATCTGAAATTCTCCGTCCCCCTAGTCTGTACCCGATCTGGCCCTGCTCCATCCCCCTTTTTCTCCGACCTACCCTAAAGGACTGCTCACACGCACCCTTCTTCCATCTGAACTTTTTGACAATCACCTAAAGGACACAGGGCGAAAAGGACCTTTCTGACCAGGAATGCAAGGGAAAGGTCGTGCCCTGCAACGCGGGACCTAGAATAGAGCTGGACCCTTAGCTCCACCGCCGGTGCTCCACAGCGCCAACGAAAGACGACAAAGGATACTGAGAACTCATTAACTTCGAACATTTGACACCCTCAATCGTCGTTTCTGCTACGCCTCATTTCTCTCCCAGCTACCATTGTATTGATTATGCTCCAATCCAAATCTGATATATGTAATGACCTATCTGTTCACATTATGAAATGTACCCACTGCTCTCGCTACAGAATCGTTTTTGTATTGCATTACTATGACTTTCCTGCTAACAAACTTATCAAAGTTTATCAATAGGCCCGCCTCCTAAACCAAGAGATCCCACCATAGTAGACCTGAATAGGAAATAGACCGGCAAGATGTCTTGAATATGTTAAAGGGAGGACTGTGGAAAATTAGTACAGTTTGGTAAACATTATCTGCGCCATCTTGCCTTTTCCCCTGATGCCACACTTTTTGTCGTGCGCGCCCGCCATTTTAGGTGCCTCGATCAGGACCATCCCTTCTGCATGCCACTGCCCCCCCCCCCACAGCATAGCCCTTCGCCCTCACCAAGCCTGCACGCTGACCAACCCCCCCCCCCGCTCGCATATGCTTTGGGTCATAAACCCCTCTTCAGCGCAGCCCCGACTCAGAACCCCATCCTGTTCCCAGCGCGACACCTCCCTTCATTCCTTTCATAGTCCCCGGCCCTTTGATGCAAAACCCCCTTTTTCCTGTGCCCGTTTGTCTGCCTCGTTCCCAGGCCGACACCTAGCTCTGCCGATACTATTCCTTGCCCCTCCCCGTACAGTAGAAAGCTTCCCTCATCAAAGGACCCCCGAATTGATCAAAGCCCCCGCCCTATGAGATCCGATCAGACCCCCACATTCCGTGAATCGGCGGAATGTCCAGCTGCGCGATAATCATCACCTGTTGTGACCGGGGTGGGGGACTTCTACTGTAAATGTATGTGGGAACGGGCCCAAAGGGGAGATTCCGGGAATGTCTTTCCGTACATCAAAGCATTGCCATGAATATGTAATCTGTAATAAAGCAATAAACCAGTGTATAAGAGGCCAGGCCTCAGAAATGTAGTTAGAGCACCTCATGACGATACCTGCTGTCTGATTTGTCGTGTTCTCCTCCGGAGAGATTAAACCTTGTTTCCTGCCTTCCCGTCTCCAGCGCCTGCCTCTTCATTGATTAATAGTTCGTGGGTTAAAGAGGCGATACCGCCGGGCAAATATCGATTGTCCCCGACCCTAGTTTCTACACCTGGCTATACACAGGTTCGATTGGATCCCCGTTTTGAGAGTGACCATTCTGTCACTACCTATTCTGTAGGCAAGCTATGTCAGAACTGGCTCAAACACTCCACTTTAGCGTCAGTTAAGCTTCATTTGTCTAAATTGACTGACGATGTTGATTTGAATGACTTTGTGAAAGATCCTGCAGCAGGCAGACCCAAAAGATGGATTTATTGTATTTGTTGTACTCTCCCCTGAGGCGGAAAGCCGGGGGTTCTTCACTATCTTGATTTAAAAAGCGCGCAGACACAGCCTGCTAATTTTAAAAACTGTAAATATTTTAGCCTGTTACTTTTAATCACTGTGTCACAACTGCTGCCTCGCGTGCAAGACTTACTTTGCACCGAGGCGTGCTTTACCTACCCCCTTATCCCGGCGGGGCCGATTGCGGGCTCACGACGCGGGCGCCATCTTGGAGGGAGGAAGGGTTGGCGGTCCAGTGGCAGGACGCCTCCCGCCCTCCAGGTTACTTAAGGAGCTCAAAAAAAGGGCTCGCTGTATTTGTTGTACTCTCCCCTGAGGCGGAAAGCCGGGGGTTCTTCACTATCTTGATTTAAAAAGCGCGCAGACACAGCCTGCTAATTTTAAAAACTGTAAATATTTTAGCCTGTTACTTTTAATCACTGTGTCACAACTGCTGCCTCGCGTGCAAGACTTACTTTGCACCGAGGCGTGCTTTACCTACCCCCTTATCCCGGCGGGGCCGATTGCGGGCTCACGACGCGGGCGCCATCTTGGAGGGAGGAAGGGTTGGCGGTCCAGTGGCAGGACGCCTCCCGCCCTCCAGGTTACTTAAGGAGCTCAAAAAAAGGGCTCGCTGTATTTGTTGTACTCTCCCCTGAGGCGGAAAGCCGGGGGTTCTTCACTATCTTGATTTAAAAAGCGCGCAGACACAGCCTGCTAATTTTAAAAACTGTAAATATTTTAGCCTGTTACTTTTAATCACTGTGTCACAACTGCTGCCTCGCGTGCAAGACTTACTTTGCACCGAGGCGTGCTTTACCTACCCCCTTATCCCGGCGGGGCCGATTGCGGGCTCACGACGCGGGCGCCATCTTGGAGGGAGGAAGGGTTGGCGGTCCAGTGGCAGGACGCCTCCCACCCTCCTCCGCAGGATATAAAATGAAGGGACTAATCCGTCCGCGCAGCGGGCGGGCGCAGCGGGCGCGCCGGCGGCGCGCCGAAGGCGCGCCAAAGGCGGGCCCGTCTGCGCCCGTCCGCGCCAGTCACGGGCCTAGGGCCATTCCCCCTGGCCAAAATGACCACACAAGCCCTATCTCTTACCCACGATCGGCTTTGATAGATCTATGTCCGCAAATCGTGCAACATTGCACAAGGTACAGCCCTGATTCCCTGTTAACGGAGACCGATTTGTACTGTACACACTGTCAAATGTCAACTCCTCTACTAAATACAAGAGTAGGTGGCGAAAACGGGAACAAAACAAATCAAATATTTAAATTAGCCTTAATTAATGTCCGCTCTCTACCCAAACATAGGCAAGAGGTAGCTGATTTACTTACTGACAGGAACATAGATATTATGTTCCTGACAGAGACCTGGCTGGACAAAGCCTCGGATCCAGACCTAGTGATAGCCGTCCCATCCGGATACAAATGTTATAGACAAGATAGAACTGGCAAACGAGGTGGTGGGGTTGCAATAATTGCCCGTGACTATATTAAAACCCGCACCACCGCCCCACCTTTGAAGGCATGTGAGGCACTTCAATTTGATATTTACCTTTCCCCATCATATAACTTCAAAGGTACTTTACTCTACAGAAGACCAGAAACCAGGGCAGACTTCTTGACAGAAATACTTACCATCTTAGAAACTTCTGGCATAGATAACTCGACAACCCTGTTAGGTGACTTTAATTTCCACTTGGAATGTGCCGAAGACAAGGACACCATGTCACTGCAATCTGAAATGGAGGTCTTTGGTCTATCTCAGCTGGTGGAAGGACCTACTCATAATGCAGGCCATACCTTGGATGGTATTTTTACTAATTTGGAAAATATATCAGTGTCTGATATTTTACCTATGACGTGGTCTGATCATCACTTGGTTTTAGCAACCATTCAAATTAATAAAGTCACAACTCCCGTTACAAACTCTTCGCAAGAACTGTTCAAGGTCTGGAAGGATATTAACATCCCCTCCTTTAAGGAAGCGCTACTGAATTCCACTCCGAAATGGGCGGATGACCCAGATACCGCTGTTGAACAATATCATGTATGGGTAGGCCAGGCGGCCAATAAATTGGTACCGGAGAAAAAAATGTCCAGAAATAGAAGCATTCCTTCAGCCCCTTGGTATACTGAAGAGCTTAAAAAATTGAAGCAGCACTGTCGAAATAAAGAAAGAAAATGGAGGAAAAAGTATGATTGTCAGGATAAGATAGCCTACAAGGAACTCTTAACTCAATATAAACATCTAATAATAGAGACCAAAAAGAAATATTACACAGAGCAAATCGAAAGCGCAAAAAACTCGAACAAAAAGTTGTTCGAAATAACTAAACATCTAGCGGGATGCGCCCCAGATCTCAATCCTCCTTGCTCGCAAGAGTTCTGTGATTCATTAGCAACATTTTTCTTCACCAAAGTAAATGATATATTCTCAGTATTTAACCAAGGTGAAGATCAATGGATCAGGAAAACAAAAACCTCTCCTCCAAGCAATACCCTTTCTTGCTTCACAGAGGTAACAGAGGCCAATATCCAGGATATTGTGAAAACAATTAAATCTGGATCAGCCTTGGATCCCTGCCCCTTAAACACTTTAAGGTCATTAATAGACACCGTAATCCCAGTTATTACTCAAATGACCAACCTCATGTTCCACACAGGAATCTTTCCTAACCAGTTGAAAAAAACTCTTCTTAAACCACTCCTGAAGAAACCTGGCTTGGACAAAACAGAATTAAAGAACTATAGGCCTATAGCTAACCTGCCCTTTATTGCTAAGGTCGTGGAAAAAGCCATGAACATTCAACTTGCGGGATTCATCGAGCAATACCATCTGCTTGATGAAACACAATTTGGGTTCCGTAGGTATCATGGGACGGAAACAGCCCTTATAAAGGCAGCTGACGACATCCGCTTAATTAGAGACCAAGGTGGAACTGCCTTGCTGGTGCTATTAGACTTATCGGCTGCCTTCGACACGGTTGACCATAAGATCTTAGTCAACCGTGTCGAAAGGATGGGAGTGCAAGGCCTAGCAAAAGACTTAATATCGTCTTTTCTAGCAGAAAGATCCCAGGCAGTCATACTGGGCCAATATGAATCGGCTGAACTGTCACTGCCGTGTGGGGTACCTCAAGGTTCATCCCTTAGTCCGACACTTTTTAACATCTATGTGTCGGACCTCGCTAATACCATCAAAGCGCACGGGATGAACCTTACCTCATATGCAGATGATACTCAGCTGATATTGGCTGTCAGAAATGACGGGGAAACAGTGGCGGAAAATTTCAAGACAGGTATGCTGGCCATCGGTAAATGGATGTCAGATAACTGCTTGAAATTAAATTCCGACAAAACTGAGGTGGTCACTTTTGGCCACCTCAGCCCAAGCTGGTCCCCCACTTGGTGGCCATCATCTTTCGGAGCTGTACCTGAACCAGTCACGAAAGTGAGAAATTTGGGTGTCATCTTTGATGATAACCTAAACTTCATGGCTCACGCCAACCAGACAGCCTCCAATGCCTTCTACAAGTTACGATTGGTGAGGAAGATTCTTCCGTTTCTCCCTACCAATGTGGGAAAGACATTGGTTAGCGCAATGGTCCTTTCAGCGCTGGATTATTGTAATGGCTTGTTTGCAAATGCCCAAGTTAAGACAATTAAAAAATTACAAACAATCCAAAATGCAGCAGCCAGACTTCTCCTCAACATCCCTAAATTCAAACCTATATCTGAATCATTGAGGAGTCTTCACTGGCTACCTGTTAGGAACCGAATTAAGTTTAAGACGCTATGTATCGTCTATAAGGCACTACACCATCAAGCGCCTCAGTTCCTCTGTGATCATCTCGTTCCGTACATTCCTACTCGAATGTTACGGTCTGCAGGACAAAATGACCTGATAGTGCCTCGAACCAGACGGGTCAACTGGGGAGACAGACGTTTTTTAGCTGCCGCCCCAAGATTATGGAACACGCTCCCACAAAATATAAGAACGAGTCCAAATCTATTGTCCTTCAGGAAGAAACTGAAAACGTGGCTATTTAACCTCTGAATAACAGTATAGATCTTACAGGAGGTATAACAGTACAGCGCCGAGACGCCTGCGGGCAATTGTTCGCGCTTAATAAATGCCAAAAATAAATAAATAAATAAATTTATGCTGTTTACAGCGAAGTTTGGAAACTGTCCCAAATTGAAGCTGCTTCTAGGTTAAGAGCTATTGATCAAGCTAATTTAGAAAAAGTGCTTGCACTTGTAGATAATAGCATTAACACACTTTCTTCCCGAATTTACACATTAGATAATATTCTTTCTTCTGTTGTTGATATTGTGCAAGATGAAGTCTCAGTTTTGTAGCATGGTCAAAATCAATTGCGTTCGATTATGCAGTTTGCATGGACTTTACAAACGTTGAAGGCTGGGAAAGTGCCTTGGGAATATATGAACACTTCTTCGCTGTTTTTACCATTTAATCTGACTAAACAACAATTTATGTCAATGAAAGATGCTACATTTTCACATTTGCACATTGAAAAGTTAGAACCTTTACCATTTTCTGTGGCCAAGACAAATTCTGCAGTTTGGCTTATTCATGGGTTAATAACGCTACCTTTCCCACTGTTTAAATTTGAAGCTTGCATGAAACACTATGCCACAGGCAGATATGAACCATTGGGTAGCGCATATCTCCATGAGGTTTGGTCTCTTCCGTTAACCTATAGGTGTCTGAGGGAGGGTAAAGAAGTTTATTTGAAAGGTGAAGATTGCACTTCCACACCCAATCACTCATTGGTCTGTAGAAATATACAATTGCACAGCTCGTGTAATTTAGAAGCACCGAATTTGGCATGTATTTTAAAAAGGTACACCTGACCCGGCTATTACACCTACTTTCAGCTTGTTAGCAAATTGTAGTTATTTATTATTAAATAATGAAGATTGCTGTGGTATGCTGGCAGGGATACCGTACCGAGTGACTGTTTCCCAACGTGTAGGCTGTTGTAAAAATGTACTGTTTCCTCCTCTGCATGGGAAGCTTGATATATCTATCTGGCCTTCCATTCCAACCTTGAAAGCAGAGTTCAACTAGATGTGTCGAATAAGGGCTCTTTTGTCTCAAAAAGAAGTCGCCCTTACATCTGCGCGTGAAACATTTGTCTTTCACATGGCTAATACTCGTACTGAGGTACATGCCTTACTCAACACAGATCTCCCCCTGCATTTTGGAGCGTTGATTAACACTATCTTTACTGCCTCTTCAAACACAGGCTTGGCACACTTTTTTAAAGTAGTAAGTTCTGGCCTTGTGACTTCATTCCAAACTATATTTGGTGTGATACCGATATTTTTTCCTTCTATTTTTTCCAGCGTCTCTGGCGGTTTACCGTTAATTCTCGCCTTGGCTGCCGGTGTACTGCTGTTAATTTGCTTGCTGCAAAATGGTTGCAAATTCTGTGCCCCCCGACGTTCTGCCCCGGCTGCTCCAACTTTGTAACCGGATGCTTGAATGCTATGGATTGCTACCTCTGGCTACTTTGAGTGTGGCGTATGGTTTATCTTTCTGGTTTTCGTAATTTACATGTGTGCAGCCAGTTTTCCACTGCCTGGATTGTGTTTTTGAGTGAGCGCTCGATTTGTGTCTCTGCAATATGATGTCTCCTAACCCAGATTATGATCTACTAATGAGTCCCTTAGTTGCTCATGAACTAGACTGTTCTGGTGTCGGGATTATGGCCTGCACAGCAGCTCATGGAGTCTTTGGCAATTGGAATACATGGACTGCAGCAATGACTTTCTGGCACGCAGTAATCTCGAAGAACACCCGAGTTGTCCTCTGCTGGTGCTAGAGGCTCCGGCTGTTGAAGAACATGTGTGTTCTTTTCCATTATAAAATTGGATGGCTGAAATGTTCACTGACGATAACAATGACTTCCTATTGGAGGCGGTTGCAACGTACTGTGCCTATAGGCTGTTGGATTGAAGTTACGATTTTCTTTCTGCTTCATAGACACGTACTGGACTGATAAACATTTTTTTCCTTCATTTTTTTCTACGAATGACATGTGTTTTGACACTTTTCCCCCCTTTGTTGTGTTTTGAAATTTGTATGGTTACTAATTCGGATTTTATTCCCAATTATCCAGTTTGGTGAAATTTTGAACTTGGTTCTGTCTCATTCGAACTTGAACTCTGCGTTTTAAAGATTGCCCCCACTTCTTGTGCGTTCTCCGATCAAGGGAGGGTGAGTGAGGGCTGGGCCTAGTTGCGCACCTTGCTATGTTAGCATAGGCTTATTAGAAGTTTAAATGCAATTTTACCTTTAGCTGCTTTTGCACAATACACTACATACAGCTGTTGTTGTAAGTTAGGCTGAGAGAAATGCTTCACATGAGAATGGCTTGTTTTCGGCATCCCTAGACTTACATCGCGACCCTAGTCTGCACAGTCAGTGCTAAAGCCTCCAAGGTTATCATAACAACGTAGGTGTTGTTCGGGCTGATCGGCTCACGTTTTAACCATGACATACATGCAGCTTCAGCCAACGCGATTCTGGAGCCTTTAATATTGCACTGAAAAGCATGATTTCAGGCACTTGGAAGAATCCCGTTTTTCCAGAGAGACGAGAGCTTTTGCAGATCCTGATGTGATACACTCCTGCTGATCTTGGAGGTATGGGGTCTCCCACACAAGCCTAAGAGACCTTCTATATTTTATAAAACATAGTTCCTAACTAGGGAGGGTGTTATACTAGGAACTATAAGACCTGTTTTCACCATTATTGTAATATGATTTCTCCTTTTGTGTTTTATGGGATTGTAACAATGCTGATCCTATTATTTCTAATCATATGTCTGCTTATGTTAGCAAAAATACTGCATCTTAGAGCAACTCGTTAAAATAAATATTTTAACCTTTCCTGTGTCTCTACTCCTGTTGTGGACTGGTATGAGAGTATAACGAAAGATTGTTCTTGCTTCCCACCATTCCTGAGTATAACCTAAGTTGCATGTTCTGGGTTGTCTAATCATTGGTTCTTTTGCTATAGGATGAAGAGCTAATGTGGCACTGATGCTAGCTGGTTAGGGTTTCTAGGTACTAAGATGAGTTTTTTGGTACACCACAATTCACTGAGGTCCTGGGTCTCTGTGCACAGTTCTGTGTAGGAGCAGAATCCCAGCAACAAAGCTAAAGCTATCTCCCACAGAGTGCACATACCTTGAGGATCTTTCTGGACCGCAACACAGGGCGTTCTCTGCCTCCGTCAGAGTCAGTGATTAAAACCAAAGAGCGTCCGGGAATATATATGCTGAACGCAAGCTACGTTATCTGAACTCTCATCACCTGAGATACTTCCTTGTAAGGACGCATAGATCGTTGATCGCAGTCCGGCCGTATGGATGAAAACGGGCGCCATATTAACGTGGTCAAAGTGTAAACGCCGGGCGCAATCTTAGAATGGAAGGGAAATGACAATACCTGCAAAAGCAAAATTGTAACAAAGAAGAAACACGTAGTACTTATGCTAATGGACCACACATTATGAATGAATAACGGAACCATAAATGTATGAAGAAATCTCAAATACCGTATCCTCACAGTAAAGTGATGGTGGAAACTAAAACACATCTTTCACACATATGAAAGACCCATATGCATACTCGGTGCCCGGAATGACATGTGTAGAGGCTGAAAAGAAATATAATTCTGACATACGTAAGACTAATGGTAGGAGAGAGGATGTCACATGGGTTGGGGTACCCCCACATTTGCTTTTCTGTGAGAGTAGGGTGAAGCCATGCCCAAGTACAGTGCACTTAGGGCAGCAAGTGTTAATGCATGAAAATGTCTACATAGGCAGGGGTTGGTGATGCGCTTATACACTAGACCGTAGAAAGTTTTAGCAGCCAGAGTAATGCGTGCACAGAATTTCACCATGGAACTTAATTTGAGTCCATTTTACACAGAAAAGGCTGATACGGCTGGGACAAACTCTGTTACTTATTAAAAAGGTATGTGCATGTAAAGTATGAAGCAAATCCATTTTTCCCAAAAAGCAAATAATATTAGGAGAGAGTCCACAATGTGGCAAACAGTGTTTTTTTGAAGGGCTGGTAGGGTTAGGACAAATGTGGTTGCTTGTAACAACTATTTTGTAACAATAAAACACGCCTTTACGGAAAACAAACAAGCTGTACACCGCGTCTGACATTTCATCTTTGTCTTTGAACAGGACGTGTATATTAAGTAAAGGGCGCCGAAGAGCAAACACTTGAAGCATTGGGGGCGGTCCACCAAAATGTAAGTCACTGAGGTGAGGGGCGTCTACGTGTCTTTTACAGAGCAACAAGAAAGTATCCATACAGTAGAGTGATGGTGGAAACTAAAACACACCTTTTACACATATGAAAGACCCATGTGCGTATGTGGTGCCGGGGTGAAGTGTGTAGAGGCCGGAAATTGTATGGGGAGTGAACGCGAGCGATGTTTGCAGCAGTTATGGCATGCAGGGAACTAAAAACGAACAATGAATTTGTGAAATCACCCATGTGCTCTGTTCTGAAAATAAAGATAAATACAAAGATCTAATTTAAGATAAATCCAAAGATTGAATTTCAAACAAACTTCAGTTCAGCTGAATGCGTTTTATTTTGCAAATGCTGTCAGCTGAGCGAAAAACCACAACATTTCCAACAGCGAGTGGGAGGTGTTTGGGAAAAGAATGGAAGCCATGTCTGCGGCAGCTGTGGCATGCAGGGTACTAAAAACAACAAGGAATTTATGAAATCACCCATGTGCGCTGTTCTAAAAATAAAGATAAGTACAAAGATCGAATTTTAAACAAAAGTCCAATCAGCTGAATGCGCTGAACACGTTTTATTTTGCAAATGCCATCAGCAGAGAAAACACTGCATTCCCAACTGCAAAACAGAGGGTGTTTGGGAGAGAATTAAATTAAATTAAATGAAAAGACCATTTATATAGCGCAATAGCTACCCTTGGGCGTCCCAGCGCTGCAGAAGTCACGCTTGTAGCAGAGCCGTTTGAGAGCTACTCTGGTTTATTAAAAAGCAGGGTTTTTAAGAGTTTGCGGAAGGTGAGTAGTTTGGGCTCCGATCTGAGTTGAAGGGGGATCCATGTTAGCGGCAGCTATGTCATGTGGGGTATGAAAAACAACTAAGAATTTGTGTAATCACCCATTTGCGCTGTTCTGAAAATAAAGATAAATCCAAAGATTGAATTTTAAACAAACTTCTGATCAGCTGGATGTGTTTTATTTTGCGAATGCCATTAGCTGCGCAAAAAAGAACAACATTTCCAACAGCGAAGTGAGAGGTGTTGGGGAGAGAACGGGAGCCTTGTCTGCGACATGCAGGGTACTAAAACAGCAAAGAATTTGTGAAATCACCCATGTGCTCTGTTCTGAAAATTAATACAAAGATCGAATTTTAAACCAACTTCTGAACATTACATTTTATAAAACAAAATACATTTAAGATTTGTTCATATTTCATTTTTGTTATATTTTGCAGATTTATTGTATTTTGTTGATTTGATGGATGTATTTTTTAATTTTTTAATTTTAATTTACATTTACACGTTTTGTCATTTAAATACCTTCATTTCTACATTTTCATGTTTTTTATAATTGCTGAACATATTTTTATATAAAATGTAAACTTTTTAAATTTATCATTATGTTTTCTAAATAAAAACATGTTATTTCTTCATTGAAAATGCAAATAAAAATATATATATTGTTATATTGAATTTGTTTTACATTATTACAATACATTTGAAATTATGGTCTATTTCTTGTTTTTAATAGTATTTCATGCATATTTTTGATCTATGTTATTTATTATTGTTCCATTTACTAAAAAAGTCATATACTGTTTTTATGTTTACATTTTTTAAATATATTTTCCTGTGTTTTTTAGTAAATTTTCTATTTTGTTTGTGTGTTTTTACTCTGTATATTTTGGAAATTTTCTAGGAATTTGTATAATGTTTGGCTAACTGATTGTTCTATTGTTAGTTGATAGTAGCTTTGTTCATTTTGAAAGTTTCCTAGGAATTTGTATATGGTAGTGTGGCTTTGGCCTAGTGTGACTTGGAAGGCGTTGTGCCATCATTACACTGCATTGATGGCTTTGGATTGTTGAGCTGTGGCTCTGTCTTACACATTCCACCATGGTATTTGAAACTTAGGTTGGCACCTGTGGCCAGAAAGGTGCAGTCTCCCAACCTAAGTATCTTCAAAGTACTCTTTGATGGACTTTTTTATGTTAATTTCTTTGATAATATGGGAATTATATGAGTATGTTGTAGTGGTTAGCTCCTTCTGTGACTGGTACGCAAGCTAGAGCTATTCATTTTTTTTATTTTAATCTTGTTTAGTAGTCCGTAACATGTTGCACTTTGCTTGTTAGGCAGTATGACATCAATTAGGGGTATGTTACTATTATGATATTCTTCATATATTGTATTTATTTGTGTGAAGGGTGGCGTCACAATTTGAAGGTGCCATCCATCATCCATATTGTGTAAATCTGAGTAGATTGTTTTGTGTTGCATATATAATTATTCTCCTATCGCTATTTCTATTGTTGTGCAGGAGTAAGGGTTATTCATTATGTATAGTGTTTAGGTTCTGGAATGGCTAGATGTTCTGGAATGTTTATGTTTTGGTATCCTAGTATCTTCTAGGAGCAGCAGGGGTTTGTGTTGTGTTTTACTAGTGCATGCTAGTAATCTTTTTAGATTGGGGATTGGTGGCATTTGACCTGTAATGTGCTCAGGAACGTAAGGCAGTATATTTTGAAAGTTAATTGCTGTGCTTTCCTGAGACCTAGTGCTTACTTTTCTGAGGTCTTGGAGAACATGCCTTACTTTTACCTCTGTTACATTTGGGGGTTGGCTGTGTCACCTTACATTAATTACAATATAATATTTAGTTGCGTCCCGCCCATAAAAGCATTAGCATAATATTTGGTATATTTCCAGTTTACATTTTCCCTACTTGTGATTTCCTTGCTGTATGTGTATGCCATGTGAGATAATAATTATTTGCCTTTCAGCAAACGTGATGGGAAATCGCCCCGTTTGTGACTGCAAAATTGTTCTGCCCCATGTACAAACCTTATTTTGTGAGTCGGTAACCTTTTACCGATACGCAAAATAGGGTTTGCGACTCGCTATTAGGAAGGGGCATGCCAAGGGCATCCCTCCCATATAACGATTCGCACTGTAATGTAAGATTGTTTTGCGACCGCAATTGCGGTCTCAAACCACTTGCAGTTTACCTCCTACTTCAAGTAGGTGGTAAGCCACTCGCAAACGAGAAGGGGGCCCAGGGGACCACTTCTCCTTAGTGAGTGTGTGCAAAAATATTTTTAAAGAGCAGGCAGTGGTCCCACGGACCACTGCCTCCTCTTAAAAAATGAAACAGAAACGTACATATATATATATTTTTTTTAAAGGTATTTTTATTGAGTTTTATGAAAGAAGAAAAAAGATGCGACAATCCCGCACATTGACCAACGCAGGGGACATCATTGCTTATGCCCACGAACAACTATACGCTAGGCTAATAGCCCGCCAAGACCCCCCAGGAAGTGATTTATGTGTCCACCTCCACAGTGTCTGACTCAAGCTGAGACCCCAGGCGATCTGTGTGGTTAGCAGGGTTCGTCCCCGGCCGACAAAGTCGCCAAGCCAGGGCGGTAGAGTTCCAAGGGATCTGGACAGGGCTACGAACCCCATATTGCGCGAGTGCGGAGGGCACTGCTCTGTATGTCCGTTCCGGGGGCAAGGCCGCGGGAATAGCTCGGTCAAGCTGCATATAGAGAAAAACAAGACCCGTAACTCCCCCCCTCCCCCCTACCCCACCTTCCTCCCTCGTGGTGGTAGCTCTCCGTAAGATGCGATTCAGGGTACACGAAGGTCGTGGAGCAAAATTTAAATAGATGAAGTGATCGGACAGTGGCCGGGCACACTGCAGAAGGCAAGCCTCTGGACAGAAACTTCACCAGTGGACCCCAGCGAAATTAAAAAAAATTGAAGTCGTCTAAGAAAATGTCTGCCATTCTCTCCAAGCTCAAGAGCCTCCAAAGCCGTGAGTGCCAGAGGGAGATGGCCGGAGCCTCCTTCTTTTTCCATGCAGCAGCCAGAGTGAGCTTGGCTGCCCCTACACAGAGCCACATAATCCTCTTGTCCGCCCTAGTCTGGTGTTCAAGACCAGGATCACGGAGACCCAGAAGCACAGCGGCCATCGAGGTAGGGACGGGGTACCCCAGTATTACCTTGATTTGGGCCAGGATTTCTTCCCAGTATGGGCGAATGATAGGGCAGTCCCACCAAATGTGTTGAAAATCTCCCAACAGCCCACACCCCCTCCAGCATTTATCAGAAGTGTTAGGGAAAATCTGTCGCAGCCTGACTGGGTGAAGATACCAATCCCTCATGGTTTTCATGTGCGCTTCCCTAAGCTCCATGGAGTGGTTAAATTTGGGTATGTCCGACCACAAGTGTGACCAGTCTGCCTCTGCTATGTCCCGCTGAAGGATTCCCTCCCACATGGCCATGTAACAGGGTCTGGGCGCAGTCGTGGTGGCTAGTAGGAAACCATAAATAAAGGTGATAACCCCTTTCATGGTGGAGGATCTGGTCAGAAAGGCTTCAAACTTCGTGAGAGGCCGCGTGGCTGCATCCCTCACTGGGGGAGATAGAGCCCAGTGGAGTAACTGAGTGTGGTGGTAGCGTTCCTTCTCCTGAATCCCATAATCCCTCTTGCAGTTATCGAAGGTGAGTAGGTCAGAGCTGTGGAATAGGTGCGTGAGCGCTAGACAGCCCCCCTCCCTCCAGGCGTCAAAAGGCCCCTCCGATGCTGCCAGGGGAAAGGCAGGGTTAAAGTGTAGGGGTGTAAAGGGAGAGGGAAATGTGGTCCATCTATCATCCCCGAAGACTGAATCCCAAACCTTCAAGGTGGTGCAAGTGGGGGTACTAATGTAAGCATTTTTGGGCCTGTCACTCTTGGGCTTCCACACCAGGTCCCAGATAGTCCTCCCTGCCACACTCCGATGCATATGTAGCCAGTGCTTTTCCGACTCCTGTTGCGACCACTCAACGAGCACTCGAAGCTGTGCTGCCTTATAGTAAAGATGCATATCGGGAAGCCCCACCCCCATCCTTCCTAAGTCTACGTAGCAGGGCGAAGGAGAAGCGTGCCCGGCCCCCTTGCCAGATGAAGCGCAGCATCATGGATTTCACCCGCCGGAAAAATTCACCATCAAGTGCAATGGGTAGGGCCTGGAATAAATATAGGAGTTTGGGGAGGAGAGTCATCTTGATCGCGTGAATCCTTCCCAACCAGGATATGAACAGCGGTTTCCAGCGATTCAAATCAGTTTGGATTTTAGTCAACAGGGAGGGGAAGTTGGCAGAGTAAAGTTTCCCCAGCGAGGACGTCAGGTGGATACCCAGATAAAGAATAGAGGAGCTGGCCCATGGAAGGCGTATGAGAGTCGTTAGACGGCTGACCTCAGAGTGGGGAAGCGTGAGATTGAGGACATAAGATTTGCTATAGTTGACCTCGAAGCCCGAGACGGCTTCAAAGCGCTCCAACTCCTCTTGGACTCTTGTGAGAGATTGGGCCGGGTCGGCAAGGGAAAGAAGAACATCGTCTGCAAAGAGAGTGATCTTGTGTTCCTCCCCAGTGAAGGGTAGGCCGCGAATATCAGTATTGGCCCTCACTGCCAAAGCCAGTGGTTCTATGCTTAGGGCAAAGAGTAAAGGCGAAAGCGGGCATCCCTGTCTTGTGCCCCAGGAGTGCTCAAAGAAAGCGGATGCGTGGCCATTCACCGAGACTCTAGATCTGGAGAAGAGGTAGTTTGCCCGTATCATCGTCAAGAATTTGGAGGAAAAGCCGAATGCGGCCAGTGTCCGAAAGAGAAACCCCCAATCCACCCTGTCGAACGCTTTTTCAGCGTCAAGCCCTACCAGAACTGCCGGTATCTTGAACGTATTGGCCTTTTCGATCAGGTGTATCACGCGTCTCGTGTTATCATGGGTCTGACGCCCCTTAATGAATCCGGATTGATCCGGGTGAATGAGTGCCGGCATCAGGTCATTGAGCCGCTGGGCAATAATGGAGAAATAGAGCTTCGCGTCTAGGTTCAGAAGGGCACACATACTTGGGTCCTTCCCAGGTTTGGGGATGACCGAAATTAAGGCTTCCGCCATCGTGCCCGATGCCATGCCCTCATCCTTCATGCTGTTGTAGAGTTACGGCAGGTATGGGCTGAGTTCAGAGGCAAAAGTTTTATAAAAAATGGCCGTATAGCCATCCGTCCCGGGGCCTTATGGGGTTTCAAGGCCTTGATGGCTGCCAATTCGTCATCCCTAGTGAAGGGCGCGGTGAGCGTCTCGTTCCATTCTGCCGATACCTGGGGTAGCGTTAGCTTTTGCAGATAGTCGGTCTGCACTGTAGTATCCAGCGAGTCCCCTGTATAAAGGCCGCGGTAAAAGGAGCCGAACAGCTCCGCCTTAGTGGCGTCTTGGAGTGTCAGCTCCCCCTGCTCGTCTCGAATCCCACCGATGTATTCCCGTTCCCTCTTGTCTTGGAGCTGCCGGGCTAGATGCCTCCCCACCTTGTTGCCCTGGGAGTAGGACAGGAGCCGTAATTTAAGCTGGGTGTATTATGCTCTGTTATTATAGTGTGCCTTCAACTTGCCCCTGACAGCCGTAGGTTGCCTTACTGCGCGCCTCGAAGGGTTCTCCTTATGCGATGTCTCCAGAAGGGAGAGTTCCTCCTCCAGCTGTTCCCTTTCGCGGGTTCTCTGCTTGTTAAGCGCGGCGTTCAGGGCAATACATTGCCCTCTGATACAAGCCTTAAGGGCGTCCCATGTTGTAAAGATCGAGGTGTCCCTCGTGTCGTTGTGGGCAAGGTATTCCGATATTGCCCCTCATAATGCAGTACAGGACGTCTTATCCCGAACCAAGGACGCCGGGAAGTACCACCTCGGGTCACTCTTACTCATCGCAACCCACCGGAGGTCCACTGCTAGCAAGCTGTGATCAGATAACGACAAGGGAAAAATCTTGGCATTGCGGAGGTCGCCTTGAAGTGACTAACTCAGAAAGCAATGATCGATTCTGGAGTATGAGCGGTGCACGTGTGAAAAAAAAGTGTAGTCCCTAGACTGGGGGTGTGGAAATCGCCAAGCGTCAAACAGGCCCATGTCCAAAACCTCCTGCTGCAGTTCCGGAGTAAAGGAACCCATGTCAGACCTGTGGCCGTGAGTACTATCCATGTCCCTCTGCCAGACCAGGTTGAAGTCACCCATAAGAAGCAGTGGCCCTTCTACAAATTCCAAGACTTTACCCAGTAAAGTGTGAGGGAAGCTATTTTGGCCGGAGTTGGGTGCATACATTACTACAAAGGAGCACAGTTTACCCCGCAGGAGGCCTTTCACCATAACCCAGCGTCCATCTCTATCACTTTGCACCCCCGTGGGCTGGAAGTGCAAGGTCGAGCGGAACATCAAGGCCACTCCCCTCTGCTTCGTTGAAGCGGACGACTTATAGATAAGCGGAAACTGCTTGTGCTGAAGGCGGGAGTCGTCCGTTTTCGTCAAGTGGGTCTCCTGGAGTCCCACAACATCGAGCTGGTGATCAATAATATATTTGACGCTTCTGAGGAGAGTTCAGGCCTTTAACATTCTATGTCCCCAAAGTTAACATCATCAATTGAGTAACAGCCCGCAGCTCACAGTGCACCTTCAAGAATCGGACCCCTGCTACCACCACTGCCCACCCCCTCACAGCCCCTCTCCACCCCCAACTGCGTATCCCCCTCCACCCCCTCCCCCCTTCAAAACAGACTGATGCGGAGCCCCCCAAACCATATCCCCCCCAACTCCCCAACAAGCAAGGTAAAGAGGAACAAAAGAGCGAGAGAAACACAAGTTTGTGGCGTACGCCATAGAGGCGAAGGGGCATAGCCCAGATCAGTCACACAGTCAATCCCTGGTACAAGACTCGCTCGGATCCAGGACATAGAAGTGGTTTTACCTGTCAGAAATCGTCCCCTCCGACGCCAGCGATAGACCCTATTGGTTCCCAATAGAGAGTCAAGGCCTCAGGTGCCCGTTGAGGCCTCCGTTACCTGGGATACCGAGGCCACCGCTGCTCCACGCTCCATCAGACTCGCTGCCAGATCAGGCTTCACTTTGGGAGTAGAGTCGGGCTTCACCCCGGGGGATGGCTTGCCCACTCTCTGCCATTCGGCGGACCGTCTCCGCTGTCTACCTGGGGAGCTGTCGGTCCCGGAAGAGGAGGTAGGCCGGTCCAGCCCCAGGATGTCGCAAGCTGCGTCAAGGGACCGCACTTGGATGAGCTTAGTCTTCCACTTGAAGATGAGTCGGAACGGGTGGCCCCACAAGTAAGGAACGTTCTGCTCTCTGAGAAAGGCGGTGACGGGCTTAAATTCTCTTCGCTTTGTCAGTGTGGAGGCTGCAAGATCCTGAAAGAGCATTGGGTGATGATCCCGAAACTGAAGGGGGGCCGAGTCCCTTGCTCTACGTAGCATCAGTTCTTTAATATGGAAGTCGTGGACACACACCAAAATGTCCGGTGGGGGAGCCTTAGGGCCTCGTGGGAGCCCCACTCGGTGCACTCTGTCCATCTTTATCTCCTTCACATCTTCCTCGTCAAGAACGTGGAGGAAAAGGGACTCCACATATTCGCGTAGATCCGGCCCCTCACCTTTCCATGGTACCGCTCTAATCCGGATGTTGTTGCGGCGGGACCTATTTTCCAAGTCCTCAGCGTGGGCCTGCAGGTCCAGGTTTTGTTCTGTGAGGCGGATGATATCTTGCTGGAGATGGTGGGTTTCTTCTGCAGTGCCCAAATTGTGCTCTTCTAGGGTCGCCACCCGCTCTCCCACACTGTCGACGTCGCGTCGCACCTCACGAAGGTCAGACGCAAGCTGGGAGCGCAGTTCTGCAATGTCCTCCTTAATCGCGGAGAATAGCTCTAACATGAAGCGTTCGTTGCTGGGGCCTCCGCCTCATCCTTCCGCAGCGGCTTATCCGACGTCTGAGCAGGCGTCTGCGTTGTCATTTTCGGAGACCCTTCCTTCGCTGCCCGATCTTTCCTGTTCCTGGTAGCCGCCGTCGCCATGACTTAAAGGGAGCTGTGCGAAGTATCTGCCTAGCTTCGGTCGGAGGCTCCGGCCCCTCGCTCTTCCACCCCACAGGTGCACCCGCCGTCACCCACAACGTATTGCTCCCCAATCTGGGTATCTCTTCCAGGCTTCAGCCCCTCTCTAGGGTCGTATGCTGCGGAGGTCCACCCCTGGCTATCCTCCAACCACGGAATGGCCCCCTCTCTCTCCTCCCTCGGCTCCGCTGCGAAGCTCACTTCACTGCCACTGGGCCCTAGATGTCCGCGGGCCCCCAGCTCCGCCGGCTCTCTACGACTCACGTGGCCGCCTGGTGCGAGGCAGGGACGGGCCCACTATGGCTACCTCCCAAGGTCTCTGCGCGGGCTCCTCTCCTTCAGGCCTGTATGTAGATCGCAGACCCCCAAGCCCGATCTCCACTTGCTGGTGGTCGCTGTAGGGCGCCTCACTCAGGTGCGTGTTGGGCCCCCTTATGTCTCCGGGGTGGTAAAGGCCGATACAGGCAACACCATACTCTAGGCCCCGGCTGCCGATCCTGGGTGAGTAGCTCCGTGGAGAACGGTCCCTTGCTCCTGCGGAGAACGGTCCCTTGCTCCTGCCACTGCTCCGTCCCCCCATCTTCGCCACAGGGACCCTGTAGCCCCGCCAGTCGAGGGGTCTCAAGCTGCCGGCGGGCCCGCCGCCGCCAGCTCCGCAGTGCAGGGGAACCCAAGGAACCCGGGCCTATCTCCGACACCGGTTGCCGAACCGCGACCCGGACACCCGCCTTCAAGCGTGAGCCCCACGCCTCCTCACCTCTGCGGTGTGCTGATCCCAAACGGAGCGCAGTCCAGAGAGGGTGCACGCTCCACCCAGGTTGCGCCGGCAGCCCCAGACCTCCGCGCGGCTCCAGAGTATGCAAGCCCCGCTGCTGCAGCTTCTTCGCCCACGCGGTCGGCCCTGCCTCAGGCCTCGGTGCGATCAGGAGCGGACCGTCCTTACACTCCTCGAAAATCAGGGTCCGCTGGGAACACAAGCACACCGGGACCCCCGCGGGCACTGCCGATCGCACGGAAGGGCTCCAAGAAGGGCGCTGAACAACGCTTTGATTCAGGTGGCGCCGGAGGGACAGGGAGACACGTCCTACTCCGCCGCCATCTTGGCCACGACCCCAATTTTTCTTTTTTAAATGCATTCCGTTTGCCTTTAGGGAAAACGGACTGCATTTTTGAAAAACTGCTTTATTTTTAAAAGCAGTCACAGAGATGTTGGTCTGCTGACCCCAGCAGGCCACCATCCTTGGAAGTTCTAGCCATTCCTAATGGGGTCGTAAATAGCACCTGACTAATGATTATTAATGAGGTATTCATTTGCGACCCCATTAGTAATAGCCAACAGTGTCTGAGACACTGTTGTAAATTACATGTTGCGGGTTGCAAATTGCGAGTTGCAAATTGACGCATTTTGCGACTCACAAATTGTAAGGGTCGTACATCTGGCCCTCAATGTGTCTTTGTTGGGGTTCACGTTTATGAAGTTGGCATAGTTGGTCTAGAGGATGGCGTTTTCCTTTTAAATGTTGAAGTGGAAGATAAAGTTTGGAGATATAAATAGAAAGATAGGTATTAGTTACTTATATTATGTTACAATGGAAGCAATTTCTTTACATTACAAAGCAGTTTCTAGGTTTATATTACTTGTGGTTTGTAGTTGGTTTTGTCAAGTGCTGCTGCTGGCTTTTGTTGTGTATATTGTGCATTTCCTTGCAGTTGTAGCTTTTTTGCTGCAAAAGTTAGTTGTTTTTTTGTGCATTTTCTTTTTTTTTTAAACCTTTATTGATAAATGCACAATAAACATTTTTCCATCTGCATGGCAGTAGCATTTACCAGAAGAATACAATAGACATACATCATAGTTTCCGAATGTGGCAGTAGGCAAGTAAAACAACAATACATTTTGCTGTCGACCCTTATCATCCTTCCGGCCAGATGCATCCCCTCCGCTTCAGGACTGGTCACCACAGTGTCTGAAGGTAACTTATAGACTCTCTCCACAGTGCTTCTACATGCAGCACTTTACTCCCTCTATCCCTATCAGCGTCATGTTTGTGTCCCTTAAATATCAAGGCTATTTGCCCTTGGTTCTTGTTATGTCCCCCGCTGGGCGCACCTTCCCCTGCCCTAGTAGCCCTGTATGCGCTGTATAGTGCCCAGAAGTTCTTAGGCCTATTGCGAGGTGGGAGAAGATCACTATAGTTCTCCATTTGAGTGCCGCAGTATAGCATGTCATTTGCCCACTGAGCAACTGTGGAAGTCAGCCCTTTCGACCAACAGGTCGCCACTCTGTGTTTAGCTAACCGTAGACCCATGTCGCCTAGCCTACGTACCCCTTTAGGTATTGTTTTAGAATAGCCCAGCAATGCCAATGCCGGTTCAGACAGAAGCTCCAGTCCAATCACCTCCGTAAACTCCTTAAATACTTGATCCCAGAATCTAGCAATCCCCGGGCAGGTCCATACCAGGTGCAGGAAGTCAGGCAGCCCCTTGCTGCATCGCTCACACCGCGATTCCTCTCTGAGGCCATATCTGCACAGCCTCACTGGAGTATAGTAGACCCTGTTAAGATATTTAAAGTGGATCAGACGGTGTCTACCATTCAGGGAGATGTGTTTGGTGCAGCAGTACATCCACATTGTGTTGTCAATGTCTCTATCTAAATCCCCCTGCCAAGCTAAGCGGGCTTTAGTGAAGTAATTCTCTATATATATTATGGATACTATGTGCGTCGGGTCGTCTGTTTTGATGACGCATGACAAGGAAGTCAGTTCTGGTGGCTCCGTTAAGTCATCCCCCAATATTCGTATCAGCGCAAGTCAAGTTCTGTGGAATTGAAATTTGGTGAGAGGAGTGGACATTGCATCTCCTGTAACTAAGTCGCTCCAGCTTCGCGCTGTGCCACCTTCAAATAGGTTCTCCATAGTCCGGATCTCTAGTGAGTTGAGGGCTTTCACAGCTCCACTATCTCTACATGGTAGTAACAAGTGGCACCAGTCTAGCGGAGCAAGCGGGGAATACAGTATGGCCCCTGCCTGCAGTGTTAGAAGATGGTGTCAGGCATGCGTAGTCGCATTGATGGAGTCAAGAATCCCCGTCCTACGGTCTGAGGCGAGAAAAGCAGAGAAGGCAATGGGTGAGGGGAGGCTACCACACTCTCTATGCGTAAGTGTGGGGTGTCCGGTGAACCAGGCATCCAGTGGTAAGCTTGTGCACTTTGCGCCGCTCTATAGTATAAGTCAAAATCAGGGGCCCCTTGTCCGCCTATGTGGTACGGTAAGGTGAGGATTTGCCATTTGACCCGCGGTTGCTTGCCAGCCCAAGCTAATTTAATCATCAATGTTGTGAGTTTTTTAAGAATGTGGCTGGGAGTACCAATGGGATGTTAGAGAAAAGAAATAGAAAGTGAGGGAGTACCACCATTTTCATTATAGAAATGCTGCCCATCAAGGATAAAGGTAGTCTAATCCAGCCGTCCAGGTCCTCTTCCAATCTACTAATCGCTACACCGTAGTTTTCCCTAAATACGATCTCAGAGTCCGAGTGCACCTGGATACCGAGGTATTGAACCGAGTCTGTCGACCACTGTAGAGGATAGTCAGGCTCAAACTGCGTCGTGGAAGGGGTAAGAGGAAATACAATAGACTTCGGCCAATTTACACGTAATCCAAATACTGCCCCGAAGCAAACCACTTCGCTTCGTCTGTACCAGGCGCGCTGCCCGATTTCATACCTGATAGAGCCAAAGTAATGTCATCCCTCTCTAGGGGTCGCATTAGGAATTTTTGATGTGTGTTTGTGAGCCATGGTAACTTTATGTGAGTTAGGTAGTCCAAGATTTCTGCCTCTGTGCCTCCGCTACGTGTGGAGTAAAGTACCGAGTAATATTGCCTAAAGCTTTCTGCTATGGCTGTCTCTTCGGTGAGTGTATCTCCCTCTGTCGTCTTAATTTCTGCGACTACTGTTCTTTCTCGTCGTTTTTTGAGTAACTGGGCTAGTACCATGCCCGGCCTTTCGCCATCCCCGAATGCGCGGGCAGTGGCATATTTACCAAGGTGTTTGATTTCCGTACCTGCAGCATCATGGTACTCTTCTAACCGGGCTTTAAACTCCTTCATTACATTATCGTCTGTTCCAATCCGGAGACGGGTCTCCAGGTTAGCTAAGGTCGTCCCCAAATCTGCTAGTCTCCGTCGTATCGCCCTAAGGGCTCTAGAGTGTTTAGCCTTGGCGACCACACGGATATAGACTTTGAACACCTCCCATACCACCTGGAAGCTGTCAACCGAACCCACGTTTGTGACGAAAAAACGTTTTGATCGCTTCATCCAGCTCCTCCTTGAATACTGCATCTAGTCGAGAATAAGGGGGAAACCTCCAAGTAAAGGGGGGATGGTCCTCTGGGGAGCATCTAAGACTAATACTGTTGGCACTCTCACAAGCCTGCTGATCCTCTACAACTCTAGCGTTGGCTGACCTGCACTGGCTCCCAGTGCCTCAGAGGATCCTCTTCAAGTCCCCATGCACCGTCTTCAAAGCGGTACACGGTCAGGGTCCTAAACCACTCCAAGACAAGTTCCAGTGGTACGAGCCCGCACGGGCCCTCCGCTCCTCGTCCACTAACATTGTCAGATTACCTAGGATTAGGAAAGCGACCCAGGGTGGCAGACCTTTTAGCGTAGCAGCAGCCCGCCTCTGGAATAGCCTTCCAATTGAGAGCAGGAAAATCAACGAATTACTGCTGTTCGCAAAAAAATCAAGACCTGGCTCTTTCCAAAGGTATAACCCCCCCCAGGGGTAGCAGTAACAGACCCTCATTGAGACATCCTCCACTTGCTCTCAATACTGATTGTTCTTAGTTGCACCTTCTCAAGCGCCAGGATGCCCGCAGGGTTACAGCGCGCTCTACACATGGTATAAATAAATAAAACAAGTGGAATGGCCCGAGAGCGTTCAGGGGAGCTCCTCGCAAGACCTGGTGCACTCGTACAACTGCCTGGATGCTATCCAGTAGTCTATGTGGGGTGTGTAAGTTATAAAACGAAGAGTAATGTGTTTATCCCCCGTTGTCGGGGAATCTTTGCCCGCCACACATCATGTAAGTCGTGTTGGAGCATGATATCCATCACTGTTCGTGCTGCCGCCGTAATTTGCCTCTCCGCCCCCCCATCTATCCAGAAGTGGGTTCAAGATTAAGTTGAGGTCACCACCCCAGAGTTGAAGCCCATCCCCGCTATTATGCACCGTTCCAGACAATTCAGCGTAAAAATAGGGATTAACATAATTGGGGCTGTATATATTAACTAGGAGTATGTCCATTCCCTTTCCCCTACATCTAGATATTAAATATGGACCATCCCCGTCAGTGTCTATTGGTTCGAGTGTGATCGCTACCTTGGGGTTCACCCATGTAAGCAATCCTCGTGCATGTGTGGTAAAACCTGCCACGTGTATGTGTCCGTGTAATCCCCTGCTGCGAAGCATGGGGCTGTTAAGAGGGAGGTGCGTCTCTTGCAGTAGCGCAATATCTACTTCGTCTCTAGTCAAGTAGGCCAGGACTTTGCAGAGCTTCTTGTGATCCTTGAGAGTGAGTGCTCGAAGCCTACCTCGCGCTGGGTCATTGTGGGATCTACTCCGATCAGTTGTGCGAACTGGTGTTATCGGTCTAGCTGTGCCTGCCATTGGAACCTCCAACTCAGGCCATCGTCATGTGCAAAATGCAGTGTTTTAGAAAAAGTGTCCCATTGTCTAAGTCTCAAAACCTGTCTAACCCCCACCCACGCCAGGCCTACCCCAACTAGGTCTCGGCGATATGACATTAAACAGTCCCCTTGTTCCAGCATACAACTCAACAAGCAATAACAACTCAATGTCAAATTAAGGGAACACATTCCTACCTCTCAAAGAATAATACTCCAGGTGTGTGCTTCACTCGTGGGCAGATGTTGCACGCCTAACAAGGTGGAACTGCTAAGCTTGGCCAGGTATCCGCTCTGCACACCATCAAGCAAATATTATGCATCTGTAATAAAGAATAAATACCCAATCCCCTCCTCTCCTCCTCAACATTAGATCAAAAAGCATCATTACTTAATCCCTTTGAGGGACTAGCACTGACGTTGCCATGGCACAGTCACTTTAACTCCCAATAGTGCCTTCGGGAGGTAAAGAACTTAGTGAAACATGCAATATAAGAAAAACGGTACAGGTGAAAGGATAAGCACAGAGAAATAAATGTATATATTAGTAATTGTCCACCAATTCACAAAGTCCGTACGCTCAACCACAGGGATCTACCGTTAGGACCCCAAACAATCCAGAAAGTCACTATTTCAGCTGAAGGAGCGTCGTGTTATTCAAAAATGTTCGCAGGTTCAAAATTGTTGATTCCCAAAGTTCTTTATTGAAGTCAAGTTCATCAAATGATGGCGACAGCGTTTCATCAAAACCAAAGGTTCCAAATTAATCCAAAAGCATAAAGTATACAGATCACAATACAGCCAGCCTGTATTGTGATCTGTATACTTTATGCTTTTGGATTAATTTGGAACCTTTGTTTACAATGCATCCGGATGCTTCCGCATACGATTCGGTCGGACTCCCATTGACTACAATGGGAGCCAGTTTTCTGAACGAGAACACAGGATCCCATTGAAAAAAGGGTTTGTTGAGGAAAACCATGCACCCTGTGACGGGCACCCCATTGTGCCAGCCACACTGTGCATGGTTTGAAAGGGGGTACCCATGGGTACTCCCACATGCCCCATTCAGAGGCCCCCGGGTGAAGGGAGGCCTGCTACGGGCCCCCAACGTCAGATTCCGACAGCTTTTTTGTGTTGGGCAAACCAAATAGGAACAGCTGTCCGAATTGGTCATCGTAATCGCTCGTTCAGAAACCGTGTCCATAGAGCTGTGCGAATCAGCTCTAAAAGACTCAGTCTGTCCGAATGCCGTTCGGAACCAATTCTGACAACCCAAATGGTTTCCTTGCATCGTAACAGGTCGTCGGGAAAGGTGTACGATTCGGTCAGAGATAGGTTCCGAATCGTATTCTCCGAATCCCGTTCAGAGCGTTTCCAGATGGCATCGTAATCGATCCCTAAGTGTGCATTTTAAATTTTTTTCCAGTTTTTTCTTGTTTGGTGGATACAAATTGAGGTTTCTTTTTAGTGATATATATGTATGTTTATTTATCAGTAGTATTATTTTATATGTTTATAATGTCTATTCTCTTTTAAATAATTATCTTTTTTTTTAATGTTCTGAACTTTATCATTTTTCTAATGTTTGGTTTTGTGGGTGTAATGTAATTGTTGGTTGTATTAGTATTCATGTTCCTTGGTTCATATATGTATTTTTTTGTCTAGTGTATAGGTTTAATTGAATGTATTTTAATGTTATATTTTTATTTAGTGATGTCTGGTTCTATAAGTTAATATATTTCATGTATTATTTTTTTTTAATTATTTGGTGATATTATTGCTGCCGATATTTTGGTTTTTGCTATTTAATCTTTTTTCAAAGTATTTATTGGTTTAACAGTATTTATCAATATTGTTGTTTGCGATATTATTCATTTTATATAATTTTTATAGCAACGTTTTGTTTTCGCTATTTGTGCTTTTCTTCTTTATCTACAGGATGACTATATTTCGCTCAACAATAGTTTTTCTGGCGATACTGTGGTAATTTGATATTGTGTTTGTCCATATTATCCACCTTAAAATGAGTGTGCTTCATTGCCAAGGTTGGTTGGCCAGTCATTAATTTTTAGTTTTCTCCTTGTATAGTTGCCCTTAAATTTCTTTATTTCCCCTCTTTGTATTTGAATGTCTGTTAAGACGATACTACAGCCCTTCAGGTAGTGCTAATAGGTTGCTTACATACATCTCATTTCATATGGAGTTCTCCACAACCCATATAGCTACTTCCTCTAAACCTGGAGACCCTTTTGGAATGCTGTTTTCTACAGTGTATAATTGTTATACCGCTCCACGACGGCCAATGCATTGGTTCTAAATGTGGATGCCATGCTGTACTTTAAAACAATCATAGACTATTTACAATACTTTTGAAAGACCGCCACCTACTGGTATGTTTAGTTTTGTTAATGCAAGCACATAGTACAGCATGGTTTTTCTTTTTTCTACTTGTATATTTTAATTTATCCTGCTTTGTGTGCCTCGTAAACTCTTGATAGTTCCGCTCCTCGCCATCTACCTTGCTACTGAATTGGTGCAAAATTGTACTTCCCTACATAATAGCTAACATTCACACAACTGAAATGACTATATGAAAATGCTGGCTGATGTTGCTACAAGGCTTGCCAGTATTTTCTACAGGCTGCAGCATCCATCATGTGGACCACACACATAAAACGGGAAGAGACCTCGCAGTCATCCATAAGTTTGCCTGGTCGTGCTCCCTAGGCAAGCAAGTAACACTCACTCCATGGAGTTGCTGATAAGCCATTCCCACTCTCTGCACCTCAGACCGCCACCTTCCATCTCATCTATAGGTCTCCGGGACTGTACAAGAATCTCATTGATGAATTCTCAGATCGCCTCACCATCTCATTCATCCAACTGCTCACACCACCCTGTTACATGACTTCAATCTAACAGACAACACAAGCTCATAAAAACTAAAAACACCCACTTCAGCCTCATTGATGCACTCAACGTTATACAGAATGTCACACAACCAACACACTCCAAAGGTCACAGCTCGATCGTTTTGTCTCAACATCACTACCACCATCAATGAAGCCACCAACAAAAGCAAAACGCTGTTCAGGACAATCAATCCCTTACAACCTCTGCATGTATAGTTCCACAACTGTCTGTCTTCAAAGCGCTATTTCCCCCAGACCTCACTGACATACTTAACTCCCTCAAAGGTACTTCTTATGAAGTTGTAGGAGCGTTTTTCTTAATTGAAAAATGTTTATTTAGCTGCTGTTTAAATTGGCATAACAAGGCCTAATTTGAAAATACTAAGTCTCACTTTGTTTTTGCTTTCCTCTCACAAAATGTTGCTTTTATTTTACATGAATTAGCTTTCACGTCTCTAGCTGGTGTTATTTTACATTTCGAAAATAAACAAAATAGAGTTAATTTTCATAGTGCTAGAGAATGTGCAAATAAAATGCATTAATTTGTGTTCCTCGAGAAGGCAAGTAATAATTCCAAGGCCTGCTGCCCAGGCAATAACTGTGCTCCATACATTGCTTAAACAGTGTCTTTTTAGGTCTCGCTGGAATAGCATCCGAAGGAGGCGTCCAGCTGGAGACGTTTAGCTGCCCGTCTCGGGGGGATTAGGGACAGGCGGGTGTTACGAGCGTTTAGTGTGGATTTGGGTGCGCGAACGCGCACGTCCAGCACGGCGCCGTGCACACTGTCTTAAACACGGGCACCCGCAGGGAGGGAAAGCACGCGGGTGGGGCGCGGCCACCGGCAATGTTCTCCGACGTGACTGCCGGCCGCCCGTGTGACCCGCTCTGACCACGAGCCGTGTTTGCACTGTGTACATGGGCCGCTTCTACGCGCTTCACCCCCCTCTTGCCGGACTGCGCCGCCTGCCCGCTGGCTGAGAGCTTGCACTGCGCCCGCCCGTACACGTGTATCGGCCGGCCCTGTGCGTTGTGCCTCTGAGATCCGCAGCCCCTGTGAGCTGTGCGCCGCGGATCCCAAGAGCCTTCCCCCGCCTGGAAAAGCACGCGCCAAGTGAACGTCCCGCCGGACGGATTCTGCTGGGTCTCGCCTGCTTCCTTCCCCGTGGGCGCCCCGCCCGTAACGCCTCAGCTAGAGACGCCTTCACGGGCCGGACAGAGCCTCACCGGGAGGAGAGCCGCCAGATTGCCCCAGGAGCCCCGCCTACGTCCGGACAACAGACAGCACCCCTGACGGCCCGCAGAGCCCCTCGGAGGCCCCGCTCCAGCGCCGCATCTCTTCAACGCTGCCACGAGCCGGACCTACCTCAGGCGCCCTGCTGAGCCATGCCGGTCCACAGCTGTTCCCCGCATTGTCCGCGGCATCCCGGACCCAGGTACTGTTTAGTGTGTGCTCGAGGGCGCCGTCACGGACTCGAAGGTCCGCCCCTCATGAGATCTGTTTGCTGACTGTTAACCCCTTGCAGGGCCTAGTAACCTGCCTCTTCCCAGTAAACGCGAAGCGCACAGAACAGCGCATTAGAAGCAATCACCCTAAGGAAAGTATCGTGTAATCAGGAATTCTGTTCCCCAGTGCAATCTTGTTTTCATTCATGTGATTTCATGTGTTAATCTCATAGAAATGGGCTAACCTTGTTAGAATGAGTTGCTTAGCTTTCATATTGGTTTTACAGTTTTGATCTCCTTTCTCCACCAGTTTTCATATTTTATTGAGTCTTTTTCTACAGCTGCATTTTAGAGTTCTTGCTTGAAAACTCTTTAAAAGACCTCATTGTTCTAGCTGAATAAGATGCTGGTACCTTGCTTTCCGCATTCTGTTTCAAGTTGTACAGGTGTAATCAGTCATGATTTGTAGAAGAATTTTTTTCACTCGTGCATATTCGTCAGTGTAGCATGCCCCACCTCGCCCCTGGTCTTTCTTTGATTTGGACTACTTATTTATATGAGATTTAGAGGTCCTTGAGTCCACCTCTCTGCCTAACCATGCAAATTTGTTTTAGTTAATGCAATTTACACACCACATAATTACACTGCATTCAATGCAACATACACTCCAAATACCACTCAGTGCCACATAATTACACGCCACATAATTACACTGCTCTCAATGCAACATACACTCCAAATACCACTCAGTGCCATATAATTACAAGCCACATAATTACACTGTACTCAATGCCACACACACTCCACACAATACCACACAGTGCCACATAATTATATGTTACATAATTACACTGCACTCAATGCAACATACACTCCAAATACCACTCAGTGCCACATAATTACACGCCACATAATTACACTCTACTGAATACAACATACACTCCAGACAATACCACTCAGTGCCACATAATTATATGCTACATATTTACACTGCGTTCAATGCAACATACACTCCAAATACTACTCAGTGCACATAATTACACACCACATAATTACACTGCACTCAATGCAACATACACTCCAAATACCACTTAGTGCCACATAATTACACGCCACATAATTACACTGCACTCAATGCAACATACACTCCAAATACCACTCAGTGCCACATAATTACACGCTACATAATTACACTGCACGCAATGCAACATACACTCCAAATATCACCCAGTGCCACATAATTACACACCACATAATTACACTGCACTCAATGCAACAATACACTCCAAATACCACTCAGTGCCACACAGTTACACGCCACATAATTACACTGCACTCAATGCAACATACACTCCAAATACCACTCAGTGCCACATAATTACACGCTACATAATTACACTGCACGCAATGCAACATACACTCCAAATATCACTCAGTGCCACATAATTACACACCACATAATTACAATGCACTCAATGCAACAATACACTCCAAATACCACTCAGTGCCACACAGTTACACGCCACATAATTACACTGCACTCAATGCAACATACACTCCAAATACAACTCAGTGCCACATAATTACACTGCACTCAATGCTACATACACTCCAAATACCACTCAGTACCACATAATTACACGCCACATAATTACACTGCACTCAATGCAACATACACTCCAAATACCACTCAGTGCCATATAATTACACGCCATAAATATAATTACACTGCACTCAATGCAACATACACTCAAAATACCACTCAGTGCCACATAATTACACGCCACATAATTACACTGCACGCAATGCAACATACACTCCAAATATCACTCAGTGCTACATAATTACACGCCGCATAATTACGCTGCACTCAATGCAACAATACACTCCAAATACCACTCAGTGCCACACAGTTACACGCCGCATAATTACACTGCACTCAATGCAACATACACTCCAAATACAACTCAGTGCCACATAATTACACGCCACATAATTACACTGCACTCAATGCTACATACACTCCAAATACCACTCAGTGCCACATAATTACACGCCACATAATTACACTGCACTCAATGCAACATACACTCCAAATACCACTCAGTGCCACATAATTACACGCCACATAATTACACTGCACTCAATGCAACATACACTCCAAATACCACTCAGTGCCACATAATTACACGACGCATAACTACACTGCACGCAATGCAACATACACTCCAAAAATATCACTCAGTGCCACATAATTACACGCCGCATAATTACGCTGCACTCAATGCAACAATACACTCCAAATACCACTCAGTGCCACACAGTTACACGCCACATAATTGCACTGCACTCAATGCAACATACACTCCAAATACAACTCAGTGCCACATAATTACACGCACATAATTACACTGCACTCAATGCTACATACACTCCAAATACCACTCAGTGCCACATAATTACACGCCACATAATTACACTGCACTCAATGCAACATACACTCCAAATACAACTCAGTGCCACATAATTACACGGCACATAATTACACTGCCTGCAATGCAACATACACTCCAAATATCACTCAGTGCCACATAATTACACGCCACATAATTACACTGCACTCGATGCAACAATACACTCCAAATACCACTCAGTACCACATAGTTACACGCCACATAATTACACGGCACTCAATGCAACATACACTCCAAATACAACTCAGTGCCACATAATTACACGCCACATAATTACACTGCACTCAATGCAACATACACTCCAAATACCACTCAGTGCTACATAATTACACGCCCCATAATTACACTCTACTGAATGCAACACACTCACTCCACACAATACCACTCAGTGCCACATAATTATATCTATCTATCGCCCTCACTCTATCTATCGCCTTCACTCTATCAATCTATCTATCTATCTATCTATCTATCTATCTATCTATCTATCTATCTATCTATCACCCTCACTCTATTTATCTATCGCCCCCACTCTATCCATCGCCCCACTCGATCGCCCTTTCTCTATCTATCGCCCTCACTCTATATATCACATCACCACAACATCACTCAGCACCACCACAGCATCACTCAGGGGCACCACAACATCACTCAGCGCCACCACAGCATCAATCTGTGCAACCCTTCAACAATAACTAGTTCAAATATGTTCTCTCAATGTTTCAAGCTTTATTATAAATGTCACAAAAAAGATGTTAATATTTCACATCTATTCTTGGATTTTCGTCACAATAAAATACACTGAACATAATCTTCACAAAAGTTATTTACAAAACTTTAAGCTATTGCCATTATAAATTACAATAACTTTTATTTAAGTATTAATTATTAAAAAATAAATAAAAGCCATTTATTTGCAATATCAATACATGTAAGTCACGTAAATAAAACACATATTGCATTACAAATGCTATAGGTGTCACATTTGCGAAAGCTATACCTATAAGCATTGTAAATGACAAAGCTATTAATTTCGCTATTTTCAAAACCAACACATAAATACAAAATTTGTCATTTACAATACCAATAGCTCAAACTTTCCTAATGCGAGACCTATTGCATTGCAAATGCTTGTTTTTGTTTGCTTTCTGTAGTGCAATGTATTTTCCCTTGTTTGTAGGGTAAAGGGTGGTCAATTATTATGCGTACTGTAGGTGTTTTCTAAAAGTTTCTTATTTCATGTAACACAGTTTCTCCAATGTTGATTGGTTCATTTCATGTAACTTTGGGCCTGATTTAAATACTGGCAGAAAGGAAACTCTGTCGCAACAGATTTCCCCACCCGCCAACATTATGGTCTGCCTGCCTGATTTAGAATCAGGCAGACCATAGGGCTGACAACAGCGGAGACTACTCCGTCTCCGCTGTAGTCAAACCTTAGTGACAGCTCAATGAAGTAAGGTCCATTGGAGGTTTGGCTGTATGTCTGCCCACCTAATTTAGATGGCCGTACATACAGCTGATAGTCAATGGCTGTCACCACCAGGAAAAACCTGGCTATAGGGGACATTGACAATTACTCAATGCCCCCTCGTCATGTGAGAAACCTTCCATGGTGAGAGGGGCATTTGTTTTTTATTTTTAAAAAGAAAATCCCGCTTTGGGATTTCCTTTTTGAAAATGAAAAAAATTGTACGTTTACTGGACGGCTCCGTCATATTGACAGCTGTCCTTCAAACTTACAGTGCATTAACAGGAACCCCTGTGACGGCGGTTCCTGCCAATGCTAGAAACATTCTCTAGGCCAATGGACATTTATAAATTTGTCAGATGACTCCTTCCTGATTTTCTCCTTCATACTGGTGGGAAACGGGCCAACTGTAATCTATATAATGTGCACTTTCTGGGATGTGTTCTGGACTTTCCTCACTTTCTGAACTGTGCAGACTCCACGTTAGTCTGTCTGTTTGATATATAGTAAGGCCCTTATTATCAGTTTGGCAATGTGGCAGTGGGCCATATCTGAGTCTTGGAAAGGAACCGCAGTGGGAGCATCAAAGCACGTTCCTGCATGGCATGGACTCTGTAGTCCATGCGTGCAGGAACAGGAAGTGCATACTGACAGGGGGGCACAACATGTACCCCCTGCATGCACCCACAGGCCCTGAGGCAAAAGGGGGCCTTGTAGGGCCCGTGAGGATACTCGTAATATGTTTGGTGGTACCGCTGCGGCACTGCCAGCATATTGCGGTCTCAGACCGCTGTGCAACTGCCTTCACGACGAGCACCCCCACTTATCTTGTAGACAAACTCACCATCTCTGGTTGTTCTCAGCGCACCCATAGCCAGGACACCATCATACTTTAGACTAAGCATTGCAAAAAAAGAGAAATACAAGACAACAGGTCTTATCCTTGTTTGCTCCGAGTATCTGGAGCAACATACCTGTATCCATCAGGACCTCCCCAACACGGCTCCAATTTAGGAAAGAGTTAAAGACTCACCTATTTAATTAACACTGCATCACAGTTCACTTACTATGCATCGCCCAGCTTCTTCTCCTTTTACTCATTGACTTGATGCCTGACCACGTACGGCATTCCGCTCCCTTTTGGCTCTATTGGCACTATAGAAATACCATATAGATCCATACACACATATAGCTAGATCATGGGATTATGTTCATAAATTATGCAAGAATATTAACGACTTGGCACCACATCAATAAAGTAAGAGATGGCAGTCTCTAAATAATCAGTCTAATTGCCCCATGAATACTAATATGCAACTCCTTTTCTCATGCCTCAGTCTAGTGAGCAAAATAATATACAAAATAGTAGTCAACCAAGTAAGAACATAGGGTAACCAAAATGCTGATCTGGCAGCATGTACAAGAGGCTCATGGTATGAATATGCTACCAAATCTTCAACAGCTAGGGCTTCTCAAGGTACCTAATTGATATTCAGGTAGACCTTATCTCAGTGCCAAGAGAAGAATTCACACTTGCGCTGAAAGTCTAGCCATTGACAACTAGACATGCAAGAGAGACCAGGGTGGTGTGGCTTGCAGGGATCCCACTACTTTTTCCTACACTACAAAGAAGGCCCTGCAGACATCAAACTTTGGCTAAAACTGATAAAAACGACACCTAACTTATGTGGGTGAACCCTGTCAGCCGCGACAAGAAAGTTTGCAAAGCGCACCATGAAAATACCAAGGTTTTCCAATGAATTTCCTTTAATCTAGGGATTTGATCAGCTGTTGCATTTGAATTCGGGGTTGGCCATCGCCCAAGGAAACGTAATGATCTGTGAAATTTCTGAAAACTAGTCACCCAGTAGAATCCAGATCAGTATGTTTTGCAAGGAGCTCACTACTTTCTTACCCAGAATGCCCTCTAATACTCAGGATGTTTTCATACATCACAGGATTTGTTAATTGGCTGAAAGTGCTTACATTAGCTGTCACAGAAATGTAGGAAAATTGATGTTCCTTTTACAGTTGCAGGTCATTCTGGATAATAAAACATGCTAGTATCCACACAAGACACACCACCACGGATTCCCCTTGGTCTCTAGGTTCCAGAAAAGTCCATTGTTAATGGAGTTCCTAGGTGTGGCTATCCTTGGGTGAAATGCATATGTCATGCATTTTTCTTTTTACATTCTGTAGCAATCCCTGCAGACAATTCAGACCTACAGCCTCCTGAGCCAGTCTTTCAGGCAGTATCTAAATACCTTTCATCAAACACATCCTTAAGTCTGTCTTGATAATCTGCTGGCATTTCGCCTTTATTTTGCTTGTACTTTGAAATCTTAGTCCAATTCATTTTCACAGGGCACACATCCACAACTAAATTCAGCAACGCATCATTTGCCATATTCAGATCCCCATTGTTCCTGGGGATCCTGTCTCGGCCAAGCTGACTCTTCAGGCAGTCGTTCTCTCACTTCACTGGGTATACCTAAACACAGCAGTTGATTTACATCATTCCGGTTTAATGTCTGTACCTTAAACACACTTTATAATTGTTCACAGAACTGGACGGGGTTTTCTGGGATGTTTGGGAACTGTTTCTTAATGCTCATTAAGTCAGAAAGGGTCCAAGGGACAGGAATGGTCAGTCTACCCCCGGGCACAGGGTAATCTCTTAAGGGGCGAAGGGTGTTGGAATGGGCTAGATGGGGTCTTCATTGTCTGACTTGATATTGAGAGGGGAAGATAATGTCCTCTCCCTGAATCTGGTTTCTAGCTAATCAGTCCACTGTCCTTCTTAAGCTTTCTCGAGCTCGACTGTGCTCATCTGCATCCCAGGCCCCATCGGCCAGCTAGGGGAGAACATCCAATAAATCCTCCTTTTTGGGCTTCTCACTCCTTTTCTCTTTCTCTTGTGGTTCAGTGATTTTGGGGAACAGTGGGAGCGCAAGCCTTAACACTGTCACTAAGGTCACCTATTCAATATTCCACTACTTCTGAATTTGTTTCACACCATGGACTGGAGATTTCTGTTAAGGTAAACAACAAGCTAGCCACAAGATCCAAAACATACATTTACAATAAAAAAAGCCAGGCCTAAATTTAACAAAACAGTGCATATTAGATTTGTTTACACATCAATTTACTACAGACAGTTGTTCTTTTGATATGAAAATATTTATCTTTATTCATTTATTTTTGCTTTATAATTTCATCATATATAGCAAGTGTGTACTTCTTCTTTCATATATATATATATATGTATAATTTTTGATAATTCTTTTTTGCATATAAATATCAAGACACACACATTATTTTATACAAACATACACAAACCTATATTATACACAGTTAAAAACCTAAAGGAGGGGTTAATGAGTAGTATAAAGACTGGCGGTCGATGTAAAGAGAGGAAAACACGCCACGCATTTCGGCGTTAAGGCCTTCGTCAGGTAAACCCTTCTCAACTTTTTCTAAAAAATACAGAAAATACACACCATCAGCTTGTACAACAGACTCAAACTATCATATTTCTGGCCTGGTTTTATATTTCTGATATACATTTGAGCTTATAAAGCTTCTATTATTTTCATAGGTTTGTCCATAAAAGCCTAAGAAGATCTTATACAAGTCTGTTACATATATACACTCAACATACTACGTTGTTGTCAGTCACAACCATTATTAATACCATTGAACCACCAGTATAGATGGAGGGTAAACAACCATAGATGTATCCACATATCTAAGAATATAGCGTGTCACCTGTGATTAGCAGAAAAAGAGGAAGAATGTGATAATAGACACCAGTTCACTAAATTTTATCCAACAGATTTTTATCAACAACCATAGTTGCCTTAGAGGGCAGATAGTTTATTATCTTATAAAAGGTTTAAATTCACCTTTCAGAGTGAATAGTGTGTCAAACTAATATTACAGTAGGGTAAATACCTATTGTTCTCTTTGGACTTAAAATTCTACACTGAGGCCACGATATAGCAAGATCTTCTCCGTGGTGGCTCAAAATTCAGCAAATAGTTTTATCTAGAAGTTAATGGAATGGAAAGAGGATTTGTAGAGCGCGATAGCTACCCTGAGGCGTCCTAGCGCTACAGAATTGCGAGAGCAGGGTGTAGGGGAGAAGGCTAATCAGGATGTGAAAAGAGCAGAGTCTTTAAATGCTTACGGAAGGATAGTAAGTTGGGTTGTGCGCGCAGGTGAAGGGGAAGGGAGTTCCGGAGCCTTGATGCGTTGTATGAAAAGGCTCGGCCTCCGCATCTGACTTTCTTGATCCTAGGGACTGTAACCAGGAAAGATGTTGATGATCTGAGATGTCTTGCGGGGATGTATGCAGTGATCAGGGAATGATTATTGGGCGGTCCCGTTTTCCATTAAGCTCGATGGGTGATACAGAGAGTCTTAAACTCAATTCTTTGTCTCACTAGCAGCCAATGGAGGCTCCTCAGTCCGGTCTTAACCGAGGTACGACGGGGGATTTGAAGTAATGTGCGGGCTGCGCAGTTCTGTGCGATCTGGAGCGTGTTCAAGGTGGACTCCCAAGTAAAGGGCATTTCCCAAAATCCAGTCTGGAGAGAACAAGTCCCTGGATCATTATTTTCCTGGCTTGGAAGGGCAATATAGGAAGAATCTTCCGTATTAGCCTAAGTAGGCCAAAACAGGTCGCCGACAGTTTGGTGGCTTGGGCGTTGAGATTGAGAGATTTATCAAGCCATATGTCTAGGCTCTTGATTTTATCCTTAGGAGTGGGGGATGCGCCAAGTGAGGGGGGCCAGAGTGACTTGAGAGCTAGTGGGGAGGGGTTGCCTAGGAGCATTAGCTCAGTTTTTTCGCCATTCAGTTTAAGGTATGACAGGGTCATCCATTTGGAAACCTCTTCCAGGCAGGTTTTGAGGTTATCGGGGTTTGAGTCTAGTTTGTTAAGGGACACCACTAGCTGGGTGTCGTCCGCGTTAGGGATGATTTTTATTCCAAACGGACGGACTACCTCAGCTAGTGGCCCCATACAGACATTAAACAGTGTCGGGCTCAAGGACGAGCCCTGGGAAACACCGCAAACCATGGGCTTACTTGGGGAGGTGATGTTACCTTCAAACACCTGAAAAGAACGATCGGTAAGGAAGGATTCGAGCCAAGACAAGGCCTTGCCTGATATCCCGATGTTCGCAAGCCGAAGGAGTAGTGTGCTATGGTTGACAGTGTCGAAGGCGGCACTTAGGTCCAGGAGTATTATGGCGGCTGATCCTCCCTGGTCCAAGATCTTCCTTGCCTCCTCCGTCACTGCCAATAGCGCGGTTTCAGTCCCATACTTGGGGCAAAAACCAGTTTGTGAGTGTCGAGCAGGTGGTTGGACTCGATGAAGTCTACTAGTGCGGTGTTGGTATGTTTTTCAAGTATTTTACTCATCCAGGGAAGTAAGGAGATTGGCCTATAGTTTTTTGGGTCTGTCTGATCCAGGTTTGGTTTTTTCAGGAGGGCCTTAACCATGGCGCACTTCCAGGGGGGTGGGACTAAGCCAGTGGCTAGGGAGGAATTCTGTAAATTGAGTACAGTTGGTAGAATTTTATCATTTACCATATTCAGAGTGCGTGGAGGAGCCGGGTCATTGGGGGAACCTGATTTTACCTGTGATAGAATGGCATTTAGAATAGTGGGAATGAGAGGAGGGAAGGTTTGCAGGGATGTGGTGGGATGGGTATCAGTGGTGGAGATAGTTGCTATTTGAGCAGAGGTAGGGATCAACGGGAAGGAAGAGTAGATGATTTGGATTTTTTCAGAGAAGAAATCAGCTAAATTATTGCAACGAGCTTGTGCATCGGAGGGATCAGGGGGCTGTTCTCAGCGTTTTAAGAGGGTCTTTGCAATCCGATAAATTTCTTTCGGTTTGGAGGCTGCTGAGTTGATTTTTTCTGCAAAGAAGACCAATTGAGCAGATTTAATCTCCCTTTTGTAGGTCCTAAGCATATCTCTATAGTTGGTTTTACTGGCGGGGGAAAAATCCAGTCTCCATTTCCTTTCCAGACGTTTGCATTTGCTTTTTAGTTTGCGCAGTTCAGGAGAGTACCAGGGAGGCGGTCTTAGAGTTACGCTTGGATTCCATACTTTTCAAAGGAAGTACAGAATCTAAGGATTTGGAGATCCAACTATTAAATTCCTCTTTTGCTGAGGTAGGGTCTGGGTTGTTATGGGGTCTGGTGTTATCCAAAGTGGTCCGCCAGTCGTCCAAAGGGAGCTTGGACTAATTTCTATGTAGTAAAATATTAGTTTGTTGCAACAAATGTGAATTAGGAGCAGTCCAGGCTAAGGAAATTAGATGGTGGTCAGATCATGGAATGGGGGAAGGAATACGTACTTCCAATTCTGGGCAGTTGCTAAAAATAGGGTCGAGAAAATGGCCTTTTATATGAGTTGTATTGGCTACTAGCTGAGTAAGTTGTAGGGCCGCTAAACTGGCGAGCAAGTGGAGAGCAGTGGGATTGGAGGTGTCGTCAAAGTGGATATTGAGGTCTCCAAGTAAAATTAGCCGGCGTTGTCGCTAGGCTAGCAACTATGCAGGGAAGATTAGTGACGAAGTCTGCCGAGGTTCCAGGTGGACGATATAAGAGGATTCCTGAAAACGTATTGGTGGGGGAGAAATCTATAGCAAATGATAGGCTTTCACAATCCGGAATAGGGTAGTGGGAGCTACGGCACTGGAACGTGTCCCTGAAGATAATGGCTAATCCCCCCCCCCCTTACCCGTTTTGCGATCCTCATGGGCTATTTGGTACCCCTGGGGAATGGCCTGGACAAGGTCTGGTTCAGATTCGTCGGTGAGCCATGTTTCAGTCAGGAAAACGATATCTGGATTGAGATCCTAAATAATTAGATGAATTTCTAGGGAGTGTTTTACGAGGGATCTACAGTTTAAAAGGAACATCTTGTATTTGTTCGTGGAAGTATTGTTAGTAGATGCTCGCTTAAACTGAAAGCCACATAATGGGCAGGAAGTTTGAGGGACAGCCGGATGCCAAGCATGGTCACAGGACTTGGGGGCTTTGCCCCTTAGTTTGTGGAGCATATATGAGCTATAGGCCATTCTTACTGGTGCACAAGATGTAGGGTTTATGGCCCCTGGCCCCGATCGGCCACGGACGGGCGCAGACGGGCTTGCCTTTGGCGCGCCCGCTGCGCACGTCCGCTGCGCGGTCTTGGCATTGATAGAATAAATGCCCCTGGGGGTAGGCGTCAGGGAGGGCGTGTCAAGCTCTCTCCCCGGTCCGCCCTCCACTCAAACAGCCCTCAGCTGCGGTGGAACGGGGTCGGAGCGGGAGGCGTGCGGTGTAGAGACTTGGGGCCCGATGTAGGTCGCCAATTACCGGTCGGTAACGGACGATTTTGGCCGTTACCGACCGGTATTTGGGTTTTGCTATGTAGGGGGCTGAAAATTACAGAATCTGTATATTTACCGATTCGGTAAAATTACCGAATCGGTAAATATACCGATTCTGTAATTCCAAATGTAGGTGGCACAGTTTACAGTGCCACAGGCCCTTAGAAACTCGTTATTTACCATGCAATACTGTTGCATGGTAAATTACGAATTTCTGTGCACATGCACATCTGTGCATGTACACCTGTGCAATGTGGCACACATACATACCCTAAGATCATGTATGTGTCACATTGCACACAAAGCAAAAACTGGGGTGCTACAGGGTGTCAAAGTGACACCCTGTCCCCCTTGGCAATTCGGTAATTTTACCGATTCTGTAATTACCGAATCGGTATTTGCCATTGATTCCTATGGGCTTCAAGGCCCATAGGAATCAATGGCAAATACCGATTCTGTAATTACAGAATCGGTAAATACCGAATCATACCGATTCGGTATTTTTTACCGGATGAATACCTACATCAGATTTACCGATTCATGAATACCGAATCGGTAAAATTCGGTATTTATGAAGCGGTAAATCTGATTTACCTACATCTAGCCCTTGGTTCCTTGCTTCCCGGAGGTAATTGAATTTAAAAGGATTCAAAGTGCAAAGTGCAGTTTAAAAACAGAGGTAAACACACACACGTCCGACACAAGGATACGGCCAACTCACTCAGCGCTCAATTGTTCTGCAGCGCGGCGCGAGGCTATGGACCTTATGTAGGGGGCAGCGTCATGGGGGGCGTGTCTCGCTCTCTCCCCGGTCCGCCCTCCACTCAAACAGCCCTCAGCTGCGGTGGAAAGGAGTCGGAGCGGGAGGCGTGTGGCGTAGAGACTTGGTTCATTGGTTCCAGGAGGTAATTGAATTTAAAAGGAGTCAAAGTGCAAAGTGCAGTTTAAAAACAGAGGTAAACACACCCACGTCCGACACAAGGATACGGCCACCACACTCAGGGCACAATAATAATGGTACATTATAAATTGTGCATTATCCCATAGATGAAGTAACCTATATTCTAAGGTGTCTCAGTAGCCCAAATTATCTGCCACTGTTAAAAATAGAAAAAGCTATATACCTGGTTAATTGTAGTCTAGTCATGCTAGGCCTCATAGTAGTTCTGTTTATTTCTCAAGCGTACGATCTGTAAAGGATAGTAATGGTGAGGGACTTATTAGTGACTTCCGTCAATTGAGAGAAATCCTAATTGTTATATGTATATGTTTTGTTCTCTTATGGACTTAATCCCATAACCATACTTCAAGTCTTGTTTTAATGGACCGAGGAAGTCGAGAAGAAAAAGATCTAAAAAGATGATAATTTAACTTTTTCAGATTTCTTAATCTCTCTAATTCCAAGGTACTGTGTTCAGGAAAGGATTTCCTATCCTCGTTAATGAGTCCCACCCACTGTTTAGAAATTTGCACATGGCTTTACCATATGGGTGGTACATAGCATGATCGAGAGCCCCTTTCAGTGGGGGTTCACTGCTTTTAGATTTTCGTCCTCTATTACTGTTCGCTTATTCCCACATTGTAAACAGGAAAGGGACGGCCAGCCTTGAGCCTGTGACTTATTCAGTGAAGTGGGGGTGAGAAGGAAATAGTAAGTAGGGTAAGGTATCCTTCAGTTATTTCTCTAACTCATCTCATGGAGGTGTGGGGGGGGGAAAGGTATTGTACACTCACATTAAAAGATCCCCTCACGTTCGGCTGACCTTTGATTAGCTAAGGAGCCGGGGTGGCACTCTGGCCTACCTTTCCTGTTTCTGCACTGTTCATAGAGCATGCTTGCTCCAAACCATAGATTTTTACTTACACAATCTTTACCATTAGTCTCCTCAAATTCCCACCTACCTAACTAGTCTAAATTTCAGTTGACTTCCACTCAAAGGACACTTTCAGTTCACTTTGACACATTCCAAACAATTTGAAACACTAAATGCAAAGCAAACAAATACACTATATGGTATACTTGGTTAGACCTCACCTAAATTTAGTTCCATGTGCTTTAACTGTCCGGTCTTATTACCAGTTTCAGCACTGGGCCGCGCTCCACCCCAGTTCCCCTTGGAGAAATTCCTCCCTTACCCCTGATGCCTGGGGTCATTGTGAAAAGTCGAGTCTAGTAACTTGCCCTCACTCCCAGCAAAGACGTTTCCTGGAACACAAGGCAGCAGGTTCTGTTAAGGAAAACAGGAATTCGGGATGTCGCAGAGATGTCTAACACATGATTATTACAAATTATCCAGCAAGCATATCATAAGAAGACACAATGTCAATTCAACGGCACAGAGGTCTGCTCCATGATCAGTTGAAGCATGTAATTCGAAAATCCATATATTCTGGTGCTTCATTTATGCACTGATCAGCAGGTGCAGGGCTCTTCTCATTGCAAGAATGCGAGAGAGCCAAGTGCAAAAGGCTGACTGACTTTACTACTTCCTGTAATCCTTTCTTTGTTGTGCCAAGTTCAGAACGAGGCTACACTTGCAAGGACGGTTGAGCTAAAGTGGGCCATGTACAGCGCTGGATAACAGAATGGCCGTTTGTATAAGATACATGTAGATATGCTGCGGCTTTATTTCGTGAGTTTGAAGCAGGTTTTAAAACGAAATTGCAATGATTTATATAGAGTGATATGTGTGCATGCTAATACAAATCGTGTGATATATGTAAGTTCTCAGACACTGACCTTGATGAACACCAAGACTCCGGTGTCTCCGATATCAGTCATATTATCTGCATTCGTGACCAGGCAAGCAATTTTACCGTTAGCTCTTAAATCCTATATGTGAACCATCCAGAGAAATCACATCGAGCACTGAGGTGGAGGTCGATGCTCCACTACGCTTTTGTACATGCTGTGAATCCGAAACAGTAGCAGGTGGTAGCCTGAAATGCCCCTTCCAGGGGTGGCTTCTCCGTTATGGCAGAGGAGTGTCACCCCCCCCCCCCTGCTGGAATCAGCATGCAAAGAAGTAAAATAAAATGATAATAAAACAATTCATAAAACTGCTTTATTATCATTTTATTTTACACGTAGGAGGGAGCCGCAACCAAGTCTTGAAGAAGGAATGGTGGGCACAGGGCACTAAGTCTGCATGTCAGTTTGGTCGGCTGTCTTAGGATGGCCAAACCGACATGCGCACTTGAATGGTTGTACGACAGAGGCACACATGGCTGAACCACGCATGCCTCTACCACATAGGCCCAACAACTAATGCGTCTAAACAACGCATTCCGTTATCACGCATGTCTTTGCCACGCATGCCTTTACCATGCAATTTCATAGTAAAGGTATGTTTGGCAAAGGGATGCTCTCTCCGCCCTGAGTTCTAAAATCCTGGTCCCTGCCCTATAACCCGACCACCCCTCCCTGAGCCCTAAAAGCGCCCCACCCCAAAAACTTTAAACTATCCTGACTCCCCCTGACCTTTTCCCCCAAAAACTCTCCCATGCCCTGAAAACTGGCCATCCCCCTTACCCTGAGCCCTAAAACTCTGCCCCCTTCCTAAAAACCTACGGCGAACGCCCTGCCCTGAGCCCTAAAAACTACCCTCCTGCCCTGAAAACTGCCCCTCCCTCTGCCCTTAGCCCTAAAACTCTGCCCCTACTTCAAAACCTACCCCGACCCTAGCCCCCATCCTGAGCTCTAATGCCAGCCCCTCCCTTAAATTCTACCCTACTCGCCCCTCCGCCCTGTGGCCTAAAACTGTCCTCCCCCCAGCCCCAGCCAAACTTGCCTTGCAGCATCCCTGTCCTTCGTGAAGTCCTCCATTCAGGTTCCTCTCCCCGCCCACTTAGTAAGCTAGAACGCCAACTGCCTTAACAATGCATATGCATGGTTCAGGCAAGCTTGTTTAGCTTGCAGTGAAACGGAACGCGTGCTTGAAGCTGTGTTGTAAAGGCAATTTCTCCACTTGGATATCTCTAGGCTGTTGCTTGGAGATATCAGCAGGGCGCAGGAGCACAGGTGCCTAGTCCCTGCTGGAACGGTACATCAGCCTGCTCAGCCCAATCCCGGCGCTTATCTCATGCAATACCAGCATGAGAGCAGCATCTGGATTGGTGCAGGGGAGTGTGTGTGCCTGTGTGTGGGCCTGTGTGTGCAGCACCTGTGCATCGGGAGCTGAAGAGCGCAGCGAGGTGGCGGACGGTACGTTTGATTTTTTTTGTCCCCCCTCGCAGCCTCACCACTTTTCCATGCTAGCAGCTGCCACTGCCCCTTCCTCTCAGCATCATCTGTTCATGATCCTTAAAGCCTTTCAGCATTTTCGGGCAGATGGGACACTCTTTCACAGCATGGGTGTCTAGTAGATACAAGCTGCAGAGCTTGTGAGAATCCTTCTTTGTCTCCTTCCTGTTGCGTTTTGGGTATGTCACAAAAAGAGAAGTCATTTATTGGCTGAAAAGTACTTCAGACTTCTAGAGGAACTGCCCGACAAACTCAGAAAAGAGTACTGAAAATCATATAGTAATGTTTAAAAAATGTTTCCCGATTGAAAGTCAGTACAAAAAGAATGATGGACTGGGCCCAGTATTCAAGAATCCGTGCAGTTAAGAGTGGAAAGATGAATTCCATTTCTTGGTGCAATGCCTTGTGGGACAGTTATGGCAGCCTGCAGTCTTGAAGACAAGACACATCTCAAATGCTGCTTTGTGTACTGTATGCACAAACTAAGGGGTATATTCAGAAGAACGTGTGCTAAACATCACCAAAAAATGCTAACGCAACTTTACACATCGCAGCCTATTGCGGGGAAATAACCCTGTGTCAGAGATTAATTGTGCTGCTCTACCCCTGAGGCGGAAGCCGGGGGCTGTAAATGCTTTTAGGAAACTTATTTTAATATCTGTGACTTTTAAACTGCGGCGCCTCACGCCTCCTCGAAATTGAAATAATTTTAAAATTGCGTGTGTTTACACTGTGGCTCGATTTTAGAATAGGTAAAATCGATCGTTGGACAATTCCTACCTCTTCCACGCCACTCCTGACCCCTACTCCCTGCACAGCCGATTCGGGGATGGTGCGAGAGAGGGGCGGACGCCATCTTGGGGGTACGGAGGGGTAGCGCTCTAGCTGCTGGCTGCCTCCCGCCCTTGCTGACTACATAAGACGCGTCAGAACGCGAGCGCTCAGATTAATTGTGCTGCTCTACCCCTGAGATGGAAGCCGGGGCTGTAAATGCTTTTAGGAAACTTATTTTAATATCTGTGACTTTTAAACTGCGGCGCCTCACGCCTCCTCGAAATTGAAATAATTTTAAAATTGCGTGTGTTTAAACTGTGGCTCGATTTTAGAATACGTAAAATCGATCGTTGGACAATCCCTACCTCTTCCACGCCACTCCTGACCCCTACTCCCTGCACAGCCGATTCGGGGCTGGTGCGAGAGAGGGGCGGACGCCATCTTGGGGGTACGGAGGGGTAGCGCTCTAGCTGCTGGCTGCCTCCCGCCCTTGCTGACTACATAAGACGCGCCAGAACGCGAGCGCTCAGATTAATTGCGCTGCTCTACCCCTGAGGCGGAAGCCGGGGGCTGTAAATGCTTTTAGGAAACTTATTTTAATATCTGTGACTTTTAAACTGCGGCGCCTCACGCCTCCTCGAAATTGAAATAATTTTAAAATTGCGTGTGTTTAAACTGTGGCTCGATTTTAGAATACGTAAAATCGATCGTTGGACAATCCCTACCTCTTCCACGCCACTCCTGACCCCTACTCCCTGCACAGCCGATTCGGGGATGGTGCGAGAGAGGGGCGGACGCCATCTTGGGGGTACGGAGGGGTAGCGCTCTAGCTGCTGGCTGCCTCCCGCCTTTCCCTCTTATTTTCTTAGCCTATAAAATGATTGCTACTCCCCGGCGGTGCAGCGGGCGGGCGCAGCGGGCCGGCGCGCCAAAGGCAAGCCCATCTGCGCCCGTCCACGACCGGACGGGGCTAGGGGCCACAACCCCTGCTCCTCTCACAGGGCATCTTAAGAGCTACTGCTCAAATGATTTACATAGACTGAGAACACAAGCTAAGGGGACATGTCATCATTTCTACCATCCTCTAGATATGCCCACTCAGTGCCAACACTGTAAGGCTCAACTTAAACCTACATCCCTCACCAAGAGCCAGCAGGCATATAAACTGTACCTCCTCAACTGTAGGTCTTTACCCAGACATCATATAGAAATATCCTTATTGCTTGATGAATTTAAACCAGACGTAGTCTTTCTCACCGAAACGTGGCTAACCCCGTCTTCTGAACCTGATCTGGTACAAGCCCTGTTGCAGGGCTACCAAATAGCAAGGTTAGACCGCCCTCATGGGAAGGGCGGCGGATTGGCAATCATATTTAGAGACCACTATGCCTGCCGATGCTCCCCCAATCCTTTTTTAGACTGCGAAAGTATGTCTTTTTATCTAGAGTTTTCCCCGAACATCAGTTTCTCTGGGGCGCTTATCTACCGCCCCCCAGGAACTGTAAAACAGTTTAATGTACATCTGCCTTCGGCTGTTGCGAATTTGGCCTCCTCCCCCTCCAACTTCACGCTGTTAGGCGACCTGAACACCCATTTCGATGATACAACTGATCGCACTTCTCAAGAGCTAACTGCTGATCTCTCCGCACTGCAGATGGGCCAGCTTGTTCTATCATCCACGCATACCAAAGGCCACCTGTTAGATCCACTGTTTAGTAACTGCCCCAACTTGAAGGCAGAATCTCCGATCGCTCTCCCTTGGACGGACCATTGGTTAGTCCCCCTTATCTGGATCACGCACAAAACCCCTGTACTAACACTAGGGGTACGGGAAGCTAGGAATTGGTCCAGACTCCCACTGGACCAATGGGTCCACGAGCTAGAGATGACAAAACCATTAACCAATCAAGATCCCTTGGTAGCTGTAAGGATCTGGGGACCCAGGGGATGTAAATACCCAAACTACAGGCGGTACCACAGGATTTAAGTTATTGGTTGTTTTATTCACGGTTTTCACAGTCAGTAACAACACCATGAAAAAGATAGAATCCTCAGGATCTCGGGGCTCTGGTTGACTGTTTCCTGCTTGCACAGAACGGGTCAGGATGGTTGGGCTTCTCCTTGGGCTTGAGGTTCTCTGGGATCCCGGGTCTCTGGGCCTCAGAAGGGAAGAGAAAAGGGTGCAAGAAACGGGGTCAATCAACTATTCTGCCTTTCCTGAATCTGTGTGCTACCTTCACCAAGCAGTGGGGGGAAGGGTTTTGGGGAACGATTAAACAAAATCCTACCCCACTCAAGTGCTCTGCTTCCCGCCTCCCCAAATCAAGTACTCTACCTCCAGCCTCCCCAAACACCCCACCAAAATGCCCCTTGCAACGGCACTTGCCTGTAGCTGCGGCCCGTCCCTTGGACCGCGGCGCCTGGACCCGGGGCGTCTTCTCCTCCTCCTGTCGGCCCACCGGGTTTACTCGTGTTGTACAAGACGTTCTCCAGGCTCGGGTGTTCACTCGCCTTGTCCACTGCTCGACTCTCTGCTCTCTCCTCCGCTGCTCCGACGCAGCTTCCTGCTCTCTCCTCCGCGGCTCCCTGCACTCTCCTCTGCTGCTCCGACGCGGCTCCTGGCTCCCTCCTCCTCTGCTCCAGTATCCATCACTCCTTCTCCTGCTGTGATACATCCTCTCCATTGGTTCTCCTCTCCGTCCTCCAGGTGCTCGGCTCTCCTGCCTCCAACGCTGCACCCCGTCCGGTCTACATCCAGTCCTCTTATCCCCCTCACTTCCGTAGACAGGCTCGGGTCCGCCCCCTCCAGTCTGTCAGAGTCTAGAGCGCTGGCTTGTTCCCGGTCCTCACATGACGGCAAGGCGGAAGTGCCTTCCTGGTCCATACAACGGGTCTCGTCCTGCTCCGCCTCACATATCTCCCCCCGTAAGAACGGACGGGGTGGCCAATCAGGGCAAGAGTGACGAGACAGATAGTCCGCACAGATCTGTCTGGACCCGGGAACGTGCAGAGTCTGAAAAGAGAAAGGTTGCATGGACATAAACCACCGGAGGATGCGTTGGTTAGTATCTTTATTCCGTGCCAGCCAGGTCAAAGGGGCGTGATCAGTCAACAAGAAAAAGGAGCGACCCAGGAGGTAGTACTGCAAGGCTTCTATCGCCCACTTGATCGCCAGGCACTCCTTTTCGATGGCTGAATAATGCACCTCCCTAGGGAACAGCTTCCGGCTTATGTATAGCAGGGGTACCAGTTCACCATCCGCATTTGGTTGTTGTAACACTGCCCCCAGACCAACATCAGAGGCATCTGTCTGTAGGACGAACGTCCGTCGGAAGTCAGGGCATTGCAGGATGGGCGCCTTACATATGGCTGTTTTGAGGGCCTGAAAGCTGTCTGCTTGTTGTGGCCTCCAAGTGGTGATCTGGGTTGGACGGATGTTGGCCAGGAGGTCTGTTAGAGGGCTGGCTAGGGTGGAAAAGTGCGGGATAAAGCGCCTATAGTAACCTATGAACCCTAAAAAGGAACTGACATCTTTTTTGTTCTTAGGGGTAGGGATTGATTTCACTGCCTCTAGCTTGCTTATTTGTGGTTTGATATGTCCTCCCTGTACGGTGTATCCCAGATAGTGTACTGAGTCTGTGGCCAATAGTGACTTCTTTGGATTTATCTTGAGCCCGCTTTTTGGATTGCTGTGAACACTTGAAACAGATGACGTAAATGGGTTTCCCAGGTAGGGCTGAATACTACAATGTCGTCTAAGTATGCAGCCGCATAGTCCCTATGGGGTTGCAAGAGACGGTCCATTAGCCTTTGAAATGTCGCCGGGGCTCCGTGCAATCCAAAAGGAAGGACGCAGAAGTGGTAGAGTCCCGACGGAGTGGAAAAGGCCGTCTTTTCTTTTGCTTGTGGTGAAAGGGGGATCTGCCAATACCCTTTCGTTAGGTCAAGGGTAGTCATATAGGTGGCGTTTCCTAGTCTTTCTAGCATTTCATCGACCCGTGGCATCGGGAATGAGTCGAACTTGGTTACGTTATTCACTTGGCGGAAGTCTATGCAAAAGCGAAGGCTGCCGTCGGGTTTTGGCACCAGCACTATTGGGGAGCACCAATTGCTCGTAGAAGGTTCAATTATGTGGGCCTGAAGCATAGCGGATACTTCTTTTTCCACTGCCTCTCTTCTGGCCTCAGGAATTCGGTATGGTTTCTGTTTGACTATGGTATTGTTCAAGACCACGATGTCGTGCTGTACCAACATAGTCAAACCGGGGTTAGAGGAAAAAAGACCAGGAAATTGAGCGAGGGTTGCTTTCAACTGAGTTCGCTGGTTGGGAGTGATGATGTTACCTATCGGAGCTTCCTCTGTCTGTGAAGGGGAGGTGGGTGCTGTGGGGATGTTTATTGCTTTCTGCACCAAAAGGGCTGACTGGCCCTTTCCCCTGGTCTCAGGGGGTTCAACCCATTTTTTTAAGTGGTTGATGTGATAGATCTGTTTCCCCCCTGGGTGGAGTGGTTGGAGAACACTATAGGTGACAGAGGTGATTTGTTTTTCTACGACATAGGGACCCTGCCATTTGGACAATAACTTGTTGTCAGTGGTTGGGAGGAGTAGGAGCACTTTATCGCCTGGTTGGAGAGTCCTCATCTGGCAACCACGATCATATAATCGTTTCTGTGAGGTTTGAGCGGTCTCTAAGTGTTCATGTACCAAACCCGATATGTGTGAAATGGCGGCTTTAAGTCGGCTGCATACTGTTGAATGGGTTTCCCCTCCTCTTCTTCCTCTTCCCACTGCTCTGTAGCCATGTCTAATAGGGTCCTTGGTCTTCTACCAAAGAGGATCTCGAACGGGGAATAGCCCGTGGACCTCTGTTCATGCGTGCGAATGGCAAACATAACGAGAGGAAATTGGTGGTCCCAGTTTCTGCCTGTGTCTGAGATGACCTTGCGGAGCATATTCTTGATGGTTTTATTATAACGCTCCACAAGGCCATCTGTCTGGGGGTGGTATACCGAGGTCCTTATTCGTCGGATACCCAGGATCTCGCACACCTGAGCCGGTCTTCTCTTCCAGCAAGGACATCGCCTTCAGCCACGCCACGGGACTCCACTGGACGGACCACAGCTGCATCCGCTTCAGCTTCAGAAGGACCACGCTCCACCATCACCAGATACAGGCCCCCCGCAGAAGCTGGAACAAGATCACTGCAGACCAGCTCTCTACTTCCCTGAGCAAGAACCCTCCCACCAGCACAACGAACCCCAGCCAAGCGGCCACCAACCTCACGAAATGGATCAGCGACTGCGCAGACGAACTCGCCCCTCTGAAGACCCCGCCCAGCAGACCCGGCAGCAAGAAAGCCCCATGGTTTAACGACGAACTCAAGAGCTCCAAGAAGAACTGCAGAGCACTCGAGAAAACCTGGCGCAGAAACCCAACACCAGACAACATGGCAGCCCTCAAGCTCGCCACCCTAAAACACCACCAACTGATCCACGCCACCAAGAAAAGCGCATTCAAGGAACGACTGGACAACAACGCACACAACAGCAAGGAACTCTTCAACATCGTGAAAGAGCTCTCCAACCCCAACGCCGGAAACAACGACATCACCCCTTCGCAAGACCTCTGCAACTCCCTCGCCTCCTACTTCCACAACAAGATCGCGGACATACACAACAGCTTCAGCACTCAACCGACGCACGCCACGACCGAACCACCGCCCCCCACCACCACCCTCCGCGCCTGGACCCCGATCAGCACCGAAGACACCGTCCACACGATGAACTCCATCCACTCCGGATCTCCGACAGACCCCTGCCCTCACCACGTCTTCAACAAAGCCGACGCTGTCATCGCACCCCACCTGCGGGACATCATCAACACCTCCTTCGACACCGCGACCTTCCCGGAGAGCTGGAAGCACGCCGAACTCAGCGCTCTACTTAAGAAACCATCAGCCGACCCCACCGACCTCAAGAACTACCGCCCCATCTCGCTGCTCCCGTTTCCGGCAAAAGTCATCGAGAAGACCGTCAACAAGCAACTGGCCGCCTTCCTCGAGACGAATGGTTCCCTCGACCTCTCGCAGTCTGGCTTCCGGGCCAACCACAGCACCGAGACCGCCCTGATCGCAGCTACCGATGACATCCGAGCCCTGCTCGACAACGGAGAAACAGCGGCCCTCATCCTCCTGGACCTCTCCGCGGCCTTCGACACTGTCTGCCACCGTACCCTAGTACAGCGCCTCAGCAACGTCGGAATCCAGGAGAAGGCACTGGAGTGGATCACCTCCTTCCTTGCCGGAAGAACACAGAGAGTCCGCCTCCCCCCGTTCAGATCGGAGGCCACCGAAGTCATCTGCGGCGTTCTTCAAGGCTCCTCGCTCAGCCCAACACTCTTCAACGTCTACATGAGCCCCCTCGCAGCCATCGCACACCAGCACAACCTCAACATCATCTCCTACGCCGACGACACCCAGCTGATCCTCTCCCTCACCAACGACCCCGCCACAGCCAGAGCCAACCTGCACGAAGGGATGACAGACGTAGCCAAATGGATGTCGAACAGCCGCCTGAAACTGAACTCGGACAAGACGGAAGTCCTCATCCTGGGATCATCACCCTCCACCTGGGACGACTCCTGGTGGCCCCCCGCCCTGGGCAGCGCACCCAAACCCACAGACCACGCACGCAACCTGGGCTTCATCCTGGACTCCTCCCTGTCCATGACCAGACAGGTCAACGCCGTCTCCTCGTCGTGCTTCAACATCCTGCGCATGCTACGTAAGATCTTCCGGTGGATCCCCACCGAGACCAGAAAGACGGTCACCCAGGCCCTCGTCACCAGCCGTCTGGACTACGGCAACTCCCTCTACGCCGGAACCACCGCCAAACTCCAGAAGAAACTCCAGCGGATCCAGAACACCTCAGCACGACTCATCCTGGACATCCCCCGCCGCAGCCACATCTCCGGACACCTGAGAGACCTGCACTGGCTCCCGGTCAACAAAAGAATCACCTTCCGGCTCCTCACCCACGCACACAAAGCCCTACACAACCAAGGCCCAGGATACCTCAACAGCCGCCTCAACTTCTACGCTCCCAAACGCCAACTTCGATCGACCAGCCACGCTCTCGCCGCCGTCCCCCGCATCCGAAGAGCCACCACAGGAGGAAGGTCCTTCTCCTACCTAGCCGCCAAGACTTGGAACTCCCTTCCGACCCACCTCCGCCTGACCCAGGACCACCTCGCCTTCAGGAAGCAGCTCAAGACCTGGCTGTTCGAGCAGTAGCGTACCCTCTCCCCCCCCCAGCGCCTTGAGACCCTCCGGGTGAGTAGTGCGCTATATAAATGCTTTGATTGATTGATTGATTAAATGTGACATGAATGGGGTCCCCTGGTCCGTGAGAACCTCCTCGGGGAACCCCACCCGGGTGAACAAGGTGACCAGGGCTCTGGCTATGGCAGGGGTAGTCATAGATTTCAGCGGGAACGCTTCAGGGTATCGACTGGCATAGTCTACCACCACCAAAATGTATTTATGGTCTCGGGCTGAGGGAGTGAGTGGACCCACTAAGTCCATTCCAATGCGTTTGAATGGTACATCTATTATGGGTAGAGGAAACAGTGGGGCTTTTCTTGTTCCCGCCGGGTTAGATAATTGACATCTCGCACACGCAGCACAATACTTTGCCACGTCTCCATAGACACCAGGCCAATAGAACCTTCCTAACAACTAAGTAAGCGTCTGTTCCTTCCCATAATGACCTCCCCCGGTGTGGTTATGGGCCAACTGTAGCACAAGATCACGGAAGGGTAGGGGAACAAGAAGCTGGTTTGAGACGGTATCTCCTTTTTTTGTGGCTCTATACAATAAACCATGTTTTTCAAAAAAATAAGGTCCTACCTTATCGGGCTCTGGTTCTTGCACTTGCCCCCAGGCGTGCTGCAGGGTGTTGTCGTCCCTCTGGGCGACCCGAAAGCTGTTAGGGGAGGGTTCCACCGCGTCTGTAAGGGTTACAGGAAAAACGTGTGAGTGTCTGTGTATTTGGGTGTACAGGGTTCTGGCTTTTCGTCTCTCACTTTTGCTTTTCGGGGTTTTTCCCACTTCTCCTTCTACTTCGCTTCTATTGAAAGGGGCATCACCCCACCAAGACACTGTACTGTTCTTTGTCTCGTCTATGTACTGGTCAAACCGGGGATGGTCTGTCCCGATTATAATTGCCTCCGGTAAGGAGGGTATCACACCTACTTTGCGCAATTGGGGATCATTAGAGACATCCAACAACACTTCCGCTACAGGGTATTCCACAGTGTCACCGTGGACACAGGTTACATGGACCTTCTCGTGGGTTCGTAGTTGTTGTGAATGTACTAAGGCTTTGTCTATGACTGACACTCGACAACCCGTGTCTAGTAGGGCCTGTTGCTTCTTTCCGTTTAGTAAGACCTCCCTGTTATAGTGATGATGACCCCGACCAGTCAGGTAAATCCTTCCCTTGGAATAGCCGATATCTATTGGCTCGGCAGGTGGGTTTCTGTGAGGGCACTGTCGGGCTATGTGGCCCCATTCTGAACAGTGATAACATTGGGGTCCTTGTGCACTGGGACCCGGGACGGGGGATATAGGCCTGAAGGGGATTCGTGGGAGGAAAGGGGTTCGAGGTTCAGGTCGGCCTGGTGGTCTGGGGTTATTCTGTCTTGGAAGGGAGGTAAGAGGTCGGGTGTTCCCTGTTCGGAACTCGGGGGCCCTGTGATATGCACAGGCTAGGTCTATGGCTTTAGCGGGTGTAAGATGGGGATGCTGTTTAACCCATGAACGAGTGGAGGTCGGCAAGGCTTCCAGAAACTGTTCCAGGTACACTTTGGCGGTCAGTTCATCCAGGGTGGATTCTTGAGGAGTAAGCCAACGTGTCCCTAGGTCCTGTATCCGGTAGTATAGGGCCCTGGGGTTGTCCCCGGGGTTCCACTTCTCCTGAACTTGGCCCTATAATACTCCTGGTCACACCCAAGTCTTTCAAGGATGGCTTTGTTTACCTCCTCGTACGGTGTTCTGCCGGCAGGATTAGCGGCCTGATAGGCTGCCTGTAGTTCACCGGACAGCAAGGGTGCAATATATTGGCTCCACCTTTCTCTGGGCCATGCCGCTGAGGTGGCAACACGTTCGAAGTTAGTAAAAAAATAGTCAGGGTCTTCTCCCTCTTGGAACTTTTGTAGGACAGAGCTAGGCACATTCGGTGAATTCTGGTACTGGCTATGACATCCGTAAGACGCAGGATGGCGGTGTCTTGTACATGCTGGTTTGTGGTTAGGAGAGTGGCTTGCTCTTTTAACGCGTCTTGTAAGGCTTTCCTCTCTGTTTTCGCAGTTTGCATCTGTTGCTCAAATACGATCTGGAGATGTCTTTGGCCTTCCGCCAATTGGGTGATGACATTTTCCACCGGGATAGGCACGGGCTGTGACATGTCGTCACGCTAGATATCCCACTTCTGACACCAAGTGTAAGGATCTGGGGACCATGGGGATGTAAATACCAAACCACAGGCGGTACCACAGGATTTAAGTTATTGGTTGTTTTATTCACGGTTTTCACAGTCAGTAACAACACCATGAAAAAGATAGAATCCTCAGGATCTCGGGGCTCTGGTTGACTGTTTCCTGCTTGCACAAAACGGGTCAGGATGGTTGGGCTTCTCCTTGGGCTCGAGGTTCTCTGGGATCCCGGGTCTCTGGGCCTCAGAAGGGAAGAGAAAAGGGTGCAAGAAACGGGGTCAATCAACTATTCTGCTTTCCTGAATCTGTGGGCTACCTTCACCAAGCAGTGGGGGGAAGGGTTGTGAGGAACGGTTAAACAAAATCCTACCCCACTCAAGTGCTCTGCCTCCCGCCTCCCCAAATCAAGTACTCTACCTCCCGCCTCCCCAAACACCCCACCAAAATGTCCCTTGCAACGGCACTTGCCTGTAGCCGCGGCCCGTCCCTTGGACCGCGGCGCCTGGACCCGGGGCATCTTCTCCTCCTCCTGTCGGCCCACCGGGTTTACTCGTGTTGTACAAGACGTTCTCCAGGCTCGGGTCGGGTGTTCACTCGCCTTGTCCACTGCTCGACTCTCTGCTCTCTCCTCCGCTGCGGCTTCCTGCTCTCTCCTCCGCTGCTCCGACGCGGCTCCCTGCACTCTCCTCTGCTGCTCCGACGCGGCTCCTGGCTCTCTCCTCCTCTGCTCCGGTATCCGTCACTCCTTCTCCTGCTGTGGTACGTCCTCTCCGTTGGTTCTCCTCTCCGTCCTCCAGGTGCTCGGCTCTCCTGCCTCCAACGCTGCACCCCGTCTGGTCTACATCCAGTCCTCTTATCCCCCTCACTTCCGTAGACAGGCTCGGCTCCTCCCCCTCCAGTCTGTCAGAGTCTAGAGCGCTGGCTTGTTCCGGGTCCTCACATGACGGCAAGGCGGAAGTGCCTTCCTGGTCCATACAACGGGTCTCGTCCTGCTCCTCCTCACAGCAGCTAATGACAATTTCAACAATTGGATAACAAAATCGCTCAACACCATACTTCCTATAAAAAAAACTACTTTAAAAAGATCCAGAGTCACTGCCCCCTGGTACTCGGCTGAGCTCCAGGAGAAAAAATGCCAGTGCAAAAGGCTGGAAAGAAAATGGCGCCTGGGGTACGCCGAGCTGGATAAAACCATCTATAGGCAAGCTATCAGAGACTACAAAAAAGAGATAAAGAGTGTACAAGCTATGTATTACACACAAAAAATCTCGGAAGCTAGCTCCAACTCCAAAGAGATCTATCAAATTGTGAAAAGCCTTACCAAACTCCCCCAACCCCCTGCAACTAACTACAATTCGCAAGCCCGTTGTGATGATCTAGCGGAATTCTTTTTTAATAAAATTGACCTTATTTATTCATCATTCCCAGAAAATGAGTTGAATGGCCCAGTGGATGCTCCGTCGTCCCATGCGCAGGATGCCACATGTAGCTTGTCACCCTCGCTAGACGAGCTTCCCTTGTTAAAACCAGAATCACTAGCTACTCTAATGACGCAAGTGAAGTCAGGCTCCCCCAGCGACCCTGCTCCCCCAAGCACATTGGTTGCTGTTACCCGCACCATTCTTCCTACTATAATGGAGGTACTTAATACCTCAATCTCCACTAGCACAGTTCCACCTGCGTGGAAACAGGCCATGGTGCGGGAACTTGTGAAGAAACCCAATATGGACACTAATAATTTCAATAACTATAGCCCATCTCCTTACTTCCCTGGGTCAGCAAAATCCTAGAGAAACATATAAATAGTCTTTTAACAAGTTTTCTCGAGAGTAACCAGCTGCTTGACCCCTCACAAACGGGCTTCCGCCCCATACACGGGACCGAGACCGCCTTGTTGGCAGTCATGGAGGAAACCAGAGAAATCTTGGATCGGGGAGGGTCAGTGGCAGTCATCCTCCTCGATCTAAACGCTGCTTTTGACACGGTAAACCACAAAATCCTTTTGCAGCGCCTCTGTGACATTGGAATATCAGGTAGAGCATTAGAGTGGCTCAAATCCTTTTTAAGCGACAGAACCTTTCAGGTATATGAGGGAAATACCATCTCCTCCAGTAAACCCTCGGGACGTGGAGTCCCACAGGGTTCATCCCTGAGCCCGACGTTATTTAACGTCTATATGAGACCGCTAGCTGAGATCGTCCGTCCATATGGTATTAAGATCGTTACCTAAGCGGAAGATACTCAGCTGGTGGTCTCCTTGGCACAGGAAGATGGCTCTTCATTCAGGGTAAACTTGGCAGGTTGTCTAGCGAAGGTGAAAAGCTGGATGACTCTGTCTTGTCTCAAGCTTAATGGAGACAAGACAGAGCTCATGTTGCTGGGCCGATTGGCCCCAGCCTCAATCAACTCAATCTGGCCCTCTTGTCTAGGCCCGCCACCAGTACCTAAGAATACAATAAAGAGCCTGGGTATCTGGCTGGACGGGTCTCTGACGCTTGACTGTCAGGCAACAAGGCTGTCTGCCACCTGCTTCGGCCTTCTCAGAGTCCTTAGGAAGATTCTTCCTTTGCTACCTTTCAAAGCCAAACAAACGGTGATACAGGGCCTGATCCAATCCCGTTTAGACTTTGGTAACGCTCTGTATTTGGGAGCCCCTGACTTTACTCTGCGGAAACTGCAGGTAATTCGAAACTGTGCCGCCCGCACTTTTATTGCAAATCCCTCGCAGGCAATCTGCTAAACCCGGCCTGAAAAGCCTTCACTGGCTTCCTGTTAAGGACAGAATCAGTTTCAAGTCCTTATGTATTGCCCATCAGGCATTCTGGGAAGCTGGTCCGGCAATCAACCTTCCTCTAATCACCCTGTATTTTCCCGGCAGACAACTGCGCTCAGCCAACGCCTTCCTGGCCGCAGTGCCCAAGGTCAGAAGGACAAGAGCAGGAGGTCGTTCTTTCTCCTTCAATGTGGCCAAGTTATGGAATGCTCTCCCCCTCCACCTTAGATCCAATCCGGAACTGACCTCCTTCCGAAAACAATTGAAAACGTTCCTGTTCAATAAGTAGAGCCTCCCCTGGCCCACATGCCTCGCTAGACAGTACCATTAGTCTCAGCGCTTGGACGCTTCCGGGCAGCTATGTGCGCTTTACAAGATTCATTTTCTTTTCTTCTTTCTTACTCAACGTGGAATTCACAACAAGGCGATACCATGCGATAGTCTGCCGAAGCCGCTGCCAATGTCCGCAATACAACCACCTTGATGGAGATAAAAACACAAACCTCAACGCGAAAAAACATGCAATGGGCCAAAGCGCGTTGAGGAAATCTGCGATAAGCAGCGAAAGGCCAGCAATAACCACGCGTAATGCGGGAAAAAGCACAAGAACAGCAAACGGAAAATGCCACTAAAAAATGATATCAAATGCGGAGTACCACGGATGCACCCTGACCGACTGCAGAGGACAACATGAACCCCACAATCCCCACAGAGGAACACCCAGGAATACAGGGCCTGTGGAAGGCCACTGAGAAGAGGAAGACGGGGTACAGTCGCCAGGAAAACCCGATTATCGCCTCGGATGAGCCAGAACACCACCACCAACTGTACGTCACCTTCAAAGTGTCATTGGCAACAAAGAGGCAAATATGGCACACCACCTCTGACAATGTGAATGCTGTCCCAAGGCAGAGGAGGACAATGGAAGAGCAAAAGAGGCCCCTGGAATGATGTGAATGGCAAAACCGAGCAGAAACTCGCTGTAAACACGAAAGCAGCAACACACCCTGGAGGAGGGGGGCCAGCAGAACACCAGGAGCTGAATGACATGGAGAAGATGGTGGCCACCGTCACCAGTCGGGAGACGGTGACAGGAGTCAGGGATCCGGACACCGTCCAACATGACCCGACACCAAATCAACAGGGTGCGCACCAACCAGGGAGTGGGTGGAATGCTCTCCCCCTCCACCTAAGATCCAATCCGGAACTGACCTCCTTCCGAAAACAATTGAAAACGTTCCTGTTCAATAAGTAGAGCCTCCCCTGGCCCACATGCCTCGCTAGACAGTACCATTAGTCTCAGCGCTTGGACGCCTCCGGGCAGCTATGTGCGCTTTACAAGATTCATTTTCTTTTCTTCTTTCTTTCTCAACGTGGAATTCACAACAAGGCGATACCATGCGATAGTCTGCCGAAACCGCCGCCAATGTCCGCAATACAACCACCTTGATGGAGATAAAAACACAAACCTCAACGCGAAAAAACATGCAATGGGCCAAAGCGCGTTGAGGAAATCTGCGATAAGCAGCGAAAGGCCAGCAATAACCACACGTAATGCGGGAAAAAGCACAAGAACAGCAAACGGAAAATGCCACTAAAAAATGATATCAAATGCGGAGTACCACGGATGCACCCTGACCGACTGCAGAGGACAACATGAACCCCACAATCCCCACAGAGGAACACCCAGGAATACAGGGCCTGTGGAAGGCCACTGAGAAGAGGAAGACGGGGTACAGTCGCCAGGAAAACCCGATTATCGCCTCGGATGAGCCAGAACACCACCACCAACTGTACGTCACCTTCAAAGTGTCATTGGCAACAAAGAGGCAAATATGGCACACCACCTCTGACAATGTGAATGCTGTCCCAAGGCAGAGGAGGACAATGGAAGAGCAAAAGAGGCCCCTGGAATGATGTGAATGGCAAAACCGAGCAGAAACTCGCTGTAAACACGAAAGCAGCAACACACCCTGGAGGAGGGGGGCCAGCAGAACACCAGGAGCTGAATGACATGGAGAAGATGGTGGCCACCGTCACCAGTCGGGAGACGGTGACAGGAGTCAGGGATCCGGACACCGTCCAACATGACCCGACACCAAATCAACAGGGTGCGCACCAACCAGGGAGTGGGTGGAATGCTCTCCCCCTCCACCTAAGATCCAATCCGGAACTGACCTCCTTCCGAAAACAATTGAAAACGTTCCTGTTCAATAAGTAGAGCCTCCCCTGGCCCACATGCCTCGCTAGACAGTACCATTAGTCTCAGCGCTTGGACGCCTCCGGGCAGCTATGTGCGCTTTACAAGATTCATTTTCTTTTCTTCTTTCTTTCTCAACGTGGAATTCACAACAAGGCGATACCATGCGATAGTCTGCCGAAACCGCTGCCAATGTCCGCAATACAACCACCTTGATGGAGATAAAAACACAAACTTCAACGCGAAAAAACATGCAATGGGCCAAAGCGCGTTGAGGAAATCTGCGATAAGCAGCGAAAGGCCAGCAATAACCACACGTAATGCGGGAAAAAGCACAAGAACAGCAAACGGAAAATGCCACTAAAAAATGATATCAAATGCGGAGTACCACGGATGCACCCTGACCGACTGCAGAGGACAACATGAACCCCACAATCCCCACAGAGGAACACCCAGGAATACAGGGCCTGTGGAAGGCCACTGAGAAGAGGAAGACGGGGTACAGTCGCCAGGAAAACCCGATTATCGCCTCGGATGAGCCAGAACACCACCACCAACTGTACGTCACCTTCAAAGTGTCATTGGCAACAAAGAGGCAAATATGGCACACCACCTCTGACAATGTGAATGCTGTCCCAAGGCAGAGGAGGACAATGGAAGAGCAAAAGAGGCCCCTGGAATGATGTGAATGGCAAAACCGAGCAGAAACTCGCTGCAAACACGAAAGCAGCAACACACCCTGGAGGAGGGGGGCCAGCAGAACACCAGGAGCTGAATGACATGGAGAAGATGGTGGCCACCGTCACCAGTCGGGAGACGGTGACAGGAGTCAGGGATCCGGACACCGTCCAACATGACCCGACACCAAATCAACAGGGTGCGCACCAACCAGGGAGTGGGTGGACAGGGGAAGATGGGCACAATGGCAAGCAAGCACAATTAAGCAGAGCACAATGCACACCCACAATGACTCAGGATCATGTCCCTAATCCCACGGGAACACCTCAGCACACACACAAACACCAAGTAGTCCTACGTACACCATGTGCCCAAAGGGGCACCCACACAACACATCAAAAAGCACACAACCAACACATGCACATGTGCGAAACACAGCAAACATGCATATACGTCAGCCACACTGACAATGCAAGAGACACCACATGACAAGTAGCATGGCTGCAGTCCAATCACCATGACAATGTACACAGCATGACACTGAGGTGGCTGAGTGCGGACCACAACCGGAAAGGAGCAGGTCACACTCTGGCACAACCACCTCCACAAACAACCCCTGACATCAACGACACATCTGTGGACAAACCATGCCCAAGAGTCACAACTCAACAAAGAGCACAAGTTACCCAAGTATGCGGAGGGATGTTGGTTCTCCGCTGTGTTGGGACCGTCAATCTGTGGGCGATGTGGGTCATGATGCGGATTGCGGATGATGGTTGTCCTTTTGATCCTGTAGTGGGCAATGACTTCCTCGGGTGTTAGGTCTGTGAGACTGGTGCGTTTTCAGTAGGTCCTCTGTCTTACTCTGCGCTGCCTCTGTGGTGGTCTGGGTGCGGGGCGGGTCCGTGTCCTGTGGGTGGTGGCGGTGGGTGTTGTGGCCCTGTTGAGGTTCCGAGCTACATGATGAGTAGCTCCATGGCATTGTTTGTTCTTTGGGTGTGGCTGTGTGCGGGGCTCTGTTGCCAACTGCAGGTAGTCGTCCAGCTTTACACCTGCAGGAGGCAGGTGTTAAATACCTGCTGCTACCGCGGCTTATCGCGTGGTTTTGACTCGCATCGCGGATCTGGCAGTTCTTTGTGAAAGTGGTGTTTTTTCGTGTGTTTTTGCACGGGAATGCCTACTCTGCATCTAATTAGGTTTATATTTAAAATTAGAATTACAATTAGAAGACTACGGAATGTTCTCTGATCAGGCCCAGAAGTATTATGTCCTTACATGTAAGTCTCAGTGGATGATGCTTTGTACTGTTAAACGCAATAAAATACAATTACAAAGAACCATGCGTAATGAACATACATGTCTGAATTTATCGGGATGGTACCCCAATCACCGATAATACAGTTTTGTTTATAAACCATGCTTGAGTGTGTTGGGTACAGTTGTATCTCAGAGTTATGGCACTGAATCTAATCAGGTTAATATCTGGTTAACAGATGCCTTCAGCTTTCCTGCGAAGGTCTACACTTAACCACTTCGGCGCTCATAACGAGCTCAGCTCGTCATGAGTTACGCCACTCGCACGCTGATGACGAGCTGAGCTCGTCATGTAACGCGGCTTTTTTAAAAACACAGCGCGCAGCGGGAAAACCGCTAGCGCGTATGCGGTTAAAGGAAACTGTTGAAGAAATAAAGAGACGATTCTTTAAATAAAAATTGGAGCAACTAGGACTGTAGAAAAATGTACAAGCACTGATGTGAGCGACATATGTTACAATAAACAAATCTGAACAAAAATAAATCCAACACAAAAATCTGAAAAAACTTGTGATCAATAATAAATTGGAGACCGTCAATACGACTCGGTTGTCAAAAGCGGATCTATGTGATAACTGAGAAAGTAAAATGGCCACAAACATTTCAGATACTCTGGAAGAGGAATATTTAAACAATCGTAAACATCTGCCTAAACACATTTTTCATGGAAAATGCATCACAGTGCCTGAAGAGGGAACACTGTATATGTGAGCAAGAAAGTCAAGATCTTATAATCTTGAGAGCCCTGTCCATGTAAATATATTTAATGGAACTAACAGGAGTGGAAAATGTGTGCCCTTGACTATTGTGTCCTGCAGGTTTTTAAGAGAGTAAGGGCCAGATGTAGGTAACTCATTTTTACCGACTCTAAAATACCGATTTTTACCGAATCGGTATTTTAGAAAAGGGAAATGAGATGTAGGTAAAAAATCGGTAAAAAATACTGATTCGGTAAAATTCGGAAACCCCGACTCGGTATTTACCGAATCGGTATTTACCGATACGGCAAATACCGAATCGGTAATTCACATGCAATCCTATGGGCCCGGAGGCCCATAGGAATGCATTGAATCTACCGAATCGGTATTTACCGAATCGGTAAATACCGTTTCGGTAAATACCGAGTCGGGGATACAAAATATCAGGCAGTTGATGTTACAACCAATCACGTGCCTCCACCCGCCCCTCAGCCAACCAACAGAGCAATAGACCAATCCTGTGCATCCACCCCACCCCACAACCAGGAAGTGGCCACACCCATGCAGGTACAGTGTACCTGATCACAGAGGAGAGCAGTTACACAGTGACAGGCTGGTGTGAAGCAGAGCCCTGCAGGACATAGAAATGGATCCCCAAGACTCGCAGAGAGGAAGGTGCAGAGAGGAAGAGGAAGATGAAGTTCAGCACTGGTGAACTTCAGGTGCTGGTGGAGGAGGTCGTCGAGCACTACCCCAAAATCTTTGGGAAGCAGTCCCTGCAGGTACCAGAGGCTCTCAAGAGGAACACCTGGCTGGGGATCCAGACCAAAGTACACGCTATAGGAGTGACCACCAGGGAAGTGGACGATCTCAAGAAGCGATGGTACGATCTAAGGATCGTTACCAAGAAAAAATTGGCTGCAAGAAGTAAGGAGGCCAATGCTACAGGACGAGGGAAGAACAGGGCACCTGCTCTCACGGACCTGGAAGAGCTTGTGGAGTCCACACTGGAGCCAGAGTGCATTGTGGGGATTGGTGATGCAGACAGCTCAGCCCGAGCTGCAGCTAAGAAAGGTAAGGGACTTGATCCCACACCCCCTGCCTGTGTCCCTCCCCCAATGTGGCTATGAGTTGAGGAAATCCAGTACTGACTTCAGTATTCGCCTGCAATGCATTATGGGAGTGGTAGTCATGAGAATAGCCATATGAGCAGTCTACATGAAATGTTGTCAGGCATGCCACACAATACAATCAGAGACATGGGAGGAGCAGGAAATAGTGAAATAATAATGTGATTTAATAGTGATTTACACGGTGAAAGCACCACTAAGACACTGTCCATATCTGTCCATAGGGGAGACATCACGCAAGTCACTGCAGGTGAGGGAGAAGACACATCCCCAAAGGGATAGGAGTGAGCAAGAAGGCAGGGTTGCAGGGCCCAGCACAGCAAGACCTACAGCACCCTGCACACAAGCAGCTGACACACCAGAGGCAGACGACACCATGCACCTTGAAGCATCTCCAGTGCTCCTTGACTCACCACAAGATGAGTCACAAGAACCACACACACCAACAGACACAGAGGTGTCAGACATCTGCAGGCCCGTGAGGCATGAGGGTCCCCCGCAAAGGATCCTACAAACATCCTCCGATGAGGAAAGGGAGGGTGAGGAGCCAATTGAGTCAATGGCAGGAAATGCAGCAGGTCTTCCATCCACTCCTGTCACGCCATCCGGAGGAACAAGACGTCGTAGGGTCCGGGAGGCAAGCGTGAGTGGCTGTGATGAGGGTGTCTTCCGTGGTCTTGAGACCACAATGGTCAAGGTGCAGCGCCTGCAGGCAAAAGCTATTAGTGCAGTGCACAGACAAATGCGCCATATGAACAAAAACTTTGATAACATGAACAAGGGAATAACGTCAATGGCGGACAGCATGAGGGACATGGCCGATGGAGTCAGGGACATGTCTCAGTGTGTGATGTCACTGTGTGAGGAACTACATGAGGACCGCGCCCAAAGGCGCAGGGAGAGGCATTGCATGCAACAGCAGACAAGGGGCATGCACCGTCTTGCAACTACGACTTCACTGCTGTGTCGCCGATCAGTTGCGATGCAGGAGGGGCTGGTGCACTGCTGTACTGATCTCACGAGGGGGATGGGGAGAGTCACTACAGCAATGGAAGTGCTGCTGACAAACCAGTCAGCCACCACAGGAGCTGAAGGTTTAGGGGACACAGACAACACCAGTAGCAGGAGCAGCACCCCTATCCCTGAAATAAGGAGGAGCAGCAGACGCCAGAGTACCGGCGCTGGCACAGCAGACATAGAACTAAGCCAACCTCACACATCACGCAGTGCAGTGCAGTGCATGGGCGCAAGCAGTGAGTCTACCAAATTCGGTCGGACATGTGAGGGTGAGGTAACCCCCGTCCACCCAGTTGTGCTAGGCACACTAGTATGTTACAATTGTGTCTTCAGACATTTGACATAGTGCCGAATAAACTACGTGCATTGCAGTACAACACGTGCTTTGTCACTATACTTACTCAAAAGTAGTTGTGTGTGATATCTGCCCATCTCTGTCTTCTGTCTGATGAGGAAAGGGAGTGTGAGGAGTCAATACAGCCAATGGCAGGAAGTGCACCATGTCATACATCCACTCCTCTCAGGCGATCCGGTGGGACAAGACGTCGTAGGGCCCGGGAGTCAAACGTCAGTGGCCGTGATGCGGATGTCTTCCAAGGCCTTGAGACCACAATGGTCAAGGTGCAGCGCCTGCAGGCAAAAGGAATAAGTGCAGTTCACAGACAAATGCGCCTTTTGAACACAAATTTCACTGACATGAACAAGGGAATAGCATCAATGGCAGACAGCATGAGGGACATGGCAGATGGAGTCAGGGACATGTCTCAGTGTGTGATGACACTCTGTGAGGAACTACGAGAGGACCGTGCACAAAGGCGCAGGGAGAGCCATCGTACGCACCAGCAGACAAGGGGAATGCGCCAACTTGCAACTGCGACTTCACTGATGTGTCGCCGTTCAGTTGCGATGCAGGAAGGGCTGGTGCACTGCTGTACTGATCTCTCCCGGGGGATGGGGAGAGTCACTACAGCACTTGAAGTGCTGCTGACAAACCAGTCAGCCACCACAGGAGCAGAAGTTGTCGGGGACACAGATACCCCTAGTAGCAGGAGCAGCACCCCTGTCCCTGAAGTAAGGAGGAGCAGCAGACGCCAGAGTGCCGGCGCTGGCACATCAGACTCGGAACTTATCCAACCTCAGGCATCACGTGTGGATGTTCATGGGCGCAAGCAGTGAGTCTGCCATATGCAGATGGACATGTGAGGGTGAGGTAACCCCCGTCCACACAGTAGTGCTAGGCACACTATTAGGTGTGTTTTGTGGCTTATGTCATTTCAACATAGTGCAAAATAAACTACGTGCATTGAAGTACAACACGTGCTTTCTCTCTATACTTACTCAGAAGTAGTTGTGTGTGATTTCTGCCCGTCTCTGTCTCCCGTCTGTGGGTGTTGGTACTCCTACTGTGTTGGCTGCTGGTAGTGCCTGCTCATCGTCATGGTCTTCATAGTCCTTCAATTCCACCTCTGTGCCCCTCTTAGTTGCGAGGTTGTGCAACATTGCACAGGTAGCAATTATCTTACAGCATGTTACATGTGAGTACTGCCGTGCCCCCCCACTTTTGTGGAGGCAGCGGAACCGGCTCTTCAGGAGCCCAAAGGTGCGCTCAATGATGTTCCGGGTGGATTTATGTGCCACATTGTAACGTCTCTGGCTGGGGGTTGTGGGGTTGAGGTAGGGTGTCAGGACGAAGGAACGGAGTGCATATACACTATCCCCTAATGTGAAAGAAAAAAAGATACATTACTCAGAGGCACACATTGACATACGTCTGCTTCATCTATCAAGGGAGTGTCACCCATTTATTTACCTAGCAGGTATCCTTCCCCGAATTCACCCGCTGTCAGGCGGGTATAGATCCCACTATTTTGGAATATGTATGAATCGTGGGTGCCTCCTGGGTATCTGGCCACTATATCGGTGATAATGTACTTGGCATCACAGATTGCTTGTACATTGATTGTGTGTGAGGACTTCCTGTTCCTGTATATGTGCTCAGTGGCAGCTGGGGGGCAAATGGGGATGTGGGTCCCATCAATGCAGCCAATCACGTGTGGGAAATTTGCCATGAGGTAAAAGTCAGTCTTGGTCCTGAGCAAGTCCGCATCAGTGTCTGGGAAGTGGATGTAATGCTCCGTTCTTTGCATCATGGCATCCAGGAACTTTCTGAATAAACGCGACAGGCAGCTCTGGGACACCCCACCTACCGCAGCAACTACACTCTGGTAGCTCCCAGATGCAAGGAGGTGTATGCTACAGAGCACCTGCACATGGGGTGGGATGTTGTGGGCCCTTGGTCTTGGGTGGTCCAGGAATGGGTGCAGGTCCCTGATCAGGTCCATGATGGTTTGGGGTGCAGTCTGTATCTTTGCAGTATCTCTGGCTCTGTCAATTGGAAGAGTGTAATCCTCTGCCTGTAGACCTGCTCCTCCCTTCTCCATTCCCTCTCACCTGCTGCCTGTAGCCTTAGCCGTCTTGCTATGACGTACAAAGCCGCCATTCTGGTTCCAGTGTTGCATTTTGGGGCCCTTTTTTATAGGCTGCACCTGATTACCACCTGCTTACAATCCATGTTAAATACCGATTCTTAAATACCGAATTTTGGTGAAATTCGGTAAATTATGGCTCACCTACATCTCGATGGTGTTGTTTTTTCCATTTCTTAATTTCCGAATCGGTAATTTTACCGATTCGGAACATTTACCGACTCGGTATATTTTCCGATTCGGTAATTTTACCGATTCGGTAATATTACCGATTCGGATTATTTACCGAGCCGGTAATCTACCGATTCGGAAATTTTTCCGATTCTGTAAAATTTGGGCGAGCTACATCTCAATGTCCAAATACCGGTCGGTAACGGCATGAAATTACCGATTTTCGGCCGTTACTGACTGGTATTTGGCTACCTTCATCTGGCCCGGAGGTAGGGGTTATTTAATGGAGCAAGTACTGTTACTGTGCTTTTGGAAGCCTCCCTGGCGAATCCTCCATGTCCTTAGAAAAATCATCATACCCATGTTCCTCTATAGGCCACCGTCGCCTCTTTCCACAGAGCACACTTTGATCTTTTATTTCGCTCTTTGCAAATTATCATCGGGTTCATACCCCAGATTAAAATCCATGAGATTACACCTGACAGCAATCACAGCAGCACAGTCCCACAAAAAGAAGGGTTGGTGACCCGAGCATGTGCTGCCACAGTCTCCCATATCTGTGTCCTCTGGCTCTATGTGTCTGCCATTGCGGTATTGCATTAGATTGTTTTAGTACTGAATTGAGATGAGCAATACTGGATAATGGTGGGGAAGATTAGGCTAGAATAGAATAAGGTGTACTTTAGTAATAGTATTATTGGATAGTGGGTAGGGTCACTAGAATGTGTAAACAGAAAACCACGACATAGAAGTAGGACTGCAGTTTTGCATTTACCGAGGGGCACATAATGACTTGCATGACTGTGCTCACCAATATAGAAAACGCAATGAGTCACTTCCTCTGTGTTGAGTCGACCCTTTCTGAAAACTGGGACATGTGCTAAATTTACTTAGATATGTTGGGACAGAAGTTGTATAACCAAGACTGTCCTGGTAGATCCAGAATGCCTGGTCATCTTCACTGTGGGCAATGAAGTAATGAGTGCGGTTAAAGCGTTGAGTGTATGATGTGCATGCCAAAGGACTTTGCTGATTGTTCTGTTCTGTACTGGTCATGTCCATTGCTTGGCTTACGGTGGCTTTACAGTTTGGAGGTATCTTTATTGAGTATGGAGCTTTGATGCACTGCTATGAGCTTTAAGTGTGCTGGCTCGAGCTCTTCAAAAAAGCCTTGAACAGACCAGTTCCAACAAGCGAAGTGGTCGTCCACGAAGCAGAGACAGACTTGGATGTGAACACCACCCCTCCACAGATAGACGAGATGCTCACTGCTATCGATCTCTCAAGAATGAAAAGCTTCTGCCAACACAACCTGAATGGAGAAATGTTCAAGGCAGACTCTGAAACATCAGCCAAGATTCTCCTACCACTATTTACATCAATTTGGGAGGGAATGAATGTACCAGACGACTTGAACCAAGACATCATCATCAAGAGTCCAAAGAAGGGAGCAATAACTGAGCATTAAAACTTGTGTGGAATTGCTCTTCTAAGCTGACGGTGGTGTATCAATCACGTACACTGTTATTTGACTCTCCTGAGGACGTCTTCCAATGGACGGATGAGACAATTAGGGTACGTTCACATACACCGCCAAGTCTGGAATCCGACTCGTCAGTGAGCGACTCCACCCTCAATCCTCCTAAACTTTAAGTCAAGGGGAATAGGCGCGCGAGATCCAGACGACGCTCGCAGTCCCACAGCGATGCCAGCAGATCAGCATGGTTGCCCCATTCGGGGAGGCCAGCGTCAAAACCATCCTGGAATTTTCCCAGTGGACGAATATACATACTCATGCACTCAGGTTGTCCGAGCATAGAATGGGCTAATATCTCCAGTTGGGCTCTTTGGGTCCCGGGGTCAGCCCGTGAATTATGGATGGGCTTTTGGGGATCCATTGGTGGAGGTGGGCCGGGGACTCCAGTTGGGGTCACCATGCCGCCTTCACCGCAACAGATACTTCAGCGGTTTTGAGGTATTGGGGTGGGGGTTGGGGTTAATGGGGATGTTCTTGTTCACAGTTTGCTGGCTTTTTACCGATGACTTTTGCTTCTTTGCTTATGTTTTGGGGAATTGTTTTGATTTCACTGCACTGTCATATTGCTTCTGCATTTCGCTGCATGCTTCCATGTCACTACAGGTCCTGCTCACTACACCTCTTACCACTCTCGCTTCCGTTTTGGGGAATTGTTTTGATTATACTGCACTGTCATAATGCTGCTATGTGTCACCGTGTGTTTACATGTCTCCGCAGGTCCTGCCCAGTATATATATTGTTTATCTGAATGCCCACTCCTGTAGTTAGCCCGCAGCCTAAAGCCGGGTCCCTTCGGATCGTGAGTTGGAATGTCAGGGGGGCGCTAGATAAAGTCAAGAGGGGGGCGATACTCCACCAGGCTAAGCGTTATCAGGCTGATATTCTTATGCTGCAGGAGACACACCTACTGGGGACCAAGGCCCTTTGCTTGCAGAGATATGGGTATTCCCAAGTTTTCCACTCTGAGTTCACGAGGGGTTCTCGGGGGTGGCACTTCTCATCCATCGTAAGGTTCCATATGTTCACCTTAAGACGTGGGCAGACACTCACTGGAGGTAAGTTTTTATTCAAGGATCTATCTATGAGGAACGGGTGGTGCTGGGTAGCGTCTATGCCCCTCCCCCCATGTCCTGGACATTAGCTGAACGCATTATGACTTTGTGGGCAGATGTTCCGGATATGTTGGCCGTGGTGGGTGGCGATTGGAATGATGTGATGCATGATGGATGGGGTTCGAAATAGATGGCGCTGAGGGGGAACACCACCAACTAAATTGTCCTCTTTGGTGTCGGGTCTGGGCTGGGTGGACTCCTGGCGACGTCAGCATGCGGAGGAGAAGGGATACACTTATTTCTCAGCGGTTCATGAATTGTTTTCACGGCTAGACTATGTCTTTGTACCGGCTGCAGCAGTTGGGAGAGTGTCGGATGCGGAGATCCTCCCCAGGGGTCCGTCGGACCATTCCCTGGTCGCGCTTCGGTTACGACCCGGCCCTGCGAGGCTGCCTTTCCATTGGCGTCTTTCCCCCTGGCATCTGCAGAATGACCAGTAGAGGGTTCACTTGGGGCAGGCCATTGCACACTATTTAGACATTAATGTGGGCTCGGTGACGACCGCTGCACCATTGTGGGAAGCATTGAAGTCGACCATTCGGGGTGTGGACATTCTCTATTACTCCGCGGCAGGGCGCTCCAAAAAAGAGTCCCTGGTGCGCTCGGAGGCTCATCTGTTGGAATTGGAACGCACGGGTAGAGAGGAGAGTGGGGCTCTGGCACGTCAACAGCTGCTGGTAGCAAGGCAATCGCATGCGGACCTGTTGCTGGAGGAGGTCCGATTGTTGTGGCTGGCGTCCCGCAGTAGGATCTATCGCTAGTGCGATAAGTCCAGTAAATTGCTCCATCGACTATGTCAGGGGGTGGTGAGTTCCCTGGTTCTGCCTGGGCTTCTGGGGCCAGATGGTGGGAATTTGGGTGACCCCTCAGTTCTTGCTGAGAGCTTCACGCATTATTATGCCGATTTGTATGCCCCACGGGAGTCCCCGTCAGAGGCCATGGTCCGCCTCTATATCTCGGATCTTCCGCGATACTTCTCTCAACTGGGACCCCATCTCTTGCAGGTGGTGGAGGAGGCAAGTGAGCGTGGGTGAAGAGATAGAAAGAGATTTACAGTACACCCTATTATTTACAAACACAATCAATGTATTTGCCTTAGAATTAAACGATCAATATTCTGTCTACTTGTTTCCTTAACACAACCGGACCAATCCAAAGGTTCTACTCATAAAGCAGAGTCCACATCAAACAATGTATCTTCAAATGATGTAAGCCTTTGATTTTGATTTTTTTTTATGTTACATCCAGACAAAACTGCCAACACGTGTTTCGTCCTCCCATGGACTTTGTCAAGGAAAAAGACGAAGTGAAAGTAGACTAAATCTGGTACGCCAGAGCCAAAATTTCGAACTGCTGATAACTTATGGATATGGATAGGGCCTTCGATTCCCTTAGTTGGTCGTATCTTTTTGCGCTCCTAGACAATTTGAATCTGGGCCCACACTTTTTAGCCTATTAAAACTTATTGATACACAACTCACTGCATTGGTCCGTATCGCGGGAGCTGTAACCTTCACTTTTCTGATTGGGCGGGGCACCAGGCAGGGGTGCCCGCTGTCACCCTTTCTGTTCGTCCTTGCGATGGAGCCATTGGCTGCTTGTGTGCGTATAGACGCACAAGTGGCGGGCTTCGATTGGGCGCCGGGACTATCGGACCGTATTGCGCTCTACGCGGACGATGTTCTTTTCTTTCTGACTGATATTAACAGGACGGGCCCCAGATTGCTGCATATCTTGGAAATATTTGGAGAGACTTCTGGCCTGTTCATGAACGCGGGTAAGTCCGTATTGTGGACACTGGGACGTCCGGTGGAACTGGGCACATGGGCCTCTGTGGTGCCGTCATCACAGTCAGCATGAAATATTTGGGTGTCTTTTTATCTGGTTCAGCAGGCGAGTCTTGGGACCGAAATGTGGCACCGATCTGTGTACGGGTGCGGGACGAATTGCATACCTGGTCTCGCATGCCCCTTTCTCTTCCAGGTGGGTCGGCCATCTTTAAAATGGTTTCGTTGCCGCGGTTGTTGTATCAGCTGCAAAATCATCCCTTCCCTGTTAAGCCTTCTTGGTTCCGCCAGGTTTATTTGGTTCTGGGACAGTTTCTTTGGGCTGGGAATACACCTAGGGTGGCGCTCCGAACGTGTTTCCAGTCCACGTATTGTGGCGGACTTGCCACCTCAGACATTCAATACAATTATGTGGCCTCGCAACTACTGATATTGAATGAATGGTGGTATGGGGATCGCTCGGATCCGGCATATGCAGTGGAACGGTGCCAGAAGGGATCCTATTCTCTACACACAGTTTTGTACTCGGCCTCTATTCGCAAGACTCTGCCGTCTGCCACAAGCATAGTTTTCCAGTTGTGGAGGCGGGCCCTGCATGGGATGGGCTGGTGGGGCATGCTGACATGGGACACTCCCATGTGGTCTAATGGCAGGCTGCAGCAACTTGCTGGTCTGGGGGGCTTCCGTGACTGGGACAATATCAGGATCTCTACTCTGGGAGATGTTATGCGAGGCACAGTTCTCAAATCTTTTCAGGACCTTCAGCGGGAATATCAGATGTCGAAAACACAATTTTTCAAATACTTGCAGTTCAGACATGCCGTTCTCCCTAGTGTTGCGGAGTTGGAGTCTCTTCCCGAGTTTAGTCCCATTTAATCCAAAGTATTTATGGGGGGACCTGCACGACCATAATATCTCTAACATATACCAAACTCTAGTGACAAATAGTCCCACCACACTAGATAAACTTAGGGGGAGGTGGGAAGATGACCTAGGTCCCATGGAGGAGGACTGGACGGAAGCGCTAGTGTCCACTCGAGGAGCGGCGATAGCCATGCGTCTCTGGTTGATCCAATTTAACTATCTCCACTGTGTGTATTATACTCGCGTCCAGCTGTGGAGGTCTGGTTTGATAGAGACCCCGGTGTGCCTGCGTTACAGCTCGGAGGATGGTACTCTCTTCCACGCAATCTGGCAATGCACGGTGAAAGAAAGGTTCTGGCGGAGAGTTTTGGCCTGCCTTGCGGAGGCCTTGGGGTGGGAGCTCCCTTACTCCCCAAAATTGGTACTGTTACATGTAATAGAGGGGGTGGGGGGAATATTTATAGACGTCATTTGATGATGCTGGCCTTTATGCTGGCTAAACGGGACATTGCACGTAGGTGGAAGGCTGGGGCTCCACCTCCACTTTCGGCATGGAAAAATCGGTTGGACTTTAATATGGGCTTGGAGGTTCCCATTTTTCAGGCACTTGGGTGCCCGATGAAACATTACAATATCTGGAAGAGGTGGGGGGTATATCAAGGCTTGGATCTGGAGCCCCTTGTGAGAGATGTGGCACTTGAGGGATGAGCTGGGTGGGAGTTGTGATTCTGGGCTTGTTGGTTCCTACAAATGGTATTCTTCATGTGCGGGTGACTGTGTGCAAACATTGGTGGTGTGCAAAGACAGTGCGTGGGTGGGACTATGTTTTCTTATAATTTCAGTTTTTTTTGTGTATCATGTTTATGTTAAACATCAACGCAATATATTGTGTGTAATAAATGGCAGGTTGTCTCTGGGTTACAGAGCTCTGCATTGTTTGTGACAATTGACGAAATAAAAATTGTTGTTAAAAAGAAAAACTTGCGTGGAATCACCGTTCCGTCAATCCTCAGTAAAATGCTGGCAAAAATCATTATACTGAGCATTTCTCATGCCATGGACAAGTAATTAAGGAAAACACAGACTGGGTTTTGCAAGAGCAGAGGGTGTGTTAATCAGTTCCTTACTCTACGCAACATCATAGAGCAGTGCACAGAACTATACATCAACTTCTTTGATTTTGACTAAGCCTTTGACTGTATCCTCCATGGTAGCCTCTGACATAGCCCGAGAGCCTATGTCATACCGCAGCAGATATTTTTCCTCATCAAGAGCTTCTATGATCATTTTACCTGCAAGGTGGGAGATAGTGAGTATACCTTTGAAGTCTATATCGGTGTGAGACAGGGATGCATGACATCAATGTTGCGCTTCAACCTAGTCATCGACTGGGTGATGCGACACACAGCTGAAGATCAAGCCAGAGGCATCAGGTGGACCTTATTCCCTACACTGGTGGACCTTGACTATGGCGATGGCTTAGCTTTGCTCTCTCTCACACACACCAGAATATGCAGGAAAAGACGTCTTGCCTAAACATCTATGCCCAGCAAGTGGACCTGAAGATCGAAACGAAAAAATCTGAGATCACGCCACTCAAAAGCCAAAACCCTTCATCAATCAAGATGGATGGAGAGGTGCTAGCCATTATTAAAGAGTTCACCTACCTAGGCAGTACTGATGGAGGGGCAGGCAGTAACATCAAGAACAGACTGAACAAGGGCAGGATTGCCTTCACTAAACTGAGGCTTTAACAGAGCTGCACTCTTTTCGCACTCTTGCCTGGATTATGATGAAAAGCAACATCACCAAACTGTCAGCCTTCCACAACCATAACCTTTAGAAGAGGAGTCATGTTATGGCAGCAAACCATCTCTAACCAGAAACTGCTCACCAGATGCAAGCAACAGAGCAGGGACACCATCACTAAGAGAAAAATATGTAGATGGATAAGATACACCATCAGAAGAGAACGAAACTCCATCACAAGAACAGCTGCCCACCTGACCCCAGAAAGATAACGGAAGAGAGACAGTCAAAGAACACCTGGAGATGAACTGTAGCAACAGAAATGAAGACCCTAAATAGTGCTTCATTGGAGACGGTGATTTCCGGTGCTCAGCACCAGTACTTAATTGTCAACACCGGCACTTAAGACAGTCTGCCGCATGGTGGTGCTGTCTGTCCAATTTAGAGATGAGCACAATAACAATTGTTTATTAATTCAAAATACATTAAAATAATGAATACCTGCCGTCCAAGCCATTATTATAGATTTGGGGGCCTGGAATAGACTGAATCGACACACTTGAAGGAGCGTGATGGTTATTAGTTGTATTGGTACTGTCACTGGCAGTGACAATGGGTTGTGCAAGCTGCAGTGGCCTCTGCACGAGGGCCCTGGCACTCATTGTTTTACAACTTAAGCACTGTTTATTTACCTCCTATACAGCCCTTGGTATATTAAATGAGATGTTTTCCATAATCCGCTCAGGTCTTTTATGTATCTTTGTGTGTGTTTCTGAACTTTTGCTTATACTGGTCAGATGTGAGCTCAAATCTTTCTATTAAGACTTCCTTCATGTGCTGGTAGGATTCAGCTAACCCATCATCTAGAGTCAGAAGCCTATCACCCCCCTTACAGAGATCGGTTTCCACGGTATGGCACCCCAGTGTTGCGGACCCACCTTGAGCATTCTGCAAGCCCTTTCAAAAGAGGCAAATCATTTATTAATGTTGTCCCTCACCATAAAGCTAGACACAGGTTATGAGACCCCCCTGCAGATACCTCACTTTCACTGCCACCATTTCTATTGGGCCTCAGGTCCAGTCTGACCGTCTTCGCCTCCAAAGCCAGTCTCTTTTCCTCAAGGACAAGCTTCTTTTCCTCTAGTGTTATGATTGCCAGGCTATCCTCTCGCTCCCTTTAGCAGAGGGCCAGTTAAGAAGACCTGGCGCTGCCTCTCACTTGCATCTCTGGATGGCACCCTTAAGAGAGTATGCTGAGATACGCGATACCCTTCTTCTCCACTATCTGGGGTGGTTTCAGAGTAAATCCCCACATCTGGGGATTCACTCTGAAAAGGCAATTGAAGGCTTTAGGCAGCATTTTCAAAATCGTAATTTGAAATCCAACTTGACCATTCCATTGCATTTCAAATTACTATTAATTTGAGTCCTTCAATCATGGTTCTAGCTATTCCCAAACTGAAGTTATGCATTGTATACGGTGCTATATTGTAACCCAGTGCTTTTTCATGGGAGAGCCATCCTTGCTACAGTGAAAAATTACTTTGGAGATTTTTCACTGCCAGGACACGTAAAACTTGAGTACACGTGTCCTGCTTTTTTTAAATACCATGCATCCTGCCCTTTGTACAATTTGAAAAATGTGAGCGCAGGAATAACTTCTTAACATAATTTTTTATTACAAACACACTCAATGTGTCTGAAAAGCCCTTCAAATCAATTATGGCAACATTTATCTAAGAAAATTCATAAGACCATATATTTCCAAACCCAGTCGTTTGCACTGTTTTATTTTCCTTTGGTTCAATTTGTCCTCTGTACTGGTTTGAAATCCAACCCAAAAATAATGTATGGAGACCACAGTCTTTTCCTTAGACCTTCTGATTGAGTTCCCCATCTCAGGATAATTAATTCATCATCTCCATCTGTGGATTTTACCTATCCCAGAAAGGTAATGATTGACGCATTTCGGCCTTTAAGGTATTTAAGTCCTCATCAGGCCCTGAGATAAAGAGATGACCAATTAAGTCTCCCGCTCTCTCTAGGAATTATTTGCAACTCCTTCTAATATGTCATGTAACAGGACAGTCACCGATATTCGAATTACGGGGTACAGCAGGATTGCTCCTGTATTTGTAGTATTCCGTCGAGCCACCGCATACAATAATGCCGGCTGTTTGTTTGCAGGAGTACTGGGCATTTAGTTCAGAATATGAAAGCATTTAGATCTATCTATCTAGGGGATCCCCCTGTTTGGTGGCATTAGCAGTATAGCTAAACCACTAGAAACAAGCAAGTCTTCTGGCATTTCAAGGTCCAGCTAAGAGAGCTTTTGCTGTTTACCATGCTCATGTAAGTAAAAGAAAAGATCATAAAGAAATAATAAACAGATTTATACATACCTAGAGGGGTTTTGTGTCATTACTCTTCATCCGTTGGTCTGTTCAACCGTCATTTACATTTCTTCGGGTCAACACAGAATACAGCAAGGGGCTTGAGTGAGCACAGCTATTTTACAGTTAGTGATGGTATTGTATCTAATTATGTATGCACATAAACCTAAAAATAACTGCAGTTCCTTGCCAGGGTTGTCGGGTTAATAATTTACTTTGCCATTGCTTTTACTTGCCATTCAGCATCTGTTTTTTTAGTCATCCTTGTGTGTCTTCAGGATACAATATTTCAAAATTGATACTACCTTTTCTTTCTACAAGAGAGTCATATTTTCACGCATATGTCTGTTGAACCTCAAAAAGATGGGTATCCTTATTCGAGCCCACCAGGAAGCACCTGTACTCTTCCATAAAAACGATATGCAACATTATTTTACCTTAAAAATGTATTAAAAGCAGTAAGGACCAGACAGATAGCTACCAAGGGGGATATTTTGGAGATTAAAACATCAGATGGGACGGTCACTACCACCCCATAGGATATCTGTAACGCATTCCACGGGTATTATCAAAATCTGTGTAGTAAGGATACTGTTAGGGATACTAAAGATGTTAGGGATTATTTAGAGCTAGCCCCCGTCGAGGTATTTTCTATAGAAGATTCCACTGCTATGGAGGTTAGCTTTTCAGATGAAGAATCCAGGGAGCCAATAAAGATCTGCCATCAGGCAAGGCGGTCATACCAGATCTTATTCCATTAGAATTCTATTTTTTTTTCTCCAATTTTGGGTGAAGATTTGTGCTGTGTAATGCGCCAGGTACAGAGCGGACAAACACCTCCGCAGTCATGGGGAGAAGCCAGTATGATCAATTTTTTTAAAGAAAGGCAAACCCCCTAACGAACCTGGATCTTATAGGCTGATCAGCCTAATGAATAGCGACGCAAAGATTTACTCAAAAATGTTAGCCAATCGCCTTAGTACTGTTATAGGGAAGGTGATTTCGCCCCGTCAGCGTGGGGTTATCCCTGGCAGGGGTACTGCTGAACATATCAGGAGAGTATGCACCCTGTTTGATGGCACCTCAGTCACACGAGACCCTATGGCGCTTATACTGTTTGACGCGGAGAAGGCGTTTGATAGGGTCTTGTAGGGCTTCCTCTGGTCAGTACTGGAGAATTTAAACATTGGCAAGGGGTGCATAAGAGCTATACAGGCGTTGTATAGGAATCTGAAGATTTGACTCCGGGTGAAGGAAGGACAGAGCGATCCAATAGATATCAAGCAAGGAACTAGGCAGGGGTGCCCTTCTCCCCTCCTTTTTGCTTTCTAAATTGACCCCTTTATCACGAGAATAGGAATGAACAGAGGTATTCTCCCAATACGGCTTAATGGCTTTGAAACAAAGATCTTAGGTTATGCAGATGACCTGGCAATTACGGCCGTTAACCCCTCTGTAGCTTTAGACGAAATAGAATATGAGGCAGAATGCTTTGGGGCAGTTTCTGGTTATAGACTCAACCACGGAAAGACACAAATCGTGGTTAATGAGAAGACCAACTTGGCAGATCCAAGATTGACCCATTTGGCCAATTATCTATGAGTTGTAATAACATCCGACTTAACCAAAGTCCTTGAAAAGAATCTTGCACCAGTAATCCAGAAATCAAAGAGGGATCTTGATAGGATGAATAATTTACATTTTTCGATTGCGGGAAGATGTAATATTATTAAAATGATATTCCTCCCTAAAGTTTTATATTTGTTTAGAACGATACCCTTGAAGTTTGATAATATTTGGTTTAAATAAATGGAAATAATGATAAATAGGTTCATCTGGGCACAGGGGAAGACGAGAAGGGCACTTAAATTTATGTCCCTCACTAGGGAGAAAGGGGGTTGGGCAGTACCCGACTTAAGAGCGTATTATTGGGCCGCGGTAATGCAATATATGCGTGGGTTACTGGGCGGCAAGATTACCGATATGTGGAGGGATGATGATGCGATACCGGATGTATATGAGCTACTTTTAAATGGTGAAGCTCGTAACTGGCTTTTGAGGTTTAGCAAGGCCAGCTACTATAAATAAAGTTACATTTAAGACTCTGGGAGCAGCAATATCGGTTTGGTCCGCTGTTAGGAAAAAGTTGGGATTGGGCAGAATGAACCATTATACTCCTCTATTTAGGAATCCATCCTTATCCGAGGTCTTTCACGACGGTGTAATGAGGCGGTGGAACGGTTTGGGTGTTAAAACAATTGGTGACATTACTGATTCCGATGGCATAATTACATTTGAAAGAGCCCAAATCCTGTTCAAATTGGAGCGCAGTGAATTAAAAAAAATGTTACAGATCCAGTCGGCCCTTGCAAGGAAAATTGGGGGATTAAGAGCATTCGCTAGAGACACAGTTATGGAAAGGGTGCACATTCCTGAAGGGTGTTTTATCACCCAGATTTATAGTGAGCTAAACCAACATCAAAACGATGATCTGGAAAAATATTCTGAGAAATAGCGGGGGAAGTTGAGCATTGAAGGGAGTGAGTTCATAGCCTCACTTAAGTGAGGATGTACGGTTTTGAAGGTAGCCAACCTACAAGCTCAACATTTTAAAACTGTCTTTGAACTTTACCACACCCCTGCAAGAATAGCCCAATGGGGTGGGACTATGGGCATTTGTTGCCCGCGCTGTTGCAGCGCGGAGGCTGATACGGTTCATATGCTCGCCTCTTGACCTATGTTGGATCCTCTGAAAAGAGCAATAGAGCACTTTATGGAACAAACTTTGAGGATCCAAATAATATTAACTAATGAGCTAGTGGTTTTAGGTGTGGGCAGGGATGGCATTATGTTATGTTAGCGCATATTTATAAAGCGCACGGCTACTCCCTGGAGTGTCCCGGCACTGAAAACAGCCATACGTCATGGAACATAGAGCAAAGCAGACCACTATCGAACGGCTCACAACTGGAAGACCCACGTTCTAAGACTTTTCCTGAAGGTCAGGAGATTAGGGCTCTGTCTAATAGAGAGAGGGAGGCTATTCCACAGCCGTGAGGCAACTGCATGAAAAGATCTGCCTCCGGTCCGAGACAGTTGCACCCTGGGAGTAACAATCAAAAGTTGGGATGAAGATCTCAGGGTGTGCTGGGGGAAATAAGGCTGAAATCTGTCCCTTAAGATATGGGGCTCCAATCTTATGCAAGGCTTTAAAAACTAGAACAAGGGCTTTAAACTGAATTATTTTCCGTACCGGAAGCCAATGAAGTGAAGACAGGAGCTGGGTGGTATGATTTATAGAGCCTGTCAAAAAGATGGCTCTAGCTGCTGCGTTCTGGATCACTTGTAGCCGGCCCAGAAGATATTCAGGGAGGCTAAGATACAAGGAATAGTCCAGTCTAGACATTATTAAAGCCTGAACCACTGTCTTCCTGTAAGGGATGGAGAGCAAAGGGAGAACATTTTGCAACATTCTCAGTAGCCCAAAGCATACCCCGGCTACCGAATGTACTTGAGCCTTCATAGAAAGACTTGAGTCCAGCTTAATTCCCAAATTCTTCACCGTGGAAATGGCCGACACAGGGGGGACATATCCTGGGGCCACCATTCAAGCCAAGTATTAGTTGGCCGAGCCCCAAAGAAGATAATCTCAGACTTCTCGGAGTTACATTTAAGATGGTTATGACTTAACCAAGAGAAGACTTTAGAGAGACAGGTGTTGATTAAGTTGCCATCAAACTCAACTCATTTCTCGCAGGTGAATAACAGCTGGGTTTTATCAGCGTATGACACTATTTTGGCTCCGAATTTCTCAGCGAGGGCGGGCCAGGTGGGCTATGTACAAGTTAAATAATTTAGGGCTCAAAATAGAGCCATGAGACACCCCCACTTTCAGAAGAGGAATCGCTGCCTAGAAAGGAGGAGACCAGATGGTTTGAGTGCGGTTGGCGAGAAAGGACGCAAATCAACTCAACACCGTGCCTCCAATACTGCTGTTGCTAAGTCTTTGCAGTAATCTCGAATGAGGCACGGTGTCGAAAGCTGCGGAGAGGTCCAGTAAAACCAGGATGGCATTACCTCCTCTAACCAATGTAGCTTTAATAGTTTCTGCAACTTCCAATAGGGCCGTTTCGGTACTGAAATTGGCTCTAAAGCCTGACTGGCTAGAATGCAGCAAATCATTGGTCTCCACATAATTCGTTAGGACCTGATTTACAAATTTTTCCAAAACTTTCGAAAAGAAAGGCTAGAGAGAAATAGGTCTGTAATTACAGGCTACCTCTGGGTCAGCCGACGGTTTCTTAAGTAGCGGGTGGATTTTAGCATGTTTCCACATTTGTGGCATCAGCCCTTCCCGTAAAGCGGTGTTCAAAATAGAATTCACACAGGGGTTGATCACATCTGCCAGTGAGGACAGAACCTTCGCTGGACAGGGATCAGTGGGCGAACCCGATTTCAAAGCTTTCATGAACACCAAAGATTGTTCTAGAGTAATCTCCGGGAACTCCCTAAGGGAGGCACTAGGGCTGGGGCAAACAGCTAGGTGGGAACCCTCAACATCCTCCAAGCCCACTAACTGAACTTCAAATGAATCCTGAATCAATTTAATTTTTTCATTAACGAAAAGGGCCATTTGTTCAGTCCAGTCGCTTGTAGGCACAAAAGGTTGGCTTATAGACGCAGGGGAGGAGAAGCTATTTTTGTTGACGGAAAGAGTTCCTTTCCCTCGCGTACTTTCTTGTAATGAGTTTTCAGGGCAAGTTTGTAGATCAGTTTATCTGAGGGATAATTATTCCTCCACCACTCTCTTTCGAGATGTTTACAGGGCCTTTTACAATACCTTAAGGCCTCAGAGAACCAAGGGGCTGAAACTCGAGTGGATTTAACAGGTCTTGCAGAGGGAGGGGCCAATTCAGTGGCTTGTTGCTGTAACCAACCCCCTTAAGTCATCACATCTTGTTCCAGAACACCACTTAAGGGAATCGGCTGCTGTCGCAACGCGCACTGAATGGCCTCAGGTGTCATCAGGTGAAATGGCCTAACACAGTGACTAACCCTGGCTTTATCCAGGAGTTGGGGCCTTGAAGCATCTCTACAAATTTTAAAATTGATCAAATGATGGTCAGACCAGGTTAAGGCTAGAAGGGCATCCATATAAATCTGATTGGAGGAAAACACCTTGTCCAATATATGCCCTTTATCATGCGTAGGTAAGCATACGAAAGGGGTCAAATGAAGAATATCAAAGGATTGTGCAATCTTAAAGGATCAGGCTCCAAAGATTCATCCATATGGATGTTGAAATCACCCAAAACCGTACAATGGCTATATTTAGCTGCAATGGGGGAAATGGAATGGCTAATAGAATCCAAGAAGTTTTCGCCAGACCAGGTGGACGGTAGATTACTACTCCTGCCATAGATTGATGGGCCGAGAATGTCAGGAGAAAACCCAGGCTCTCCGCCCCTCTATCTCCACATTTGCTAAAGAAGTACAGATGAAGGAGCTCCTATATATAATGTTTAGCCCACCACCTCTCCCCGCAGGGCGATCCTTCCTCAGAATCTGATAGCCCTGAGGAATCGCATTGGCAATGGTAGGATTTGAAGCGTCCGTTAGCCAAGTTTCTGTGAGAAACAGCAAGTCGGGGGAGGAGTCGTAAATTTCCAGTTCATGTTTTTTTAAGGAGCAGACATTCAATAAAGAAACATTCCAAAATGTATCTTGAACATCATGTCCCCTAATCGAGGTGATCATATCCCTATTGACTTTGTGCTCTCTAGGAGGAGGCTAGGCTGACCAATCACAATCTTTACACCTCAAGGAGAAATTGTTCCCCAGTATAACTGAGTGGGGTCTACACACCGAACCCATGTCAAGATCTAACCATAAGCAATTACCTGGGGCAATTCCAGAGCAAAACTGGCAGCATGGCCAGACCCTTCCGGGACGCAGACGGGCTTGCCTTAGGTGCGCGCGCTCACGCAGGTCCCGTTTTGAAGGGGCCACCTTCAACCACTAGAATGCGCCTAAGTGAGGAAAATGGCGGCTAGCAGTCACGGAGCTTAACCCGTTGGCTGCTTCCGCAATTTTGCGGCAGTGCGGCCGTTTTAAAAATGGGCGCGGCCACGTCGGCCATTGGCCGACGGCAGCACCAGCGAGGTAGCGCTACCGTCGGCCAATGACCGACGGCAGCATGGAAGGGGTTAAAAAGACCGGTTCAATTCCCCCTCCCTCCAAATTCAAATTCCCAAGTTAAAATTCCCACACAGCAAAAGTAATCACAACAGAGCAAATTAAACCAAATAAAAGTGCAGAGTGCACTCGTTTTTAGCTGCAAGTGAGGCGAAATGGCAGGCAATGCAAGTAGCTCACCGTGAATTTATATTTCTTGCCATGTCGGTTGTTAGGATCTGCGTGGCATCCGCATGGACGGACCCCAATCCTCCCACTTTTCAACAATGGATGTCACGGCTCTTAGCCATATATATTCTGGGAAAGGGCCTATACGAGAAGAAAGGCTGGAAAGCTATGAAATTAGAGAAACTCATCTAGGCCCCAGTAAAAGATTGGAAGTCTAGACTGGAGCGACCTTAGTTATAATCCTTGGTCTCGAATATTGTAAAAATAGCATCTGTTTTAGCTTTGATAGCTCTCCTATCTTTTATCTATTGGGGGGGGGGGCGGGTATGTGGAATGTAATAGATTTAATGAATATTTTTTGTCTCTCTGTTCTGTTGAAGATATAGTCACTGGACGGCTTGGTTAATTCCTTTTTTTTCGCAGTATTTTACCTTGTAATACTTGTACTGGTCTCTCTCTTCTTTTTCTTTTTGATTTTCTCTATGGTGTCAAGCAAACTTGTATAATATTGTATGGTTTTTTTTGTAATGATGAATGAAAAACTGATGGTGATTCAATACAATTTTTTTTTTAATGTATTAAAATTATATGCCCTCTTTGTTCAGGCAGTGGCATTTTTTTAATGACATCTGCTTGCAATTAAAAAAGTAGAAATCACTGCAATGCTTGCCAAGGCTAGACCAATTGGCTTTGCTAATGCTTGTTTTAATCTGGTCTCCGCTATGAATTAAATGTAATTGCAAATGTAATTAATTCCAAAGTGTTCCCCAGGCCACTTATAAAGTTTTATCACCTAGAAGTTGTGACAAAAACATCTACTAGCCATCAGATTTGCAACTGCAGACCAACAGGCCTGGTTAAAGCCTACCATAAAATGGAATCTGTTCACTACACTGTTCCTTTAGCAGAAAATAATTGAAACACAAGAGTCAACAGTCGAAACCAAAATATGGTCTTAATTGGTAGCCAGTTAAGGCAGTGTAGAATCAGGGACATGTGATCAAATTTACAAATTCTTCCATCAACAGGAGTTGCATGATTCTGCAGTTTTTACAATCAGTTCATAGTTGTCACTGCTGTGCCCTTAAAAAGCAAGTCACTTGACTTTAATCAGTTTATGAAGCAATACCTGGTCTAGCAATTGCTACTGTCACATGCAGTGCATAACTTATGCTGGTGATTACAGGTAATTGCACCGGCCTTCGTTTTGGGGAATCTGAACTTTTAAGGGGTGTAACTTCAGTGGGGTGTTTTGGGTGTTATACCCCCTAATACATGTACTATTTGATAAATAGTTGGGTGCAAGAGCTTTCAGTTGGGTATGGTAAGGTGTCTGTTGGATTTCACCTGGTATTTTTAAATAGTCAGACAAAAACACACACTTGTATTTTTGTATCTGATTTGAAGATCTTAAAACATGGTTATTTTACAAAATACTACGTTTTAAGTACCCCTCACAATCCGCACTCATATTCCTTTCCACTGGCCGTAACTTCGCCATCATGCGCTGCTTTTCTTATCATGATTAACATAATATGCCAATGCGAGTGTCGGAAAATCTGAAGCTCACCCCCCCCTCCAGTTTTAATGACCAATCTACGCCCCTGAGCTTTTTATTTAATTATTAGATTTTGACCCAGAGCAAGTGAGAGAAATGGAGAAGGAAGAGAAATGCAGGCAAACTGTGACAAAGAAAAAGACAAGGAGTATAAAAGAATGTGCAAGAGTGAGAAAAAGAGGTAGGAAGTGTAGGCTGATGGTAGAAAGCAGAAAGAGGTGGAATCAGGACTAGGCAGACTTGATGTTAAGCATTCGGCAGTTCTGGTGGTTGCCACCTATGAAACGTGTGACCTTGCCCTTTTTTAGGTTTCGCCTGTCGAAAGCTGCGCAAGCAGCGTTTTACGCAGGCGAAAACTTTTGTTTAGAGTATGTGAGTGTAGTCCCGCCCCTCTGTTCCATTGGCTAGCTCCATAAATGGAGGCTAGCCATTGGAACAGAGATCTGTCCGTCAAAGCCGGAGCAGATTCGTGGGCGTTCCCGAGAATTGTGAGCGAGGTTATTTTTTTTTTTCTTCGGACACCATGTTTTGATCATTTGGGAAGATGTCCAGGTGAGTGCTGTTTTATTTTTCGAGCCTTCTTGTGCCCGTTCCCGCCCCCCTCCCGCTGTCCGTTTGCCTGCTCCTGCCCCCCCTCCCGCTGTCCGTGAGCCGTTAACCCGCCCCCCTCCCGCTGTCCGTTTGCCCGTTCCCCCCCCCCCCCACCCGCTGTCCGTGTGCCCGTGCTTAATGCTTGTTGGGGACTGGCAGCGGCAGGTCAGAAACTGAGCTGCAACAGGGTTCTTGTGTGTGCAGAGCTTTGTTTCAGTGGTGCCCGAGCCTCGACTAAACTTGTGATCGAGGCGCCTGATCGCAGAAGTCCGGGTTTGTCTGCTGTGGATGCCAAGCTTCACCATGCTGACTGCTAGGAGAGCCCTGCTGCTGCTGTGCCTGGCTTGTGCCGCCGCTCCGATTGGAGGTAAGAGCCAGCCTTTTGTTGTGGTCTAACATGTGGCCGGATCGCAGTACATCTGGGAGCCAGATGCGAGTGCCTGCTGGATTCTGTAACACATAGAAGAAAGACCGATATAGGGACACGGGCGCGGGCTATTCCTGGGCGGAATCCTGGAGCTGATGCAATTCGTTTTAATGTTCTTGTTCTCAGAGCAGCCTGCAATGAAGGGCTTTTGCTGCGTCCTGGGCTCGCAGGGGGCACTGGGATAACCATCGGATGCTGCCCGCATCCCTGGCGCCGCCTTTTCACCTTTATTACATGGCCTTGCTTACATAGTAGCAGTAGCATTCACCCTTCTTATATATGGACCTCAACTCTACTAAACTGTTTCACGTCGCTTGAGGCACAGTGACACTCATGTTATCGACTTCAGGAAGATAAGAGGTCGAGTCAGTCTTGTCGGCGTTTGGAGATTTGATCATAAAAACAGATCCCTGACGAATGACACAACCCCCCAGACTATCTTGCTGGCTTGAAAATGGACACAGGCTCTCTAGGCCACCCGTGGCGACACCTTGCGCAGACTCCACATTCTACACTTTGTGGCAAACATGACATTAAAGTCATTGTCCGTCGCCTAGGGACTGGCAGAGGACTGCTGCCCGAGGAGGGACATACCGCTCATATGTACGAAACATACCTTTCCACGGCACCCCTACCTCCTTAACTGGATCACCCCTAAACTGCAGAGCAGAACCGTCCCGAACCGCTTACATCAAACGCCCCCCTCACATCACACGCCCTCCCATCACACGCCCCCCTCCCCTACGAGGCCACCGCACCTCACCCAGCCATGTGAGCGGACCAGCCTCTGGGCGAGGAGTGGACATGAGGTGGCCAGTTCTGAGGCCCTGACGGACGTGCCCCAGCTTACTACAGATATGATTTCTCATGCGATAAACACGTGACTGGTGACTCTCTCCAGCGGTGTCCGTGTCACTGTCATTACATATTTACTACTGTTATTCGGCTTCAAGTTTTGTTTTATGCTCTCCTTTCCCCAACTCCTCGTTTTTTCCTCCCTTATTTCCCAATGTAATATGTAACATTATAAACAGCTTTAGTTCTTTCAACATAGTTCAGTCGTCTTGTAGATTTCTTTATGCATCTGTTGTCTTTGTAACTCATTTTTATGAGACTGTATTCTTAATAAAGCTGCTTAGACCCTTCTTTTATGTCTAATGTATGTGAGTCGCTTCTCCAGCTTACGAATGTCATATCCATTCAACCCTCTGCATGTGTTCTCATCAGTGCTTTACAACGTACAGCGTGGATTCTTCCGTATACATTTCCGTATTTTCCGCACAGAGAGACTGAAAATCTATAGCATAAACAAACATCCATGGTGACGTAAGGGCTGTCTACATGCACCCACAAGCTTTCTACAGAGTTGAACTTCACTAGTGAAGTCAAAAATCTTTTTTTTCTGATTTACCTCAGAGCTTTATTCTTGTGGAAACGAGCCTTTTAGACCTGAACACATGAAAACATACAACCCCCACCCTTTCACCCCACACCCCTTCTCACCCCACCCCACCTTCTCACCCCACACTCTGCCACCTCACCCCCACTCTGCCACCTCACCCCCACTCTGCCACCTCACCCCACACAGTACAAAGTACAAGTAGAGGTATAATACTGCAATAAATGGAGGCCACTCAAACACAAGAACACACTGGGAAGGCAGTGATAGCTCCCCCCAAACATCGGTAAAACGGGCACTGTAGGGATGCAGACACCCTCACAGCTCCGGACCCTTTTATCAGGGCTGTCACCCACAGAATCAAGGTACCAGCAAGTACATACCCACTGCTGCTTCGGGGGTTGGAAAACACGGTTACTGCCTCGCCTCGATCAGATGTAACAACTACTTTACTAATGCAAAGAGCCAGCCTATGGGCAGTGTGAGTTCACCCTGCTACTGCACACGTTTAACCCCAGGAATCCTGGTGATGGGTAAAAACCAGTGTGTGAAAAAAAAAAGAATAAACGCCGAGGCGTAATACATATCAGCAGCTGCACCTGAGTGTAATATAATGTTTATTTACATTGTTGGCGATCGGTGCGTAGCACCATGACCCACTTGTGGCTTCACATTCGCAAGATATGGCCTCTCCTCACACTCAACAATAATAATAGACAGAGGAGGAGCTTAGCGCGCACCCAAGATGGTCGCGTGAGCTTAGGGCTCCCGGACCTTCGCCACCTCCACCGATTATCCTGAACTCTATCCTGACTTGGACGACTGGTTATTACTGGCACGGCCCTGCTGATCGTTTATCCGTTTTCAGACTTTGATTTGGACATCGGGAGCTGAAGATATGGACTCTTGAACTTTTTCGGCCTGCTCCATGGTGCTGCCCCCGGGCTTGGTTCTCTGCCAGCCGGACAGTAATTGAACAACAACGGATCACGCGAGCCCCCTTTGCCCGGTTGTCCACTTTCAGTTTCGTTTCAGGCGCCTAGTCCTACTTGACTTTGTTTTGATCGCCCTGGCCTGCCGCTTTTCACCTCACCGCTGTTCACCGACTGGTGACTCGGTCCCCTGTCACTTATCACTTGGTGAATGGTTTGCACCTTCATTTCTATATTGTTGCGGGCGCATCGATTTTAGTCATTTTTACTAGGTCTAGGGCTACCCTTCGGGGCGCACGAACTAAGATGACCGCCAAGCCTGAGGGAGAGAAACGCAAGACCAGACCGGCAACGAGAGGGGGCTCCGTGCAGTCAAATGTCATGGACAGATACACCCTCGTAAAGGGCTCTCCGGGTGGACCAACTAAATCCCCGGCCACGATGGGGGAAGACTCCCCGCTGGATGAAGAGCTGTCGTTGAGGGACGTCATGGGCGCCATTGCCGGGATGAAGGCCACACTGGGTCAACAGTATGAGGCCCTGGCCCACAAGTTGGATACGGTCGCTGTTGATGTTACCTTGATCAGGGCTGACCTTGCGAAAACTAATGAGAAGGTCAAATCCCTCGTTCTACAGACATCTAGTCTTGTTACTGACGTCTCCGATTTACAGGCAGAGGTCGGTAACTTGCGTGCCACCCGTGACTATCTCACTCGTCGCCTGGACGACTTTGAGGGCCGTGCAAGACGAAACAACGTCCGTCTGGTTGGTGTCCCGGAAACTTCGGAAGCTTCCTCGGTGGACCTGCTGGTGGAGGATCTGGTCCTGAATCATCTTGCACCCAAGGGCCTCAGCAAGTTTTTTGCCGTTGAACGTGCGCACAGGATCCCGGGTGGTCCGCCTAAGCTGGGCGCCACTCCGCGACCCATCATTGCTCGGATTTTTAATTTTCGGGACAGGGACGCTATCCTGCAAGCGTCGCGCCTATCTGGTCCTACGGCTTATGAGAACACTGCCGTCAGCTTCTACCCGGACTTTACCCAGCAGGTTCAGAAACAGCGACTAGGATTCCAGGGGGTGAAAAAGAGACTGAGGTCTAGAGACATGAAATATGCCATGCTTTTCCCGGCCCGGTTACGTGTGGTGTACAGCGAGCGAACATTCTTCTTTGATCATCCAGGGGCGGCAAGTGACTGGCTGGACACATTGCCCCCTGGCCCGGATCGTTCTGAACACTCTGGACACTCCGGTGGTGCGGAGGGAGGCCCGGTGGAGCAGCAATAAGGGGCTGAATCGGCTCCCGGTCCATCGTGTTGACTTTTTGGCTGTGGTTTGGTGCTATGCCACTATTGCTTGCTATCATGCTGTTTTCTGGGGGTGTGGGCGGGGGGATGGGCTAGTCTCCCTCCTCTGGGGTTCTTTTTGTAGAATAGTTGTATGTTAGGGCGACAGGCACACTGCAAGTTGGGGTGGCTCTTGAGTCTTACGCAGGGGTGCGGGGTATGATGTATGGGGTTGATTGGGGGTTTGGGGGGTTCCAGTTTTCGTTTCATTGTTTTCTTCAAGGCATATTATTGATGATCTCCTATCGTATAGTGTCGCACACGGTGTGGGGTGGGGATGGGGTTGACCTTTGGGATAGGGGTTAGGGGACTTGAGGTACTGTGTTGGAACGTGAACGGGTTGGGAGATATGATTAAACAGGGCGTGGTGTTGCAGCTCTTGAGACGGTTGTCCCCTGATGTGGTCCTGCTTCAGGAGACGCATTTGCTTGGCAATACGTGCCACGCAATGAATAGGCGTGGCTATCGTCTCGTCGCGCACTCAGGTTTCACTTCTGGCTCCAGGGGGGTGGGCATTCTGGTTCGGAACTCCCTCCCTCTTGCTGTTGACGACATCATCCTTGATGACAGGGGATGGTACGCTGCCATTGTGGGGCGCTGGGAGGGAAGGGTTGTCACCTTGCTCTCTGTCTACGTGCCCCCGGGTCTCCAGACTGCCACTTATGCTGATTTGGGACGAGTGATTTTGGGATTCCCCGAGGGTCTGCTTGTAGTGGGTGGGGATTTTAACTCTGTAGTGTCGGGGCTGTGTGATCGCTACCCTCCCCGAGATATTGCGAAGTCACAGTCCTGGTTGGGGGATTTCCTGGAGGCTTTGGGGCTCACCGACTGCTGGCGCCTGCTTCATCCTGGGCAATTGCAGTATACCTTTCATTCTAGTGCTCATGGCAGTCTTTCGAGATTAGATTATGTGCTGATGCCCTCCTCCCAGGCCTCCTCCATACGGGAGGTGAAACATCTTGCTAGGGGTATCTCGGATCATTCCCCGCTGTGGTTGGTGGTGGATCATTTGGGGTCGGAGGGTAGGGTGGCCCCGATCCACTCCTGGTATCTCCGCGACCCCAAGGTTAGGGCGGAACTGATTAAAAGGATTGACCACTACTTTGCCGAAAATGTGGGTTCTGTGTCCTCCTCTGTCACGTTGTGGGAAGCATACAAAACTGTTATACGGGGCCAGGCTCTCTCCATGATGGCAGTGTCAAGAGAAGTAGGCGGGAGGAGGTTGTTCGTGTTGAAAATGACATCACCGTTCTTGAGGGGGAGTTGGAAACCGAGGTCACCCCGGAGAGGCTCACCTCTTGGGTCTGAAACAACTTGAGTATAGAGCGCTGGTGACTGATGCTGCAAGGGAGATGAGCAGGGAGCAACAGGGACGGCTGTATGATGTGGGGGATAAGGCGGGGAAATTGCTTGCTTGGCTGGATAAGAGGGAACGTGCGAGTCGGGTTGTCCCTGTGATTGTTGATGTGAATGACGTGAGTATCACCGACCCTGCTGATATTGTTGAATGTTTCGCTGACCATTTTCGGGGAGTGTACTCCCCCGTTTCTGATAGACCGGAACAGGACTCCCACTTGCTCCTGCGTGATATTTCGCTGCCACGTTTGTCTGACCCTGACAGAGATCTTCTAGAGGCTCCGCCTACAGTTGATGAGGTTGCTACAGCTATTCGCTCGGTTCGCTCGGGGAAGGCTTTGGGTCCTAATGGGCTCCCGGTGGAGCTCTATAAGCTCCGTCCGGATGTGATAGCACCATATCTGCGGTCGATGTTCTTGGAATCATTGGAGGCAGGCTCCCTCCCTCCCGACCAAAGGCTGGCTTCCATAGTGGTGATCCACAAGGATGGCAAGTCGCGTGACCGCTGCGCCTCTTTTAGGCCCATATCCTTGATTAATGCCGAACCGAAGATTCTGGCCAAAGTACTTGCCACTCGCTTAGTCGCGGTTATAGGCGATCTGGTTCACCCGGATCAGTCCGGATTCATACCCCATCGTAACACAGCACTTAATCTTCGGCACTTGCATGGAGTCCTCGCGCGAGCGGCGACTCTGCGTGAACCTGCCATCTTGGCGTAAAAAAAAACAACAAAAAAAAACAATGATAATAGAGCATTACAATCTGCGGACAGTGTATGCATCTTGTCCCTTGTCATTGGGTGCAAAGTTAGCACTCCTTAGATTGATGTGGTTCTGTGAGACCTTTTCTCAGGCCCCAGAATCAGCCAGATGTTACTGCATCTGTTCTCACGTTGGTTTCTGCCCTTTACCAGCAAGCTGCTGTCTGAAGACATTATGTGGTTATCCCCTGGGCCACTGTGATGCCTGACTGCGACCTGGAAGTTTTCTCATCAGTGCCGGGTAGAACGTTAGCCCCCCCCCCGTCTTACATTATCGTAATGTTGATTAAAATGGTTAGTTTTGGTTATAATGTATTCTCATTAGCCAACCACTGTGGTACGTTTTAAATCCTGAAATATACTGCCAATAAGCATGAATGACGTGATTACTACACCTTATAATCCCCATTGTGTTATGTAGCATTTTCTATAGACTGATTTACACACTTTTGGTTCATTGTCTCTGTATAACATCTGATGTAAAGTGCTCCGACTCCCTGCACTGGTATGACTAGCGCTATAAAAAAATATATATATAAGTATATGCTTCTTACTCTTAGGCCAGGAGTTGGTAACTGCACTGTTGTCCTAGGTGTGCATAGCTTCATATTTTTCTCTGTCCCTGCTCAGTGTGCAGTGTGGCGCCAGGGGCGATTGGCTCTCCTTCCACACCCTACAGTGTTCCCCCTGGGCTGTGTATACGTATTTTGCTGTTTAGTGCATGTGTTGGGTGGTTGCACAATAGTGTAGAGATTAAATTATTGGCATTGTAAATGACAATGCCATTTATTTATCTGTTTTCAACATAAATACAAATTTTGTCATTTACAATGCCAATAGCTCAAACTTTTCAAAAGGCGAAACCATTGCATTGTAAATGCTTGTTATTTTTAACCGATGAAGCACTGCTTACAGAAATGTCTATAAGATGGTATTGCTTTCCATCCAAGGCATGTGTAATGAGTGCAGTTTGTGGTGTTTAAGTCTTATGCTCATCCCCTCTTCCCAGTTGCCTCTAGAGCAGAGGTACTCAAAGTACAGCCCAGGCGGCGCATGCGGCCCTTCGGACTTTTGATTGTGGCCCCATGGTGACCAGCAACTCTGGGCTGCTGTTCACTTGACAGATCAGGAACCTTCAGTAAGCCGTGAAACTGGCATAAATAAAGGTTTTCTGGTTACGGATTTTGCAATTCAGTCACCAGATGAGTATCTCTTTACCTCTCACGTTTTACATTAGAAGCTAATCCTTTAACATTAGTTCTTGGTGCATGAGAATAGAGCGTTAGTGGTAGACAGAAGTCGGGTGGCTCGGTTTGTTTTCCACACCACGCATCTGCTTCACGTTCCCTATGTCCACCTTTCATTATGCTGACTTTCACCCTGCTGGCATAGGTGTGGCCCTCGGGCATCCCACAGACAGTACTTTGTGGCCCCAGGGAAAATGATAGCGAATACCATGATTGGAGGAGCCACTGTGTCCAGGCATTTGGCCCTGGTGAACGTGGCTCTTAGAAAGTCTTCAAAACATCTGATTGAAGACTTAGGGGCATATTTACAATGCCCCGTGGCACGTTTACGCCGCAGAGCATCACTTTTGAGTCTCAGTATGCCAGTCCATATTTACAAGGCCATGGGAAGCCTCCCAGTGTGGCTTGTCATGGCCTTGTAAATATGGAATAAGGCAATGCCTTACTCTGAATAGAAGGGGCGTTCCATGAGAATTGCCTTGGGTGTTCCCACACAACACCCATGGTTTTTCACACTGCCCCAGACTAACGCCTTCCAAAGCAGACATAATGAGGCGAAATGATTCATTTTCACCTCGTTTTTTCCTCTTTCCACTTTAGAACGAGGAAGATGCCTCCTTTGATTGAACAATCATGCTAACCATAGTGCAAGGAGGTCTGCATTGACACACAGCTGCAGTTTGCGCTCCGGAAAAAAGGACATGAATGCGCTGTATCTTGTAGATGCAGCACATTCCTGCCCTTTTCTTTTGGCAGCGCAGCTAGAAGGCTTGCTGCTCTAAGCCATAATATTGTTAATATGCCCCTTTGAGACTGGCCACACTGGCTAAGCAGAGGCATAGCAAGGGTGCTGTGGATCCGGTTGCACACCATTAGATTGGTGGTGAAAAACAGCAGTAATTGGGATGCAGTGGGCCCCTCAGACCTCTGGGCTTTGGTGCCACTGTTCCTGCTACACTATTGATAACTATGCCCCTGTGGCTAGGTAACCTTTATTATCAATAATGTCAAAGTACCATTGAGTTGGGTAACAATAAACATCTGTTATTCAGCACCAAGATACCTAAGGGTGAACGTGCGCTTTACAAATACACATGTTATGTGTTATGTTGTTAAAGGCAGACGACAAATGTAACAGATATACGATCGGGATGGTCGATCACGACAAAGGGTGGAGATGCACCCAACATGCAAGAGTCAAGTAGAGTAGCTAAAGTAGGTAATAAGTCTACACTCCTTGATTCTGGGATGCAGTCCCCTGTAATGGTCAACAGGAAGTTAATTTGTTTCCTGTATTTCATTCTAATAATCTGTTTATTTGTACACAACATAAGCCAATTTAGTGAATTGTCTAAATTAAAACCTACTACAAAGTTTCCGCCTAGGCAAATTTTAAATTATGCCAGTGTAATTTACGGAATTTCGCATTACACTTGTTACACAAAATTCCTATACCATTGCACCACATTGCATAATTACACCACTTTTTGCAGCAAAAATATAATGGGGGAACAACACCAAAATCCAGAACACAGGGAGCTGTTGGTCGTGGCAATACTGTTTTTTGCATTTTTTTTCTGTGCCCTAGCGTCAAAAAATGACATTGACACAAGGGTGCATTTTGTGCTAAAACATAGCACTAAATGACAGATTTGTGCATAATTTTCCTGAAATTTCGCGTAATTACACGAATGCAGATTATGCAAATCTCATACACCATATGGCTATACAAAATTCACATGCACTTTTAAAGTCACATTCATCAATGAATTACTTTCAAACTAAGGCGGCCTAACTTCCCATTGTTTAAATATCATGAGAAGTGCAACCTAACGTTGGGGGCGACATCCCCGATAAAAATCAGCAGCGAGTCAATTTATCACGTCCCTTTTTAGGTCTCGACCTCTGCCAATGCCTCTGGCATTGCAGATGTCGAGACATATAGAGGTGAAACACGAAAGCTAAACCAGGCGGATTGTGCCGAGTGCATGTGCACATGCACGCGCTTTTTACCATTTGCTCCCTGCCTCCGAGAGCTTCACTTCAAAGGGATCCGCTCCCCCGCCCACTGCTTCACACTTCACGGCCGCCAGGCCGTGTCTCGCATTTCTCCTCCCCCTCTCGCCACAGAAATGCCAAGAGCTTGTTTCCTCTGTCACTGTTACTTATCATGGACACTCATAGATTGTTTCTGTATTTTCGACATAATAGTGTGGGCGGGTGTTTTTCCTCATCTCCGGTTTAAGAACAGTATTTATGTTAGACATGTGAGTATCTTCTCTCACGTTACACCAATAAGATAAGATTGTTGTTTCAGTTGTGGAGTATATAGGCTTGAATCTGCATGAAACAATGGAACACTTTCTGACAACCCTTAGTCTCTAAATTAGATCGATCAAAGGGTTTGATTTTTTAATACTTTGTTAACTCACCTTTTTCATATTTGTAATAGTTTCTTGCGGTTCAGGCAAGATGCGTGCTGTAAACTTGTTGACTTGTTGATACTTTTTAACTATGGTAAATTCTCGGCATAGACAAACGTTCGGTAGTCCTCTTTCTATGCAGGTGTACTTACGCGCATATACGTTATTAGCGGGAATGTCTCATCGCTCTGGCGTTTGGGGGTCTGGATGTAGAGAGAAGCGTCTCCAGAGACGTTCAAGTAAGTTTAAATCCAAGTTTTTTATAGGATAATGACACACAATATTTGATGTCGTTTACATGGTCGTGAACACCTTGGTCTTAATAGGCTTCCACTTGCTTTCACAGCTGGCAACCATAAGGCACGGCGTATAGGGTGCATCGCAGCATAGAAGGTAACTCTTGCAACTTACTGATACGCTTCGACTTTGAGTCAAGTTTTGCAGTTGCAGTTCCATTAGCGAACTTCATTTACAGCGGATGTTTGTTACTGCACGATCTATTTTAGCTGTTTCCCTTGTTCCTTCAACACATAACGGCTTATTCAGAACTCCTTTTGAGAGAGAAAACTCCAGTCCATGTGAGTCTTTCCTTTAACTACACTCTAACTATACATGGTTGATGTATATTCTTGTTCCTTCTCTTACCACCACAATTGCGACTCGATTGACACAGATGGTCTGAAGCATCAACACTCCTGCAGGAAGATAGGAGCCCTCCCCCATCACACCAAGCCAGAGACGTCATCCATCACGGAGAAAAGCAAACTTTCCCTCTGGGCACGGCCTGCTGCAGCGTGCGCCTGCTCCTCCCCCTTCCTCTACAGCACCCAGGAGAAACAGTGCCTCGCTCCAATTGTCAGAGAAAATACCTTTATTTCCTCTTTAAATCCTCCTTGCTGCTATCGTGACCTGCCTAACCCTCACAATGCCAGTATTTTTTTTTTTTGCGGAATCCCATGTTATTATGTGTGCAGCATTGGCTTCCCGGTTGTTTGTCACTGCATCTTCTCAGCTGACATGAACACCACTTTTATAACAGATTATAGAATGGGTTCACCATGCTCAGCCCTCTCTCTTTGTCGGTGACTCTATGCTTCTCATCGGAACTGCGATGTTGATACTTGTTTTAAGAAGTGCTAAGGGAGCGTTAGATCCGATTATTAGATGGCCTTTCCATATAGTGGTATCTTGGTACTTAAATGCTCATAAGTTTTGTGCACGCCGATTAAAGTCACTGTCTCACAAAGCTCCCCTGCTGTAGGTACTAATGCTTAGTGTACTTCATCCCTTGATTTCTTTTCTTTGTTCTCTTTTATTGTTACCATCTGTTTCTGCAGCATGATTAACTCCTATTGTATTGTAGTTCAAGTTAAGTGTTGTTTGTAGTACTTAAAATGAGGCAATTACAACCCCTCCACTGCTATTGTTGAGTTTGTGTCCAGGCGACCTTGCTTTTAACCTCGTGGTTTGACAGGTAGGATTTTTTGTCAGCTGCTGGTTCGTGTAAATAATCAAATCTGGGAAGGTCAAGAGCTTCAGGTTTTACCAAAGTTACAGTAAATTGCTATTTATATAGAATAATAACATTTCTTATGAATATATCTTCCCAGGCGTGGGAAGAACATTCTTTTAGGAACAACCTTTTAAGGGCCAGAATGGTCCTGAAAATGTTTGCCCAGCACCTATCCAGCATCGCCAAGTGGTGACATTAGCACCCCGACTCGGTCCCTCGCACATGAAGAAAAAGTTTTTCCCACCAAGACAATGAAGTACCCAGAAGTCTTCTTCATCGAGGAAACTGTCCTGGGAGAGTTTCAGTGTCGGACCCTTTAATGGAAAAAATCCTGGCATTTTAAAGGGGATCCTAGAGTTTCAGCGTCCTTCGGCTAAACCTGTGCAGTTTGATGACTTCAGCTGGGGATACTGAATCTATTCAGAATGTCTTCTGTACCCTCTGGGCAACTCCCCAGGGTCTGACCCCCAAAACAGCTCCTGCACTTGCTCCAGCACACAAGTAAGACATAGTCAAAGCCTACCTTAGTGCCTAAAGATGGCAGCCATATGCTTGCAATAAAAAAATGAATTAAAAAAATAAATTAGCCATTGTATACAAGTTAAATAGACTAGTACGTGTGACAATTAGCTGAGAGGCATACCTAGATGAGGATTAGAAACCCTTTTTAGTTCTTAATGCACTTCATAGGAACATATTCTGATTATTGCCACAAAGAAAAGGTACTATTGGCTTTGAATGAGTGCACCCTGAAGACATAGTTTCATCACAAGGATGACAAAAAAAAAATCAAAGTTTAAAAAAAAGAAGCATAAAGAAAAAGAATTAAAAGAAAAAAATATTGGTGATCTATGAACCCACCAACCCTGTTACTGAAGTGCACTTTGATTGAGGCAGATGTGCACCTAAATTTGTATGTCCTGTACCACTATTTTAGATTCCGTAATTTTGGAATAACACAGTTTTGCCTAATATACATCTGTACCAATATTTCAGATTAAAAAATGTTTAAATAAATATTCTTTAGCGTTTTTTTTTACAATTATCATTTAATTTTTTAACGTTTGAAGTTAGTTTTTCCATTGTCTCACCAATAATGTCATTGCAACTCCCTGTTCTCTTCTCCTGTGCTAATCGACTGCTCTCTTCCACCCCACCTCCTTCTTTAACTCCCTGTTCTCTTCTGCTGCGCCGATCTGCTCCCGTCTTCCAACCGCCTGCTGCTCTAACTCCCTGTTCTCTTCTCTTCTCCCGTGCTGATCTGCTGCTCTCTTCCACTCTGCCTCCTTCTCTAACTCCCTGTTCTCTTCTCTTCTCTTCTGTGCTGATCTGCTGCTCTCTTCCACCCCGCCTCCTTCTTTAACTCCCTGTTTTCTTCTCCTGTGCTAATCTGCTGTTCTCTTCCACACACCTCTTTCTCTAACTCCCTATTCTATTCTCCTGTGCCGATCTGCTGTTCTCTTCCACCCGCCTCCTTTTTAACTCCCTGTTCTCTTCTCCTGTGCTGATCTGCTGCTCTCTTCCACCCACCTCCTTCTTTAACTCCCTGTTCTCTTCTCCTGTACTGATCTGCTGCTCTCTTCCACCGCCTCCTTCTTTAACTCCATTCTCTCTTCTGCTGTGCTGTTATGCTGCTCTCTTCCACCCACCTCCTTCTCCAACTCCCTGTTCTCTTCTCTTTTCCCGAGCTGATCTGCTGCTCTCTTCCACCCACCTTCTTCTCCAACTCCCTGTTCTCTTCTCTTCTCCTGTGCTGATCTGCTGTTCCCTCCCACCGCCTCCTTCTCTAACTCCCTGTTCTCTTCTGATGTGCTGATCTGCTGCTCTTCCACATATATCCTTCTCTAACTGCACACACACATTCATACAACCATGCACACACACCACACACAACCACACACACACAACCACACACACCCACAACCACACACACAATCACACCCAACCACACACACAAATCACCACACACACAACCACAACACACACACAACCAAACACAGCCAAACACAACCACACACACACAACCACACCCACCCACACACAACCACACCCACACACAACCACACACATACAACCACAAACACAACCACACACCCAACCACACACACACAACCACACACAACCACAACCACACACACAGCCACACACACAACCACACACATAGCCACACATACAACCACACACACACAACCACACACAACCACACAACCACACCCAACCACACACACAAGCACACACACACACAACCACACACATCTATCTATCGCCCTCACTCACTCTAACTAGCTATCTATCGCCCTCACTCTATCTATCTTTCGCCCTCTCTCCAGCTATCTATCGCCCTCACTCTATCTATCTATCGCACTACCACAGCATCACTCAGGGGCACCACAACATCACTATGCGCTACCGAAGCATCACTGAACGCCACAGCATCACTCAGCGCCACCACAGTATCAATCTGTGCAACCATTCAACAACAACTGGTTCAAATATGTTCTCTCAATGTTTCAAGCTTTATTACAAATGTCATAAAAAGATGTTAATATATCACTTCTGTTCTAGGATTTTCGTCACAATAAAATACGCTGAACATAATCTTCACAAAAGTTATTTACAAAAGTTTAAGCTATTGCCATTATAAATTACAATAACTTTTATTTAAGTATTATTAAAAAAATTTAAAAGCCATTGTTATTTGTAATATCAATACATCTAAGTCACGTAAATACAAAACATGTTGCATTACAAATGGTATAGGTGTCACATTTGCAAACGTTAAAAGTATTGGCATTGTAAATGACAAAGCTATTAATTTCGCTATTTTCAAAACCAACACATAAATAAAAAAAATGTCATTTATTTGATATTTGATATTTGATATTTGATATTTATGGGTATTTGTAGAGCGCAGACTTACGCTCCGGAAGGAGCATCTTGGCGCTAAGTTAGCATGCAGCGAGTACATAAGAGATGGTACGTGGTGAGGAGACTAACACTAGATAGCTGCCAATACAGAGATATCTGATTGTTGGTAGACCCATGTCTTTAGGAGTTTTCTGAAAGTGCTCTCCTTGTCAGTTAATCTAAGAGTGACAGGTAGATTGTTCCATGCCCTAGCTGCCAGGACGGTGAAGGTTTTCCCACCCCTGGTTTTGTACTTAAATCTTGGAATGGTAATAAGATTTGTACCAGAGGATCTCAGACATCGCGAGGGGTTGTAGCGTATGAAGCGCTTTGCAAAGTAATGGGGCCCTGAGTTTTTCATAGTTTTGAAAACAGTGAGGAGAAGTTTAAAAAGAATCCTTTTGTGTAACGGTAGCCAATGGAGAACGTTCAACGCCGTTGAAGCTGATGACCTTCTAGGAAGTCCCAACACCAATCTGGCAGCTGCATGTTGTATGCTCTGCAGCTTTTTCAGGGTAGACTTTTTCCCTCCCACCATTAAACCATTACAGTAATCAAGTCGGGAGAGTATTAAAGCTACCGCGACTGATTTTCGGGCTGCAATGGGGAGGAAGTCAAAGAATTTTTTCAAAGACTTAATGAGTCCGAAACAACGTCCAGCAGTGATCCTGACGTGGTCATCGAAGGAGAGGGATGAATCGAATTGCACGCCCAGGTTCCGTGCTGAAAGTACAGCGCTGGGTGGAGCCTCAGATCCTGTGGGCCACCAGTCCTTTGGGCAGAAGGATAGATCTTTACTCAGCGGTATGATTTCGGTCTTGGCACTATTGCATCTTAAATGATTATTGTTAAGCCACTGGAAGACATCGGAAAGACAATTTTGGAAACGCAGATCTGCGCTCGTACACTTTTTGTCGATCGTAACGACAAGTTGTGTGTCGTCAGCGTATGACGTGACGAGGATCCCATGGGATTCTATCACAGCGAGGAGGGGGGCCATATAGATGTTAAAAAAGAGAGGACTTAATATGGACCCCTGGGGCACTCCTGATGTTATAGGTTTCTCGCTGGATAGATAGGGACCCAAGGACACAGTTTGGGACCTATTAGATAGGAAAGATTTAACCCACGCCAAAACTGTGTCTGTCACGCCGATCTCTCGCAGTCGGTTGATCAGGATGACATGCGAGATAGTGTCGAACGCTGCTGTTAGGTCAAGCAGGATGAGGACGGCCTGCCTGCCCTCATCCTGCAGGAACTTGATAGAATCAGCTAGTTCGATCAAAGCTGTTTCTGTGGAGTGACCAGAACGAAATCCCGACTGCTGCGGATGTAGGATGTTACCAGTCTCTACAAAGGTTTTCAGCTCTTCATATACAAGCTGTTCCGTGATTTTACCAAGGACAGGTAGTAATGAGATGGGACGCATATTGGTAAGATCAGTAGGGGATTTGTTCGGCTTCTTCATCATTGCATTTACAAGACCAATAGCTCAAACTTTCCTAATGCGAGACCTATTGCATTGCAAATGCTTGTTCATTTTGTGGTGGAACTCTCGGCTGCGAACGAGGTGTGTTGTGGCATGAAATGTGCCCGATTTCGGAGCAAAATCTATTGGTAAATGGCGCAAATCGTCTGTTTTTGTGTGAAACACACATGGGGGTTATTTACAACCCCCTTGCCCCACCCGTAAGTCACTTTTCCCAGTGGCGCAAGGGACTTGCTTGTAAATAGGCCCCAAGGACTTTAAACTGAAGCTCCGGCGTTGGGCTGCAAAGGATCTACTATACCTGGAAACTTACCTTGATTTCAGAGTGAACTCCAATCCAATGCCTGAACACCTCCATACTCCCCCACCCAACACACCTCTCACCCACATCCCCCGGCTGCTAAGGGCTGCAGTGAGTCTGTTTTCACGTGAGATGCCCCTTCAGTTGGGGGTGAACCCCATCTCACACCAGTTGGGTAAGGGACGCAGCGAGCCTGTTAACACGCGAAAAGCAAGCACCTTAATTTCGGGATGCCCTCCCCCACCCCCCTAGTTAAAGGGCAGCAATGGAGCCCCCCTCCCCCCTTTCTACCGCGGGGGAGTCGGGAGAATGGGCAGTAATTCTTCACACCACCCCAGAACTCGTGGGCGAGTGAGAGCCCCAGCGGAGCCCTCGGGAGAGCGGCGTCGCCCAGTCTGGGCCGGGGGTGACTCGTCGCGGGCTGCCCCCGCCGAGGCTCCCATGCCAGCCGAGCCGGCAAAGGGGAACAAATCGTGAACAAAAGCAGCGCCGCCTTCAATGCGGCCGCGTCGTTAGGGCAACCCCCAACTATTCGTGCCACAATGAGCCGCACTTCAAAGAGTCCCCGTCCAGCGGTGACTCTCCTCTCTTCCTTCTGCCGACGCCCCCACCCCTTTTCCCTGCCCTCCATTTGGGGGGAAATTCATCGGCGATGTGTGTTTTTTTTCGCCCTGTTAATTTTTAAACAATCGGGCCGCTCTCGTACCAAGTAAACAACTCCTTCAGACGAGTGGCGCTTCGGTTTCAAGTGGGGGGAAAAGGCATCGGGATTTAATGGGGTTTAGTAAAGTCAGCTCCGCCCCCCTACCACGCACCCAAAAATGGGACACAGGCCAAAAAAATGAGCTGCCCTGATGAAGTGAAAATAGACTGAACTAACGTGCCATGAAACGAAAGGTCAGCGCAAACGTGTCTTAATAGAGTGTCGCGAATCGGGTGCGCCCTGTGAATGCAGCCGGACTGTGCAGCGCCCATTGCCATGGCAATGCCAGCAACCCGTGAGGGCGCACCATGCGGGCACAGGCCGGCCTGCCAGGGACAGGGCTTTGAAGTCCTTGCAGGTCGGGTAGGGGCGCTGTGAACTCTGTCGTGGATGGCTTGTGGGCGGAGTCTGCCCTGTTTGTGTTTATACACAAGGAAATGCTGTGTGGGAGGACTTTAAAGGTGAGGGAGCCCGTAGGAGTAAGTTGTGAGGTAACCGGTGTGCGCGTTATGTAATGGCTTTTTGTGAAGCGCACTTCTACCATTTGTATGGTTTCGTAGCGCTTTCTGAGACTTTGTGCGCCTTCTGTGAATAGTAAGGGTTCTGCAGGCCTAAATGCAGCCAAGATAAAATGGGTCGATTGCTTCCAGGTTGAGAAGCAAATGAAAAAAACAGCCGTAATTATGATGCAGTGGCTGCTTACAGTGTGACTTGGCGCCCCTGCACCACCGATGATAGCTCCGCCGCTGCATGCACGCAGTGCTGAGATTCGCAGTAATTAAAATCAAGGTGGCTTGTGTGATCATTGTTCTGGGTGCAGTGGCTTCCAAAGGCTTGCTCCTCCTCACACTGGGTCTATCTAGAAAGGCATAACTAGGGTGCAATGTGCCCTTCACACCCCTGAGCCTCGGTGTGCTTCACACAAGGGGGCCGCCTTGGTCTCGATGAAATCCAAGAAAATTGGCCGCTCTGCGTCTTACCGATTCGCCCCCCCCCCCCCCCCAAGTCTTCCATAATCCCGATATAGCTGGTCCTTCACACACCGGGGGCCTCATTTATGAAAAGAGTTGCATCGCTGCCGTAAAACAGCCATGCAACAGTTTTCATAGCACCATTCTTGCAACACCATGGATGAAATACGGTGCATTCACCGTGCACTGTAAAAGTGGAGCTATGAAAACTGTACAGTGCTCCATGGCGCAAGGATTTACCCCATGTGAAAAGCTCTGCTTCACTGCTTACGCCTGCTTCCAGCAGGCGTATGGATTTGACATAGTGATGCCCTAGAAGTGGCTCAGTGACATCTAATAGATTTCGCATGGTCACTTCTACGTGGCTTTGCTCCGACTGAAGCACGCCCTTCTTACATTACACCCGTCACTGGTATAATGTAGCGATTTGGTTTACAGAGTGACGCATCTGTCTAATACCACACTTTGTAAATATGGCGCAGTGTGGCACATTTTTTACTACGCTGCATCACAAAAAAGTGACGCAGCGGCAACGTAAGGGCCTGATATATAAGGCCCTGCATATTGAAAAGTAGACGTAACTAGGGTGCCATGCCCTACACACCTCTGAGCCTTAGGGTCACTGGACCTGCTGATCTAATGGCACCTGTGCACTTCACACTAGGGTGCCTTGGCCTCGATAAAATCCAAGAAAATTGTCCCCTCTGCCCCCTGGTCCCCCGCCACCCCCTCGCCCCAGTGTAAGACTTCCATAATCGGGGTATAGCTGGCCCTTCTCACACTGCGCCTGCTGCACTGACCGCAGCAGCCCCCTTGTTTAGGGATGAGTGCTGCTTCGAAGTAGCGGTGTATTGGGATGTTGACAGGCAGTGCTGGGGAGCCGTGGGTGTGTATGATGCAGCCAGGAAAGTCTCAACTAAGAGCCCTGTAGGTGTCTGCTGTGATGGTAAAAAAAGGCAGCTCTGGATGTGGAACTGAAAGTGTGTGTTGTGCTTGTAGATGGAGGTGTGGGTTGTAAATAAAGAAGGTGTAGGTTGTGATTCAGAGACAGGGGTGCAGTCTGTTGAGCTGTACGCATGTGTTGGAATAATAGTCGGCTCAGTGTAAAGACACTTTTGTTTGTTAGGCTGGTCTGCTACGATTGTAGACAGCTTAGTATGGGGTTTGTGTCGTGTTGTTACACATGGCAGGGTTGGGGGTGTGATCGAGGGTTTGTTGTGCTTGGTAGAAAGGGCCGTGCGTCTGCTCATGTGGGTTGGGATGTGTTTGTGTGTTTTAGACACTGCAATGTTGTTTGTGGGACTGGATGCTTGTTGTGATAGTACACTGGTCAGTGCAGTGTAGGGTGTGCCTTGAGGTCAAGGTGCACAGGACTTGCGTTTCTGCAGATCTGGAGAATGATTGGGTACTGTTCTGCTCTGTTGAGTGTGGAGCGGCTGCGCTGTGTATGTAGATGGTGTATGGAATGAGTGTCGATGTCTTGTTAGGGAGGACAGAGTGACTATGATGCTGTGGGGGTTCTCTTTAAAATGAGGGTACACTGGCTGCATAGTGGTGGCTGCTTCAGCATGTGATAATCAATTGCAGCCCCCTGCTGAAAAATTTCCCAAGTGAGTTTCCGGCGGAGGGATACATAGGGTAAAAAAAGATGCCTCTAGGCGCTTGATGTGGCAGGCTATCACTATCATGCAGTGGGAACTATCATGCAGTGGGAAGCGGGGTTGCCTATAGGTATTATGGAATGCTTGTGTTGAGTGCTTCATGACAATAAACCTTGCTGATTAAGCACTCGCCGGAACTCAGTGCGGGATTCATCGGACCATAATATATTAGCTATTGCGATGTGGGCGTGTTACCTGATCACATTTGCCTAAAAATTAGTGCAACTCCGTGCATGGGCAGAGGGCTACTAATAAAGGGGCAATTTTATCAAAAAATAAGCAGCGCAGCTAGTCACCTTGGTGCGCTGCGTTACAGGGAAAAGGGCAGGAAAGTGCTGTATTTATCACAATATAGCGCATTCCTGCATCTTTTCCAGCACTGGCGCACCATACAGGCACCCTTGTACCATGGCGCAAGGGTGCATCCTAGCATGCAGGATTGTTTTTCTACTGAATGGGGCACTTGCCTGCAGGATTGTTTTTGTGCATGAAGGGGCACCTCCCTCCAGGATTTCTTTTCTTTTTTTTTTTTTTTGCAGGAAGGGGTATCTGCCTGCACAAAAACCGTCTCCTGAAGCATTTTTCCCATTCTGCAGCACATGTACAAAGAGGAAGTAACAAAGAGAAATGAAATAAAGATATTTCTCTTCCTTACGCCTCCTTTTGGAATGCATAGCATTATGGCGCATTCCCAAGTCTACCAGTAATAGTAAATATGGGAATTCATAAAAAATCAAAAGGTTTTGCTTGGGAATATGCAAGTAACACCCATGGAACGCCAATCTGGGGCAGGGTAACGCAAGGCAGCAATTTGCACTGTGTTTAATCAATCAATCATTCATTTGTAGAGTGCACTAATCACCTGTGAGGGTCTCAAGGCGCTGAAGGGGGGCAGCTACTGCTCAAACAGCCAGGTCTTGAGAAGTCTCCTGAAGGTCAGCAGGTCCTGGGTCTGTCGCAGCTGTGTGGGGATGGTGTTCCATGTTTTGGCAGCAAGGTAGGAGAAGGATCTGTCGCCAGTGGAGGTCCTGTGGATGCGTGGGATGGTGGCGAGGTCAGCGGAGCGAAGCTTGCGGTTCTGGGTGTAGAAGGTGAGACGTTTGTTGAGGTATGCTGGTCCGGCGTTGTGGAGTGCTTTGTGGGTGTGGAGCTTGAAGGTGATCCTCTGGTTGACTGGGAGGCAGCGCAGGTCTATCAGGTGGGCGGTGGTGTGGTGGGGTACGTCGAGGATGAGGCATGCATAGGCGTTCTGTATGCATTGGAGTCTTTTCTGGAGTTTGGCTGTGGCTCCTACGTTGTGTTGCTCTGGATTTATCAAGCCGTGCCAAATGGCCATGCGTGATTTAATAAATAGCATTTTATGGTTGCATCGCGCATGCACTACGTTGTGTGATGCAAAAGCTATGCAAGGACGCCCGCCCCCAATGTTTAATTTTTGCCTATTTGTTTAACCGCAAGCTTACGGCTGCTGCGTTTAAGTGAGGCCATTTCACCATTTTATTAATTGAAAGTGCCTTGCATATCCTTGAAAGAAATCGCACCACATACATTATCTTGTACCTGTTGTGTTTGCCACTGCTTGTTCATATTCCATTAAAATGTGCACATCCCTGTACACCATATGTTGCTATGCATAGTTAAACAAACATATACATTCCAATTGCATCGCAAGATCCTCTATATAAAACCATATGTATGGAATAATTCAGATGTGTGTATGTATGGATTCGAAGCACACATCTCCGAGTGTAGGGGTGTATGAATGAATGTGCAGACTGGCATCACATACTCCAGTTATGTGTGCATGCGTACTTGCACTCCGTGGAATAGTACACTCGAACATGTGAATGCACTGAAATTAAGCAACTGTGTGCATAAATGTATAGTACACACCCGAGTGTATGTACGCATGAATAAATCAATGTGCAAACTGGAATAATCCACTCCTGAGTGTGAGTATGGAAGCGCACATTAGAATTACACACCAAGTGTGTATATATGCTGGCATTAAAACACACAGTGTAATTAGTACACATACTGGCAATGCACCTTTCCGGGTGAGCTTCAATGCCATACTAAGACGCTCACCGAAACGGATAGGCCTACGTGTCTGCCTGCATGCTATAGCAATACACATCTTAAAATGCATACTACGGGTATGTGGTTATACATTAAACGCACACTATTCAGTGTGTGTTGTATGGTAATACAGACTCCGGAAGCTTGCAGTCCCACGGGATATGTTATGTTATTGCACGTGATAGAACTGCGACTCCCGGGTGTGTTTGCAGACCCCCTCCTTTCTGTGTTTGTGTATCTATGCTGGAAACACACATTCTAGGGTGTGTTTACATGTTGTGTTAATGCACATATCAGAACTGCGCCTCCCGGGTGTGCTTGCACATCCCCTTTATGCACACACTGGAAACTGCCGTCCTCTCCCAGACCGCTTCCGACCTCTTTGCGCGACATCTCTGCTCCCGCGCCCGCTTTGAGCTTCCCAAAGTCCAGATTCACGCAGTCTATAGCACACGGGGCGGGGCACGGGGTGACGCACGTCCGGTGCGGGAGTGGGTAGAGACTGGGACCTATTTAGGTTCTGGGAGTCGTGGTCCCGGTCTCTTTCCTCGCCTGCACCGGACTGGCCCTCACCTGGACTGCACCTTTAGTTTAACTCCCACCCACCCGTCCCTTCGCTCAGTAGTTCTTGGGGGGGGGGGGGCGTGTTGCTGTAGAGAGACCGTAGAACATTGACATGGACTTACAGAATGAACGGGAGTCCGCCTTGCATACGCCCTAGGCCAGCACTGAGGGGAGAGACAGTAAGCTCTCCGCAGGGAGAATGAGGCCACCGTCTGGGGAGGCTAGGGCACCAGGTTACGAGCCTCCTGGGATCCTGGGCAGCCTGGTGGTCGAGGGGTGGGTCCCGGAAATGACAGACAAGGAACCAAGGGCAGGGGCCCATCACTCAAGGACGCAGGTGGGTTGCGCCTTTCGTGGGGAGCTCAGATTTGGAGATGCGAGCCAGAGGGCCTCTTAGTGCTGGGGGAAAAGGAACTATGATAACTGAGAATTTTGAATGTCAATATTAAAAATGTGTTATTGATTTTATCAAATTTTGAATATGTATTGTTTAGTCATGTTTATGAATGTCGATAATTAAACATGGCCGTTTTACACCCACTCCATCTCTGTGGATGATTTGATTGTGGGTAGTTGTACCAGCTGTCATGGCGGGCGAAGAGCATGCTGGGGGGTCCGGGCCCTATAGAGCCCAACGCCTTCATGGCAAAAACAGACATTGAGTCAGCCTTCCGGCTCATGCCTGTACACCCCAATGATTACCATTTGCTAGGTTTTCAGCTGGAACATCAGTTCTACTAGGATAAATGTATGCCGATGGGCTGTGCAGTGTCTTGCAAGTACTTTGAGATGTTCAGCTCCATGCTCCAATGGCTCTTTACCGTTAGGACAGATCGCGGTGACATTGTCCACTACTTGGATGATTTCATGGTCATGAGTCCCCCGGCATCCGATGAATGAGGTCAGGCGCTGGGGGAACTAGTGGAGATGTTGCAGGAGTTTGGGGTGCCATTGGCTCCAGGTAAGACTGTAGGTCTCACAAGGTGCATGACCTTCCTCGGCATCGAAATAGACACCATGGTAGGGGAATGCAGGTTGCCAGCAGACAAGGAGCAGGCGTTTTCACAGGCACAGTGGACAGAAAGTGACATTGCACCAGCTCCAAGTGCTGGTGGGTCAGCTGAATTTTGCATTGCGCATCATCCCGATGGGGCGCCCCTTCTCAAGGTCAATAGCTAGGGCAATGGCAAGGTTGACTGAGAAGCACCATCATGTGCGACTGCGAGCCGAGGTGCGAGAGGACCGAAAGGTGTGGCGCAGCTTCTTGAGCGAGTTTAACGGTAGAGTAGTATGGCCAACACCGACCATTTCTAACACAGAATTGGGATTACTCACGGACTCGACGGGTAGTGTAGGGTTTGGAGCCATATTGGGGTCACGCTGGTGCAGGGAGGACTGGCCAGCAGCTTGGCGTGAGAGCGGTCTGACCAGAAACATAGCCCTTTTGAAGCGGTTTCCTATTGTTGTAGCAGTGACAGTATGGGCACAATTTTTTTAAAAACAAATCAGTAGTCTTCTGGTCTGACAATATGGCAGTGGTGGAGGCCATCAACAGGCAAGGGGCGTCCGCAGACACGTACTAAGACTGTTGAAGCATTTAGTGTTAGCTTGCTTGAAGCTGAATCTGCTGTTTAGGGCGGCGCATATTCCAGGTGTAGAGAATGTTCAAGTCCGAGAATTTGTATAGCGTGCTACTCACCCAGAGGGTCTCAAGGCGCTTGAGGGAGGGTGTGTGCATTACTTATCGAATAGCCAGGTTTTAAGCTGGTTTCTGAAGGAGAGATGGTTCTGTGTAAGGCGGAGGTGAGTGGGGAGAGAATTCCAGGTTTTGGCCGCTAAGTAGGAGAAGGATCTTCCTCCCATGGTGGATTTATGGATACGCGGAACTGCGGCGAGGGCTTGGTTGGATGATCGTAGTTGGCGGGTGGGTGTGTAGAAGGACAAGCGTGTGTTGAGGCATTCAGGGCCTAGGTCGTAGAGGGCCTTGTGTGCGTGGGTGAGGAGGCGGAACGTTATTCTCTTGTTGACGGGGAGCCAGTGGAGGTCTTTCAGGTGGCCGGAAATGTGGGCTTGATGGGGGATGTCCAGTATGAGTCTGGCTGAGGCGTTTTGGATGCGTTGGAGTTTTTTCTGTAGTTTGGCTGTGGTTCCTGCGTAGAGTGTATTTCCATAATCCAGTCGGCTAGTGACCAGTGCGTGGGTGACTGTCTTTCTTGTCTCGGTGGGGATCCAACGGAAGATTTTTTTGAGCATGCGAAGGATGTTGAAGCATGAGGCTGAGACGGCGTTGACTTGTCTGGTCATCGAGAGGGAGGAGTCTAGGATGAAGCCCAGATTACGTGCGTGATCTGTAGGTCAGGGTGCTGTACCCAGGGCCGGTGGCCACCATGAGTCGTCCCAGGCAGAGGGGGATGATCCTAAGATGAGGACTTCCGTTTTGTCCGAGTTTAGTTTTAAATGGCTGTTCTTCATCCATTCGGATACTTCTTTCATTCCTTCGTGTAGATTGGTTTTGGCGGTGTTAGGGTCTTCTGGGTGTTGTCTGCGTAGGAGATGATGTTGAGGTTGTGTTGTCGAGCGATGGATGCGAGGGGACTCATGTAAACGTTGAAGAGGGTGGGACTGAGTGAAGATCCTTGTGATACGCCGCAGATGACTTCGGTGGACTTAGATTTGAATGGGGGGAGGCGGACTCTCTGGGTTCTCCCGGCGAGAAACGAGATGATCCAGTCCAGGGCTTTTCCTTGTATTCCGACGTTGCTCAGGCGTTGTATGAGGGTGCTATGACAGACTGTGTCGAAGGCGGCGGAGAGGTCAAGTAGGATGAGGGCAACTGTTTCTCCGTTGTCCAGTAGCGTTCGGACGTCGTTTGTAGCTGCGATGAGGGCGGTTTCGGTGCTGTGTTTGGCTCGGAAACCGGACTGTGAGGGGTCGAGGGAGTTGTTGGATTCAAGGAAGGCAGCGAGCTGAGTGTTAACGGCTTTCTCAATGACTTTGGCAGGGAATGGGAGGAGTGAGATGGGGCGGTAGTTCTTAAGTTCGGGCGTGTCTGCTGTGGGTTTCTTCAGAAGGGCGCTGAGCTCGGCATGTTTCCAGCTTTCTGAGAAGGTGGCGGAGTTGAAGGAGCAGTTGATGACATCGCGGAGATGGGGTGCGATGATGGAGTCTGCTTTGTTGAAGATGTGGTGGGGACATGGGTCGGTTGGCGATCCTGAGTGGATGGAGTTCATCAGGCGAATGGTGTCTTCAGTAGTGATTGGGTTCCAGGCGCACAGGTTGTGAGTGTGCTGTTTTGGTTCGGAGGTGGGTGGAGTGGACTGTTCTTCGGACTGGTTTTCAAAGCTGTTATATATGTCGGCGATTTTGTTGTGGAAGAAAGAGGATAAAGATTCGCAGAGGTCTTGGGAGGGAGTGATGTCGTTGGTGCCTGCGATGGGGTTAGTGAACTCTTTGACGATGTTGAATAGTTCCTTACTGTTGTGGGCGTTGTTGTCAAGACGATCTTTGAATGCTGATTTCTTGGTGGATCGGATCGATTGGTGGTGTCTGCGGGTGGCGTTCTTGAGGGTGGTCAGGTTGTCACTGGTTGGGTTTTTTCTCCATGTTTTCTCGACAGTACGACATAGCTTCTTGTATTTCTTAAGGTAATCGTTGAACCAAGGGGCCTTTTTGCTACTTTGTCTGATCTGGTGTTTTTTCAAGGGTGCTAATTTGTCAGCGCTGTGGGTGATCCATTGTGTGAGTTTTGCGGCAGCTTGGTTAGGGTCCGATGCTATGGCAGGAGGGTTTTGGTTAAGCGATGTGAAGAGTTGGTCGGTGGTGATTTTGTTCCAGTTTCTTCGAGAAATAGGTTGTGGGGGTTGAGGATTTTTTGTAGCTGAAGTGAACGCAGCTGTGGTCCGTCCAGTGAAGAGCTGTGGTGTGATCGAAGGAGATGTGTTTGCTGGAGGTGAAGATTGGGTCGAGCGTGTGTCCGGCAAGGTGGGTGGGGGTGTCAACAAGTTGTTTGAGTCCGAGATTGGCCAGGTTGTCCAGAAGGGTGGTGGTGTTGCTGTCGTTTTTCTTTTCCAGGTGGAAGTTGAGGTCTCCCAGAAGAATGTAGTTCTCGGAGGTGAGGGCATGTGGGCTGACGAAGTCAGTGATGTCTTCGTTGAAATGTGTGCGGGTTCCTGGTGGTCTATAGATGAGGGTGCCTCTAAGAGTGGTCCTGGGGTCGGTGTGGATCTGGAAATGGAGGTGTTCGGCGGTAACAAGGGTATCGTCGGAGCTGGTCGTGATTCGGATGGTGTTCTTATGGACGATGGCTATTCCTCCTCCTGTTTGGTTGGTGCGGTCTTTTTGGATGATCTTGTAAGCGTCCGGGATGGCTATGGCGATGTCGGGGGCAGATGAGGCGTTCATCCAGGTTTCTGTAAGGAAGGCGACGTCCGGCGATGTGGTGTCGAGTAAGACCCAAAGTTCAGTGGCGTGTCTGTGGACGAGCGGGTGTTCAGCAGGATGCACTTCAGGTAGTTAGAGTGGGAGCCGTGGTTGTGGTTCATGGATTTGGTGTGGGTCCTGACGCAGGCGAATTTGCAGGAGTGGCAGGCGAAGGGTCCATGGCGGTGTCCTGGGGTAGCCTCGCAGCATTGTGGTTTGCGGCCGAGATTAAGGGCAAGGAGGGTAGCGGCGTCATATGTAATGCGGGAGGGGTGGGTTTTGCGAGGACCAGGGGGTTTGGCACGGGGCGCGGTACAGGCGCGGACGGGCGTAGACGGGCTTACCGTTGGCGCACCTTTGGGGCGCGTCCGCTGCGTGTGAACGCTGCGCGCAAGAGCATCTGTCATATATGGATGGTGGAAGGGGAGGGGCATGGGAGGGTCAGCTGGGAGGCGGGGCGGAGATCCGGCCAGGGAGTCACAATAACAACACCAAAATGGCCGCAATCCGTGAAACGAAACCAGAATTGGGGTATCAACAATGCGATGTCTATGGACGTGGCAGCGGTACAGTCGAGCACAATGGTAACAACAGGCAGCACAGCGCAATACAAACGATGATAAAAGCGCACTTTGGAAGAACTAGCGCTACGGTATACTTATGCTCAGCAAGGCAGGCAATCTAGAGATGCAATGATCTGGGCAAGCAGAGAGCAGTCTAGCGTTGAAGCGCTACGATACCAGGTGGCAGATAGCAGTGTAGCGTAGCAGCGCTAAGGAGCCGGGCGTCCTGTAGGGCAGGGAGCTGTGTGAGGAGCGGCCGCCGTTGATGGAATCAGGCTGCTGACGTTTTGTCTCGCTCCAAGTTGCAGGATTTCCGGAGTTTCCACCCACAGGCAGAAGATCAGATGACAGTGTTCCCGACATCACTGTGGAGGATTGTTGCCCAGTATTAGCGGGGCTGGAGGGTGCCTCATTGAGTGAGCGTACCTGGAGAACTTACCAGCAGCATTTTAAGGCTTACAGAATGTTTGTGCAGTGCGTAGGACTAGGGGGCCCGTTTAGTCCAGAAGCCATAGGTGTTTTTTTGCATGAGTTAAAGGATCAGGGCAGGCCAGTTTCCTACGCTAGGGCACATATTACAGCAGTGAGTTTCTTTGCTAAATTAGCAGGCAGTCGCGATCCAGGCGCTACATTTGTAATCAAGAAGGTGCTTTCTGGTTGGGCAAGACCCGAAGGGGTTAAGAAGGACCACAGAAGGCCACTAGATGTTAACACACTGGGGGACACATTAGGGGCCTTGCGAGCAGTATGCTGCTCAAATTATGAGAGGTTCTTATTTAGTGCCGCCTTCTCCTTAGCTGTCTATGGGGCTTTCTGACTAGGGGAGTTAGTAGGATCCTCCAAGACTGGCCAGGCTGGGGGTTACAGTGGCATGACACAAAAATAGCTCTGGTAATGGTTCTGCGCAGGTCTAAAACAGATCCTTTGGGAAAAGGGTGCCCCATTCGGCTTAACTCAGCACTCGGATCATCAATATGCCCAGTGACCAGGATGGTAGCATATTTACAGATCCACCCAGTGGAGAAGGGGCGGCGCCTGTTCATACACTAGCAGGGGGATTGTTTGTCCCAGTACCAATTCCGGGCAGAGTTCAAGCAGGCCATGACTAGGTTAGGATTGGAAACTAAGGGCTACTCCTCGCGCTCATTCAGGATTGGGGCAGCAACCCTGGCAGCGGGCACGGGCTTACCAGTAGAGGCAGTGAAAAGGGTAGGTGTTGGTCTTCAGTTTGTTTCAAACGCTATGTGCGGCCCGAATTATTATAGGTTGAAGCATGGATACATTGGCCGGATCACTCTTTCCATTTCTCTCCGTCATTAGTATGCCCTCAAAGGTGGTATGGGTGTTGGGACACTCGTTTGTGCGGCGTGCCACGGTCCGGGCTTGAAAGGGGTGGCGTTTCTTTGGCGAGGCATCAGGGGCCTGCGGATCCAACAACTGCGGAAGCTGGTAGAGGAGACAAGAGCGCAGGAGAGACAGCAGTCCCCGGATCTGATCATTTTGTGTTTGGGTGGCAACGACATGCTGGATCTTGAGCGGCAGGCAGTCAGAGAAACATTGCTGACTGAGTTTGCCTGGTTGGGTCGAGTTTTCCACTGCAAGGATAGCCTGGTCCTGCATGATACCACGCCGGACTTTGGGCTCTAGGGTACGATCGCGAGCATTGAACGTTTCGGTAAGACGCCTCAACGGGGAATTGGCTAGGCTGTGCTCAGGCCAGGGACGCCTGTGCTACATTCCACACAGGCTGATCACTGGGGATATGATGTTTCATCACGATGGCGTACCTTTATCGACATGGGAACAGACTTGTGGATCAGAGGAATCTGGTCTTTTGTACAGAACTTATTCGATAGGGGGAGGGTGAAGGGCCTGTGGGCCCTGGTCACCCTTGTGATGGTAAAGAGGCCACAGAGCATTGACTCACAAGGTTTTAAAGGGAGTCCTCCTTGCATACTCCCTAGGCCAGCACTGAGGGGAGGAAAGGTAAGTTCTCTGCTGGGAGAATGGGGACACCGGCTGGGTAGGCAAGGGCGCCAGGTCACGAATTAGGGCAGGGGGCAGCGGCCCCTGGTTATCCCCTTATAGCCTCCTTGGCAGCCTGGTAGTAGAGGGGTGGGCCCCAGAAAATGGTAGACAAGGTCCAGAGGGCTGGGACCTACCTCTCAAGGACGCAGGTGGGTAGCGCCTTGCGTGGTTCTCAATTTGGGAGAGCCAAGCCAGAGGACCCCTCGGTGCTAGGAGCAAGTAATATGTGAATTTCTGACGATATGATTAAGACTTAATTGTAGATATTAAAATTGTCAATTTTTGATTTATGAAAGTATGATGCAATATGTGTTATTAATATGCATTATTATTTGTCATGTTTATATGGGTTTTGAAAATTAAACATGGCCGTTTAAACCCACATTCTAAACGTATTAAGTGGTGTTTGTGGGTAACTACGGGGCGGGGATCATACTAGGGGGTCCTGGTCCCATGTCTGTTGGATGTGGATCCATGCTGGAAACTCAAAATCTAGGGTGTGTTTGCATGTTGTGTTAATGCACATACTAGAACTGCGCCTCCAGCGTATGTTTGCACGTTAAAACACACACTGGAAACGCCCCCTCCTGTCTGTGTTTGTGTGTTGTATGTGCACCCATGCTGGAAATTCACAATCTAGGGTGTGTTTGCGTGTTGTGTTAATGCACGTATTAGAACTGCGCCTCCCGGATGTGTTTGCACGTCCCATTAATACACACACTGGAAACGGCCCCTCCTGTCTGTGTGTTGTGCACCCATGCTGGAAACTCACAGTCTATGGTGTGTTTGCGAGTTGTGTTAATGCACGTATTAAAACTGCGGCTCCCGGGTCTGTTTGCACGTTCCATTAACACACACACGCTGAAGACTCAAGCTGGATTAACACAAACACTGGACTCACACCCCCTGATTAATTCCCTGTATTTACCGCACGGACGGGTGGTTGTTTGGCCCTTGAGATGAGTCAACGTTAAAAAGATGCGTCATGTTTTGTCCTCTCCTCGGGAAGATGGCGGCCGTACAGCGCCTCTTTGAAGAGGGCCAGCCCAGTGTCAATAAGTGGCTTTCTTTGAGCCGCATTCAGGATTGCCAAAGAAATCCTAACGCGCCATGAAGGCCGTCCGAGCGCCAGGCCTTCCGTTCTGGGCCAAATTACTTTGAAGTGGGGTAGGGCGCGCACCGGTCAATTTTACCTCTATAGGCCGGGCGGGGGACACTGGGAGGGAGGGTGGGGGTGCGTCAGGCTCAGAACAGAAACTTAGCAGGGTGGGGGCTTGTTTTATACACTCAATACACGGCCCGGCTCATTGTCGAGCAGCTTTTATCTTTTATATTTCCCAGGCATGATTCATGCCTGGCTGCCTCCGCGCTGCCCTCCCTTTCACAGGAAACTTCATTAGGGAGCTCCAAGTTTTCCCATTCATCGCAGCCCTCGCGGAGAAGTGTGTTTTTTTCTTTTTTTGTTTTATCCTCCAGTTCCTCGCTGCTGGTTGCTGTCTGCGCGACGCAGCTCTTGGCCACCTGTTTTACGTTAGCCGCAGACCTTTACACATCCCCGCTTCGGCTGCTGGGTATCTGACCACTAAACAGAAGATAACTCGGCGCTGGCGGCCAGGGACCTGTGGGAGCCGGACCCACCCCTGCTTCGTCCATATTTAGTGGCAGTCCCTGCGCGCTCGGACCCTCGCCTCCAGCTCCAAGCAGTGACCATGCACAGCCCGGACTGCCCTGCTGCCTCGAGTGAGCATGCAGGTGCCTGCACTTTACAGACAGCTCCCCCTTTAGAGGGCTTGTTATATCTCAAGTTAAGGGTTCTCGTGTTTTTGCGTCCCCCTCTTTGTAAGGGAGCATAAACATACACCCCCGCACACGGAATCGCTTTTAGGCGCTTGAATAATAAGCCATCTCTAATCGGCTTGGGAAGGGTCCAGTCTGGCACTCGAACGTGACCGGTCATACAGACGTGCATCAGAGGTTGCGCTTTTATTTATTTTATCGATGCCCTTTGAGGAAGTCAGACTTCAGACGGTGTACCCCTTTTTTTAGTTGAGAGCCTTTCACAAGAAAGGGGTTTGATTGTTGGGTCCGTTTAGAGCCCCATAACGACAACGTTCAAATAAAGCCCCCCGGGTTCTGTGTGTGGGGGAACCTTCAGGGCCCTCTTTACAGCCTAGTCCTCAGAATACCAAACGCGACGAGGGGACTGCGTGAAGGGAAGTACGTCATTATAAGGGAACGATGTCACAGTTTATAATCTCATCTCACTGCCTGTTAGTGATGCGCGTTGGTATCCATTACATTAAGCACAAGAACATGTCTAACATTAAAAAGACGAGAGCACTTGGTATGTATTTCGAGAATATTGTCCATAAACATTTACATGGGGGGCGGGGGGTTATAGTGCGTAACGAGGATATCTATGAAACAAATAAACAGAATAGTCTCTGCACAAAACTGTCAATATCACGTGTCTCCTAAAAGGCGGTGCCTTATTTTACTATTACATCTTTTTTTATTTTAACAATTTTCCAGAAAAATCAACCTTTTTTTGGTCTTATGGCGAATACGTTTTTGTTTCGTCGTACAACAAATGAAATATTCTTATAACACACAGCAACTGTCGTGTAACATCGGTGCAGTGTGGGGACCAGGCCAGAAACAATGCCTGCACCAGTGGATATAAAAACAACATGCGTTCTGAAACTCGAGTTACCGGCCTGACTTATTGGTATTAATCCTTTAAAAAAAAACATTCGTTACTTGTAAACCCGTATGGCCTAATTCTGGCTTGTAAAACATTCAAACCTTATTGTTACTAGAGATAAAACAGGCAGGAAGTAAAATATACGACAAGGCAGAGATAATAAAATGTTGAACGATGTCCATGCCTTACTGGTGAGAACACGTTACCCGCTGCATTAATTATTGCCAGAAACGTAAGTAATTTACAGGAGTCTTTTTTTATTCAGATGTTTTGGATCAAGTAAAACAAACGATGTATATTTTAGTAGACACTGCAAGTTGACATTTATCTCTCTGCTCAGGTCAAGCTGTGCACCGCCTTGAGCACTGCCTGCTACAAGCGTTACATACAGTTCAAACGGACCCCAAACCCTTTAAATATGAATATTTACAAAGATATCGATTTTTAGATAAAAAATGCAACATTCAAACACTAAGGTATATTTCCCTTTCATCCGATGCTGTCCATTCAGGAAAAATTATGTGTATTAGGGAGGCTTTTTTTCTGTAAACAACAAACAGTAAAATGTCACCAAAATGAATTGCTACAATTCTTTGGTGTGCCTGCAGCAGTTTTGTGTGTGTGTTTTTTTTAAAGAAATAAATTAATTCTATCGTACAAAATAATAAAATTCATATGCATGACATTAACAATGACAGGACTACAGCAGTCACTTGCACACACATTTCTACAAATCTCGGGGGAGGGTCTCTTTCTGTTGAGGCCTGGGTATCCCTGGGGGTGCATTAGGAGTCCTTAGCATGAGTGCAGGTTGTGCCTGCTGAACAAGCAGCATGCATACGAGATGTGCTTCCCAAACCACAAATAAATTGACTGAGAGTTATCTCCCACCCACCCCCCTTTCTGGCTGCCCCCTTCCCTTTCAAAGCGCTAACAGCCAGGCCAGAGGTCAGGTCCCCATCAATGTTTCCCACTAAAGATGAACCATCATAATGTGTAGAGCCCTTGACATGTCCCCCCTCCCCCCTATGTGATGATCCTTACAAAGCCTTGTTGGAAATCAAAGCCCCTCCCAGACCCGAGGGTGAACAGTGGATGAGCCAGCCTGGCCGCCTGGGACTCCTTTCGTTTCAGGTCACAAGGGTGCCACACCTGGATAAACACAGTCGTATTCTGATCACACAACAAAACAGTCGTTTGAAATAAAAACTATTTTTTTATACATAAAGGCCACACCTGCTGCGGACAGCCTCCGTGAACATTAAGATTCTGGCTGTAGTTTTATTCCGAAAACAATATAAAAATGTGCTCCACTCAAGTACTGCATCTTTTTTAAACAATTTTACTTAGAATAAAAATGGGAAACAATTGCAAATGCTACACCCGATTCAAATCACGATCATACAAAAAGGTCAACTCTCTGTCTAGATTGTAGCCACAAGTTCGCAGTCTCTCGATGCATTATCTATCCTGTGGGGGGATGTCAACGTCCAGTGGGCTGCAGGGTGTAAATAACCATCATTCGAAAGTTCAGGATCAAAATGCAAAAGCATCAAGCGGGGGTTAAGAGGTCACAGGAGAACAATGTATGCGCCTCTCTCCCCTCCAGCACCCCTCTTCCAGATCGGTTGGCTGCGACAAGGCCCAGGTGCGAACTTTGTGCGTTTACTTCCCTGAACACCAAATATGAAACAGTGTAAACAGAAAAGTTCAGGGGGTCAATCTGGTGTTCCCAAATGTAGCCCAGGGCAACAAGTGTCGTTGGGCAGAATAAATATTGCTGGGCCGGCCCTGCCCACCTCCCCCTCGAAGTTATCCCCGTCCAAGGACAGGTGAAAGAGTTTCACGAGCCAGTCTCCTAGCGCATAGTCCTGGGGTCAGAGTTCATGTACAGGTCTTCCTCCTCGGAGTCCGTCGTCTCCGCGTTGCTGGAGGGGGAGTGCAGGTGGTTGGGTGCCCCGCCCGCCTGGCACACGTACCACTCGTTGAGGTTTGCCACCGGGGGTGACATGTTGGCAGAGCGCCCCCTGGCGGAGTCCTGGTCGGGGGAGAGAGGAGGGCCCGCACACTGGTACCCGGAAGTGGGGGAAAGGGGCGGGGACTTGCAGTGTACTTTCATGTGCTTCCGCAGTGAGCTGGGGTGCGTGTAGGACTTGTCACAGCCCCTGACTTTGCAGTAGTAAGGCTTGTCACTGGTGTGGACGTGAGAATGTTTTTTCCTGTCGCTGCTGTTGGCAAACTTCCGGTCGCAGCCGTCGAATTCGCACTGGAACGGCTTCTCGCCTAGAATAAACACACAAAAAACGAATTAATAGGGGTTATTAAGTAGTCTGAAAGTCCGGCGAGTGTACAAACATCAAGATACCCTCTTACAATATTTAACTAATAATTAGGTTCCGATTGTGGACATATTCCAAAAGCCGAGTTACAAATTGACTAAATGGATGCATATGAGTTTTGGACATTCAAGAAATTATTAAGGAGAAAACATTATTTTTGCAACTACCATTGGATCCTAAATCCGTCTAGTGGTTCAACCGGGGGAATGAGGACTCATTGCTTTAAACTTAAAATGCATATTTGTGGTTTTTCCACCGGACACAACTTACAAATCTCATTGTCTAATGCCCCCCAACAAACATTCACCATTGGGGTTATTCAGTAGAGACATTTGCACCCGGTGAACTGTAGTTTTTAATAATGAACCAGCCCCTAAAAGAAACAAAAAAACATATTTACACACTCTCCTTTCTCCACGCACTCACATGATGGGACTCACTAAAACGTGCCCAGAGGGCTTGAAGGTGGGACCTACTTTAATTGCATAAATGGCAATGCAAGAGTTAAATTAATTTACATGTAAAACACGCAAAACGACGCGCATTACAATAACGTGCAGATTTACAAAAGTGCTGTGGACAGGCACGTCTTTAGCATTAAAATAAAATAAAGGGTAATGCGCGCACCGCACAGTGCCTGCGGCAGTGGCAGCCGACAAATCGCATGCAGATCACACGAACCCCCACAAAACATGGCTTGCGAGAGTGATTTCCCCTGGGTCATTAAACGTCGGTGTTCACTTGGTTTGTTTACAAACACGATCGGTGATAGACTTCAGGCCCTCAGCCATGCCAGGATCCTGACACGCACTGGGCGCGGAGGAAAAGCCCTCACACAGCCCTGGCATCCCGGCGCTAGACGGGCCGGGCGCAGCCCGTGTGTTACTCACAGGTGAGCCTGGCTGAGGAAGGACCCCTCGGGCACACGTTAAACACCATAATATCCTGTAACCCCCGTGTATTCGTCACGAGATCCGACAATTTACATAACGCCCTGGGCGCATCCTGTCACCCATCGCTTCGTTTTCGCTTACTTACGAGCGCCGCAATACCATTACATTTAAACAGCAAACCTCCTTTGCCGCCCCCCCCCCCCCCCCCCCCAGGTTTTTTTTGCTGCACAAATAAGTATTCCGCGTGAGTCATCCCAGTCTTGCTACGGCAGTCCCTCTGATGCCACGTGTTGTGCGTACTACTGTACAAGTTAATTCACAATAAACACGCCAGAGGGTGACGCGGCCGTGCACGCGCCTCGTGTTTAGTACAACGTTTGTAAGATACGAGCTCTGCGGGGAGTGATTTCCCTCTGCACTAAAGGCGTTCTGTGCAACTGAATGCGTTTTTGATACACTCCGAGGGCGCAAAGAGCCAGTAAGTCAAAATTCACATTCAGAACGAAACATCTGTAAGTCAATCGGACTGTAGGCATGAATGAACGAGGGCCCGGTATCCTTTCAACAAAGCGCAGACACACCTGCCCCAAGTGTCACTTGACAATGAACAGAGACTGCACTAGAGTGTGAAAAGGCCATGTTGGTGCAACGCAGATAAAGAACGCATGGTGAAGTCCGGAGCACCTTTATGCTTCTTTGAGCGGCTCCCAAGTCCTTGAAAACGCTCCCTGAAGCGTTTTCACAAACAGTACTATCCCCTGCGAGACTCTTATCGCCAAGAGTGAAAGCTGCAAGTCACTGACCTGCCCCGCGGTCACTAGGTCAAGCCAGGCTTACACATGCAGACAAAATGCAGATCAGTACTGCGCCACCGGACGCTTCGGAGCGCTTACCTCATAAGTGAAACTAAGATCATAAACATTAAAGAATCTAGGGACCTGTGATAATATAATGTAACACAGAGAGCGCCCAAAAAATGTACAAACAAATCATGCACTAATACGTAGCTGCGTACTAAGATTTACAAAATACAATGTGAAGCCTTCCTGTGAGCAGAGTGTTACCTCAAACCGTAGCCTCTCCACCCTCCCAGGAAAGACGGGCGAACTAATCGGATGAAGTCCTAAGTATGCGTCACCTGCGCCCGGAGGTGGGGGCTGGGGAGTGTTTGCGCCATCCAGTGCAGGAAATGGCCGCCGCTGTGCTTGGACTGTTTACCTCTCCCACGGGCACTGTCTGGAGCTGTGCACCGAGCTCCCACCCTTCACAAAACAATTCACAGTACAACATGCGCATTACAGGGAAGCTCGGTGTACCTGCATAAACACAAAGCACACTCTTCAACTGCCACGGGTGTGTGTACTTTAATATTTCTACAGGCTCGGCTACATCCAGCATTGAACATGCACACGAATGTTCAGGCTGTCAAAATCCGATGAATGAAGGCACCTTAATATATAAACAAGTATTTGGAAACCATAAGTTTAAAATGTAAGCACTGTGTCAAAGGTTATGAGCATCTGCACTGGCGTCAGAAAAAAGCAAAGCCAGGTTTTCTATCAATCTTCAACTTTGTGGAGAATATATATCGAGAGAGAAAAAAATCCACTGATGTACATTATAAGCACATTGGAAATCACCATAGCCATACAGAGTAAAGCGGCTGGCTACCAGCACCTTTATAAGGCCATAGAACTTGAGATCACTTGTGATATTATCCTTTCAACATAAGGCATTGGGTGGGTTACCCCTGATACACATCGCACTTTACATAAACAAACCTCTTACATCCTCGGTGTCTTGCATTTTCAAATGGAATATTTAGTACAGGTGCAGACATAAATGTAACTCGAATCCGTGAAACAGTAAAAAAAATCCAGGTAGCGATTTGTTGCAAAAATACATTAGAATCGGTTTAATATAGATGTTTGAACAAGTGATGTCTCAGATTGCATAGCTAAGAGTTTATCTTTCATGTCTATATGGTGCCCCAAAAAAATCCTCTTTGCTGAACACAGATCAATGTATAAAAATAGATTAGAAGAATGTAAAGACAGTTGTCGTTTTCTAAACTGCAATTGTAATGATGCTCTGTAACCACATTGGCTGCTGACATTAGTAGGTCACAACTCCGCAGCTAGGTCATTCCCTTATTACAGATGACTAGAGAAGTAAGGCTGTAATAAAAAAGGACGTGCATAATATATATATACACACACACACGTATAGCCCCATTACATGATTTAAAAAAAATCAAAATAGTAGACATATAGGGAACCAATAAATAGAATTTAGCCTAAAACCCACCTACACCTGCATGGTGAGATGTATTTGATAAAACCCACCCAATTCTACTCTTGTACCAATGCATGTGTATTTCAAAAACATCAATAAGCAGGTTGTATGGGGTTCGTCCGTCCTCGTGCTTCTCAAGCGAGGAGCTCGTCTTTCAGCCACCACGTGGGCTGTAGTAACCGGCGCGCTCTCAGGGGGTGGTGTTTGTTTACATGTGTGATTTGTGGCGGCGTGAGCCGGTAGCTCTTCACCGCTGTCTCGGGGATTTATTTCTTTTTAAAAGAAAGACTATTTACAAAAACAGCCCTCTCACACCAGAGCCTCGGTTCAGTGTTGAGAGTCCAGGTTTCTCCAGGGGCTGACAGGTCCTTAATGAAACACTGCTCCGACGTCCCACATCGTCGCCTTTAAGCTTGCCTCAACGCAAAGGAGCTTTGATGTGGTACTCAAGAAAGCACTACCTTTTCTCCTACTCTGTGTTGCAAGGGATGGCGACCCTGCATTCTGTTATATGTCCGTCTGGTGAACTTTTCCCCACTTTCCTCGTTGCTACGAAGTCACGTGGAACTGTAGCCATAACATACCTACATGCACCGTGCACAAAGTTATAGTAACTTTTAGGTAGCAGTACATACGTTGTCTCTAGTCGCTAGACATCCCAAAAACACACAGCACACAAGTCAAGAGAAAGAAAACAAGTCAAACACCAGCCCTAGAAGACAGGACAGACGTCTCTAGGCACTACAGTGTCACAAACTGAAAGCATTTTCGGGAAATAATACGAGTCAGACACTTACGTCAGAAAACAGACCAGAGGGAAGGGGGAAGCAGAAACCCACCTGTGTGCGTCCTCTTGTGGATCTTGAGGTTCTCGGAGCGGGCGAAGACCTTGCCGCAGCCGGGGAAGGGGCAGGGGAAGGGCTTCTCGCCCGTGTGCACCCGGATGTGGTTGATGAGCTTGTACTTGGCCTTGAAGGGCTTGCCCTCCCGCGGGCACTCCTCCCAGAAGCAGACGTGGCTGCTCTGCTCGGGGCCCCCCACGTGCTCGGCCGAGACGTGGCCCACCAGCTCGTGCATGCTGCCGAAGGTCTTCCCGCAGGGGGGCGGCCCGGGCACCGGCGGCTCCGGCTCGATCCACTTGCAGACCAGCTCCTGCTTGACGGGCTGCCGCATGTAGCGCAGGAAGGCGGCGGCGGCCGCTGCCCCGGGGTGCCCGGCAAGGCCCAGGGCGCCGTAGCCGTGCAGGCCGTAGGGGTCCCCGCGGGGGGCGCCGTAGAGCTCCCCGGGGAAGAGGCCGCCCTCGGGCAGCCCGTAGGTGCCGGCGGCCGAGATGAACATGCCGTGGTGCTGCAGGCGGGGCGGCGAGGCGCCCCCCGGCGGCGGCAGCGGCTCTCCCCCCAGCGCCCCCTGCATGGCGGCCGCCAGCTCCCGGCGGAGCAGGAACTCGCGGCCGCCCGGGTAGGCGAAGGCGGCCGCCGCCTCCGGGAGCTGCTGCGCCCGGGAGGGGCTAAGCTTCAGCGCCATGTGCTCGGCCGCGAAGGGCTCCCCCGGAGCCGCCTCCGAGGGCCGGTAGTGCGGGTGCCCCGGGTACCCGGCCAGCGCCGGGTGCTGCTGCTGCTGGGCGGCCGCCAGGTCGGCCAGCCTGAAGGCGGGGTGCCTGCGGCTCAGAGGGGGCTCCATGGGCCCATGTGGGCCGGCCGCCCGTGTCAGTGTCGCCCCGTCCGGCCGCTCGCTCGCTCGGATGAAGCCCTCTCCGGAACTTCTTTTGTCTGGGCTCCAACTCCGGAGAACCCCCTGCCGGCGGCCCCGCTCCCCCCGAGCCTGCCATTGGCTGAGAGCAGCGCGCGGCGGGGGCGCGAACCCCGGCCGCGGGGCGCCCGTCGGGGATTGGCCGGTGCGGCATTGACTGGCAGGGTCGAGGGGCGCGCTGATTGGCTGGGTGTCAAGGAGCGGGTGGCATGGCAGGGGGCGGGGCGTGGTCCGGCCCCATGAGCTGCCGCTGCCAACGCTTCCGCCTTGGCAAAAGTTTTTTTCCGCTCACAACTTTCCCGGCGCAGGGGCGGGGCTCGGGGGGAGTCCACCTATCACAGCTCGGACCGCAGGAAGCCGGCACTCTGGGCAAGCAGGAGTTTTATATTAACACCTTTTTAAATGTCTGGTGGGAAAAAAGAGCGCCACGCTATGTGGTTTTCAATCTGTGGCTGTATTGTTCATCGGAGGAGAATCTTTCGACTTCCACCAGTAGTTTCTAGCGGTGATTCTCACGATATCCAAAAGCCTTCCCTAAATACACCAAGCAAGCCAAACTCCCTTAGAAACATTTAAAAATACTCATTTGGCAAAAAGAGATTGGTTAAAACACTTTAATATTACATTTTTTCGCTGAAAACCACTCGCAGGCACGCATTATGTACCCTGTTTTGTGAACAAATCTCATATGTTAGTAAAGCGGAGACATGGTAAGCACGCAGTCCTCAACTTCTAAAATTCTGTAAGTATATATATTTTTTCAAAGTATATTTTTCTTCTAATATCTGCAATTCCTGATAAGTGTGAACTGCTATGAAATGTATGTAATAATGTCACGTATTTCATTTCGTAATGGATATTTGGCTTAAACAAATAAAAGGTGTAGGTGGCATGGGAGAAAAACAGCTTTGGTTCCGTTATAACAAATGCCACCTGTGGTGTAATGCACACATTGTTCGTGCGTAAACAAAGAGTTAGTTTAGTGCTCACAAGTCGATGAAGAAAGTTAAAAAAGGTACTTCTGTACAAGGTAGAAATTGAGATGTCTATCCTGAAGATGTTTTAGGGCAAAAAAACTGTAAACAGAGATGGTGTACATAAAGTTACAGGACATAACTCGACTCTCCTTTGCATAAGTTGGCCTTTTATTCAGTGTCCCGTCTGAATTGGCACGCTTCTTACAAATATTGGCTACATTTCCCAGGACTGCGTACTTTTGAATCGAATAACACGAAGTAATTGGTTACTTACAAACGCACCGTCAATGAAACGACAAAACAATGGTGTGTGCTGATCTCAGCTGTCACTTGCACACAGCCATATTTGGACAATTCGGAGATGATTCGAAAAGGCTAGTGCACATTTTTTTTTTAAATGGCTGAACTGAGAACAAATGCTTGTGTAATGTGTTTTCGCGAACAAGAATGCAGACGAGGTGTTTATCTTGAACGCATTCTATATTCAATGCGTTCTGTGTTCCCTTTTGTGTGCACGTGTTCTTTGTTCTCGATCCGTCCCACAGAAACAGCTAATCGGAATTAGCGGCTTTTTATTGAGCCCACTTAAGAAGGAGTAGGAAAAAAATCCAGTTAATTGGTTAGGTGGCCATGTTTCATTCGGCAATGCAAGGTGTGATATATTAGTATTCATTACCTTAAGTAATGACCGGGCTGTGGCGACACTTTAACAATTAATATTCGCCTTGCATAGTTACAGTTGGCTAGTAAAAGGCGACTTTTGTTTCCTAATTCGTTCCTGCAAAATAGTGGTTTGTCGTTAGAATCAATAATACGGAATTGGTGGTACATGTTCGAAAACATTTTGTTGCGCCAATAAAATCGCAAACGAACTGCAAAATATGCACCGAAATCCGATGACTTATAGAGTATAGGTTTTGTTGTTTCGTGCTTGCCCTTTCAACACCTGTAAAATGAAAAACATGCACTGAATTTCGACCTGTACATTTGTTTTTGTTTTATCGTTTAAGTATCGATACTTTATTAGTGCTAAGGAAAAAGGGCACAGATTGACGTGGAAAGTGTAGTCAATAGCTGCACCTGTTTTAAAATGATACTCCTTGTGCACTGAGGGCAAATCGAATATTTAGCGCCATGTGCTTTTATCGACTCGATTTTGACGAAAATCGGAGGTGCATTCGACAGTTTATAATCCAATTAAAACCGTCAAACGAAACACTAAATATTGAGATATACCTTACTGGTCTACAGTTCCACTCAGGTAAAGTATGTGTGTGGTACCTAAAGTGGTATATTTTGAAGAAAGCGTTCATTGCATATTAGGTGAGAGTGCGTTCTTCGGAAGTACTGCGCGTTTTCTGTCGAAATCGACACGAAAACATCTCCTCCAAATTACAATTATCGGCGGTAATAGTAGAAGGCCTGTATACGTACAAAAAAGCAGTTGGTTAAACATATACGAGTGCCCACATCAATGTATTATGTTTGCTTGACAAATGTTTTATAAGTTTAATTCAGTGGAATGTGAATGTGTTTTGTAAGGGCCTAAGGAGAAAACTGGTCCAGGACCAGTGTATCCAGCGAAATGGGCGATTATTGCGAAAATTGCACCTGCCTTTCAACATGCACCTACCTTTCACCCAATACGCCCTACTTTGTTTATTTCGAATGCAAAATGGTCACATTTAATTGTGTCTATGATAACCTTTCAAACTCGCCAGGAGTAGGAGGTGTTATATAAATATAATTGAAAAGCAATACAATTCAAACACATTATTGTCACGACTATGCCTATAATGCATGGTTTCACACCAGGCTGAAGAACCCTGTGTAGTCACACACGGTGAACCACATGGAGGTTACAAGACGTCGGTTCCTGCTTGCTCACTCCTAAATGTGCGAAATGGCCACACTGATGCCCATCCGCCATTTTGTTTCCACGTGCCAGGCCGGGTCATTTGTACTAGGTCGGGGAGCAGAAAGCATGGTTTTGCCGCGGACCGTCATTCGCCCTGTTTTATTGATGTAAATTGATGCTGGGGTACAACTCCCCCCCCTCCAGTGAACGTAGGCAGTCTCAACCCGCCACTACTCAAACCAAGATCTTTTTTAAAGTAAGGTGCAGAACTAAATACACACGGCATTGGATAGACAGGATGATAACCAGACACGTCGAGGGAAATGGAAAAACATCAAAGCAAACAACAACATTGTGTTGGCCAATTACTTGTTTGTGTTGGTTTATTGTTTTTTCAGGCGATGGGGGTCATTCTTATCCTGGGTCTTGAATGTCTGGATGTGACGTGCAATGAGAATAAAGGGCCGAGTTTCAGTGCAGACAGACCTGTTAAAAAATGCGGTGGTGTGGGTGCCTGGCACGGCGTCTGCGGGAGCACTGGCACACCCCCGGTTACATAGGTGGGTGGTGTTGTTTTGGTATTACTGTTGGGCAGCGCCGGTGTTACTGGCCCCAGCTGAACTGAAGCCATGGCCTTGTGGAAATTCAAATTGACCAGATGCATGTAGTTTCTTTTAAGTCCAGTGTTTTTTTGTTTTGTTTAATTCGGGTGTGGACAATTCTCCAAACAGTACTCGCCAGTTTAAAAAAGGAAACTTTTCTGAATTAAAAATGACAAATCAGTGAACCACCATGAGAGGGCGGTTCCAAGCAGCAGATGGCCATAACAGACGTTTTCTTTTCTGTTGGTTTTTTTTGCAGCTTATTGCTTGTTAAGAAATGCCTACCAATTGTAAATAGACAACATTACATTGTGTTTATACTACGAATGTCTGTACTTAAAACGAGGATAACAGAACTATGGAATGAATATTCGACGCCCAACTACCAATGACAGGTAAGGTCTACCCATGGACGGAAATACGGGTGAACTAATGAAAGCACGAATCAATGGCATTAGGTGTATGCCTACTATCAAGGGTACAGTCCACGACTGAATCAACCTTTCATCTTTCTGAGGTTGATAAAATGGGTTCGGTGCAAGGGAGTCTTGTTATTTGAAGCAAAATTACATCCGCACTGGTAGCAAATATTTGAAACAAAAATACTGTCATGTTTACTTGCTATTACGCTACTGATGACCAAACATGCACAAACACACCCACTCTTTCATTCACACCTTAAACCTTGTGTTCTCCAAGGTAACATGGGCAAACAATACATCGGATTGCACAACTTTGTGCCCATTAAAAAGGTAGCCATTCGAAAGAAAAATGCAATTTTTTAATCGTTTTTTTATTTATTTAAATAGACAACAATCAGTTGGGCTTCTTACCTGCAAACCCCTCACAAACAGACCCACCTCTGCCCCCGCTATCACTACCCACATAGACACGTGCATGCCTGAAAGTGACTTTATAACCGAACAGCGATGGGCAAATGTTTGTTATTACACGCTGGTTGTCTGACTGCTCAATCTTTCTATATTGGCTCACACAAACTCTGATGTGTATGTTTTTAGTGTCTCTCTTTTGTGATGCGGTCCCCTGGGCGC